>NC_092825.1:121387702-121987702 GCF_039878825.1 Excalfactoria chinensis
TAGGTCAGGTTGATGATGAGACTTGATAATCTTAAAGATCTTTTCCAACCTAAATGAGCCTATGATAAGTTATATACATTATTTTTTTATTATTATTTATTTCAGGAAAAGATAGAGAGTGAGGATGCTACACTGAATACAGAAGAAAACAGCAGAATATAAACATTATTCTGAAATTTTCCTACAGTGACATGCTTCATCACTTGATTGATACATGCAACTGCCGTGTAGCTAAGCTTTGTAAAAGCTCCTTTACAGCTCCCAGATGTGACTTTGTGTTGACATTACTGAAACAAATCAAATCCCAAGCCAAGTCTGTGAAGGCTAGCACAAAATCTAAATCAACCTTTCCTTAGACAGAAATGTACCACGGAAATAGGTTGCTTAAGTTGTTTAAGTTTAGTTTCAGCTAAATCACCACAATGTGTCCTTGAAAGAAAAGCAAGCTGGGGTACCTTGGAAGGGACAATGAGGTGCAAAATTACATCTACTCAGGAAATTAAGAACATTTCCTTGGAAAAGGCAATCTTTCTGAACAAGTGGTATTGGTTAAGCACAATACACTCAGAATGATGGAGTATGGACTCAAAATTTACAACAGTGAAACAATTGATTACTTACAATTCTTAGGTATTTTCTGAGTTCCTTGTTTGAAACGTGGGGTTTTCATACCTGTCAGTTATGCAAAACAAACATGATTTTTTTTTTATTTTTTTTTTATTATTTTTTTTTTTTTTTGCTTTATTATGGCAAAAACACATTACTTCCGGAGATAAATTTAAATCTCACATCTGGGCTTTGCTAATTAGGGCTGTCTCATACAGAGCTTTTGCACATCAGTGATATTCTGTAAAAGTACCTCAGATCTGACACCATGAAAGATGCACACATATCAGTTACTAAGCTATAATACTGACAAAATCACTATGCAAGGATTACAATCAAAATCTCTAAATAATTTCAATTCTTCTTTTCTCAAGTGACTTTTTTCTGTATGTATCCAAATAATTTTATACAATGAGAATTAAAAAAAAAAAAAAAAAAAAAAAACAAACAAAAAAAAAAAAACAAAAAAACCATGGAACCATGGAATCATTGAACACTGAATCACCAAGACTGGAAAAGTCCCCCAAGATCATGCAGTTCAACCGTCCACCTACCACCAGTATTTCCCCACTAACCCATGTCCCTTAGAACAATATCTAGATGATTCTTGAATACCTCAAGGGACTGTGACTCAACCACATCCTTGGGCAGCCCATTCATGAGCCTGGACATGCTTTCAGAGAATAAATTCTACCTAATATCCAACCTAAACCTCCCCTAGTACAACTTGAGCTCATCCCCTCAAGTCCAATGACTAGTTCCACAGTTGAAGAAGCTGATTCCCACCTTGCCACAACCTCCCTCCAGGTCATTGTAGAAAACTATAAGGTCTCCCCTGAGCCTCCTCTTCTCAAGACTAAACAATTCCATAATAAAAGTCTTAACATGTCCAACATGTCCATAATTTTTATAGGCTCAAAGATACAAGATCAATTAGTTCATTGTAGAGGGAGACTAAAGTCTGTTATTCCTATTTGACTAGACAGTTTTTATTAACGGCTGTGTCAAGGTATACACATAACCAAGTACTTTTAAAACTGTGTTATTCAACTTGCCATTTAATATAATGTGCTACAGGAATTCATTACTTCAAAATTCTCAACAAAGCATATAGGAAAATACTAGTTTTAAAGGTAAAAATGAACTTCAGTATTAATGACAGATGAGGAAATCTAGATATTGGTATCATTGTGTGCTAGCAAAGCTAAATAAGTGAGCATACAAAATTTAAAAAATAATAAAAATAAGTGGAACATTATTCAAATATTTTCCTCCTTTTGTAATGCAGTTCCTTCAAATTCATACTAACTTATCTTTTGGATACCTTTCTTAACAATTACATAGATATTTTTCTCTCCAGATAATTTGCTTTGAGTAGCATTTGAACAGCTCTTGAATAGATGTTTTTCATTAGATGTTTTTCATTATGAATGGAACTTGCAGGCTCAAAACTGATTAAAAGATTTTTTCTTTTTTTTCTTTTTTTCTTTTTCTTTCTTTTTTTTCTTTTTTTCTTTATTTTCTTTTTTTTTTTTACCATTGTGAGGAAGCTAATTTGTGCCTAGCACAGCATTCACAGCATTCCTTTAACCTGCAGTCAATTCACTAGTTTACAATGCTTGTATCCCCGTGCATTAATAGTAGCATATTTTAAAAATATCAACAGTTAGTAATAGCCTACTCCAACAAATTATGTGAAAATTATTGCCTATTTCTTTCTCACTTTTTTGTCTGCTAGTTTGCTGTTTCCTTTCTTCCTTTACAACACGATGAACCCCTCATGATATTATTTTATCTGAATGACTGAATCAATTTTTTTCTGAAAAAATATTAAAAACCCACTTTTTTGTTTTCTTGAAAATAACTGAAGGAGAACTATTCTATAGTAAACCACTGGAAGACATTTGCTACATCAGGAATGATACCTTATAATTGGACTATTGCCTATAGAAACAGCTTTTAAAAATATTCCTGACCAAAATGTTAGTCCTTCCAATACAGTTACAACAACAATCTAACATTTTCAGCATCCTTGAATCAACGCACTGAATAACTGCTTGAAATTACCAACTATTATCGGTGGGTCTCATTCTGAGACTTTGCTATCCCTTTACCTATATTCCAACTTCAGAATCCCTGTGCTCAGCTATAGAAAACCATAATGATTCCACACAATCACTGATCCATAGGCATGAGTTTGATTTTTGTTTATGGTCATAGCACCACTGGGTTATCCTTGAGTGCAAAGCATATGGTGAGCAAAATTTAGTGTCACTGAACTGGAATTGTGTCCAAATTTGAGAAGCTAAAATTTAAATCAGAATTTTTCATATATCCATACCTTCAACACTACAGAGGAAAAATAAGAGAAGGGAATAAAGATTTTATCTAACTAACTTTGATCTATAAATACGATATCAGTTTGACTTCCCTCTGGTCAAAGAGTGAAAACTGTTACCCTCTGATACCTCACTGGTAATGTGACAGAGATGTTAATTCATCACATTTCTGCTGATCAAATTGAGATGTGTTCACAAAGCATTGGCCTAATTGGAAAAAAGTGGTTCTGCTGTTAATGACCATCCACAGTATGAGGCAATGGAGACACAAGTTTTTGTCATTATTAAGCACATTTTGGTCAGAGTAGTAGGGCCAGTAGTAGGGACTGAGAGGAAGGTTTCCTGAGCTGAACAATACTTTTCCCAGAATAGGACATCACCGAAAAGCAGAAAAGCAGTAAATGATACTCTGATTAATACTGCTACACACAGACTGTATATGAAACAAATTCTGCTATTGTGTTTTCTTCTCTCAGGTGCAACATCAATTGACAAGATCAGCACCAAAGAACTGAGTCTGGATGTGTCCTGTCTGTAGCAAATAAAGCTGTAAATCTGATCTTAAAAAGTAGAAGCATGGAACAAAAGTGTTTAAAAGCATGTGTTACAAGTTAAAAAAATAAAAATAAATTAAAAAAAAAAACAACAACAAAAAAAAAAAAAAAAAAAACAAAAACAAGTTCACAGTGCTTTTAGATAACTACAGTACTTGTAAAACATTTGATCAAATGTATTTTGACACAGTAAGAAGATACCCTACATTAATTTATTTCCTAAGTCTCTACAATATTTTCAAGGATATTTCTCTGGTTTCCATGTTTGAAACACCTCTATACTTAAGTTTGGGCTTGTACTCTAATAGGGACAGCTTCCTCAAGCTGGCTCTTATTCTTCAATTAAGACTCAATATTTTCAATATGAATGTTTACAACATAAAGAAAACTGAATGTAAGATGTAATTTTCAAGTGTGTAAGCAGTTGTAACAATATCTGTATCTTTTAAGGAAATATGAAATTTAAGTTGAATCTCTTCAGCATGTTGCACAGGTTTTCAGGAAAGAATGGTTTGAAAACTTTTATGTATTATTAAGGAAAATCTATTTCTTTTCCTTCTGAGTTGGCTAAACTCCAGCAGCATTTCTGTGAGCTCCAGATGCCGTTATGCCCAAAATTTCTGTGCAGTTTATTCCCGTAACTAGAACCAGCTCAGACATGAGTAACACACTCCCCAGCAGCTTTCTAGCCCATAAGCTTATAGAAATAACTGCCTCACCTAGCAGCACTGCACACTTTTGTCCAAATGCTACTTTTAAATTATATACATATAAAACAGTGCGGTAATTTTTGGCAGGCTTTTTGAGACTTATTACTCCTGCCAATTAAAGGCTACAGGAGTTTCCAAACCCAAAATCAGGCAGCCTGAGAGATGCATGGCAAAATTCTTAAGGACATTCTGAAGTCCTCCAGCATTTCAAGAAAGAAATCTTCCTGCTTCTCAAAGTTAAGATTAAAACAAATTTCAATAATTGAGACACTGGGAAAGGTATTTGAATTCTAGATCATTTAATTTCAGCAGTAAACATTCAAATATTTTAAAAAAAAAAATGTTATCACTTAATAAAAATTAGTGACCAGATACCCTTTTCTGGACACATTTAGAGTATGCACCTCAAGCAGGTGTTAAGCCAGTCCAAGCTTGTATCCCTATGTTCACTGCACTAGATGAGAGAGGGTTTGGGGGAGTTTTACAGAGCAAATGCTGATTATATCTTGGTATTAGACATTAGATGAGCTTCTCAAACACAGTTGAATCCTTGAAGACACAAAGTTGATGGAATACAGAATTTTCTGGGAAAGGGAGGCAGTTATATGACATATTTATTGCTGCTTTCCTGTAAGACTTGGGATCAAAAGTCCACAGTTAGTAACTCTAAATTTCAGTAGTTTTCAGAATTGGAAGCAGTAATTCAAACAATTTTCTGTAATGATTTATAACAGAAACCATTATAAGAGATGCATGGGATTCCTGGCTTCTACATCTGAGAGCTGAAAATGAGGTGTTCTGCAAAAGACTAGTTTTATCTCCAAATAACTGCACAAAAAGGAAATACAAATATGTTGAATGAAAGAAGATAACTTAATCATTTTTATATTAAATAAATAAATAAATTAAAAAAGGAAGGAATATAGTATGACTTGTCCATGAATCCCATTTAAGGTCCTTATAGTGCACACTATTGGATGAATTCATATATTTGTTCAAGCTGCCATGAGACTTACATAGACTGTATGCTTAGACATTGTTGATAGTCCTCTTCTAAATATATATCGCACAAATCAAATATCCCAGCAACTTAAGTAATTTCATCAAAGGGATGTTTTTCTGGAGAAAAATAGTTCATTGAAAATTGATCAATCTACAAAGACCCAGTATATTTCATCCTATTTAGTAGTTTAATATGTAAACCATGGTTCAGTACTTCACCAGTGAGGAGTACTTTCACCATGTCTGAAAGTCTGAAAGCATCAAAGACTTGGTACTTAATGGAGAAGACATGTTTGTGTGTCCACAAGAGACCTCGAAGGGCATTGCAGCCACTGCACCTTTCACAGCTTTGGATTCAGAGGAAATTATGTCAACAAGGAAAATACTCAGGACCCTCCATAGCTGGCATGAATTTTAACCCTCTGTGGCCTGACCACTCCAAAGCTCTTTCTGTTATGCTGGTCCCACACCTGAGACTGTTATTTTCCTTTCTGGTCCTTTCTCAGGAGTAGAGATGACACTTCCAGAGTCATTCAGGTTATTAAAACTGTGGTTCTGCCTCCAGTGAGGCTTTCATACCTTGATTTCAAACTAAAACATTTCAATAAGTTGCAAAAAAACTCTCCTATGTGAAGATTTGTGTCTGTTTAGCTGGCAAATACTCTGAAAATCTCCTTCAAAATGTGCATTTGCAGATACGTGCCTATATCATACCTTAATAGCACTAACTTCAAACCATCCTTCACCCTGTATACAATCTACACACCATACAGACAAGGAAACAATGAAAAAGTGCCAGAAGGGATCATCCTCCAGTGAAATTTTGATGTACTTCTTCAGGGATTACCCCCAAAGCATCCATGTTTAAACCATGGCTCCCAGGACTGTTAGGCAGCACAGCTCCTGACTCAGTGTAAACTCCACAGCTGCCTCTGATACCACAGGGCTGCTACACACAGTGCCCTGACTAGAACACTCCTTCAGTAGCAAAAAAGCTGGTTTGAAAAGTAAGGATCCAGAACAATTTTCCAAACTGTTTATGATTTAATTTCTGTACAAAACTGTAAAATTTATTGTTGTGCAGAATTTGGGGATGTAATGAGTTTTAAATGGTAGAGAAGAATATTTCAATATTTTATATTGAAGGTCACTAGGTAATTACTGTATCTGCAGCAAATATAATAATACAAAGGATGTATTTTGTAGTGTTATTTCTACTACAGCCAGAAAAGTCTCATCTGGTATATTTTGCCCAGATCTTAGACCATTACTTTTTTCCTGAATATATCCTCGCTAAAGAATTTGGTCTGTTTTTTCAGCAGTCATAAACACTTGGGTCTTCAAAACCTTTCATATTTCACTGCCAATAGTCAGAAAAACATTATCACTTGAAGATGAGTCCTGAGAATCTGCAAAGTCAGATCAAAGTCTGTGTGCAGAGCAGACATATATTCTGTCTTGTAAATAGCTGTTTTGAAACGACATTTCCATCTTTGAGATTTATATGCTCGTAAAGTCAAGTGCAGTATTGTAGATCTTTACTTAATTCCTTTTGCAACATACTTTACTATGGATCTTAAATCAGCCCTAAGACTGCCTCATCTTTTTAGTAAAGAGGCTACAGCTTTGTTTCCAAGCAAATCTTTTCTGCAATCTGCACCTTTTTTCTTTGTTTGTTTTACTGTCACTCAGAAAATGAAAATGTATATAAACAAGTCATCCATGAAATTCCATGCATTGGTGTCATAACTCTGAGGCCTTTCAATCTCTGTACACAAACGGTTCACAGCTCAGACGTCTGACTTGATCGAGCACAGATGTCTATGATATCACCGAGTATATTATTGCAGTATTAACACTGAATGTGTTTCTGCTTAATACGTGCTCCTGAGACCAAACTCCCTGTGTCATCTGGGATGTTTTTTTCCAGATAAGAACAAGTCAATAGAGTTGTACTAGCAGTTAAAGTCATACCAACACATGAGATTAATACAAACAGATAAATTGTTAGGGACGCTAATAGTTTATGAGAATTGAAAAACAGATCAGACTCATAGAAGAAGAACCTGCTCAGGGCCAATAACTACAAAATTCAGGAAATCCCTGATGGAGGTGAAAAGTGTGCTGCTATACATTCCGTATTTGTACACTTTCCTACACAGCTGTTATTATCATTTGTATAAACAGGAAAAATTAAATCATCTCTAGTCTGAACCATTATGGATATTTATATGTTCATATTTACACTGTGAATTAAGTAATAGCAATTCTTAAAACTATTTCAATCATGTTAGTAAATGATTCCAACCTAATGAAAACCACACAAGGAATATTAGGAGAGAGCAATACTCAATAGTATAGCAGTGCTGATATAAAAACAAATAGAAGTCTTACAGGCTTCAGAGAAGTAAGGACAGGGCTGATCAATAATATTAATGAAAAAGAATCCCTAAGTGTCACTACAGGAAATACAGTGCAAAAGCATAGCAGCATGCAATCTGCAAATTCCAAACAAGTACTATTTCTTGCTTTGGGTAAGCCCTATTGTTCTTCACTATTATCTTTGGTATACAAAAACACATTTGCAGCATTCTTAGCTGTCATATGCAGCATTTAATCAGCAGCATATTCTACATTATTCTTCTCCCAAGGTGTTTAAAAGGTTGCTTTCATGCTGCAGTGAAAATTCAAATGTCACTACAAAAATCAGAGCTCGTTCCCTCTTGTCTAAAGATCTATCACAACTCCTCATATATTGGCACTTCAGGAATTAACAACAAAAACAGATCCAGAGTTTCCAGTTAAAGTAGCTAGGGAAGCATTCTTGAATTCTTCTCCCTCCCTCTCCCACAGTCTCTATTACCTGAACAGATGTGGACTTTATTTTGTGGAAGCCATATTCCTTACCACATCCTGTGATTACAGTTTATATTAAATTCCTTCCTTATCTTTCCAATGTCGACTCCAGTTTTATGCCACAGCCTTCTTACAAAAAGAAGGAGTGTTGACAAAAGCCAAGCAATCAATCATTTCTAACCCAGCACAATCCAGTAAATAATGATGTGGTCATCTGAGCCTTGTTTCAAAATACACCTTAACAAATGTACGTAAGTCAAAGCACAGTAAATATTAACTTAATAGGTTAGGAATGTGAGCATATATCTTTATGTACAAAACCCACATGTCATTAAATTCATGTTCTGCAGAATCCATAGATTTTTCAAAGGTAATTAGTGTTCAAAAGTTTAAAAAAATCAGCTGTAATTTAACAATATTAAACAAACTCTCATGCATTAAATTCAACATTAAATTATATCAGACCTAAAGTGCCTCCAGAAAGTCCTGTTAAGAAGTCAACAACCCTCTAAGTGACACAACTACATATTGTGATGTTCATTTAAAAAAATAGCAGTTAGTTTCTCTTTCTCCTAACTACAAATAGGTTTAGAAATACAAATTCTAGTGTTCAAAAACTGCAAGACCCAGAAAAATCCCCAAACAAATTTCTTCTAGAATTTATGATACTTTCATGGGTATTTGAGACAGAAAATCGCAGGTCTTTCTGTTTTGTGTACTAGTATAATGACTATGAAGAAAAATTAAGGTATTATTTTAATTTATACAAGTATAACATGCCTTGTTCAGATAGCTAATAACCACAAAGGTTTAACTGGTTTTGCTAAAATCAAGAAGTAAAATACATATTTGTAGAATATGAAACTTGATTATTAGTACATGCAAAAAAAAATGCGTGGAGAATGAAATCTCTGACTAATTTTACCATAAAAGTTTTGAATTTTAATTCTAAACTAAAACTTACCAGTGCTAAGGGAAATACATTACAGTACAATGCAACATAATTTTGCTTCACAGAAGGTTAGAGAGATTTTAGTGGCATGTATTGATAAATTAGAAAATCAAAATAGAAGTTAATTCTCTAATTTCTCTTAATGTCTTACCACCACTTTAATACTGATCCCTCAATATGAAATAAATTACATTCTTTGTTAGTCTTTTTTCCTTAGGTAAACACAAAAAGATGGGTCAGGAAAAGACATTAGTTCTATGGGAGATACATTAAGAAGAAGCGAGTTACATCTGTGCATTTATAGTGGGCTTCAAGTAACATTAGTATTTTTAACTATGCTATAAACAGAGCTCCAGAAGCCAGAAATTTCTTCTCTATGAGTATCTGCATTCAGTGCAGAGGGGATGATTCATAATGCAAAGGAGCATTTCTCTCTTCTCTGACCAAAGAGGAAATCAGGTGTCATATTTTCTTACAGTGAAAGTTAACTGAAGTTCATTATTCCTTCTCACCATACACTGCATAACCATATACCAACACTAAATATATATATGAACTCCTCGACTAGATGTAGATGATATACTAGTCTATGGAAGATGCAACATATTCTGGAAGAACTAACCACATATTTTTTCCCTTCCCTTTGGAAGATCTGCAGTTAAAGTTCTGCTGTGGTCTCTAGCTGAAAGCAGTGTTTGCTTCCAAGTGATAAACACAGATGTTTCTCATAAACAGAGTCAGAGTAACTAAAATGTGCATATATATCAGATTTCTCTATGAAGCTAAAAGTACCTTGAAGTAATGGGTTCCATTCAGAAGCATTTCACTGTATTTTGAAGGGCTGCCCCTGATGCTGACACCCCCTCAACCTCCCTACTTAGCTCAGGTTAAATTCTGAATTATTGCTGGAATACTCAACCAAACCTCTGCTTCTGATTGACATCCAAAGAAGTCTTACAGGGTAAAAATTAATCCAAAATTGCCTCAGCAAGTGACATTCTTGCTTGTTGAGCCTTACATTTTTTCATGCAAAACAACCTGCCCACCACTTCCTCACACAAATATGACATTCTGGCTTAACTACCAGCAGCTTAAATAAGCCTTTTCCAGGGCTCTGTTGGGACATCTTGGGTTTTACGATGCATATGCTCAGTTACAGTAATTGCAGAATACAGACCTGAAGACTCTCAAGGTTTCTGAATCTACTCACTTGTGCTTTAGGTAATGCAAGGAACAAAGTAAACATAACATTTAATACCCACAGTGACTTCCTTGCTTTGTCTACTTAATCACCTAAGCAGTCTTCAGATTTAGATGCAAATCCAATATTTTCTTTATCCTGTGCACTCTGTCTCTTGACTGAGGTTGCAAGGTGGGTTGGTTTTCATGTTGGTTTCTGCAATTGCACTGTGCCATTCTGTTCAAAGATAATATCTCATACTCTGTTACCCTAGATCTGTCACGGCTTTTAGACAAAGACTCTTTAACTCCACCTCACTATCTTACCATGCAAAGCTTGTGGGTAGACAGCCTGAACATAGTCAGGCTCAGTACAAACATGCAGCCATGATTATCATCCCCTTAAATACAGTTGCAGCAACAACTGGACACTGATAACTCTTTTCATCACTAGCCAAGAGAGTTATGCTTCCTTCACCTATTTGGCTTTATGAATATTTTGTTCTTTTATGCAGGTCATGAGAACTGGAGGATGGGAGAGTTAAAGAATTCTCAGTTTTCTCTTCCAGGATAAGGTGGTTAAGTGCACCCTGGTGGGTGATGACACTTGCTGTGTACAGTGGATTTGAATCATATTAGACAGGAGGGCTCTTCACCCAAATGTTCAATGTCTTAGAGTAAGGCAAAATACAGTGATGCTTCTTGGCATAGGATTCTAAATGAATTACTTTTGATCTGATTTGGAAATGGCATGGGACTTCAGGAATGGACTGATGTCTATGCAAAAGCAAAGAGCACAGAAAATATGCACTGCACTGAGTCTGGCTGGGATGGAGTTAACTTTCTTCATAGCAACTTGAATGGTTCTGTTTTGGATTTCTGAATAAACAGTTTTGGTAACACACCAGTGTTTTATCTATTACTGAGGAGCGCTTTCACAGTTCTAAGGTCTTATCTGTTTCCCATTCTGTCCCCACAGCTAGGGGTGAATAAGAGGTTGGGAGGGGACACAGCCAAGACAGCTGGCTCAAATTGGCTAAAGGGATATTCCATAGCATACAGTATTACAATCAGCAATAAAACTGAGGGCGGCAGGAAAGAGTTCTTCCAAGGTAGCTGTTGCTCAGCTGGTAGGAGGGAGGGAGGGAGGGATTGCTGTTAAATCACTTATGGGTTTTTGCTTGATTGGTTTGGTTTGTTGACTTGCTTTTTCTTTCTTCGCTTATTTAGTGGTCTTTATCTTGATGAGTTTTTCTTGCTTTTTCCTTTCCAAATCACTTCCCCATCTTGATGGGGTGTGGGGGTGAGCAAGCAAATGGGCTGGAACTTAGCTGCCAGCAGGCGTCATCCAACCACAGTGCCAGAAAGGAAAAATGTTGAAGACAGCCTAAGTGTTTTACTTGCTAACAAATTCTGTGAGTTTTTTTGTTTTGGTTTGGTTTGGTTTTTTGTTGTTTTTTGTTGTGTTTTTTGTTGTTGTTGTTGTTTTGTTTTGTTTTGTTTTTGCTTGTTATCCATTTTCCTATCTCTGCCATAGAGTGCTAAAGCATTGAACTGGAGGTCATTGCTTCCATGGTGAAACAAAAAGTTTGCTTCTGTGGTATGTTGTTTTAGTGCCCAAATCCATCTGGACATTGGTTATGTCCAGATGAAATTTGAAAAATAGGAAATAGTGCTGAAATTATTTACTCCAGGTTCATAACATTCCCCCCAGTATGTTGATATATAATATGCATCGTGGATACTGCCAAAAATCATTGGTGGTAAATGTACAGAAACAGGAACATTTTCTATTTTCTTTCTGCATAAATATTTACTAGTATTGGTATTGCATCCATCATGCTATATAAGAACCCATAACGCTGAATTAGAAAATTACCAGTCAGCTGCAAAAGAATATTGCTATAGTAATATTTCCATTGAAATCATATTCTTCTAAAAGCCAATGTGTACAGAAAATTTTCCATCAGCCTGCATTGAGATTATAGTCTTAACAAGCCTATGGTTCTCCAAACATGCATCTGGAATAAAATCTCACATCTAATACCCTAAATAGCTTTTTTTTTTTTTTTTTAAATTTGAAGAACTTTAGAATGAGCTGCTACATGACCCACTGGAGTGACAGCATCCCTGACCTTAATGTGCACTTCAGGTGACACAGTGAGGATGCACATGGAAGAAGTGGCTCATAGCTCAATCCTTTGCTGAGATTAAATACTTGGGAAGTGGTTTTTTTACTTCTTATATGCACAGCTTGCAGCTTTAAGGATTGACACCTTTCCCTTAATTCTTCAGTGCTATGAGGTGTCCATTAGAGCTTGAACTCCTACTATGCTGATATATTTCTGCTAATGCGCCACTCACAGAGGGTGGTCAGATACTACAACTGACAGCAGATCTCAGCGCTTTGTGGCTGTGCTCAAGGCAGCTTTCATGACAAGTATTAAAGCTAGCTTAACAATTCTCCGAGAAAGTAGTGAATAGTAGCCAAAAATCCAACACCATTCCTAAGCTAACACTAAATAAACTATAAGGAAATTCCTCTAGTAAAATTAACTTTCTGAAATGAACTTAGCTTTCTTTAGCAATTTGAGGTCAGCTATAACAACAAGAAAGCAGCACTGGAACTATCGTAAGTACCCTGAAGGAAAATCTCCAACCAAGTTGAACTCTTCAACTTCTAAGTATTACTTGCAAATAAAATTGTCTAATTCTGCCCAGCTGGAAGACAGCTATGCAGGTGCATCTTTCCTAATGTTATTTGCTGAGGTTTTGCTTTATTTTTTTTTTCCCCGTGTGTAGAATTTAGCGTTAACGTATTTTCCACAATAGGCATTTAAAACCCTATACTCAATTAAAGACATAAGGAAGATGAGTTAAAACAGAAAGTGCTCCCAGGACTTGGAAAATTTGGCCTTGTAAAATCATAAGAAATAAATGAAGGCAAGCCTATAGGCATTCTGCATGATTTGAGTAGGTTTTGTAGTAGTATGAGTCCTCTCTGGGGAGATGTAGCACCTGTTTGGAGGGAGCCCTTGAATAAGCCTTTCCCAGAAGGACTTTTGTTCTCTCTTCAAGCAAGTGCATACACACCTAGCTGATTTATTAAGCAGAAACTCACAACAGAAGGATAATGGCAACTGATGGCATGTACTCCTGTGAAAATGGAAGAACCTGATATCAAAGTAGAGAAAGGAGGAATACATCGGGGAGCTGGCAGTGGTTTGCTGGCTACCACAGCCACACTAAACTGCAACTCCAAGCACTGACCACTCACAGACAGAGCCCCAGCATCATCAGCCCTTGCTCCCTACCCACAAACTGCCCTGGGAGAGGGACAAGAAACGCCACTGTAGCCCCTCTCCACCAGAGGTAGATGCCCCAGCAGTAGGGAAAGACCTTCACAAGAGGCAGAAGAATCAACCATGTATGGATCTAACTAAAGTACTCAGAAAAGCAAAAAAACTCAGCAGTGCTTCACAACCATTGCAAGACTCCGCTAACAGTGTGCTTAGGCTCAAATTTATTTTGTTAATCAGCAGTGTAGTTTTTGGGATCAAAGATAAGCTGGATTTCTAAAAAGCAGGGTGTTCAGAGATTCCAATCCATGGTAAAATGAACTGTGCTGCTACTAGCATGAGGAAAAGGCAGGAGGATCATCATCATGCCCAGACAGTTTGTGGCTGATTCATGTCCCAGTGAAATCATTGCTCCTGATGCTATCTTTGCCACAGCACATGGCTCCATTTATTAACTTGGTCTTTGCTCATCATATGACAGCTAATACACTGAAGAGTTTCCTAAAAGCAGAAACAGGTTCCAGACACAGACCAATTTCAAAACAGAGTGACCATGCTGATTAAAGCCCTTAGAAGACAAGATAATTAATAACACTTTACTGTAGAAGGGCTCATGCTGCTGCAACAAAACCATGGGAAATTCATCGCATTGATACATAGAACTGCTCCCTTTAGTAGGCCCCAAAACACTTCAGATTACACATACACATGTCAGAGAGAAAACTGGGCATGAGGAACTGGATCTAAGAGACTAATGCATCACAGGTTGGCAGGTAGCAGATGCCAGCTCCACGGACTGTTCAGACTCTTCCGTCTTGTGTTTGAGTTCTACTTCCTTAAACTCCTTTTTACATGGACAAAATGGCCTTGCCATGGTTTCCAGTCTTTTCTAATAATTAATGTACTTCAGTTTTCCATTCCATTTTAACAGTTTTCACGTCAGATCATTCTGACCTTTAGAAATGGATGTATTAACAATAATACGCTAGTTCAGTCTGGTTCTGTCCTGCAGCTATTTGATGCAATATTCAGAACTTAGAGACTTTATGGACATAATATGCATCGTAGTTATGGATATTCCACTATTGACATGACAACTGCCATTGTTTCCCCATAAAGTGATGATGACCATACGGATGTACAAGCAAATGAACAAAAAGCATTTCTGCGGAAGAAATATATTTTCAATTATCAGATTTACATTCAAAAGCATGGGGAAGAATTTCTAGTTTCTTTGGTGAAAATGCAGTTGCTGGAGAAGTTTTTAAAACTCCTACAGCTTAAATTAGCAAGACATGCCTAGCATGAAAATTTCCAGATCACAGTATTACAGTATTTATTTCCAATATTTTGTTCAAAATGTGCTTATCTCATCTTTTTTTTTTTTTCATGATGGTTAAACACTGCCCTATGAAAAATGTCAGTTGAATTATAGATTACATTTCAGAATAGGTTATTGCAGTACAATAGTGAAAATGTTTCATTCATTCCACAAGTTTTCAAATTCTTCGGTGCTCATTATGTATATCAGCATGAATAAATTTTGTCATCATTACGGAATGGAGTATTTCTGACTGTATGATTTCCCATGGTAATGTAGCAAAATACATCACAGTGTTGTTCAAGGTGTTGGATTTATTTATTTATTTTGTAGATACTGTTGTGAGCTTTTTCCCCCAATTAATTAAAAGGGTTTGAATGAACATAGTGACTTAAGTGCTTCCATTTTTGTTGGAAAACAGTCCACATTTACTGAAAAGCTGAACATTAAAAAAAAAACAAACAAAAAAAAACAAACAAACAAAAAAAAACAGATAAATCACTAAGATATTTGATATTTTATATTTCTGTCTTTTTTGTTGTTGTTGTTCCTTAAATTTAATTTCTTGTGCTGGAGGCCCCAGGCCTGGATGCAGTACTCCAGATGGGGCCTCACAAGAGCTGAGTAGATGGGGACAATCACCTCCCTCTCCCTGCTGGCCACCCCTCTTTCCCTCTTTTAATGTAGCCCAGAACACAGTTGGCCTTCTGGGATGCAAGCACACACTGCTGTTTCATGTCCAGCTTCTCGTCCATCATGGTCCCCCCCATATCCTTCTCTGCAGGGCTGATCTCAAGGGGTTCTTCCCCCAGTTTTTATAAATACCTTGGGATGAAGCATGAAGTCTGAATCATAAACAAAATACTATCAGTTTCTCTAGGATGAAACTGAAGACTTCTGCATTCTGATAATGATTCTGATAATATTATATAAAATGTTTTAGAAAACCTAAAAAAAGACACTACGATATCTCACAGATAAATGCAACAGTATGACTTGTATGTACCTGACATGCAATGCCAGCATAGTCCCTTTACCCTGAAAACCAAAAAACTTGATTTCTGTTTCAGGACTTACTTCTGAGCCTTGTCTACAGGAAGGGATTTAGGAGGCTCAGGTGATCCAAATCAAATATTAGGATAAAAAATTTTATTCCTTTGAATGAAATATGCAGTTACAGAAGAAGATATTCAAAGTGGTTAAAGAATTTCCACCACTGTTGATTTTCTAGTGACACAGGGTGTGATGGAGGCACAGGCCCTGGGAAAAGGAGAAAAACAAACAAACAAACAAACAAACAAAACAAAAACAAAACAAAAAACAAAAAACAAAAACAAACAAAAAACAAAAACAAAAACAGAGACACAAAGGAGAGAAGGAAAAATAAAAGGAAGAAGCTTTGTCTCATGACCCAGCCAGCCCTGGGCCATGCGCTTCGGGAGAGGGTGAAGGGCAGAGAGTGAGCAGATAGATAGTTCTAGCAAAGAGAAAACACAATGGCAGCAATCTGAGGAGGAACAGGAGTTGACTAAATGTAACCACATCAAACAAAATGACAAGAGTACCCAAAGTAGGAGTGAAACCAGGACAGTGCAAGGGAAGCACATGCTTTTCTCCATGGCAAGCTGAGATGGCCAGAGGCAGAGAGCGGCTGGGGTACAGTCCAGAGTCCCACTCCACTTCCTCCTCGCGCCAAGTCTTCCAGGGATCCCAACCCTCCCCTTCAGGAACCCAAAATGACCAAAATAGTGGTAACATGGAACCAGAACATTAACTCTTTAACCACCACTGTTCTGCATGATGTTCTGATGTGGAATACCAACAACAGAAATCACAAACCCACAACATCTAGATTTAATTTGACAAGGCAATAGCTAACCTCATGATGACATATAAGGGTTCCCTCCAACTGACCTTGTGATTCATTGATTTCAGCAAGATGAGCTGCTGCATCTCAAAAGAACTGCAGGCACATTTGAAAGATCTGATGTTATAAAACAGCTGACACTGATTTTCATGTAGATGCAGTTTATAGTGACTGTGGATTTCAGAGAACATCCTTCCTTAAAAACCTGACCCTGGGCTTTTAATAAGCAGTTTAGTCGATTAGATTCAAATCAGAACAATAATATGGTTGACAACAGAGTTAAACATTTTAAATATATGTTCATGTTATTCTGATTTTGGAGAGTTTATTTGGTTTTTAGTATTCTACTCATCTACTAAATTTGAATGAAATTTTTGTGCTGCTGGCTAATGCATTGGATTACTAAATCAAATATACAATGCACATATGGTGAAGACACCAACATCTGATTAGATCATTTTTATGACTGCAGAAAATAACAAGGCACTTCAAACCCAATTACAAACTCTGCTATAATATTGTCCTGATATCATTACAAGGTTTAAAATATAGTGAACTCAACACTCATTTAACAAAGTGATGGGGGGGAAATAGAAAAATGAAACTCATCATAATAGAGCTAACAAAGCACTGTTTGGAAACACATGCTTGCTTCCAGTTCCTTATACAATGCAGGTTCAGGAAATTATTTTATGACCTAATTTCCCCTGATGGCATTTGTTCTGAGACTGAACAGTAAGGAGTTCCGCCATGCCTTATACTTTGCTGATTGCGGCCCTGGTGCTCTGCAACTAATGGGGCACAGATGGGGCTATGAACAAACAATATGAGGTAGGTGGGAAGGGACAGATTTATAGTCCTACTCATTCTCCTCCCCCTCCAAAATAAACAAAACTATGGAAAAGCTAATCCTCCTAGGCTGCTAGAGAAATTTCTAGCCAATGAGATGTGTACAGCTTAGAGGTTCCAAAATGGAGTGAGGCAATAAGACTGCTTGACACATTCCTCTTAACATGACATTCTAATCTATAACTATTATGACTGCTGTATCTTTTTGGAGTCATTTTACTTTGGAGTAACACATGGTCAAAGAGGAATTGTATGAAGTCAAGTAATGTGTGTGATATTTCAACCAAATGGTATGTATTTTCAGTCCTGCATGCACTAGAAGCCCTTCTATTTCAACCCTCCATGTATGGCAGGATTCAGGATCTACAGGACTATCATGTCTGAAAAATCTAGCATAGCAGAAGACAAGCCTGTCAGTGTATGCTTGCTCATAAATGCTACTGAAATAGATATTTAATTCTAGGTATATGCTGGCTCACCAGATAATGTGTCAGATAAAGTATTTTTCTTTTAAAATAAAACCATTTATTTCTAGAGGTAGAAATAGCTCTTTCATTCATGTATGAAACTCCTTACATACCATTCTCGGCCCTTCCATCATTGCTTTCTTTTTACATTCACACAAAAATATAGATTTTGACACCAGTGAATAAGACTTTTGTATAACTCACTTTTTATAGGAGTTGCTCTTTCATCTGGACTTCCTCATGTTTGTTGTAAAGTCTAGCAGTGATCTAAGAGCAGTCACATGCTGATAAAATTGTTTTATGAGGTAACAGCACAGTATGATTGGTTTACTACTCTTCCATCTACAAATTAGAGTAGAAGATAAAGTGACATTTTAAAATTGCTGAAGATCAAAAGTAGAGAGTTATAATGAGCTGCCTTGAGAAAAAAATATAAATGTAACATCATAGCTCCTGACATCTCTTGATTAATCATAATAAAACATGATTTTCACTAATATTTGAAAGTTTTTAAAAAGCTATTATGATTTGAAAATCAAAGGCACATTTTAACTATTATACTAGTCTCAAAAGAGGGAATGCATAATAGGTGTCATCAGGTCTGCTATCTGTAATGCCAGAAGTATATGGAATTGCTGAACATTGGTGAACTGGGAATTGTGGCTGATTTCACCAAAATAACACCACACAGCCCTTAGGTATTGATAGCTGTGAGCCCCAAGCTCCAGACCAAAGCTGTCCTCCTAATTGTTTACAGAAGATGGTGACATGTTAGACAAGTAAGAATTGCTCACAAATACACACTGTTCCAATGTGTTAACATCTAACAGACTTTCATACGTAATGTGATCTCATGTCTCATGAATCTGTGTACAGTAATTACATTGTTTTATTCATATTCTCAGTCTATCTCAGAGTTTTCACAGCAAGCAGCAAGAACCAGCCATGACTTCTCATCCTTTCTCTTAGGAAAGTGATCTTGGTAAGAAACTGCAGAACTGTAGTACTGTGGTCCTCCACAGTCCCAGAAGTCTACCTCTGAGCTTTCAAATAATGAAAAAGATATATTGAGGAAAAAGTATTCTTTGAGCTTAATGAATGATACGATGATTTTACACATTTTTAATAGCTGTTGGTTGAGAAGTCATTTAGTAGTATTCTAAAAACAATTAAATGTAAGTATTGTTCAAAGATTTCTATATTGACCTGCTAGGGAACTGGAATGAATGGTAACAAAAGACCAGATCCAGGGAGGGAAGGGAGGGAGGAAAGAAGGAAGGGAAAAGGAAAGGGAAAGGGAAAGGGAAAGGGAAAGGGAAAGGGAAAGGGAAAGGGAAAGGGAAAGGGAAAGGAAGACCTGGTTTCCTCAAGAATGTCTCCAGCTCCCACAAATAACACAATTTAGGGTAGTATCTCATGTTGCTATGCTTAAAAAATGGAAGTGATTATTTTGTAACTTAGCCTTGCACTCATCATTAAAATTAGAACATAACATCTTAGGCTTTGTGCTTCCTTACTCAAAGGAGGTGGAGATGGTCTTTAAAACAAAGAAAAAGCACCACTAAGAATGGGCTCCTGTACCATTGTTTCCTAGCTGAAGGGCTACTAAGCCTGCTGCGCTGAGGCCGCTGTTACAAAGTGGGAGCTGAGCCAGCAGATGGTCAAGTGACTACTACAGGGTCCAAGGTTGACACAAAGCCTGAAGACAGGAGGAAAAAGGAACGCATGTGAGGATGAGCAGGAGGAAAAAGCCTCAGCAGTGAGACATGTTGTCTTAGTTTCAACTGGGACAGAATTATTTTCTTCAGAGCATCTGATGTGATGTTGTGTTTTGGTTCTAGGAGGAAAACAATGTTGATAACATACTGATGTTCATAGTTGCTGCTAAGGAGTGTTGAACAGAGCCAAGGCCATTCTCAGAGAAGTGTCCAAAGAGATGGTAGGGAGCAGAACAAGGAAAGCTGACTTAAACTGGCTGGAAGGGTATTCCATACCATACAACATCATGAGGAAAGAGTTTTGAGGGGATGGAAGTTCATCTCCCTCTTTTCTACTGTTTGAGGAGCCAGCTGGGCATCACCTGGGTGGGTAGTAGGCAATTGCTTGTGCATCACTTGTTTCATATATATATATATATACTGGATTCTACAGTGCTCAGCCACCTGCAGGGTTAAACCACAGCAAGCATCTAAGGCTGGGAAGTGCTGCGTTTTAACCTAAAGCACATATCTGTTTAAAAGCTAATGGACAAAAGAGTTAGCAACACATGTATACATCTAATAGAAGGTGGTCACTGTTCAATGATCAAACCTCTTATTTCTTTTATTGGGTATAGTATGAGACAGAAAGTCTGCTGCCCTCCACATTTAATTTACTGCAAGGGTTTAGCAGGATGACATTTTTCTTTACCACAGGAGCACTAAGGTTTTTAGATATGTTCCATTCTCCTGGGGAAACTCAAAGAAAGTTTAATCTATATTGACTACTTCCCAAATGAAGCCATGGGATACAGAGTCTGATGGCTTCTCTTTACCCTTCTACATGGAAAGCTAGCAGTTGTCAGTGTAATGTTTCATTTTGCCTTGAGCTGCTTTTGTTTGTGGTATAAACACAAAACAGTATCACTAAGGACGAGTGACCTGGCATGACACTGTTCGTAAAAACATTTTCACACTCTGCAGGCTGTAAATCTATTGATAGCCCTGAGTTTTGTGAACAATTACCATAGAAGTGAAGAATATCCACATAATTTTATTTGACATGTAAACTACACTGTGCTCCAAATCTGTCATCACTGCACTGAAATCCTTTCTTGATATTAATTTGTAGAAATGGCAGGTCATTTGAAGAGGAAAATACTTTTTTCTTTTCTTTTTTTTTTTTTTTTTTTTTCTTTCCCCCCTGGAAAACAGTACATCTTGGATTTGTAGGAGACAAATCTTACAAGGACACCCTGCCAGCCATTAATCCATGACCGTCAGCAAGATCTGTTTCCCATGTAAATAAAACTCATTATAATGTATTTTTCTTTTTCCTGGAAGTGCTTTGTTTGAATATAAAAGAATGCAGAGTGATCATATTTATTGAAGTTGGAAAATGAGAAGCTAGTGAAGATTGATGGGGTGGAGGGTTTGTTTTCCCAAAAAACTCTTATTTGCCCTTTTTAAACAGAGTTTTGGGGAAAAAAGGCATTCTTCTATTCATAGTATTGAGAAATGAAGAAGCAGTTAAAGACAAAGCCAACACAACTTGGATATCTCTTAGAACAGTCCCAAGTTGTGATTAATTTCCTCATAAATTGACTGCAGTGAAAATTAGTGCTTTACATGAAATATAATATGGGGAAAAAAAAAAAAAAAAAAAAAAAAAAAAAAAAAAACCTGCACGTATAATAATTTTTCAGATGCTTCATAACTGCTGAACCCCAAGCATTCTCCAATCTCACCGATTTCAAAACCTCACGTATTTTAAAATGGGTCCTACGCTATCCAATAGTTTCACCTCCTTCACTGAAGACCTGATGAAAACTCAAATTACTTATAAGCCAAATTAATGTCAACAATATCAAGATCTGAAAGGGTTCCTGGAAGATTTTTGTTCCAAAATGGAAAGCAGTGTCTTTTCTGTCACTCACACCAAGCTTTTGAGTGGGAGATCTCACAGCTGTAAGCATGAAAATAGCTGGAAAAATCTTAATTCCAGAATTCCAATATCTATAACTATCCCCCAGATACTGAAAGCTATTTCACACAATCGACAACTCCATACTGACTCAGCTCTAAAACTACTTACAATAATTATGTAATAACATGGGACTGGAAATCAGGTCAGATAATAAGTGTGTACCTCCCAGGGGTTACTTCTGGAATGAATACTCTTTAATATCTTTATCAGCAATATCAACAGAGTTGAGCACACCCTCAGTAAGCTGTGGTTGACAGACCAGAGGGACAGGATGCCATTCAGAGTGATCTAAACAGGCTTGTGGGTCAAGGCAAACCTCGCAAGGTTCAGCAAAGCCAAATGCAGGGTCATGCATCCAGGTCTAAGCAACCTCTGCTACCAATACAAGCTAGGAGATGAAAGGATTGAGCACAGCTCTGCCAAAAAGTACTGGTGGACGGGAAGCTGGACATGAGCCAGTCCATCTCTTTCAAAGGCAAATCACTTCTCCAGAGAAGGGCCCTGCAGCTGAATAAAGTAGCTGAAGATGTTTCTCCATACAGTGTGTGGCCCCAACAGTTTGGTTTTTTCTCATTTACAATTTTCCTTATTCATCTTCTTATCAGGAAAGCTCTGTAAAATTTTGCCAAATAAAATTCATGTCCTGGAGCACTCTGCTGTTTGTAGGCAAGCGGACTAGTAGTGTACTGACATGGAAGCAGATAGCTCAGGACTGGAGGTGCAACAACCTCTTCTCTTTTCAGTCCTTAGACCTCACAACATACCAATGCTAACTCATGTTCCTCTGACTTTAAGAAATTGTTCTTGAAGGAAATAATGTAAATGAATACAATAAGATTGACTTGTATCAACAAGCACTGAAAGGTGTATTTCAACAGAAAGTTGTGAACTTTATCTTCTGATCTTCCCTTTACTAGCTGAACATTCTTTTCCATAGTTATTTCAACAGTATGAGCTACTTACCTTGTAAAAGTTTTACACAGAGGTTATAAAAAAGTACTGGGGATTATTTCCAGACTGCATGTAATGTGTATTATCATTTACTGCTCATCCCAGGTGAAGTACATACTCATGCTTAAAGAAGGATCAGTGAAGAGAAATAAGCATTAATATGTCAACAATTTGCCAGAAAAGAAAACTATTTGGACAGCCAAAGTATATGTTATAAAGTGCCTTCATACAGGTTAACTGCAGGAATAGTCAATATGCTTCTTCTAGAAAAAATAAATAAATAAATAAATAAAATAAAAATAAAAAATTGGAAATTAATATGAAATATTTTGAATTTGTTCAGTATAATGATTTTAGTTTAGGTCAACTGACTAGTTACAAGAAAAGGTAACTAATCAGAAGACTAAAAGAGCTTGTTAAGTCTTCCCATAGCTGTTTCAACCTTCTTATTCATTTTCCTCATGATAAAAGCATAAAATGCAGCCTCTCATCCAAAATCTTTACAGGCAACAAAAACATATATAATATTCATTCATTACGTTGTGTTAATTTTTCCTACCCTCTGGAAGTATCCCGAGAAAGAAAACAGAAGCAATCTAAATGAGTTAGGGTGAGGGAGTCAGATGTAGATAGTTTTCTTCGTTATCAGATTACATTCCCCCACTTGAATGTTTACCTTGTTCTGTGAATAATTTCAGAGCAATGGACAGAAGTTTGCATTATAGGTAATGTGACTCTGATATAGTACACAGTGAATTTAATAATCAATCATAATCAATATGAATGATCTCAAAAAAGATCATTACTTAACACAGGAAATGAAATAAATCCTTTAAAGATACTTATACAGGGACTCGCTCCTACTTCTCACCATTTTCTCCCATATTAGTCACCTTCCCAGTAATCAACTTGTAACAGTAACAACAGAGCAACAAGGTCCAAGACTGCAGCAAGTAAGGAATTGTTCAAATACAACAGCAGCAATCACAGAAATAAAGAAGCTGCTCACCTTCAGAAAACTTAAGATACACAAAGACCTTCAGCAAGATACCCTTGCACTCATGTCCAGATCTTAAACGAGGTCTGAGAAAGGGGTGGATCCTGGCTCCACCCCTGCTGATCACTCAGGCATTGCATGCACCTAAGCTCCCCTGGGTTGGCCCTGCCTTTCCACCAGGTGCTCAATCACTGGTTCAAGCCCTGACTTAGCATTTCCACTACACAAATAGGATCTCAATAAGTCAGAGTGGTTGAAATTCAAATTCTTGTTCTTCTGACAGGGATTTTCTGGAAATCTATGTTTCTATGATTGACTTCACTTCAAAAAATTCACACCGTAGTATTGGAGAGTTCTTTGAAAGACATCTGGTGAAATCAAACCTGTTTCACTGAATTACTGCCTTTTGGCTTCTGGTCTCGTGCAGAATGCAGTAAACTCTTGGAATATTCACACATTTCCGCTTCAGTTTGTACAATTTGGAACTGGCAAAGAAAAGATTTATTTAGTTACAGTGGGTTCCCCATAAGAAGCTTTGCAATTTGGTTCTGAAAATAAAATTTATAAAGAAGTTTGCTTGTATGAAATCCTCTTTTTATTGGAAAATCTTGCTTAAAAAAAATTTAAAAAAAAAATTGTCTAGACAATTGAAAATACAAGAATCAGCCTTGTGTGCTGAGTATGTGCTGAAGTTGAACCATGCCTTGAAGTTATGCCTCTGCTAAATGCAAGCAGCTGACTCTTCAGCAGTCCTTCTTTGAAAGGGATCTTTAACATAGAAACTTCGTCAATTGAGCTGTTCATTGTGAACAGAACAGTAATAGAAAAATGTCACTAGTGGTCATAGAAGACACGAGCAGATTTTCAATATTGCTCATGCAAGGATCACTAGCAGATCCTCCGTGATGGTGGAAGAGAAAGAAGGGGAAATAACTTTGCTATCACCTCTGTATAATTCAGACAGAAAGTATTAAGTGAATTTCCAGTATCTTTACTTCCTGCACCTCTGTTTTAACTGAAAGCAAAAACAAACAGCCAAAACCCTTTAATTTTGATGTGACACTACATTTTGCCTTTACCTTAACACAGCTGGGATCTTGTCAAATTTTCCACTGCATCTATATTCAGTAGCCTAAACTAGAGCTTGATCAGGAGAAAAATCTTTCTGGTGCGTGAAAGGATAAAATTTTACTTTAAAATCTTCAGTACAGAAGAGTCTATTTTTCCTATCTCTTTCTTAAATGTAGAGACTCAAAAAGTGAATTTAAAAATTAGCTATACAATCAGATATTGTTCCACTTTCACAAACTTCTATAGAGCAAAAAGCAATAGATTTCAGTACGATCAATAGGCATAGCTATTTGGCATATAATGTGTTTTTAATGTATTTGAGGCTCATTTTTTGAGGTAATGGAATCTAGGTTTCCCAGAGAGCAGGACTGGGATCTGATCCAACACATTCATATTCATTAGCCATGATTTTGTATCCCAAGGTAACTCTTTGGAAGAAAACAACTACATCTGGATTTCACATAGATTGTAATGCAAAACTGCAAAAGGAAATGCGAAAGTAACTGTTTCATTGCCAATGTAATCGACCTAAAGCCTAACAAACGTCAGAGTCTAATGCAACTTGGGGAAATTAAGTAGCAACCAGACTGTCTACAGTATATTACAGTGAAGAGCTTATTGTTCTTCTTTAAAGCAGTGCTGTGGGTCATGAAATAATAAAAACCATATAGCTTTTTCCAGACACAGAAGTTGTGTCTCCTTTCTTTAAACAGCTAGTTTTTGATGTTGTTGTTTTTATGTCCACAGAAATACAGAGGAAACAAAAGAAGTAAAAATCACTTACTTCTTATCCAAAAGTGAGCTTCCTAAAATTGAAAGTCAAAGCTGGTGACCAACAAACCTGTTGGTAGCATCTCTGTATGAACATGGCTATTTCTCCTTAGAGCCATTTATAAATGTGTGGCATTTAAAGGGCTGTCTCCACACGATCCAGTTTGAAGCAATTTTATCTTAAATTGGCTGTGATAAAATAGGTTTCTAGTTCACAGGAAGAAAAAAGAATCCTTTTCTTTGACTGTATAGTATTTATTGGCATACTGCTCTGATAGTCAGTCTTTATTCACTTTGGAACACAGGTAAAATGTTTTAATTTGGTGGGCCTAGGGGCAACAGAAAGTCCATCAATAACAGCTGCTGAGCAGGTGAGGAGCCTGCCAGACTGAGACATCTCTCTGCCACCTAGGTCTTACAGGAGGAGTCTTGAATTGAGCCTGAAAGATGCTCTTTCCAGGCTCCAGCAAAACCAGCACCCAGGCTCCTCAGGCTTGGTTGGAAATGAGCCCCAGCCCCTAGACATTTGCATATGTGTCAACACATGAGATCCGCAAGGTCAGCCTGCAAACATGGTGCCATACATCAGACCTTTTCCCACCAAATATAATATATAACCTGATTCTACTGTTTTTCCTGACATCAGTTCTACTGTATAAATGCAAGTGCAAGTAAAGAATGTTACTGCATGTGCTCTGGAAAACACAAAGTCAAGCTCCAGTTATAAAGTTGGAAAGGTTTTAGGAACAGAACATAAGTTCTCTTTTAAAATATCTAGAATTTATTTATAAATTCCCTTTTTGGGCCATTTACTTAGGATATTTGAGATATGTCTCAGCTGTCCAACTGGCAAGAAACAGCTCACAGGGCAGCATCCTCTTTGTGCTCAACAGAACCTCACAGCTTCTAGATTGAACGTTTATTTGGAAGACAGAGACTTTGTGCCACTCCTTCACACTGAAACTTGCACAATATTTTTATGATCTTCTTTCTGTTTTTTTCATTGTAACACAGTTCCTGTAGTTGTGTCAGATGCCACTTCTCCATCAGCTCCCACATTAGCTATGGCAACCAGAGTTATTGCATAACAGTGAGCATGGGCATTCACCATTTTGTTTATTAACACATTTTTATTAATCTCCACTGTGCTAATATGTAGAAAGAAGACATGAGTATTTATATTATTAATAATTAATATTACTAAATACAGCAAATGTTGCTACTTGTATCCATGGTTATTAATAAAGTGAAATAATTTCTGTTGCTTCTTTGTAGTATCTAGTCTACCTTTTACCATATTATTGTGTAAAAAAGACTTTTACTTTTCATGGTCTCACCTTCTATAGAATCTTCAAAACAAATTCTTAAAAATGCTGAAAAAACTTCCCCGATGTTGTAATGAAATAAATGAAGGTATCACATCATACATCTTTATTTTATTTGCTTTTACCAAAGTTTAGGTACTTCACTGATCATCATGGGTACAACATTCACTGGGTATCCTTAAAATAGAATAATGATTCTTTTCCCTGGCCTCATGCTCTAATTTGGCTGGCATCAGACATTTCTAAAGCACATAAAACAGCAGGGAAAGACAAACTGTAAATGTATCAGTTCTAAAAATTAGAACATTTCTGTTCTGAGCATGATTTTTCCTCAGCCACATGAGGTTACTAATTTGTTCCAATACTGCTATGAGCAATTGCGGCCTTCTTTAGGTAGCACGTTATGTGCTTCAGCAATAGTCCCTTTGCCCGCAGGGGAGCTTCCTCTTCTTTGGGTTGAGGCCGACTCTCATTCTTCCTGGCCAAGGCACAGGCTTTCAGGGCTCACTGTTCCCCTGCAGAAACTCTTTTCCAAGAGCAATACCATATTCCAAATGGAGAAAAGCAGGGAAAGAGAGAGGATTTCTCAAGTCCTTTGATCATTTTCCAGATGCTTCCAGCACAGGGGTCTCTCCTTATACGTTGCGCTGGAGACACAAGGAAAGAGGAAAAATTGTGCTAAAACTCTTGCCTAAAAGCACATGAAGTGTTGTTAAACTGCTTTTAAATCCACAAGAATATATATGAATCTGTAATTGCAAGTGCAAGTGCATTTTTATAAGTATAGAAACATCTTTTGTTTCTCTCCATTGAAAGCATGAATCTCAAAAATATTTTTGCACATGGTCATCAACAAGGAATGACAAATAGCTCCTTTAGGGAACTGGGATCCCTCCTAAATTAGTTGGTCTCAATGCAAAAGAGTTTACTTCTGTTGTTTCATGTTCCAGAAACAATGCAATTGTCATGTATCTATATCTTCTCCATTTAGCTTTCCATTATTTCTGATTCCTTCAGTGGCAAGTATTCAGACATACCATAAAGAAATTCACTTTTTTTTTTCATCATAGGATGTATTCATGAGTGATTATTGGTGGTTTTTTTCTTGACTCTCCATTTTAACTCTTCTGCATACAACTTGAAAATGTGTGATATTAATATATTAGTCAAATGTATTAGTTAACTTATCAGATAAGAACTAAAAGAATTTTCTGGAGTCTTATTATTTAAGATTTACAGGCAGAGATTTCACATAATTCTTTCAAAAAGGGAATTGAATTATCTAGATATATCTTTAAAGTACGTATAGATCTCATTCTTGTGGCAAATTATTTTTGCAGAATCCAAATTGTACTCATTTGGTCCTGGAGATAGCATTGTCCTTACATCAGAAATGATTTTTGCTCTATTTACCTATCCAAAATACATATAGAATCGTAGACTCATAGAATGGTTTGTGTTTGAAGGGACCTTTAAGATCATCTGGTTCCAACCCACTATTCATTTCACTATTTTTATTGTAAGTTCTAGAATTTCAGCTGACTTAGTAATGATTCCACATCTTATAACATTCATTTGTCTGCCATTTCATAGATGTGAAGAGAAATTATCTCTTTTGGACAGAGGAAACATGAAGTGCTGATAGTATTATAAAACATAACACATTATGCTGATAAAGTTTCACAAAATATTTTCATTTAAAGCTGTAATCACACCTATCTCTAACTATTGTATGAAGTAGCTTACTGTAAACTTGAGACGCTTGGTGTTTTGACTCTAGAGATAATTGTCATCATATTTTTGAAGTGCTAATTGAATATATCAGCTACTGAGATAGAAATAGTAAATTGTAAGAATTTAGGAATAAGAAAAATAACAAACAAACAAACAAAGAAGAACAAGAGTATTGCATAGAGATACTGTCCATAAATTCAATTAATGAATGGGAACTGTTTGCCTAGTTTCCTAACAACACAGATTGTTTTAATTTCCCTTAGGTCATCAATCTTTTGTCATGAAATCTTTTTTTTTTTGTACAATATTGCACAATTAGGACAATGGATTTCCTTTTAAGACGCAAATTAAAATAGCTGGAGTTCAAATGTTCTTTTTTTTTTTTTAAACTTTGTAGGACCCCTAAGCTATTTGCTAACATTGTGTATGCACGAAACACTTCAACATCAGTGCATAACCTTCTGTGGCTGGGAGAATGTTGGAGAATTATAAAAGAATTGAAGGTTTGCAGGAAAACAACACGGTCAGTAATACCAGGACTAACATGAATTTCCTTCCAGAAACCATCATATTGTCATAAGGCACATAGAAACTGCAGAGTGCTAGTGAAGCATACTTCCCTCAGTGTCCTGGGCTTAGGTTTCACTGGCTAGTGAACTGCATTCTATTTTAAAGACTGCAGAAAAACTTACAGTTATCATTTGAGATTCAATTGTTAAATAAAGCATTAACTTTCCACAAATATTTTAAGAATAGCAATAAATAGTATTATGCATTTAATTGTTGCCAGAAGTTACTGGCCTAACGCTGCCCATACTTCTGTGTTTTGTAACTGCTGCATAAGCTTGTGCAAGAGTACATTAGCACATTTACAGCATCATATTTAAATGCTTCACATAAGTAATCCTTTCCTGACCTCTGTTCAGAATTGTTAAGTCCGCAATGGCAGTGCCAAGGACTATACTGGCTGGACACTACTTCTCTTCAGGAGAACAGCAGTGTTTCCAAGCAACTCCATTGCCACATTAGCAAAGATATTCTCCCTTGGTGAAGAGGTGGCCATTTAGCAAAGATATTCTCCCTTAGTGATGAGTTGGACATCTCTTTAAACCATAGTTTCATCACTGGATACAACATCTGAAATGCACAAAGTATAGATCCTGCTGTGGCCTCACATGGGCAGCAGCTGGTGGCTGCGGGTCTGGGCCTGGGCAGCTGTGGGAGACCCAGGGCACATACTATCAACAATCCAGTCTTTGTACACAACTAAAACTAAAACCATCTAAACTAGTAACAATGCTGTCTTTGCAAACCAAGTTTTCATTAGTAGTTTTGGAAATCTGGACTAGCCTGTTGAGCATGTCTGTGCCTAAAGGCATGCCCACCCACACAGGTGCAGATGAACCCAGGTACTCTCTGCCTGTACCTCAGAGCTGCTGAACAGTTGACCCAATGGGCATAGATTTCAGTGTAGTTTGCTAACTGGCTGGACTCCTTGCTTTGGAGGAGCACAGCCTATCAGAGCTCAGCACCATGTTCAGGAAGTCATCTGCTGCCTGGTGGGTGTGCAGCAGTATGAAGCACAAGCAGAGTGATATGGAATGCATCAAACCCTGCCTAAGTGTATTTGCCATAAGTTATGGCCTGAGGTTGGAAACCTCTATAGTTAGCTGACTTTAGATACTTCTGAGCTAATATATTTGAGACAAGCATATTTTACTGTGGTTTGTTGTTTTAATCGGCATTTCTGTTACTGACAGAACTGGCAGCATAAAGCTGCAATTCATGACAAATCCTTTTTCCACATAGCCCCAAGACACTAAGTGAACACATCAAAAGGTGTAAATATGTAATAGTTCTGAAATCATAGTGATTGGCACCCATGTAGAAATGCCTCCCGAACATTAAAGCATGTAGGGACTCACTATGTGCAAGAACAACATTCCCCTGTAGTGTAGTCATCTATGGATCAAGTTGGGCTTTTCCTTTCAATGGACACTTCTGTTTTTCTGGAACAGCTCCCCCATCCATTCACGTACATGGTGTGTTGGTCTGCATTAGTTCAATGAGCTGGCATGCACCAGCTGGATTTCTTTCAGGGACAATTAAACTGATAGATACACTGCAGGACCTTGTGTACTGCAGCAGCTCCTGGACTTTTAGGCTCTTGGGTCAGACTGAAGTAAACCAAAAGCACCACAGTGCATAGTGAGACTGCAGTACCAACTGTCTCATCCTGTAGGTCTGTGCATTGGTCCCTGGTCTTCACTGTGTCAGTAGAGGCTATATGAACTTATAGTTTGTTTTTTTCACCAAATTTCATCCTTCAGTACTGAAGACATACCTTTTCACAGAGAAACATTTGGTATGATATGTTTAGAATTCATATTTCCACAGCAAAACCACAGGATATTGTATACTGTATATTTCTTGTAAAATGGCCTCACAGCATTGTATATTCTTGCCATTCTTGTTTTCAAGAATGCAGTTCATACTGTCTTATTTCCCATTTTTAGGTTCCTTTCTGCATTTATTTTTTATCTCATTCAGTATTCTTCATACCATTTCTAGAATCACAAGCAAGAATCAACCTAGTGGCAATAATACTGCTTTCATCAATAATTAAGAGTATAAACTTCCTGATGGAGGTGGGATGAATTCCTTCGGAGGCCTTTGGCACAGCAGACTAGCTGGGCTGAGAGTTTAGGGTGACATAATACATTTTTCCATGTAAATACAAGGAAGAATTAAAGACAAATGAATCTAAGTTTCATCTATGTTGTCACAAGGTCTGGTAAATGCATTATCTATGGGCAGTGATTAATTTAGCACTCATGTAAAAGAAATGTGCTGTCAAAGTCATTTTTAGTCTTAATCTGAGTTATAACTTCATCATCAGCTATTGGTAACATGTCACTTCCTAACTGTGGCTGCTTCTTATACCAACATATTTGCTGCTTTGTATTATCACAGTAATGCTTATTTTAGTATCAGTGATTATTACAAATATATCAACACTTTCATAACACCTCCTGAACATTATCCAGTGACAATGTACTTCTCTCCAAAGATGATCTAGTGACTAAATTATTTCTGACTTGCTTCCATGTACAACCTTAAGTCATAAAAGTATTTCTCTTAATGGGGAAACATAAATTCTAGTGTATAGAGAGAAGTAAAATATGGCTAATAGGGAGGAAAATACATCCCTTGTTGGGACTGAGGCATGAAAAAGATATATTGCTCAGTGACTGTTTTCTCCCTTGACTCTCATTTATCCTTATTCTGTTTTATTGTTGTGTCTTTTTGTTGTTGTTGTTGTTGTTTTTGTTTGGTTTTTTCGAATAATTATACCTAACAGAAAAATGAGGCACAGCATTTCAAAACAGGTATACCATCATATGGGAGGAACACAAGAAGACACACTGTTTTCTTCATGCTTAAAAACGGGTGCTTAATACAGACATCTAAAGATATGAAACATGGAATGGGAGCCATTCCAAGTCTATATTTCTTGAAAACAGACCAGGAGAAAGACAGTGCACAGAAAACAACATTAGTAAGTGTCGAGGGGCCTCATAATGTTTGTTATTAGCTTGGCTGGTCTCTTCCTTCTGCCTTTTACCCATTACCTTCCCTAAAGAATCTCTGCTGTACATATCTACTTGCTTGTTAGGCTTCAAAGAAATACTGAAACTGCCACATTCAGAGTAGCTGTTTCAAACGATAGGATTGCTTACTCCATGTTTCCTTCCAGCAAAAATACTACTAATGCAGTATAACCACTAAAATGGCAAGAAGCAGTTTGTGATTTAATATATTCTCTTTACCTTGATCCTAAAGTCACTTCTGAAATTTACCTTGGAAAGCAAACAAATAAACAAACAAACAAAAAACAGCAAATACAAAACTGAACAGAAATTGCCAAGGACCAATTTAATGACATTAATAAATACCAAAGAACCAGGCAAAACACTGGCTACAATGGTGAAACTTGGTGCATGGTGTGGAACATTATTATTATTACTTTTCTTTCCATATTATTTCAGGACAGTGTTTAAATCAGTCAAACTACTTGCATGATACCCCAGCTACCTAGATCACTAGAGGACGTTTATGTGTAATTTTCTTCATATCATCGTTGCTGTGAGAGAAAATTCTGCTTCTGTGAGGGGATGAGCTAACATACGTAAGTGTTGTTATTTCAAATAGCATGGCAAAGGAATTAAACACTTGTTTGGAAACTACATAAAAATCATTTTGCCACATTAAGACCAACTAGGTGTTCAAAAAAGCTTCAGACCTCTGAAACCAGAGCTGCTTCAGGTGACTACAAAGAATCAAACATTAAAATCTGTAGCATTTAAATTCAAGGGTTGTTTGGCAACTCTAATAAAAACTGAACAGTTGCTTGCAGTCACATGGAATAACTCAGCCATGTTAATCAGGGTGCAATGGCTCACCAAAATCAGTCTAAGTTTCTGTGTCTGTGCATTCAGACTTACCCAGAGAATATGCTACTTGAAACTGCAGAATAAAACTCTGCTTAGAGAACTCTGAGTTTGGAGGAAATCCAAGGAATTCTTTTATCCACAGAAAGTTAGATTCCCAAGCAAAGTCTCAAAGTGTAGGCAAATATAGATTAGTATAAGAACAGGATTAGCATAAGAAATGTGGAGTCTTTGTATAATGTTTTTGCACCAGCACAATGCATAAAGCTGTAATTGTGCTTGTGTTTTTTATCTGCACATGGTAAAGAGGCAGAAAGGTCATGTCAGTTCTTCTATTTATGCATACAAGTCTAACACTTATATGTAAAATGAATGGAGGATTTAGATTTATAAGTCCTGAAAAATTTGAATTTTATTATGGATCTTGTTAAGAAAGTCTAGGGCCCTCAGAATGTAGGTATTCAACTGTGCTGACTGTATCTTGTAAAAACCAAGGCAGAATTGTTTTCTGTAAAGTCAGTGTGTGTTGTTCTTGAATAGCCCCTCAAAGCCATGTCCAGAATAAGTTTTAAAAGATAAATAATACAACAGCATTTATAATTTACATAAAAGCATGAATGGACAACTACCTGAAATAAATAAATAAAAGGATTCATTTTTCTATACTAGATTGTTTGAAGTCTTACATTAATATTAAAGAACAAGAAAGAAACAACACAAGTCCATGTCTGTTTGAAACAAAAACTGCAAATATTTTGTATTAATCTGCAGAATCAATCATGGGGGAGGGATAGCTTTTATGAATGGAGTACAAAACACACACAGTTTTAATAATGAACATTTTGTATTGGCATGAGAAATATGACATAATTGTTTTCTCATATGCTCATGAACAAACCAGAATTGACTTGACTGAAAAAGCACAGTAAGTTGGAACAACAAAATGAAAACTCTTTCAGTAGAACAGCAGTAGCTTTCAATTGCTCCCTGACTAGATGACATCTTACTTGTTATTTTGGCATTATAATAGGGCTGCCAAGGACAAATGGTCCAGGAAGGTCATTCCTTCTTTAAGGCCAGCTTGGCATTTCTCCCATACTGAAGCAGTGGGTTTTACTTTATAATGAAAAGAAATCCTGCAAAAGTGCTTAAAAGCACTGGTTCCTAGTGTGCACTTCAGTCTAGACTATCCTGTCTACACTAAACTGCTAGACTACGTTGGGTAACAGCCTTTTCTGGACTCATAGTGTTGTACATCAATAGGGACTATTGCATCATCTAATCTGATCTGTGAGATATCACAACACCTTATATTTCATCCAGTTATTCTTTTATTAAGCCCAGTAATCTATTTGGTTGAAGCTTTTCATCCAGAAAGTCATCCAAGCGTGAGCTGAACTCATTAAGACAGAATGCCTTCTCCAATAGCTTGGATTGTTGAAACATTTCTTCAGAAATGGTGGCTCCTTTACTGCCTTCAGATGTCCAGACTCTGCAGATAGACACTCATATTTGTTAAGCTGTTTATCATTATTATATAAGTAATTCTAACATTCATTTTATTCCCTCTCAGAGAAGTCTGCAAACTCTTGAGAAATCACCTCTCAGTATATTCTTTATTATTTTTAAGTATTTTTAAGCTTCCCACTGTAAATTGTGTTCTGTGATCCTAGAATTATTTTTCTTTTTTGTTATTTTAAAGATCCTTTCAAGAAAGCAGACAGCAGAAGAACAACACTCCAGCACTCTGCTCCTCCTTTGTTTTATGTATGGTCATGTAGTCTTCTCACTATAGTTGCATTCTAGTGATTAGTATCAGGTTTAAAATACACTGAATGACTAGCCCCTTTTCAGTGTATGCTCTCTGTTTGACCAAGCTTTCCTTTTGTGATCCCATGGGTGAATGACCTATGTGTTAAAACCTACCTTGTTGAAAGGACACAGATCATTGTGTAATACAGATTCCAGTGTAGGAAGTTTTGTCTTGATCATTAATTAGGATTCTTCAATCCTAGGAATAAAGGTTTTCAGCAGGATTTTTTTTTTTTTCTCCAAATCACATCAACAAAGTCAACTGTACTATCCTTAATGTAGATGTTTAAACACACAATTCTTGGAATCATATTTCCTCGGAAACAACTGCCTTTGCTATTATTCTAGTTAGTCTATTCTCAACCCATTTCATATGTGTTTGGCTGATATTGTAGTCTATTCACTTTGTAAATCAAAATTCATTTTGCATTATATAAAGTCTTTCAAAGCTATATAGCAGTGTAGATCACAATTCTGCAATTATCAACTCCCAGGATAGTAATTACAAATCAAAAATAACAGGTTTCTTTGACAGCTAATGCTAATATAGCTATCCCAGGCTTATTCAAGTCTATCTTCCTGTGCATTATAAATATTGGCAACACATTACCTCTCTCCTACATTTCTGAAACTTCCCTGGTATTATCAGTATTTATTTTAAAGCATGGCAATAGGCCAAAGATTTCCTTTGACACCTAGTTAAGTATGAAGTAAATGCAGCATTCACTTCAAGACAGACAGAAGGTATGATGCCCGTGTACAATTATCTCACCCAATTTGGGTTATAACTAAGCTGTCTGCTTTGTAAAGAGGTTGTCAGTGAGGCAGCATGAGAGCCATTACTCCTCTAGCATCTACCACTTCTTCTGGTTGTGCTCAGAAAAAGATACATCCCTCTCCAGCAACATCCCCCATTTCACAGAGGTCAGTTCACAGGGGGGACCAGAGGAAGTACCATCTAGAAGCTTAAAGCCACGAGACATAAGGAGCCAAAAACATGTCACTGGTGAGGAAACAGTAAATGAAGCAAAGACTAAGATGGACTTTCTGAGTTGAATGTCGTGCAGACAGTGTCTGCAGTGCAAACACACCCTTGACAAGCACAGTGATGGACCATTTCGCACTTGTTCCTGGATCCATCTGATTACCTGCAGACTCAGGCTGAAAAGGAAGGTAATGGCCTTAAGTTTTGCTGGGGAGGTTCAGGTTGGGTATTAGGAAAAATTTATTCTTTGAAAGAGTGGAGAGAAATTGGAACAAGGAGGTGGTAGAGTCACAGCCTGTAGAGGTGTTCAGGAAAAATGTGGATATGGCACTGAGGGACATTGTTCATGGGCATGGTTGCAATAGGTTAATGGTAGGACTAGATGGTCTTAGTGGTCTTTTCCAACCTTAAGGATTCAATGATTCTATGAAGCTAAAAACACTCTTATTTCTCTGTGCCACACTGCTTTGCTTGTTGTTCAGTAGCACTAATTCAGTCATCATAGAGTAAGGCTGTCCAGAGGCCCAGCAGCGGGAATATACCTTTTCCTCAAGGATGCAGTAGGTTAAACAGACTACTCCAGATCACCTGTGTCTAGGACTATGGGTGCAAGGGCTACAGGTGGTACTTTGAGCAGAGATTTAGGTTGTTGGCTTTCCCCCCTACCCCTCTTCCTGCATGCCCTGGGCCAAAAGGTGAGGAATAAATGGTGATCCAGCCATTCATTCACACTGGGGCTGCCTCTGTTCCTGCTTTGTTTTTCTTTGCCTCAGCCTGAGCTGAAGCAAAGCTGTTGATGTGTATGGCAGGAGGCAATGAAAGGTGACTGCTTCAAGGAGGAATTCTTTACAGCAGATGTTTTTTAAATAAAATCGAGGGCTTTTCTTTTCATCTAATGCTTTTAGCACACTCTAAGGAAGTAAAAATCTGTTCTGAATATATAAGAATCCAGCTTCACAAAAAGATGTATTCAACTTCTGATTTTATTTTTTTACATATGATTTTGGAGGGTCTTTTTTCTCACTTTTAATTACATGCATGCTTCTAAAACACTGCCTCCTAATATTTCTTTCCTCAGGAGTCAGGTGGCAATGAATGAATTGTTGAAAGAAAAAAATGCTGGGTTTTGAAGTTTTTTACTCTGCAGACTGAAATATATAAGTATATATATATGTGTGAGAGAAAAAAAGAACTGTAAAATCTCCCCAGTTGCCGTATATCGTTGAGATACAATACAACAATCTCAAAAGATTCATTAGTAGTAACCATACTACATTTCAACAGTAGGCTCTCATTTCTGAGATAGGTTGAGCTCACTAGGAGTCCTTAAATCCCCTGCAGTGCACTACCAGGGAATCCTACTTCAAATTCTGTTGAAGAGCACAGTGCTGCAAAGCTCCATTGATGATGATAAGTATCCTAGCACCAATCCACTACAAGTGTCACTAGGAAGTGTAAAACAAAGTCTGTGAAACTTGTAGTAATAGAAGTAGTATCGCATTTCAAACTCCATCAGGTAAGTGAATCGATTTCATGTAAATTAAGATGGGGGTTTTAATTACACAAAATGTATAATTACTCACAATAGAATATACCTAGCATATCAGTACTAATGCACTTCAGTTTGATGAATGAACAGACGCCCATGTGTTGAAATTAGAAGACACTCACATAAAACAAACTCTTACTCCTGGGTTGCCACTTAAAGCCCCATGTGCCATTTAATCTCTATCTTTAATGAGAGAATTAGGGATTGCATTAGATAGTGGCTGAGCTGCTTGCAACAGAATTTGTTGACCTTCTGATGTTTTCAATAGAAAACCAATTTCATTATGTTAGAAAAATGTTCTGAGAGGAAAATGATATATGTAGCTCTCCTTCAGTGTGTTTTCTGTCTGCTATGTACATTAAAACACCATTGTCCTGGAATGTAGCTGACCATTTTGTAACTTACAGATGCTTTAATTAGAGTGCATAAACCTCCAGCCAGTTTAACCTTGAGAAGTTGCAGTGATGTACTCCACTACAAACCATATTTTGATTTTATCACCAGATGGTTAGGAAAAGCGTAATTGTATTTTAAACATCTGCCTGTTCCCACATGCTGCATTCTTCCATGCAAATAAATTCTTAAGGTATTTCAAAACACATTATAAAAATAAATATCATAACCCCAAATTTTTGGATTGCAAAGGAAAGGACAAGAGCTCATCAAAAAGCTGACTAGAGTTAGGGCTTATTAGGGTTCCTAAATGCTTAGTATTTTAATCAGTAGTTTGGGTTTTTCTAATGTATAGCTAGAATTCAGCTTTTCAGCTTTAGAAAATAGTCAGGCTCAGTGCTGTAAATATAACATTCAGCTTGATGTGAGCTCTGATGCTCAGATACCCTGGCAAGAAAGAGTTGGTTTGCAGCCAAATCGAGGTAATTACGTGGATTCCATTTACCTTTTGTCTGAGAGCTGTACTCTGTTAACTTTACTCCATCTGAGCAGTCTGACTGGAGAAAAAGATGGAAGAGCAGTTTTATTAGAACTTTTTTACTAGCTGTCCAATGCTGTGCTTCTCTACCCTCTAGTGGTGAAAACTCCACCTCTGGAGTGTGGAAAGAAAAGAAAAAAACAACCTTCAGTCAAGTTTTAAAGACATTACCTAGATTTTCAATTGTTTGAGGATTTTAATGAGAGTTAAAATTATTTTTTACTTTATAACAGGATATCAAAGCATTTAAGGCACTACAGTGTAACAGGACACCAAAGTGTCTATGTTAACAAAAGCCAGCTTCTACAGACTCAGTACTACAGTGCTTACTGGTAAAAAATGCTGACATTATTAGAAAATGGAGAATGACTTATACAACTGCTTGTTACATATTTCTTAGAGTATTTTAACTATGAGCCTCAGGTTGAAAGTGTAATGAATTTGCAACATGTTGTTAGCAAAGGCAGCAAAAGATTTATTCAAGGAGTGTGACTTGTAACAGATAATCCAGGCATATCTTATAGTTCAGTCCTACAAATGGGAAAAGGCAAACTCAGCTTCTTATATTAAAATGCTTGGGTTTTTTTGGTATGTGCAAGTCTTCTGTCCAGTCATCAAACTGAAGGTTACAGTGTATATTCTGGTTGGAGTTATTATGTGTTTTACATAATTTAAATTTCTACTTGACTTTCTGGCTAAATTAACACAACAAGATGGAAAAACTGAAATAACTATTATGCACACACTGTACACTGGAGATGTGCTAAAATACAATGGTTGCTCCAAAGGTAATGCCTCCTGTGTTATTATGTTGGCCCATGATGTCAGGGGCAGATGTTAGCAGTACAACAGTAGAGATTGAACCTTCCCACCAACATTCCATCACTTTTTGTTTCTGTATAACAAATAGCAGTAGATGGGCAGTCTAACAGAATGGTGTCTGATATGGAAGTGTGGATGAAGCAAAGGTGTGTCACTGAATTCCTCCATGCAGAAAAAAAAAATGGCATCCTCTGACATTCACTAACACTTGCTGAGCATTTATGGAGACCAAACAGTGGATGTGAGCACAGTGAAGTGATGGGTGGTGTGTTTCAGGAGTGGTGACAACAACAGCGGGTTATGTCCTCTGGTGCAGTTTTTGATGAGTGCAGCATGCAGCTCTTGTTTACCGCAGGCAACAATGCATGGCTAATGGAGGTGACTATCTTGAAAAAGAGTATTTTGTAGTTGATAATTTACCCTATCAAATAATGTTATTGTGCCCTCCATTCTGGTTTCTAGGGAAATAAATAGGAGACATTACTTCAAGAGTGATCTACATAACTGAAATGTGTCAGGGCCCACAAATAGAACTTTTTTTAACCAGTTTTCCCTTATTTTGCCTTCTTGTTGGTACACTTTTGAATAATTTCTGCCTTTGAGTTTATAATATGTTGCAATAAGTCCAGTAGAGTTTAATCAACGGTTAATACCAGAGCCTACATGATCAATAATAATGTCCTTGTCAACTTGAAGGTGTGGAAACTGTCACTGAACTATAGATAAGAGTTCTCAAACCAAAGAATGCCTGAAACTTGTGCATAATAGTAACATCAAGCTCTGTTCATATAATCTTTTCATCACAAGGATTTGTTTAGCTGTGGCAATTAATATTTCTTCTGGCACTTTTTCCATACAAACCAGCTATCTCTATACCATAAAAAGTTCTGTAATTGCTGCATTTGAATCTGTGTTCTGATATTCTTGTTTCAGTTTAATTGTGTGCATATACACATATAAGTACTACACATACATGCATATATTATATTGAAATACATGAGAAAGATAGCCCAGTCTCATAAGTGTATAACAAATATACATGACTTAAAGTGCAGAGTCTGTAAAGCACAGATGTGAGTATTTGTGCTATTAAAAATCCTACCTCTCCTCTAAACAACAAAAGCAGCCTTCTGGACAGTATTCAGAAACAACCAGGGAAACAGTAGACATCAGAGCTGAGTCTTCTGAAGTCAGAGAGACATTTCCAGTATTTTGTTAATCCCTACTCTTATGTCTGCCTGAAAGAATTTGAGCTTCAAACCTGAAGCACAGCTCTTTTCCTTCATAGCCAGATAAGAACAGGGCAGATAACGGCAGAGAGAGAGAGCAGACATAGCATAGCCCTGGTGTTGGCACAGACACTGGCTCCCGTCATGAAACACAGCAGGGTCAGGCCGCAGGTATGTTAGCAGACACGAGGCAGCTGCTAAACAGACAGACCAGGCTCTTCAAAGTATCAAATGTTCTCCAGTGCTGGAGAATTGACAAGGATTTGCTCAGGAAGTACTTGAACCCCCAGGCCTTCTGCAGTAGAGTGCTGAGCATTGGTAAAGATTGGAAAAAGGAGGCTTAGGTCAGGATGTGCTATGAGGTTGCATTGGTGCCAGAGAAGGAAGTGTTTGCAAGGGAAAGAAATCTGAGGTCTGGAGACTCTGATGGTCCTTGATAAATCTGGGCATAGATGATGCCTATATTGGTGGTGATCAAAGGGTGGGGAAGACCGTAGAGACAAAGGTTGACTTTGGCAGCAGAGCAGAAATAAAGTACTTGGTATTGCTGAACACTTATGGCTGAAGACCAGTTAAGTTATAAAACTACAGGGGAAATTCTTGGTTTGTTTAATATTTTAGAACTGGACAGTGTCTGTAATGCAATATAGGAAGGAAGGAAGCCTGCAGATTCTGGGAAATCTGATCTGCGTCACTGGTAAATCCAAGCTGGTAAATTCCAGGAAAAAGAAAAAAAACTCAACTAAAGATTTAAATGCCTGAAAAGGTGAATAAATACATAGCACTTAAGGCATGAGGAAATTTGGTTTCCTGAAGAATTATTTAGCTATTTTGCAAAATATCAGAGTCTTGTTCTGTTTAAAAATGAAATAAGGGAATTTAAGTTCTTTGTATGAAAATCTGCTTAATATATCAACTGTAAAGTCAGTACTTAAACTTTTGTAACAACAAAGTAAATGACAGTTGTCGAGTTCTAAGACTCTTCCTAATGCCTCAGTAGATATAAATGAAAAGTGAATAAGACAAACTTTCTCTCTGTGGGTGTATCCCCAAATGCTATATGGGAAATACTGGAAGCTGCCCCAAGCTCCCCATGTAGAATTTGGTTCACTAAGCCATTAATGGAGGGACCCATAGTGTTTAATTACAAACCACAAAGAGCCAAGAGGGAGGGAATGGGCAGAAAAATCAGACATATTAAAATATAGTGTACACATGGGGGGAAAAGAATTCAATCTATAACTTCATAAATTGATAGGTAATTGGAGACAGCATATGAATGGCAATTTAAATTTAAAAAAGAAGGAAGTAAAAAAAAGAGAGTTCTCAGCATTTTTATAAGGCTACTGTTACAACAGTATTTGAATTCCATATCTCAGTACTTAAGATGCAATCAACAGTTTCAAGGATATTTCAGTATGCTTGTCCACTTACCTCCTTACAAAAGCCTACAGATGTTGAAGTGAGATGTTAGAAGAAAATACAGCACACTCATGAGTGAAAAAATTATAATAATAATGCTCATTATAGGAGCATTTGGGTGGAATGGCATTGGCTAATCACTTCTGCTGAATACACATTTTGTACTGGTTTCTGGCATTTTAGCCACTGATTTCCTAAAATGAACTGGTTGGTCACAACCTTGACCAACTAAGATATGCTAGCAGAATACTGTAGTACAGCCTTGGCTTAAAAATGCCATTGATATAAAAACATTTCACAGCTACTAATCCATGTTTTTGTTCCACATAGACCATCACAGCAAATCTGTTTCAATGTGGCTTTATTAGGAATTTTCCCACCATTGATTTCTGGAGCAAAGCTGTGCTCCCGGAGTGCAAACATCCCTGTTATGAATGCATGTGTCCCCTTTCTGCAGTGCTGGGGCATTAGTTCATGCACTCAGTTGTTCCAGCAGACAATTCATGAAATTTGTGATCTGAAATAGGCAAGGAGTCCTGATTTATGAAATAGATTCTCAGTTGTGAATGACAAGTGCTCCTCCTCATGCTTTGTAATACAAAAGTACAGTTTCAAAGGACACTGATTTAACAGAAACTATTTGCATGCACAGGTCAGTATTGTCCATTTATCTCTTCATTATTTTCTCAGTGGTAAGGACTACAGCTAGGAGGCTTGAAAGCAAATCGTGTCAAGGCTGCTGAATCACTAAACTCAGAAACTACAGCTTTTCTCAATTGCCAGGAAAATACCATAATTTTAAGATGGTGTGTGAACTGCAGTAACAAGGAGTAGCATTTCTGTAACTCTATAACAGTAGTTATTACCAAAACATACTCCAGGCTCTCTATTTGACTTTGCTATCTGAGATGTTTTCAGCCATGCAAGTGTTGGCTTTGCCTTGTAAGCCATGTGTAATCTTCAAGGAACACATGCTCTGTGATATTGCTCCCAGTTTTTAAGGAGTCTCAAGACCTTTTGCCTTCTCAAATTCCATACCTCTTTGGGTGCCGTGTAACAGATTTCTTCTGTCGTGGATTCACTTATTTCCTTTTACATGGGATCACTTTACAATAGACAGGAAAATTGACTTGAATATGGAATACTCCAAGATTGTAAGTCATTTGTTTTACTGGAATTTTATATGATTCCCAGTTATTAACATCTATTACTATTAATTGCTAATGAATACACAGAAAACTAAAACCACCTCTACTTCTTGAAAATCTTTGAAGAAGTGTATTAGTACAAATGCATTTAGACTTCATACTCAAGTTTAGAAAATACTGAAAATCTGTGACACATTCATCAAGTTCTTTCAATGTCAGGAGCTGCTTGTGGTTTTTCACTATCGTATAAATTAACATGCTTCTGAAATAATTCTATAAAATTCTCATAGTAAGTTTTCTAGATAGTCCCAACCCACGTGAGAGTATTTAGATTCAGCGTAAGAGAAAGAACGGTCTGATATGAAATACTTTATACTTTTAACCATCACTCCATATTTAGACTAGCTCTCCACTAACAGTGTAGCTCTCAGTATCTACAAGAACATTTGCGGTGCTGGAAACTTCAAAAAACACTAGAACATGGGATCAGGTAATACATTCAAGTTCTCGAGCATACGCGTTATTCCATCCTCTGACAGGTTTAAGTGACTTTAAAGGGCAGAGTTTTTAAGAACATATTAGATACATGTTTGGCTTCCACAGATTTTCAAAAGAAAAACCTGTCTTCTCTGTTTTTTACCTCATCTTTATTGGATGCCATCACTATATCCCAAGCAGTAAGACCAATTCATTCCGGTTTTGCTGTTGTTTCCCTGGTATTTTCAGTGAAAATTTTAGTCTGTCCATTGTAACTGCCTGAAATCTTCTACTCTCTTTCTCATGGAAGATAAAAGTAGCTTCTTTATTTGAAATAAGCTCTTTAAATTCTAGTATGCATATATTCACACACATCAGGCTACCACTACCTTCACTGCAATAGAAGGGATGATGGAAGCCCACCTGCTTCTTATTAATCTTTTAACTCACACGTATCAGTTTCTAAAGGGCAGCATCCATGTAGACATCATGGATGTGTAAGCAGTCTGCATAGGCCAGAGGGGTCAGCAGTGGGAGCACTAACATGCTTAGAAGAGACGGGTAACCCCCGGAGCACTAAGCACAGCAGTGACTACCCCTGTGAACTGGACATACAAGGATTGCACAGTCCTGAGGCATATGCAAAACTGGGATAAAATATACATATGACCAAGGGTAGCACAATGGCTTTAATAATCTGAATTAGGTGCAGGCAGCACAAGTCTATTTATTTTCCACTGAGTATCACTGAGTGAACATTTCCCTTATCTGAAGAGATCCAACTTCTACTTTTCTTACAGAAGGTGGGAATCTTCATGCAAGGGAAATCCAGTCAGCCATGGTTCACAGGATCACAGAATAGCTGAGACTGGAAGCCACAAGCAGGGCCTTCCCACAAAGCAGGGTGCCCAGGTCCACATCCATGAGGCTTTTGGAGATGCCCAAGGAGGACAGCCCATAGCCTCTGTGCAGCCTGTGCCACTGCTCTGTCACCTGCACAGTGACTAAGTGTGATATTCCTGATATTTAGAAAGAACTTTTTGCATTTCAGTTCATGCCCATTGCATAGCTTCTGTTTTAAGTGCTCTTTTACACCTACTGTTTCTAATAGGAAAAAATAATAATAATTTTTAAAAATGGGAACAAGATTAATAAAAAATCAGTCTACTTTTTTAGCCGAGTAGAAAATAAGAGCAGTAATGACTTACAGGAAGGCAGAGCAGGAATCAAATATTCTTTAAAATGCAACAAGATTTCAAAAATACTTTAGTCGCTAGAGGGAGCTTCTTAATCGTTATACTATACAAAACTGCTACCAGTCTGGGGCTTCAGACTCTGGGATGTTTTAAGTTCTTCAAGGGCCAGTAAGTGCTCCTTCCTCTGGCACCTATTCTAAAGAAATTGATGGTAATAGACAAGAGTGTGCAAGACTTTCACATTCATTCCTAGTTCTGAATAAATACGGATTTTCTGAAGATTTCTCCACAGAAAATAGGCAGAGCTCAGTAGTACAGTGTTTGGAAACAGCATTAGCTTAGCACAGAGCCCTAGACATTGGGAAGAAGCACTCTGTAGATGGCTTTCATCTTTCTCTCCTTCCAAGATCATACACCAAAATAAATACAAGTTGCTGTTGCAAGAGGCTTAAACCACAAGGTCTGCTCTTCTTCCTTTATCTTACCCACACCATGGCTGTGCCCAGGGGGCAGTTCCCAGTAGGTAGGTTTCAAGCAGTGCCTCTTGCAGTGATGCTCTGTTCCAGCTTTTTCTGGGTTAGAAGGCCCCAGATAAAAGAAGGAGATAGGAGATGATAGATACATTCCAGCAATGTCACTTCAGATATTAACTCAATTTTCTGCTACACTATAAATTCAGTAAATAACATAGCAGTTATAGAGAGTCGTTCTCCATTGCAAATACTATACAATTTGTAAGAAGGCATGGAAAAAAACAAGAGAAGCAATAGAAGAGCTATGGAGGAGTCCCCAGCTGCATGAAATCTTGTTCCAGTCAGCACTGGGACTAATGGCATCCTGAACAGAAGGATGCAGTACCTCCAAACATGCATTTTCTTAGACAACATGCAGCAGCAGAGGGCATCAAACAATAAGGAATCCTTTTCACATTAATGAATCTTGAAATACTAACATTAGGGGGGAATAGGAAATGGAGATGTACAGATTCAATGACTATAGGGGAGGCTGGGGATAAGGAGCAGGCACTGAGAATGGGAGAAGGGAAACCAAGCACATCGTGTCTTCTGTGTGTGTGCCAACTGTAACCATCCCAGCACAGAAATTTGGGGTTAGGAGAAAATGGGAGAGGGGTAATATACACAGCTGACACTGCTGACACCAGTCACAGAGGTGCTCCATGAATAAACCAGCCTTGAATAAACCATCCTGAGTATTGTCATTGGTGGACCTCCAAATCCTAACCTAACTATGTTCCTTCTCTTTTAACGTATGAAAGCACAGGAAATTCTCTGTAAGCAATGCAAGACTGCTGTTTGATAACATCTTTCCCAAAACACTTGGTCTGATGGAGCTCAAACAAGATAATCAAGAAAGAACACACTAGCTTGCATGTAGCTAAACCATTCCTTTGAGTTCTGACAAGAAACAAAGCAGTATTCACATGTCCAGCCAAATGACTCATTTTTTGGATAAGCAAATTCATGTCTCTCCCTGCCACTTCCTCGCCACACCCTCAGTCTGCATCCTACTACAAGTGCAGAGGTGACACTGTCATTGCTGCATGCTCTCAGGGATGCTGTAAAGCGAAGATATGTGCTCAGTTTCTACAGGCAAAGAAATACTGCTTTGTAAGTACAGCACTTTTCTGTTTTTTTGAGTGGAAGTGAGGAGAGGTTTATGAGGAGCTGTTACTGCATCTTTATTGGAGCATGTCAGACCTGAATGAGATCGAATGCTTCCCATGAGAAACCAGTGGCTGGGCAGGCAGCCACTCAGCTACACCTCCAGCGTGTCAGCCCAACCCTCGTGCCTACATGAATGTTGCCATTGTGAAGATGGCAGCAGGACACGTAGCTCGAGGGACCATAGCACAAGTCAGCCCATCCAGCTGCAGTACAGCACAGCTTTCCTGGGGGGAAGTGCGCATGAGCAGCCAGGGCAGATTTAAGGACTGCCTTCAGAACAGATGTGGGACGCTGTGCTGCTGTAGCGGTGGTCATGCTGAAATGTTTGGAATGGTTTTAAGTCGGCTGAAAGATCACATTCCAGTGCCCCAGCTGCCTGCACTGAGCCTAACCTGATACTGCCAGGTACCGTATTCATGCTCCCTTGCTATCTCTGGAAATGCACAGGAACATTATAATGGGCCTTTGGAAATGTTTCTTGCTGCTGTAGATAAAAATATCTCAAGGAAGCGTTCAGAAGGCATTTCCTTTAACAACAGCATTGTTCTCATTCATGTCTGGGTGCAAAGTGAGAGCAGTTGGCTGCAGAATATCTTATCTGAATGTGCCCGTTTTGTTGTTGGTTTTTTGTTGTTGCTGTTGTTTGTTTGCTTTTTGTTTTTTGCTTTTTTACCTAAATGAAGTCTGTATCTTAGAATATCTGAGAAGGTATTTTCACAGATTGAGAAGAACCAAACTGAATGAAATATAACCTGTGAGAGCTTTCAGTGAGTGCTGCCAAACTGATGTCACAAGTGGCTGCTGTTGTTGGGAAACGTGGATCTAAGTGTAGCTGAAAATATGAATGTTTTACCTTGTGAGAATTTTGATAGAGAAGTAAAGAGATTTTAAAAGTTTAGTCTGTAAAGTAAACTATAGAAAACCTGCAAGCTATTTCTCCTCAGGATCATTAACATGGATGAAGAAAGGGATACTATCTCTGGAGGTGCTAACTAATGAGACAGGAGGAGAGCTCTGCTTACAGCTGGGTTCAGTTCAGGTGCAGAGCAGCTGCTTGTGACCCCTCAAGGCAACTGATTCTCTGAAGCACTCACAGCCAGGCCAGAGAGAATCTGGCTGCCCACAACAGGCCGTCCCCCTCCCCTCCCTGACTTCTCAAAAAGGTGATAAACTAGGAAAACTTATCTGATAAGCCCTTCTGCTCCCCCAGGAGCTGCTATGGTTTCTCTGGCAGCATTCCCACTGCATGCATTGAGGCAGTGGCCAGGCAAGGGTAATGTCACAAAGTGCTGCAAACTGTTATCTGCATGTTACCTGCTATTTACAGGCAGCTTCTGAGGAAGCCCAGCCTGGAGCTCCACCCTGTGCTTTGAATCAGGATGTGCTTTGAACTGTGAAGCACAGGTAGTTAGAGATAAGTACGCCTAAGTTTGAGCATTTCCACCTCCCTTTAATTTTGACTTTCGGAGGATAGTAGTATGCATATATAAAACTGTTGTGTACCCCAGTATCTTTCCTGTACTGGCTTAGGAGACAGCAAAGGCACAAGCCCAGATGCAGAAATCTGGGTGTCTGTAGATATCAGTGTTACATTAGTATGGATATATTGCAAATGGCTAAAAAGCAATTTTTCAAGTACAGAGGAGTAAATTTTCCCACTGAAGCTTATAACATTGAGGAATAAAATGTATGAGCCATGGTTATTAACTAAAATGCCAAATATTATCATTTCTGGTAAACAAAATGTTAAACCATCACAATATTGAAAAGTGGGACATGGGACGGGTCAACAAAACAGGAGATAAAATTGAAAGGATTCTTTAGAAGAGCCTGGGATATGGAGTCATTTGGTTGTAATGTTAATCTAGCAGTTTGTCTTGTCCTGGCAGTCAAAGAAAAATCCCCATAGGAACCTTTGCAGAAAGCTGTACATAGAAGGGAGAAACAGAGCAAAACCCCAAAATCTGATGCACACAAAGATGAAAAAAACTCAGCTCAGAGTTTAAAGCCAAACAGTAAAAGGACACAAATGTAGTGTCTTCTGTTCTTCGTTGAAAGAGTATGACAAGAGAATCTATGGCTAAAGATTTATCTCATGAGCCTGAAAGGAAACTTGGACATTATGTGAAGAAGCAGAAGGCTGTTACTATCTCAGTGATTACAGAAAAAAAAAAAATATATATATATATATGAACGATAGAAAGGATGGGATTTTAAAAAGATTTGCACTTCCTTTATGACTAAATACTGTTTTTAAAAAAGCTGAGCTATGTAGCAAAGGAAAATTATTTTGCTATTTTAAGTGAAACATCTTCACAAAAGAGCAAAATTCCTCTAAGACCTGAGGACATCCTATCAATAAACATAACATTAATGCTTTTACTCCTCTTCATTTACAAACTGATCAAAGTCAAACTAAAGCAAGTAAATGGATGCTGATGGACTTTGATTAAGTTTTTTATCAATTTTTATTGCAGTGACAACTAAAAAGATGCAGGCTTAACCAGGCTCTTTCTCTTGGTTTTACAGGATCTGAATGCTCCAAATGCAGAAATGATTTGGCAACAAATATCACACTGGTATGAAAAAAGATCATGAATTATTTTAATTTTATTATTAAATCTGAAGCCATCTAACTTTAATAATGACAGAACACCGTATTAAAAAGAATGGGCTTTCTGTGAAGCATACTCACAATGTGATTTTTATTTGTTTGATTGGTTGGTTCTTGATTTTACCACTTTAATATTAGAGGGAGGAATGGTCAGATCATTGGCTTCCTTCTTTCTTCTGTGTTTCAGGACATGCCTGGTCAAAGCCCTGATTTTTGGTCTGCTTCTGCAGCCACTAATGACACAGCCTTCCATCATCACACAGCCAAACTTTGTCCTGTTGATGGCTGATGATCTTGGTATAGGGGATGTAGGTTGCTATGGGAATGATACTATCAGGTAAGGAAATAGCATATTAATGAACAGAGCTGATGTTTTATACAAACCTTCAGTCCTTTGCCCATCACCAGCCATTAGAGTGGTCTTCAAATTCATTTACTGGAGAACTCGGGGGATTTCCTATGGGAATCACTATGTAAATGTAAATAACACTATCTGGAGTATCTTACACCCTAGAGTGTTCCCAGGGCTAGCTCTGCTATGCAGAGCTGTTCTTATCTGGGAATACGTAAACTGAGAAATGCTAAGCATTTGCCTATAGCTGAAGATAGAAATGCTGTCTCCTCTTTCAAGTGCTTTATCATTCTTTCTTAGACTTACATCACTTGAATCACTGATGTGAATTATGTTACTAGGAAATACTTCTGTTTACAGATTTGAGGACATAGAATTTGCCTTTTCTTTGGAAATCATGCCACATTAATGCCTTTTGTCCTCCAACCCGCTTTTGTGTGATCACTCCCCTTAGCCAGCAAAGCTTTCAGAATCTCACCCTGATTAACACCAACTGGCAAGTTTCTGGCAGGCATCTCTGCATAGCTCGGCCTCCAGCATAAGATCATCCTCAAGGTGTGAGTTCTTTTCTTCAGTAGCAGTGGGGTTCCTTTCACGAACACCCTCCAGAGCATCTAGGAAATAAGAAGGAACAGTTGCCTTGAAATTTATCCAGATAGCTTTTATTTATTTATTTATTAAAAATAAAAATAAAAATATCTAATCTTGAATAAAGATAAAATAATTCAAATAGAAAAAGAATCCCAAAACAGAGGTAAGTATATTAGTCTTCATTGCCATTCCTTTGAAGGCCCTGTGATTGATACCTGACAGTGCTGGTTGCTCTTTTAGGACTCCGAACATTGATCGCTTGGCAAGGGAAGGAGTGAAGTTGACACAGCACATCACTGCAGCTCCACTTTGCACCCCCAGCAGAGCAGCATTTCTCACTGGGAGATATCCCATTCGATCAGGTTTGCCTTGCACAGTCAAGTGGCCTTTAAACATTACTTTGTTGATGAATGGAACAGTGCTATATGGTGGGCACAAAAGAAATGAGGGTGCCATGGACGTGAAGGCGCGTGAAGACTCAACAGCTAGGTCTAATACCTTTGACGTTGCATCTGTATATATGGGGTACAGTGAACCAGCCTGGGGGGGGGGGGGGGGGGGGCAAAAGCCGGCTCCGCAGAGTAGCTTGCTACCCATCACCTAGCAACTCTGCCTTTTGGTGCTCTAGTGCAGCCAGAATGAAGTTGGTACTGCTTTTTACCTTCGGATAAGTCATTACAAAGAACAGGAAAAGTAACACATCTTTAAAACTCTGGTTGCATTGATTTCTGTTATGGGTTATTTCCCATTTGATAGAGGAAATAGTGCAGCCCTAAACGGAACAGAGTAGGTGTCTGTCTGTTTCCTCCAGCCTGGGTTGTTTGCAGGATAGCTTTATTATCTGCGAATCAGAATGAATCTGTCCTACATAATAACAGTTTGACAGCTGTATTATTTTTCTCAGTTCCATTTTTGAATTTAAACTACTATCCTGTCAAAATGCATTCTTGAGCTGAAGAAGTATGATAAACAAGTGGCTCTGTATGTTTCTAGCAGTGACTGTAATGCTTGTCCTACTGCAAATGATCCTCACTGCCTCCATTCCTGAGCCATTTAGAAGCCAATGTGTAATCCTATTTTCGTACTGATTACTCCCACTGAGATTGCTGGAAATGCATATGCACTTGTGTAGATCCTGTCTCCCATAGTAACAGCAAGGCTAGGACATCCAGTGCTTCCATGGCATTTCATACTTTACATTACATCATTTGACAGGGTTATGTCACTGTATAATGCTGAGTAACAGGTTATGAACCTGCAGATGTGGAGAAGACCATGATGTCATGTAGCTTCTCTGTGGGTCTTAGCAGCCATATACTGGCTCTGCCACTCTGCAGGGACATTGTGAGTTCCCTGGCAGCCTTATGCAAGGTGGAGTTTGAGGGTGACAGAGGGCCAGAATCTCCTTCCTGTGCTCTCTGTCCTCATCACCACACCAGGCCAGTGCACTGCTTGCAGCCTGGATGCTACTGCAACATGTAAATGCAACTGTGCAACTGTGCCAATGCAGATTAAAATGGTGCAGTGTGAGCTGCAGAGAAGGATAGCTATTGTGCAATGAAGAGATTTAACTCTTTCTTGTACACTGTTATAGATTAATACCCCCAAGCTAACAGCATTAGGATAAACATATAACTTTGTAAAACCAATGAAACCAGGAAACAAGGAAGTACATTTCATAAAACTACCAGTTATGCTTATTGAGCTTTTGTTTTACTATTATATTTTGTAGGAATGGATGCTATAAACAATTATCGTGTTATTTTTTGGAATGGAGGCTCAGGAGGGCTCCCTACAAATGAAACCACTTTTGCCAAAATACTGCAGCAACAAGGCTACAGCACAGGACTCATCGGTATGGAAATGTTTCTGAATCATAGGATCAATCATAGATTCATAGAATGGCTTGAGTGGGAAGGGGCCTTAAAGCCTACCCAGCCATCACTTCCTGCCATGGGCAAAGCTGCCCCACACCAGCTCAGGCTGCCCAGGTCACCATCCAACCTGACTCTGACAGCCTCCCAGGATGGGGCACTACAGCTTCTCTGGGCAACTTATGCCAGTGCCCCATCACCCTCTGAGTAAGAAATTTCCTCCTAATATGTAATGACCTAAACTGTGGTTCACCCATAAATCTCACTCAAACTCATTAGTTTATTTAGCAACTGCACATACCTCAGCTGTAATATTTGTATTTCCTGATCCAAGCATATCGTGTTGTGACCAAAAAGAATCTCATAAAAGAAATGTCTGACAAAAAGAATGACCTTTACTGCTGGCCTTCTTTCAAGCATGCTGACATTATGTCATCAAAATGTATATTGGAAAACATGCAGTTAAATATATTAACTGAATGCCATTCTACCAGTTATTACAATGCTATTTAACAAGAAAGCAAAAGATGAGTTTCATGCAAATATGCATGTTCCTGCTTTACTTGGAGAAGAGCAGACTCACAACTTGCACAGGAGGGAACAGCTGCTGATTAAAACAGCGGAAACAGTTCAAAATGTCATGGGATTTGCTCTTTCAAAAACAGAAGCAAAGCAATTATTTCTTTTTAAGTGCATCATGCCACTGTAGTTCAACAATATTTAAGCACAACCCACAAAACATTACATCCTGCAGCACTAGTAGAAATTCCATTTTGCTTTGTATTTTACAGGCTTTTTTAAACATGATCCAGTTTCAAATGATTATTTATCTTAGGTATGTCACGTGACTTTGCAGACTGAGGAAACACAAATGTTCCTGAGATGAATATTCAGTGATTTGCCCTACCTCATCCAAGCATTTAAATGCCCACAGCCAAAATCTATGGCTGACACAAAAGAAAATAACAGCTGCACAAGTAAACTGAATTTACTGGAAGAAAAATGTCTGCAGCAATGGATTTATATTCAACCAGCAGAATAAATGGAAGACATAAAGATCAAGAACAAACAAACAATGTGAAGCCTTCTAAGCATTTTAAGTACTGTATTAAAAAGTTTTTCTGTTGGATTTGTAGCTATATCATTTTAGTAGTTTTAAACCGCTCATAAAATAGCCCTGTGCTCATTAGACAAGATCTTCAGCTTGGCTTCAGCATTTAATCACTAATGAAATAACCAGATTTGTCCCCACTTTGAAGAATTGCCCTGCAGGGACATTGCTGCATCCCACCTGGGAGATATCTAGCAAAATCTAGCACCATTTTTCCTGGTATCTCAGCTATAAGCACATTGTAGACCCTGAGAGTATCTTTAGTCATGTTTAGTTTATCTAGATTGACAGAGTCTGATTAAATGAACTTTTTAGGTAGACTGACATAAAAGAAAAATTAAAAACTACCAAAAAAACCCCATAAGAATAATGTTCAAGTCACAAAACAAGAAATCTTAAACAGCATCCATCCGTATCATTATACCTGAATGGCTACTAAATTACTGCAGCTGAATCGTTTGTCATTGGTTTGTTCTGTGCACAAAGAACAAATAGCTCTGGTGGAAATGTATGATGTACAGTTGTTACTATTTGTCAGTTATAGGATATACCCTATTTTTTCCATACATACTTAATATGCAGAAAAAGATATCACAAATGGGGGGAGGGGGGAGAAGGAAAAAAAAAAAAAAAAAAAAAAACATTTTTTGATAAATGCTTTAATGAAGAAAAGCTCATTTTTACATACTATTTATTTACATTTTAATAATATACATTTTCAGGGAAGTGGCATCTAGGCGTCAACTGTGAACACCGAAACGACCTTTGTCATCACCCGTTGAACCATGGGTTTGATTATTTTTATGGGATGCCTTTTACACTAATAAGTGATTGCCAAACAACAGAAGAACCAGAGATGGATAGAGCCTTCAGAAAGAAAGTTTGGCTTTATACTCAGATGATTGTCCTTGCTACGCTCACCACTGCCCTAGGGAGGCTCAGTGGCTTGATTTCTGTCCACTGGAAAACAGTGATTTGCCTTGCTCTGTTTACTCTCCTTTTCTTTGTGTCCTGGTTCTCAAGTTATGGATTTGTAAGATATTGGAACTGCATTATAATGAGAAACCATGAAGTCACTGAGCAGCCAATGGTGACAGAGAGAACTACATCTTTTATCTTGAGGGAGTCCATTTCATTTATTGAAAGGTAATGTGAATTTACTTTGCAAACATTTGTTCTGGTTTTCTGTTTGTTTGTTTTTTGCATGTCCTTTAAATTTTAAACAGCATTTTCCTCTATGAAGTCTTTGTAATTTCATTAACAGAAAGTAGAATAACGAATATTATTATATATTAATAATGATTATATAGTATTAAAACAAAAGACAATGCAGTCATTGGTCACAGCCAACGTGGGTTCACGAGGGGAAAGTCCTTTTTAACCAACTTGACTTCCTTTGTTCGACAGCACCACTGATGTAGTTGTCAAAGGGAAGTTAATGTAATCTTTCTGGATTACAGCAAAGCTTTTGATACTGTTTCTCACAGTATCCTTCAGGACAAAATGTCACACATACAGCTAGACAAAAACATAATGTGATGGATAAACTACTGTCTGGGGGTCCAGTTCTACTAAATGGGGTCAAAGTGACGTTCTACAGGGCCAGTTCTCTTTAGTGGAAAATGATAGAAGAACTGTGTTTCCTGGCAGGGGAAAGAAAAGCGATGAATTAGCTATATCATGCAGACAATATAGGGAATCAGTGGCAGGTGACAAACCATTTCAGTAGTACTGTGATATTTTGCAATAGCAGAAAGTGGAGCTTCAGTATGAAACTTTTCTATGCATCACTTGGGAGAAAAAAGGAGAGAGCCAACCAGTATTTTATCAGACAGATCCTAATTGCTGGGTGTTAATACCTTACAGTGTAAGATGTTTCTGAGTTGAAATATGTATGCAAATCATAATCCCATTTTCCATTATGCCTGAGCTCTGTATGTATTGAGACCCTTCCTCCTAGTAACCAAATGTCAATTTCTGTGTTTTTTTAGAAATAAGCACAAGCCATTCCTCCTCTTTCTTTCCTTTTTACACTCCCACACCCCTCTACTGACAACAGATAAGTTTCTTGGGAAGAGTAGCCATGGTTTATATGGAGACAATGTAGAGGAGATGGACTGGATGGTGGGTAAGTCGCTAGCAGATAAAAATGTATCCAGCTACTTCATGCCTAGCTGTGCACAATGAAGTGTAGTAACACATAATAAGAAATGCAGCTGCCAGTCAAAGAACAGGGAACAGAATTAGCAGTGGGAAGGAAAAAAGTCCTAATGTCTGTCACTGTTGTCTTACACTGTTAGCTTTTTATTTTCTAGTCTTTGATCAAAGGAGTCTTTCCATTCTGCGTATGCAGAATCTAAGGTTTTGCTGCCTTGAATAATGCTTTATTTACATAATTTAACAGCACACTTCTCTCCTTTACAATAGAGGCTCCTGGTTTGTAACCATCATTCTTGCACTCTTTTTTCTAAACTGCTAATTATAAAAGAGTTACAGCACATCACCATTTTTTGCTTTTATAGGAAGTGAAATACAAATATAAATCTAAGTCCTGCAAAACTTTTCTTTTAATAAACATTAATTATACCTACATGGATAAATGTTTGCAAGTCAGAGGCTAAAAAGTATATTGTGTGTACTATATTTTTAATTTTTTAATATATATGCATTCTTGTGTTTGTAGGGCAGGTTCTAGATGCTATTGACAAGGAAGGTTTGGAAAAAAATACACTAGTTTACTTTGCCTCTGATCACGGTGGATGGCTGGAAAGGCAAGAAGGCAAAAGGCAGCTGGGTGGTTGGAATGGAATATACAGAGGTAAGATGGTGACAACCCAGCAACAACTACAGTATTCAGGGTACCACTAAAGCTTAGGTAAGACTGCATGTTTCAGAATTAACATGTTTTTATCACTGGGAGTTGATTATTATGCATACAAAAGTGTACACATGTGCATGTGCAAATAGTTGCATGATTTTCAAACTGGCACTTCCTCAAGGGACAGCTGATCGCAAATTAATTGTTATTACATATACTTAACATCCATAAACATTATAATATCTGAAAATTTGCTTTAACTGCAGCACGTATTTTATATGGTTGTAAAAGAGGAGAACAAGGTTGGGAAATTGCTTAGGACTGAAAAATTTTATCCACTCTGAGTTCTAATGGTGCAACATGCTTATTAAACAACAAAAAGAAGTGAGAATAGAAGGTAACTTGAGGAGTGATTGTGTGAACACATTATCAGTGGTTCTAATGAGGAGCTTAGTGGTAAACTCTAAGAGGATAAGGAGAACTCGTGAAGATAATGTTAGAGAGTTTATGCTAATACAGAACATTCATCTAAAATTTCTCTTTATTTTAAATTAACCATTTATTTTAATGAAAATTTGGGGTTTTGTTTGTTTGTTTATTTTCAATGAAAGGTGGAAAAGCTATGGGAGGCTGGGAAGGAGGAATCCGTATCCCAGGGATATTTAGATGGCCAGGAGTGTTACCTGCAGGCAAAGTGATCAATGAACCTACGAGCCTTATGGACATTTACCCCACAGTAATTCATTTGGCTGGAGGAGTAGTACCTCAGGACAGGTACTAACGAGTGTCCTTATTCCTCCATTTCTCTCAAGATGATAGCAAATCTATTTCTGATACATATTCTAAGGGTCTGACATTTTCCTTTCCACTCCTGCTCCTTTTCTAGGCACATAAGTCACTCTAGCTCAGTCACCTCTTCTCTACATTTGATATTCAGGATCTGCTTGTAGTCTACAAGCATCTTCTTTGTTCAGAGCTGTCAATTCCAACCAGAGGTGTCCAGAGGGAACACAGAGCTGTACAGCTGTCCCCAGTCTGATGATCTCCATTTTTTCTGTTAGAGTAATTGATGGCCGAGATCTGATGCCTTTACTGCAAGGAACAGTTGATCACTCAGAGCATGAGTTCCTGTTTCACTACTGTGGCACTCATTTACATGCTGTGCGATGGCACCAGAAGGACAGTGAGTATAATTATTATTGCCCAAGAACTCTATTTAGTCTGCAGGAGGACAGATTTGTTTGCCCTTTTGAGGGGGGAATTCAAGCTTTCCAAATAGTTCCACATGTAAGATGATAAAGAACATTGCCTCTACTTATGTGACACAAACTATTTGCTCATGGCTTCTAAGAATGTGACATGAGCTCTGTAATACCAAGCAGAATACTGGAGTTCGTGATGGGTCTTGCCCATCTATCTATATGAATGATGAATGCAAGGCCTGGAGAATCTTAAAAAGGTTCAAGCCATGGAAACCACAAATTTTTATTTATTTATTTATTTATTTTGTCTGTGTAAAATAACAAAAATAGGCATAAGTGACACTTGCTAAAAATTTTGAAGACATTTAGAAAAATCATAAATCATTTTACAATATTGGTTTATATTTGTTGTCATTTAATTTAAATGATGTTAAGAAACTATATCAGGTAGTTAATGTAGACCAGAAATGTAAACCAGTCTCACAAAAATGAACTCTAGGAAAACATTCAATCCTCTAATGCTTGGTGATAACCAACGGTACCATTCTGAGCCTTTTTTCTTTTCTGGCAGGTGGAGCCATTTGGAAGGCTCACTATGTGACACCAAACTTCCGTCCACTTGGGGCTGGGGGTTGTTACGACAGAGGATTTTGCCCATGTTTTGGGGAAGGCGTGACCCATCATGATCCTCCACTGCTGTATGACCTCTCACGAGACCCTTCTGAGTCCCAGCCTCTGTCAGCTGATACTGAGCCACTTTTTGACACTGTAATAGAGCAGACTGAGAGAGCCATTGAAGAGCACCGCAGGACACTGACTGCAGTCCCACAGCAGCTCTCTGTGTACAACATCATCTGGAAGCCGTGGCTGCAACCCTGCTGTGGGACGTTCCCGTTCTGTTGGTGTGACAAAGAAGGTGATGATAAACTTGCTGACCTATAATGGCAATAACTGAAGTTACCCAAGGTTTTAGATCACGAATATTTTCTCTGGGAGGTGTTTATTAAATGATTGTTTGTTTAAGTTTTTGGTTTTGTTTTTAATAGACTATTTGAGAATTGTTCCAGTGAATTGCACAGTATTTGGTAAAGATATCTTTAGACTGGACACTCTCAGGAAGAGATAAGAGAAGTGTGATCTGAAGAGCATGTTTTAGTTTGTATTTGCTGACAACTGAATGAAAAATTCAATTACACTGAAATGTAACAGCATTAGACTTCTACCAGTAATTATACAACTTATCTTTTGTTGTTTATGAATGTCTATTTAAAAGTTTTGCTTTGTTTTTTCTTTTTCTTCTGAATTTTTGAGTCACTCAAGGATTAAGATTTCCTTTCTTTTTTATAGTTAGCAGCAATGCTGGATATCCCTGTTATACATTTTTGCGGACTACTTTTACTCCTACCTCCCAAATATTTCCAGAATATTTCTTCACAGAATCTCGTTTAAAAGTATCTTCCTTCTTTGTAGCCAGTCCCTCCAACAGCAGCAATGATGGCAGCTGGTTAGCCTGGGGCTTCTTCATCAGGAGTGACTACCTAGTTGAGGCATGAAGTTTAGAAATATATAAACTGGATCTGTCAGTGCTTTCTGAGAAGGACAGGCATTTTCTGATTGCAGTCAGCTTTTTTTTATGGAGAACACAAAAAGGAAAAAAAATTTCCCTTTCCAAAACCCTACTGCAAACTTCCTAAGCCGCTCTAGCAAGCACATAGTGGCATTGATGGTCACACAAGTACAAAGTCATTTAAGCACAGGTCACACAAGTTATCTCAGTGCCCTAGAAAATGGCTAGGACTCATTTCTCCTTTGGTAAATGTTTTGCTTTTATTTACCCCCTTGTTTCTCTCAGTGTTGTATTGTTCCCTGCTATGTTGTGTTGCATGTTGTGATCTCATGCATTTTACAGACTGTTGCTCCCAGATAAGAACCCAGATGCTCCTTTACTGCTTAATTTGATGAGAAAAAACATTCAGTCGTACTGTGACATCTTCAAGGAATGAAGTGAATCCTTCATTTCACATATACTGGATTCTTGCTTAATTACTCCATGGTTAACAATGCGCACTTTATTTCATATTTGAATTTCTTTGACTTCACTTGTTCTTTCTTGGCTAGATTTAAAGTTCATATTCAGTATCCAACATTTTCTGTACAAAAATTTACTTCAGAACAGCCAGCATATATTATTTTTTAGGTTTTTTTTTCTGAGACTCACTCCTATTCTCAAGCTAGGGATTCTACACCCTCTGTTTTTTAATACCTTTAAATATGTGAGTATAAGACCTATGCATATGACTGAACCATTTTTTTTTCCTGCACAGGAATACTTAATAGCACTGCAGTGTCTATTTGGGGCTAGAGTGTATGTAGACTCAAGATAAAATTTAAATTATTTAAGTTATTATCACATCATGGCTGCTAATCATGAGGGGTCCTGCAGATCATGGAGAATGTAGGAAACACACCAAAGAGACCCTGTGTACATTGGTTCAACCCGTACTGGGACTATGAACTTTGGGAGAGTCTTGCCATCACCGAGTGTTACCTCTGTTGGTGCTCAACGTTGTTTAAGCTGCACTACCAAAAACACCAGGCAGAGGGCTCTTAAATGAGCACAGCAGCTCACAGGCGCAACCAAATGCAAACTAATTACCATCAATATTGCCACCACAGGGTGAAGCAGCAGGTGTAACAGGGTTTTCCTAGTCATTGACCATCCTCCAATGATCCCATCCAGGCAGGCAGTCGATTAATTTTTTAGGGTAATTTTATCACCACTGTTTTGTCAGTCCTGTTAATTCTTCAGTTGCTCAACCAAACTGATTTTCATGCAAATCCACAGAATACAGAGAAAAAATACATAGACTTTTTAAAGTATTTTAAGTAACTCTTACTTGCAAAGAAGGAGGTTTAAAGGATCCATATGCAGAAGCTCATTAATCTCTTCAAGTATCATATTGTTCCTTACAAGTGCTTTGTTCTCAGGCCATTTGTGAGTTGACAGAAGCCTATTTACATATGTAGTTCTGGGAATAAGGTCTTTAAATTGTGATTTTTTAAATGAATAGCTGTGAAGTGTTCTAGAACTGTCAGCCTTTTAAGAGGTTTCTCATTCATTGGCAGTATTGTAAATTCAGCAAAAATACAATTTACAACACTAACTTAAAATATCTATCTGTCTGTATGTATATATGGCAGCAACAGGAGAAGAAATTTCAGAGTTGGCAGTCTTAATATTACATTACAGTAGTTTATGGCTTTGGCATACCTAGAGTGCACAAAATGTGTACAAAATGTGTTTGTTTACGGTTTTATCTATGTCTATAGTGGCTATTCTAATCCAGTTATGAGAGAAGCCTGAAGGCAGAGGATGGTCAATAGAGGCATTCTTTAAACAAATAGATCTTCCATTCTTTGCTTCCTGTTTCCAGAAGGCTCTATCATGCTGCAGAAAACTACTTGTTTTCTTGAGGGTAATTTGATGCTTCATATGGTTTCTACAGCCATTCCTTACTAATATTCATACATGTGTGATGTTGGAAAACATATTCTGTAGTAAACATTTATTTGGAAAGATATATGGAATGAAGGCAGATGTGGATTTGTGATGAACTTGGAATTGCTTTGCTACAGTAATGTATCACAATGTAGAGATCCTTTCAGTACGAGGTGTGTATGTTTAATATAGAGCTAAATGAGCCTAAATGTTTTACAGGGTTTAAATAAGAAATTCTCAACCCTAGGGACCTTCTAGTTCAACACACTCTCCCTTCATGCTCATAAATATCAGTTATGGAGCTGTCCATTTCAATGAAGGCAAGGATTTGCATTTGGTAAGCTGCATTGCTGTGGACTATCATCTAAAGGAGAGTTTATACATGTAATTCAGATTTAGACTACTACCTTATACATACACCTATGTAAGGGATGTGATTTGTTAATCTGAGAAGTTATCTCAGCTGCCCTAGGGTATGAAATGTCTTTCCAAAAATGCAGTCTTCCATAATGTAGGCTATTGCACTGGTGCAGGCATAATTTTTTGTCTTCCAAAAAATAAGGTTTGTTGTTTCTTTCTAATGAAAGCAGACAGCTGTTGTTTGCCAGTGTCCCACCAGAAGAAATGGCATGAGACAAGCATCATTCTCAGGCTGAAGAAGAGATTAATTCATCTGGAGGCACATTTTGAACTTGAAAGTAAGACAAGCAAAAGATAGTAGATACCCTGGTGATATACATATGTCCAAAGTAGTAATGGTAGAGGTTATATGTAACCCTAGAGGTTATTTCAGCACCTGGAAAGAGAACTGGATGGAATTTTAGTGTTTATTACTGTGAAAAGTACACTCCAGTAGCCATGAAGTACCTCCTACAGGACTTCAGGTGCCTCTTTGAACTGAACACAGCCTCTGGGCTAAATATAGGCATCTCCATGCTCGCTACAAATGACTGCATCTTCCCTCGGGGGCAATTTCCTCTTGAGACAGGAACAGTCATGAGGAAGAACAGAGGCAACAGTGCTGCAGGAAATGTATTTTGTTATTCAAATAGAAAAGTGACTATGAATATGGGTGACATTTGGACTAAGATGCTGGCCTGAATATGTGAAGATGGTAAGCTGAAGTGATATTATTTCTTTTCTGTGCCTGTAGCTCAATATCATAGAATGTGTAATTTCTATCTCTATTTTCAGTCATCAGTTATCAACTTCTTTTCTTGGCCTGGAAGTACTTAATCACAGGTTTGAATTCCTAGTATTTGTCACCCCTGTTTCATTACAAGTACATGGAAATTATTTATACACCGTTTAAAACAAGCAATCAGTGGAAGGTCCCTGTGAACTTTTAGTACAACAACCATGTAGTAGAAAATAAACCTGGGAGCCAATTTGAGAGAGAAAAGAAAAAATGTTTGTTTCACTCCTTCACAAGGTAAGTTTTATAAACTCATTCTGTATGTAAAATAAATCATACAATTTCTGCTATGTTCAGGAACCTGGTGGTTAGCAGCCCTGGGATACTGGGCCTAGGAACAATGATCCTTTGAAGCCGTGCAAAGTACATCAACAAAACTGTTGCCAGAATGAAATAGTGACATAAAAGGGAAAAAATAACATGATTTATATTCTAGGCAAAACACATTTGAATCAGTAAAAGGTTGACTAAATAGCCTCCAAGGATAAAGAATGCCCCTGTGCAAGATTTTGCCCTGTGTTGTGATGGTTACTGTAGCCAGGTGACTGCATAACTCATAGCTTTAGTGTGCTTAGGGAAGCTTGGATAAACAGCTCATGCTTTCTTCAACCAAATTACATCAGGACAGTGAAAGCCCTACAAACTATTGCATGGAAACTTTTCCCCCACTGGGACAAATGTGCATCCAGAGGTGTGCTGTGTAACTCAACCTGGTCTGTGTTGCCCCTCCTTTCCTTATTTATTTCACTTTGAAACTGTTTGTGAAATGGGCTAGGCCTCCCATCTGACTAGTTTTTGAGAAATCACAGCTAAGTCACTCTTGCTCTTGTTCTACCTCTAGGAATTTCTCAGCACCCCTTATGATGGGCCCCTGCTGTCCTTCAGGATGCTCAGGGGTGACTTATGAAGTGAGAGAGGATAAACTGCTGTCTTGCTAACGCAAGAGAAGCCTACATGCTGAAGTCAGTGGCAGCCTCTGCCAATATGTAGCCTTCAAAAATAAAATTAAAAAAAAAAATAAAATCAGGGAAGGAAAAAGAAAAGAATGAAATATGAATAGATGTGGAAATCATTTTCTGTAAGAGATTATTCCTGTTCTGAAGGAATAGTTGTCCATAATTATCCCTTGAGGTAAGAGAGTAAATCCAAGCAGACTTGCACTCATTCCCTCTGACAGAATTCCAGGAGGAATAGTTGGCTTATAGAGGATTTTTGTTAGCTGTGTATCACATTTTGCTCATCCTGTGAAATAGCCATCAGTTTGACAACCCTATCGTCTTCTGAAATTCCTTCTTTCAAGAAAAGCTGTCAAACTGGCACCTTTAGAAAGCTCTGAACACCAACAAACTACATATTTCTCTATCAGAAGCTCCATAAAGCCTGTCACTAAAATGATTTTGATGTATTAATTTTTGGAGGAGTTAAATGGATTCTTATGCTGAGGGTACCAGTGGGAGCCAGGCAGCTGGCCAGTGTTTTCTTAGAGCAGTCCCATTGCATGCTTTCTGAAATACCTTATTTGCTAATATCTCACTACCCTTGAATGCATGACTGATCTTTGATGGGCACTTATGAGTCCTGTTTCCATACAGATTTCTACAACCATCTGACTCGTACCCACAACCTTACTTTCTTACCTACGTAAAGAGAAGCATTCCACTTGAGCTGAACATAACTGATATCTCTCCAATTTTCGACAGATCTTGAAACTCACAGTCTATTATTTTGACACAAGTAATTTGAATGTCTTATCTACTTAGCCTCTGAATTTCACTGAACATATAGAAATTCAGTATTTTTGTAACTCCTAACCTCCCAAAATTTGCGGGTGATTTAGCAATGAAACTAAGAATAGAAAGTGTTAGGAAGATGAGGGGCCCAGCAGGCAGGAGAAGGATTATATTGAATGTATTTATTTAAAGAACAAGACAACACATGAACACAATGGGAAGGCAAGGTGTTCTGTCTAGCAGATTTTGGCAAACAGAAAATGAGATCTAAGGACATCAACATAGAATAAATAATGTTATTATATTAGCAATTCACCAAGACTTTCTCTAAGTGAAAGCACTTCTGACATAATTTTGGAGAAATTAGATTATTTCATACTTATGAGAGGTACAGAGATACTCAGTAGTGATGAGATTGAAGGAATTTTGTCTGAGCAGCAGCAATCAAAAAGAATCCTATCAGAGAGAAAGTCACTGAGAAAAGGTCATCCTTACTAAAACTCCTTTCAAAAGGTGTGTATCAGAACAAGCCATGACCACTTACCCAAGATTTAAATGCATATATATGCTCTCAGGAGTACCGTATTTACAAATCGACTCTTCTATAAGTCTACTGTATTTTTGTATACACATGCATAAGTTGAATTTTGGAAAGCTATCTTCAGGTTAGACTATACAAATTAAATCCACAAAACTATATCAAATAACACCATTTGTTGATTCACTCCTTCAGGAAGAGAAACACCTCACTTGTTGTAGAACACCATATCATACAACAGTAAGATTGGAAACAGACATATTGTCAAATACTAGTCAGTTTGTCCAAATTTCTTTCCTCTCCAAATTGACACACAGCTATTTCAGTACAAACAATTTGCCAAAATCAATCTTTATTATTTAGCCACAGTAGTATTCACTTAGTTGGATTTATGCTGGTTATAGCTTGAGATGATACAAATAGTATTCAAGACTGGATTTGAAGAGCATCCTACAAACATTATAAAATCTGAATGTTGATGCTCAAAAGATTTTCAGTGCAGAAGTAACAAGCAACATTTGCTTGTGCAATTTAAGCTGTTGGAGGTCTAATGATCTCTGTTCACTCAAACCTCATCATAAAATGTCCATGTGTTGTATTGAAGAAGCTATCTTTCAAGCTTAAAGAATAAGAAAAGAACCCAGGACACACCTGTTAAGTGCTACAGCTTGACTTCAGCATGTAGTTGCTAGCAAGATCACATACAGTTTTCAGTAATTCAAGAACGTGTTTCTATATGGAGACAATGATGCAACTTTTTCAGAATCTGTCAGACCCCATGGATTAACATCTGAAATATCTGCACTCGAGCACAATCTCAAGCTCCTGTCAAATGGAATCCTTAGAGCAAAGCAAAATATCAGAAATGATGGGCAGTACCTGGAAACATCAAAAATAAGATTATAAGAAAAAAAAAAAAAATCACACATCTTTCTGTACCATAAGGCTGGAATGATGACAGCATTGCCTCATAATTCCCATTCAGCATCACAACACAGGAGTTTGTAATCGATTATGCATATTAAAAAAGAAAAAAGTTTAATCCCTAAGAAAACTACTACTATTATAATATAAAGAGCAAGTAATTCTGTCAGAAATTTCAGTATTTGTCTTAATTAGTTATTTTCTCATTGGTTCTTCAGAGTTTTTCTTTTATCAGTAATCTTCAGCGTTCACAGGATTACTATTTTTTCTCTTCCTAAAGTGTTCTACTACGCTCAGCAGAAGGCTGGAATACTTACTTAGAAACCTCAAGCATGTGACCTAGCTACAGAGTTTACTTTCATACAAGCTCTGGAAATATTTGAAAGATAGCCAGCACATCCATTAGGCAGACCATTTATTTCTTTTTAATCACTGCTAAGATTAATAAACTATTTATAAACTAGTTACTTATGACACTTAATTCTATGAAATCATGTAATCACTTTCTAGACAGAATAAGTCATAAATGGTTTGTCAGCCTTTGCTTATTACAGGTTGTCTTTTCTATTTCTCAAAGCTTTCATAATTCAAAGAACGGCGTGAGATATTCTGTATAGTATCAGCAACATGGGCTCTTCAAGAACAAGAGTGTGGTTTATACCTCTTTTTAGTGGGTGACCAATGTTGTAGAGTGGCCTCCAATTTCAGTAGAATTTTGTTTAGGAAAAAGAAACAAATGCTAAGATCTAACAGACGGTGAAAAAGCTAAAGTTTATATTTTGACTCTTAACATTTAAAAATATACATACTTTCAGAAAGCCACCATCAAGGTGTTTACTGTGAAATCCATAATGACCACAGTCATCACCTTTCAAATGGTGGGTTTGGTTATTTTATGGAATGGTTTTTAACTTAGTGGAAAGCTGTCGGATAACCTCCATGATTGATGAGAGCTTTCAGAGTGAAGCTCTGGCTTCATAATCAGATGATTGGCTTCATTATATTCACTACTGCCTTAGGACAACTTGGGGGTTGGATATCAATCATCTGGAAAACAATCACCTGTCTTGCTGGGTTTGTTCTCTTGTTCTTTGCCACCTATCGTTCAGTACTGATTTGTAAAACCCATGAACAGGGTTATAATGAGAGCCCATGAAATTTCAGCACAACCAGTGATGATGGAAAAGACTTTATTTCTTGTCTTGAGGGAAGCAGCATCTTATATTGAAAGTTGAAGTGTATTTCTCTGCAAATATACTGTTGTTTCTGGGGCACATTGCTTCTCTGTTTGAAGGAAGCAAATTGCTTTAAGCCTAGTTTTCAAAAGTGAGACTGACTCCTCTGATGATATGTCTTCATTCCAAAAGCTAAGGGAGCCCTAAGGTTTCCATAACCACTAGCTCTTTGGGGGCACTCAACTCCCATCACAAAATGCTCTTTCTTGGTATTGCAGGCTTTGCTGTGACTCAGCCTGCCAAATGGGTTGGTTTGAAGGACTAGCAATAAAAAAGCCTTACTGTAATGCCTTTAGCTTGGGATTTAAAGTCACCAAAATGCCAAAACACCCTATAAAGACGCAATGACTAACCCTGCAGATAAAAGCCAAGCACAAAAATGCATCTAATTATTGCAGTCTGCAGTTCTGGGAGTGAAAAAAAAAAAAGAACAGATGTGTAATGTACGCTAGCTAACACTGGTTAATTCAACAGAAAATATCTACTAAAATATTCTCAAAACCTACCATGTCAAAATAGTAAGTATTTTTAAAAATCCATATTCAACCCATGTGAAACATTCTGGAATATCGAGAAAGGATTGCAGTAATGCACTGCAGTGCCGTGAGCATGAAGTGAGTCAAAGCTGATAGCCTCCGTTTTATCCTCGGGGTGGACTTTTCCCTCCTCCCCTGGCAGGCTCCAGCAATCTCTTTCCAGCAGGCCTGTGCTCACAGCCCTGCTCAGCCTCTCCCTGCAGCCAGGCCTCACAGGACGGAGGGACCTCACTCGGTATCCGGTATTTGCTACTGCTTGGATGGGCAAAAAGAGAGTGGGTAGGGCTGGAGGAGCATGCAGTATTCAGCAGCAGTTGCTTTTATTCTCTCCTTCATGCCTCATGCCCAGTTCAGGGTTTTTGAGGATTTGGGGGTGAGAAGCAGGCTGTCTGCTTTCCTTGTTGCTCTTATATGAGTTGTGGTTTTGCAGTGGCATATAAGTGCATTTTGCCTAATGGTTGCTTCTGTGTAATGCACACTGCTCTGGCTGTGGGGCTCCTTTTGCAGTTCCCTTTACTGTGTTTGCATCCTCCCTTCCTGCCTCCAGTCCACTGCCTTCCTGCATTGCTGCTCTCCCTGCTTCAAATACAGTGTGCATGTGTGTCACAGCAGCAGCCCAAAGCCAGGAGGCATTCTGAGGACGCTGCCAACCATGAAGCAAAAGAAATCCCCCTCTTTTATGATGTGGGCTCTTGACATCATAGCTGCTACAGCTGAACCTGCCCACAAACATCCCATCATATGTTGGCCTCAAGTTGCTCGAGGGAGGTTTGGGTTGGATATCAGGAAATACCTCTTTACAGAAAGGGTTGTTAAGCACTGAATAGGCTCCCCGGGGAAGTGGCTGAGTCACCATCCCTGGATGTGTTTGTTTAAAAGCCATTTGGATGTGGTGCTCAGGGACAGGATTTAGTTGAGGGTTGTTAGGCTAGCATGGTTAGGTTGCAGTTGGACTTAATGATCTATAACGTCTTCTCCAAGGTGGGCAATTTTATGATTCTATGCTGCTGCCGTACAACAGATGGTAGCAGAGGGGCAGTCTAACACAGTGCTGTCTGACATGGAAATGGGGCTGAAGCAAAAGTGTGGAACTGAGTGCTGGTGCAGTTGTTTCCCTGCTTTGCCTGCTCCTAGACCATTGCCTGCTCTCCTGAGCATCCAGCTGCCTGGAAGCTGTGTAAGGAACCAAGGCAAGGCAGAAAAGCACATTGTATGTGTTGTATGTCTCTTCTAGAGCCACAATGCATGCTGCAGGTCACATTCTACATTCTAATGCACCACTGAGTATGATTAACCTGTTGGGTAGTATGTCGTTACAGAAGGCAGAAAGCAAGCAGTTATTCTCACCTGACAGTTAAGCAGCAGCATCCCTCTAATGTTTTTAAGGAGGAGGTGTTACTTTCAGCTCTGGTGTTCTGCAAGGGTGTCTGGTGTATATGAGATACAATTTACTTCAGTCAGTGAGTGCTGTGGTCATGGGGAGATATTTTTGAAGTGGAGGTTTGTCCTTTTTCTTCTCTATTGTGCATTAATAAGGATAGGCTTCAATACAGGAATATATTCAACTTGTGAAATATTCAGAGGCTGGGGGAACTGCCTGGAGCCGAGCTACAGTGAGGGAGGAAGGGCTGATTTTCTCACATTTCTGGGCTTTCATCTTGCTTTAGTCAAAGCTGGAGAAAAATGGGGTGTGACAGGGTGCCTAGAAAAAAGGTATATAAGCCTGTTTGGAATTGTTATAAATCTATTAAATAGTCAGGTCCACCTAATTCAACCACTCAATAAACCAAGCTTTCAAGTTGAATGAACGGTAAGCTAAGTCGATTAAGCTTTTGTTACTGGTTGATAAATTCAGAGAAAGAAGTGTTATGGCAGTCATTTGTAATATGCGCATGAAATATGCTCTTTCAGAAGAGAGTAACTTCTGGATAATGCTTACAGATAATTAAATTGTTTAACAGAGTGAAATATGTCCACACAGAGTTGGGCTGGTCTATTCCTGCTTCTTATGGCTCTGTTGGATTTGGCTTCATTTAGCAGAAGTATATAGACTGAATTTCTTACGAGTCCTATGACCTTCAGTGTGGGAGGTACTAGGCTGAAAAACTGATGGGCATATACTTCTGATTGTAAATGTAGTAATTAAGTTTTCAGTAGATAATGACATTTGAGAACTTTTCAGCTGAAATGAAGTAGTAACATCAGTGACTATTTTCAAGCCAATAGCAAGTAGTTTCATAATTTATTGGTTCAATTACACTTTGAGGACTCCACTGTGCCTTCCAGTCATTCTTTGTCTGGGAGACTTCTACTGAAAATAATTTAGTATCATCAGATTTCCCTTTGTTTGTGCAAAGATTAGACAATCTATAGAATGAGTATTGTAAGATTATTTTGGTGTTATATGGATCAGAAGAATTTCTGTCCCGGGGAGTTGTACTGGGATGAAAACTAAGAGTAGTCTTCCAATAAAGACAGGAAAAAAAAATGATGAAAAGAAGCTTCCTCCAGTATGGAGCCATTGTCTGAACACTTAAGATGAGAGTGTTCAAACTGGCTTTATTGGAGCTCTGTCAGGTAGCTTGTAAAAAGATGTCTTGTAGCTGCTTGGGAAGATGCTATGAACTTTATCCATAGTGTCAACAATCAGATGCTGGTTCATGGGCACACAGATGTATTAGTTGTTCTGATAAAATTTTACTGTTAAATTTCATCTGACTTTCTTTCTGTGGAATCCCATAACTGGTTTCTTTACAATACTTTATTTTCTTCCAATTTAGGTATTCACTGTCAATCATATTGCGCTTCGTTTAGGAGCATTCTAGCACAAATCACCTTGACTGCAGAAAACAGGCACATGTGTCTGTGTGCTCCAACTTCCAAATTCTGGCTCAGTCTCAGCAAAACTCATCAGCTAGAACCTTTGTTTTCTCTCCACAGATTTATGCACTAATAAATCTGTTGTCTTTGTCTTGAATAAGCTGTTGTGTTCTTTCAATATAAAACAACTCTTTGACTCTTGAATTATGGTGGTATTTTTTTTCTGCCTCCTCTCCAGTTTTTTAAACTTCATGTTGAAAATTGTCACCTTTTGGTCAGAAAAACAGTACAATTCCTCTCAATTCCTATCACAGAATCACAGAATTATAGGGGTTGGAAGGGACCTCTAGAGATCATCGAGTCCAACCCCCTGCCAAAGCAGGCTCCCTACACCACGTTGCACAGGTAGGCGTCCAGGCGGGTCTTGAATATCTCCAGAAGGAGACTCCACCACCTCCCTGGGCAGCCTGTTCCAGTGCTCCGTCACCCTCACTGTAAAGAAGTTCTTGCGCACATTCGTGCGGAACTTCCTATGCTGAAGTTTCAGCCCATTTCCCCTAGTCCTGTCCCCAATCCCCAATTTTACCTATCTTTGAGGTAAAATCGCCTCACTGTTCTCCCATGTAGAGGGATAAAAGAATTGGCTGAATTATGTTTTTCTCCTAACATCATGCTAGTGGCTGTACTCAATTTATTAACTTATTTCCAGGATCGCTGCCTACCAGGAGATGATTGCAATCCTACCTTGCACAGCCATTGCTGCCATTCTATTCAGGTGAACAAATTTGTGGCTCTTCCCTTTGTGTGTTCATTTGTACTTGTTAGAATTAAAAATATGTTGCTTGACTTGGCCCACCCTTTTTTTCCAAGCAGTCCAGGGTTCAAATGAATTGTTTTTCCCAGTGCTTTGTTTGCTCTGTCTTTGTTCCCTTCCTTACCCCCACACAGGAAATGTAACTCTGTGAGAAATGTTGTTCTTCATCAGTCTTTTTGTTATTCCTCCTTGAATGTGAATTCCACTCTGTTATAAAATAGTCTCTCCCTTTTTGCAGCTCCTTAGACAAGTAATCTAAGGTGCCAGGCTCCCATCAAGATATAATATATATAATATAATAATAGTAATAAAAATAACAATAATAATAATAGTAATAATAATAATAATAATATATAATAAAACTTTGTTAGAGGACTGTATGCTATAATATTACAGTACTGTAGCTTGTGAGGTGTCCACCAAACATGAGAGTATCACCTTATGAAATAGTTCTAAGGCAAGTACAGAAGCAAAATGTTAAGAGCTCAGTAGATTTTTAGATATCTGAGTGCATGTGACAGTGTTTTCTAACCTGTGCTTGGAAGATCACTGTTTGTCACTAAACCTATGGGTGCTCATTTAGGGTGTAACTCTGTATTACATCTTGTAAATAAAGAGTATGTAGTTTATTTTATTTTATTTTATTTATTTATCTATTTCTTTATTTATTGCAATGTTTTGCACTTTTCTGATTCATTAGACAGATGTTGTAAAATCACACATTAATACTACCTGACAAATGATTTTAGAGCCAGCTTGATGTGTTTGATGTATTGTCAAGGTTTTGTAATTTTTTAACTGAGTTATCTAGATTGATCTATGTCTGTGACATGTATTCACATTTTAAAGCAATATATTAGCCCCATATTGAATCCTCTGGCTATGTCTCCATGGCATCAGCATTTCTGGAATCAAATGGGCAGTTTTACAGGTAGAAATTGTTTTGTATTCTTTCATACTTTTCATGCTGCTTTAAGGTTTTATCAGTGTTTTGTAATGAAACATTCTCCCTCCAAATATTGTTGAAAGGTGATGCTTTCATCTCTAAGCATGGTTTTTGAGTTGTCTTTGCTGTTGCTGTTTGTTTTTATAATGTACTGTAACACTACATTACACCTCAGCATATAGACATAAAACTTTAAGCAGTGGGTTACCTGAGATGGAATTTCTTCTTGACCCTATCTAAGTCCACAAACAGGACTGCCACTGGGATCAGTAAATACCCATGAAAAAAAATACCCAGAAACAGAAAATGCTTTGATGGGGCTGCAGACATAAATAAAACAGATTTCATCATTTACTTTATTTTATATATATTTATCTATATATATACATAGATATATCAGACAGACGGGAAGAAGTACTCTTGTCCTCAGCACGGAAAGAATGCCCACGTGACTGCATTTGGGGGGCTGCTTGTTTCCAGCATTCGTTAGAGACCTTTGCGCTGACCCTCCAACTGAATGCAATAGCACTCTGAAGGGTTCGTCGTGCCAGTTCTGTAACTTTTAAAAGATGCTACACTGGCTATGAGGAAACTCTACTTAAAGTGATCAATCCAGGTACAGAGATTCAAAATTCCTATGCTGTTTCTACAGCAAGATCTTATCACAACTCTGTAAATCGCTGTTTTAACTGAGTAGTACAATGTACACTAGAACTTTGCTCTTGGGTGATTAAATTCCCTTGGTAACCATAGTTACTAATTTACAACTGGGAGTTCATTGTCTCTTCTCTTTACAGAAAATCCTGCATATTTTGCTTGCCTGTTAGAGGTGCCAGTTGCTTGTTCGTTCAAAAATATATTTGTCTACATAAGATCTTACAACACAACCACAGATCCTGGCGTGGTTCGCAGGGGAATTCTCAGCCTGTGCAAGAGACTGAGCTGCCCTCTGTCCATCAAAATTACCACGCATTGCAGTAATTATGTTGTTCAAGTTAAAAATCACTGTAGGACCAGGTCGTACTTGGAGGAATGTGTAGCTTCAAATACACTAAGAGTACTTATTTAAGAAGTCTGGTACGTATGTGTAAAAATGTAAATTCTCCTTTTGCCAGTTATTAAATGCAGTTGAGTGGTACAGGATTGTTAGCATCTTGGAATGCCAGTAGAAAGGCTACCATAACCTCTCTGACTACAGTGATGTGTCTGGTGGAAATGCAAGAAGTGAAATCAGTAAAACTCTGCCCTTCTGCTTCTCACTGAAAGCGAGACTTGGAAATGGGAGTTTTCTCACTGTTTTGATTGCCATACTGCCCATCTGCTGCCAGAGGGTTCTCACCCTTTTACCACTTTCAGAGACCTAGATTTAAACAGTTACTTTGTTGTGTTTCAGGAGGTACTTCCTAATAGCACTGACTTCATGTCTACTATGGAACAAATTTGTCTTTAGTACGGCTGTGGACTCTAAACCCAACATACTTTTGTTCCTGGCTGATGATCTTGGCATCGGAGATGTAGGATGTTATGGGAACAATACCATAAGGTAAAAAAATTTCTCAGAAAAATATATTTTAAACTACAGAATATCTATCTTGAGTAATTAAACCTAATTCATGGCATTAGAAGTTCAGTAGTGGATACATTAAAGTACCTGTTGTTTCTATGCACATAGGAATGGGGACTAAAAAAGCAATGCACAGTAAAAGGAAAGAAACATCATATTTCCATTTCTACAAATCCACCCTAACCCCTTCCCCCCCCCCCCCCCCCCCCCCCCCCCCCCAAAAAGTGTTAACTCTCTAATCACGTATTTTAGTATTAAAATTTTCTCTCATTCTCATTCATGTATTTCTTTATTCCATTGCGTGCATAGTTAAGCTTCTTTGTGCTTTTCCAGTATCCCTTTCGCTCTTCCTGCTGTGGTAGTCCACTTATCTGAGAGAGCTAGGGTCCCGTAACATTTAACTATGTAAAGTTACATGCAAGATGTTAAAGTATCAGTTCTATGTAATGTTACATCCCCCTATTATGAAATAAGCATTGTGTTTAAAAGCATGATACAGAAAATCTTGGTTCCAGTAGCTCTATGTACTCTGGGAGACTGGCTGAATGAACTCTAAAATTAAGGGTCTAATTGGTCTGGAAACAAAAAAAAATGAGCTGTGGGAGTTTCAGCATTAAAAAGTACCACTCTCCTTATATAAGTCTTTCCATTTTAGCTTTATTTTAAAACTAAAATTAACAGCAATGCCTAGGTTTCTTCCCAGTGTTGTCAAATACACTCTATGGCTGTGCCCCAAAAAGGAATTCTCCAGTGATTACAAGTCATTTTACCCACTGTATCAAGATTTGTTACTATACCAGTCCTGAAGTATATGCAGAATAACTTTTTGAAGAACTACCCTAAAATTCTCATTTTTCTTGGCAATTTGTAAAAATAAGGTTCAGGTTCCTTCACTTCTTCTAAAAATTCAAATTTTATTTTAGGACCCCAAACATTGATCGCCTGGCAAGAGAAGGAGTGAAGCTTACTCAGCACATTGCCGCAGCTCCTCTCTGCACTCCAAGCAGAGCAGCTTTTCTCACTGGCAGATACCCCATCCGATCAGGTTGGGCCCATTTTGAGTGACAGATTTCTAATGTACAGAGCTGAGGGACTATAATAGCCAATAAGAAGGAATGGAGGAAAATTCAGCTAATTCCTCACCCTGAGTTAGAAAGTTCACAGCCAGTGTCTGTAACTTTTTATAAGTAACTTGCAATCAGAAACCATTGCCTCACCAGCTGACATCAGCTTACCTTATAGAATGCAGGAGATCTTTATGATGAAAATAGATAGGCATAGAGAAATGCCAAGAGTACCATTTGTCATTTCTATAGTACATCACAGCCTGGGCTGAGCTGTTGGAATTCATTTTGATGGTGATGGTTAGATATAAGGTTGAAATGGGGCTCCCAAGAGAGAAATGTGGAAGTTCATAGCCAAGACAGTGCAGAAAGTCACAAACTGAAGTGACAGTGGAATATTAGATCCACTCACCACCTACGTGAGACGCCTTTTGGAAGACATAATAGATATTTCCCATTAGGATTTATATGGGAAATTGAGGTGCTTACATTAGGAGAGTTAAGTGGACAATCAATGTTGGTAGAGATGTATCTCCCCTAACCTTACACAGCATCCCCCTGAGATAGGGAAATGCATTTGTTATCTCTCATTTTAGATGAGGAGCAGAGAGGCCAAATTATCACATTTACTCAGAAAAACAGATAAGAGAGCCTACTATGTACTATCCCCATCAATTAATTTTTAGCTTGATGGTAAATCTAGTGCTAAGCAGCATTTGCTTCTAAAATAGCACTTGAATTCAGATGTGCTATTGTTGATGTGATGCACCTACCTTTGAGATACGCTTAAATTTACATCTGGTGAGGAACTCTGCTGGCTGCAGGTTCAACACCTGACCCGAAGGCTGTCAGGAGCATCCCAGCCTCTGCAAGCAGAGCACAAGAGGCCCTCAGGGATGACCTGAATTATTTCCATCAGGGATGGCTTCCAGCAACCGATACCGAGCACTGCAGTGGAATGCTGGGTCGGGGGGGCTCCCTGCAAATGAAACAACTTTTGCCAGACTCCTGCAGCAACAAGGTTATACCACTGGGCTGATAGGTAAGTGAAAATGTTTTAGTATAAGTTTGAAGAGTGATTTAATTACATGAATTTAGGCATTGTACTTGTCACAAATGGTTGATGAACATGAATCCTTTCCAAAAGACTGAAGGGACAAAACAACATCTTGTAATTACAAGACTGAAAATACTGTGATCTCAAGAGCTTTAAGACAATACTCATATTTGTACAGGGCATGTGAAGCAGGAAGGATTAAAAACTGACCCATTATTATTATGGGTGAGAATTTATTTTGCTTGGCTTAAGGATTTTGAATGTTTGGCCCACTGAGGGAGGTTTGTTAACTTTGTTATTTGCTCCAAATAAAACAGTCTGAGCATTTCAAAGGCATTTGAGGCAAAGGGTGAGGAAACTAAAGAGAGTAGGGAAAGAAAGGAATAAAATCTGTACCCATAAATCAGGTGATGAAGCACAGGTGCCTCACAGGTGATGCTGTGAGGTCCCAGAGAGGCATAGTACTGTGGCACTTCCCTCAGAGGAGGCCATGATGGAAAGACATGAGAGAAACACTGTCCTGGAGAACTTGCCTTCCTGTCTGTGACATTGATCAGACCTCTACAGTTTCAGTTTTCATCATTCTTTTGCTAAATACTCTAAAATGGACTGGTAAAGTATTTCTTCGCTCTTTTGTTCTGCTTTTATTACTTACTCAAGTGATGGATGCTTCTGCAATGGATCCTTTAGTATAAATGTATAGGTATAACCCTTAAAGCCAAGGAGTTCATCCTTGCCAAAGCATTGTCATCTCCATGTTATGGAAATAAATGTGGCTGTATTGAATTGAAAGATAATGAGGCAAAGTCTTCCTGGCTGAGTCTATAATTACTTGGCAAACATATAGACCAGCAAACCTCAAGGTTCTTTGATCCAGCACATTTTCTAAGCTTTTGTCTGCATGCTCTGCTTGGGAGTCTGGGCAGGGATAGAGTGAAAAGTCGTTTTACACCTTTTTCTACTCTTCATATTGAATGGGGACAATGCCTAGGAAATAATCTTTCTGAGTCTGGTGATCATAGTGTTTGTCAACACTGGCCAAGAGTTTCTTGGATATTCTAGTAAAATTGTAACATATTAAAAGAAGTTGCAAGTAAAGCAATTTAAAGTTAGGACGGAGGTATACTAAAGCAGCTGGTGATTTAGAGACCATTGTCCCCTGACCCTCATTGAAAAGCAACTGAAATCCCATCCTTAAGTAACCTTCATCTCTTCAGTAGCTGACCTGACTGTTCTGCAGATTTCTCTGTTGATTGCCTGACCACTTGGAGTTCGCACATTAGATCACAACATTTACCCATCAAGCACCTTATGTGTTTTGATTCACCAGATTCCCAAGGAAGTACTTGCAGTGCCTCTGTTCAAGTTGTCCACTTAAATGTTCTAATTTTTTTTCATGCTTTAAAACCTTCAGGAAAGTGGCATCAAGGTGTAAACTGCATATCCTCCGATGATCATTGTCACCATCCTCTAAATCATGGGTTTGACTACTTTTATGGCATGCCTTTTACACTTCTAAACAACTGTCAAGAAAACAAACCTCCAGAGCTGGATGCAGCCCTTCAAGCCAAGCTTTGGCTTTACAGTCAGATAATTGCCCTCACTGTGCTTACTCTTGCTGCTGGAAGACTGACTGGTTTGGTTTCCATCCGCTGGAAGATAATTGCCTGTTTCACTTTGGTGGGCTGCCTTTTCTTCGTTTCTTGGTACTCCAGTTATGGCTTTGTGCAGCGTTGGAACTGCATCCTGATGAGGAACCATGATATCACTGAGCAGCCAATGAGGTTAGAGAGGACTGCTTCCTTCATGCTGAAGGAGGCAGAAACATTTATCAAAAGGTAAATGATTGTCTGTAGTTTTCTTTATAAGTGAGAGGCTCTGAGCTCATGGAATAGGGTTGTTTTTTTTTACCACGCCAGCTATAGCTGTATCTTTATAACTTGGTAAAATTCATATCCAAGTTATTTTTATTTTGAAATTTAATTTTTAATTGCAACTACCCACATGGAAAGTGATAACAAATAAGATGAATTTTCACCATAAGCATCTCAGTATACACTGTAATTTTTAAATAATAAATTTGTTCTGCTACCAGCTAATTCTTACATGTTACTCTGCAAGCCTCATTTGTGCTTTTTCTCATAATCCTTGTAAAGCTTCAGATAGAAGGGGAATGGTGCACAAAATCATTTCATGTGAAAATCTCAAAACATTCAGTTCCATCTTTATGTCATTCGAACACTTGAGAAGGAAGCTGACTAACAGCATTCATTTACTACTAGCTTCAAGATCCTCCTTGGCCTATACAGCCTTTGATAAATATTTCTGTGTGCCAGATGTCTTTCTGTATGACGGGGAGAGTAATAATCTTTTTCTTAAAAGTATATTTAAATATATATACTGAAAAACTTTAATGGCCGTCTTAGAAAAGCCATGTAAATTTTAAGGTAAATATAAGGCTATTTCCAATTGCATTTAATTTAAAAAGGCATCAGAGACATGCGGCTGATTCTTAAAAGCACTACACAAGTGCTATGCCTGTTTACACATTGGAATCTGACTGAAAACTGTCTGTCTTGTCTACATTTTATGCAAGAAAGCAACAATTAACCAAGATCAACAGGGTAACATTGTGTGTGGATACAACATAGACGTATTGATTGTGTCTCTGCACTAATGAATATGAAAACTGTCAGAATATTTCAAATGCACACCAAAAATTATGCTTCTTTGTTTTTAAGAAACAGACATGGACCGTTCCTTCTCTTTGTTTCCTTTCTTCATGTTCACACACCTCTCTTCACCACAGCGAAATTTCTTGGGAAAAGCCATCACGGTTTGTATGGAGACAATGTGGAAGAAATGGACTGGATGGTGGGTAAGTATACTTGATGGTGGATTTGTTTCAGATATGTATATCTGTGTGTTTTAAAGCAGGAGAAGTAATAAAGCCGAGATATCCACAGCAATCTATGCTGTTAAAACTTTATCAGAGTATGTAGCAAAAGATCATTATCAAAATGTTATGCATGTGGATTTATCTTTCTAATTGCTTAATTGGAACCCTCTGTCTCTCTTAAATTTAAGGTGAAATTTTAGATTTGCTTGACAAAGAAGGTTTGAAAAATCAGACATTCACATACTTTGCTTCTGATCATGGAGGACACTTGGAAGCTCAGGATGGTTCTGCCCAGATAGGTGGCTGGAATGGCATTTATAAAGGTAGGAAATTAAATGTAGCTTTACATGTTGACTAGAAACAGAAACACAATGATATAACCCGGGTGAAGTTTTCAAGGCTAGAGTGAGTTACATTGTTTTCTAGATTGAAATATGGGTGACAAACAGAGGTGCTTTCATCTTAAAGTTACTTTTTCTTTCAGTAAAATCTAAGTATTATTGCACATCTCTTTGATAATGGTATTATATAGTTTGATACCTGTAAACTATTTTGGTGTTCTCAAGTGAAAGGCGCTGAATAAAATATGGCAGATCCCTTTAAAACTCCCCTTTTCCCCCTGCTAGTCCCCACTTATGTCTGTTCCTGATTTACTTGTTTCTTTTTCTCACTGTTTCCAGAAATCATTGCTGTCCACCTGTTTGATATGAAACAGAGTAAGGACACATTTTGCCATGACAAGCAGCAATAGTTTAGCCCCCTGTATGCCTCTATACTTCATGTAAATCAGTGATTGGCTTAAGACCCAAATGACTTCGGTGATGCACAAAGACCTCTCTCACTGCTGCTTGCTTTTTGTGCAGTGAATTATGATTCAGCCTCCTGGGCAGCGTAGCAGATTTTTAAAGCCACAAGATACCTTGCTACATACTCAGGGGTAGTGAGGCCCTGCAGAGGGATGTGGACAGGCTGGAGAGCTGGGCTGAAGCCAATGGGATGAGGTTCAACAAGACCAAATGCCAGGTGCTGCACTTTTGCCACAGCAGCCCCAGGCAGCGCAACAGGCTTGGGGCAGAGTGGCTGGAAGACTGCATAGAGGAACTGGACCTAGTGGTATTGACTGATACTCAACTGAACATGAGCCAGAAGTGTGCCCTGGTGGCCAAGAAGGCCAATGGCCTCCTGGCTTGCATCAGAAACAGTGTTGCCAGCAGGAACAGGGAAGTGATTGTCCCCCTGTACTCAGCACTGGTGAGGCTGCACCTTGAGTACTGTGCCCAGTTTTGGGCCCCTCACTGCAAAAAAGACATTGAGGCCCTGGAGCATGTTCAAAAAAGGACAACGAAGCTGGTGAGGGGTCTGGAGCACAGGCTTTATGAGGAGAAGCTGAAGGAGCTGGGATTGTTCAGTCTGGAGAAGAGGAGGCTCAGAGGAGACCTTATTGCTCTCTATAACTACCTGAAGGGAGGTTGTAGTGAGCTGGGGCTTGACCTCTTCTCTCATGTAACTGGTGATAGGACTAGAGGGGAGGTTCAGGCTGGACGTTAGGAAATGCTATTTCTCTGAAAGAGTGTTCAGGCAGTGGAATGGGTTGCCCACGGGGGTGGTGGAGTCACTGACCCTGGAGGTGTTCAAGGAATGTTTGTATGTTGTGTTGAGGGACATGGTTTAGTGAGAACTATTGGTGATGGGTGGATGGTTGGACTGGATGATCCTGTAGGTCTTTTCCAACCTTGCTGATTCTGTGACTCTGTGATTCTATGATACGCATTCACTGCATTTTCTCCCATCTGCCCCGGCAGCACTGAATCATTAAACCATCTCCTCCTGTGTCCTGCCATGAACATGTGTTTGAACAGGACTCCAGCTTTAGGCTCTGTTACCACCAGTGAGCCTCCCATTTCTTGCCCAAGTTTTTTATTTTCCTAAAACAAGTTTCTTCCAATTACAAACCTTGTTACTGCAGGGCACAGCAGAGGTCAAAGACATGGAATTTTGGCTCCCATATGGAATGTTTTGATGCTGAGCAATGGTTGCCGGCTCTTAGGAAAGGTCTTATTTATAGTATGCTTGTTCTCCATCTCATTTCTTATTTCCTCTCTAGTACCAAGGTGCTGTATTATGTTAGTTTATGTTAGTAGCAAGCTGGGAAAAGGTGTTTTGCTGTCATTTTAAGTAACATTTATATGATTTGATTTCATAGTTCAGATTTTTTGCTTCTGGGTTCAGAGATGTTGCATTAGGAAAGTCAGATACAAATCTCAATTTGAAAAATACAAAAGGTGCTGAGGGCATCTGGAAATATTTCTGTGTTAAGAATATGTCTTTCTTTCCAATACTTTAAGGGAGCACATAAACAGGAGGGAGTAGATCCGTTTACAAGGATGAATAGTGATAGGACAAGGGGGAATGGTTTTAAACTGAGACAGGGGAGATTTAGATTAGATGTTAGGAGGAAGTTTTTCACACGGAGGGTGGTGATGCACTGGAACAGGTTGCCCAAGGAGGTTGTGGATGCCCCATCCCTGGAGGCATTCAAGGCCAGGCTGGATGTGGCTCTGGGCAGCCTGGTCTGGTGGTTGGTGACCATACACATAGCAGTGGGGTTGAAGCCAGATCATCACTGTGGTCCTTTCCAACCCAGGCCATTCTATGATTCTATGATTCTGAAGGGAATCCATAGCTACAAAGATAAGAAATATTTTTTATGGCTGTTTGTTAAGGTAAGATAATAATTCTTAAGTTTTGAGTAGATTTAAACAGAATATCAACTATTTCTTTAGTCTTGTGTCTGATGCCTCTGTGAATACTTCCCTATGAGTTTGCCTCTAAACTGCTTTATGTTGTTTAATGTACTTGCAGGTGGAAAAGGCATGGGAGACTGGGAAGGCGGGATCCGTGTGCCAGGAGTATTCAGGTGGCCAGGAGTGTTACCTGCAGGCACAGTTATCAACGAACCTACGAGTCTGATGGATATTTTTCCCACAGTTATTCATCTGGCTGGAGGAATATTGCCACAGGACAGGTATGGGGATATTTTCAGTAGGAGAAAGTGAACAGAGAGCTATCAACTAAATAGCTTTGGTGTATTTTTTTTTTTTTAATCATCCAAGGAGATCTCCCATCTATACTGTAGTCTCAAGCCCAGTCCAAGATTTTAAGCTCAGAAGCAATCTCCCTTCCCTTCCCCTTCCCCATACACACCTGAATATGCCCACAGGTATGCATGTGGCCACAGGATTTGTTCATTTCTAAACAAAGTTCAGCATCACTCAGGAAAGAACTGATGGCTGAGGTTGTTTTGGTATTAAATTATCAGAGCTGTGGACACACACAGATTCCTCATAACAACATTAAATCCCTACTTGTCCAAAAGATTCCTACAAACTCCTTTGAAATTTGCTATATATAAACAATTATGAGATCAGTATCAATTTGTCTGAATAAAGACTATTATTCCAGTAGACCAGACCCTAAATGTTGTGTATGTATTACTAACTGGAATGAGTTTACCCAGCTATTTTGAAAATAACAAATTAACACAATAAATTTAAATAAATAAATAAATAAATAAATAAATAAATAAATAAATCTAAAGGATTTAAAATGTAGACCTGACAGTCTGCTGGCTGTGATAATATACAGTTCACTCTGTCAGGTTTGTCCTCTCCTGAATACGCATTACATTAGGGTAATCGATGGACGAAACTTGATGCCTTTACTCCAAGGAAGAACTCAGAAGTCAGAGCATAAGTTCCTTTTTCACTACTGTGGATCCTACTTGCATGCAGTGAGGTGGCACCAAAAGGACAGTAAGTGTAAACATTCCATGTTAACTACGGTATATAAGATTTCTTCTCTTGATGTCTTTCTTACTTTATGACAGGTTTCTTGCATGATGAGATTTATCTGTATTGATCTCTGAGATTCTTGAAATTGTTCTGCTTGATATATCAGTGATTTTTGCTAGCTAGAGTGGGCTTACAGTTTAAAAATACTTGTAAGTAAGAAAGGAGATGCGTTATAGCAAATGGGATGGAAATAGAAGCTGGCTGCCTACAATTACACTTGAAGACTAATATTGTCTTCATATTTTTACTGTTTTCTATCTTCAAACTCAGTGCTTGGTGCAGATAATCTTATCTGTGGTGATGGGAAAGCCAGGGTGTGCAACAAGAGGTCTCCTTAGTAAGCAACCACTGTTTGAAGACAATTCACCTCTTTCTCTGATGTCTTGTAGTTGTGCCATCAGATTTCTTTCCTAACAGGTGGAGCTGTCTGGAAGGCTCATTATGTGACCCCAGTCTTTCATCCAGCTGGAGCTGGGGCTTGTTATGGAAAAGGCATTTGCCCATGTTTTGGGGAAGGCGTGACCCATCATGACCCTCCGCTGCTGTATGACCTCTCACGAGACCCTTCTGAGTCCCAGCCTCTGTCAGCTGACACTGAGCCCCTTTTTGACACTGTAATAGAGCAGATTGAGAGAGCCATTGAAGAGCACCGCAGGACACTGACTGCTGTCCCACAGCAGCTCTCCTTGTACAACATTATCTGGAAGCCGTGGCTGCAACCCTGCTGTGGGACATTCCCGTTCTGTTGGTGTGATAAAGAAGGTGACAGCACACAGAGTTTGTGAGATGGATGACTGCTAACGTGTCCCGTGGCTCTGAGTCCTTTGCTGACCAAGCTTTCAGAAAATAATCATGTCCTTTGTCTTGCAAGCCAAGTGAATGAAAATAAAGTAATTTTGAGTGAAGATTTACCCCTTTATTCTTCACCACTAAACAAAGGTTTAAGGAAATCCTGTCCGGTGTGGTAAAGGACTTGAGTGGAGACATTTTTTTACAGATTTAGATCTAAGAGACAGCTGAAGAAGAGTATGCCTAAACTCTAGTTTATGCCTGCTCAAGCAGGACAATTTGGAGAACTCTGAAGAGACCCTAGTATATATCATGCTGTCTTAGATAAATCTTGGTATGTTTGCAATTGTGTGCCTGTGGTCTATGATTCATGGGCATTCTCTACCCAACATAGTAGTTTGTCATTATTGGTTTCTGCATTTTTCTGTCATCCGTGCAAAAGTATCACTGAGATGTTGAATGACTGATTTTGTCAGGGATAGTTCTCAGGCAGCTTTACTGCATTGACAGTAATACATACCAGATGAAGCTGGAAATGTTGAAGAGCAGTATAACTCTGCAGTAGTGACAAAGAAGAGGGAAGCAATTTGCTCTTCAGTAGGAGGTCCTGGTGCATATTATGTTGGCACACAGCAGTTTTATTGTATAAAAGATGCCAATAAGAATGTTTTGGATAAATAGCATGCACTGTTTCAAAGTCAGTTAGAAAAATGTGGTTCGTTTGAGGCTCATAGAAATTGATGTTTAAAATATTTGGCAGTCATATATTAACAAACCGTAGCTCCTAAAAAGGGATCATGCCAGTACTAGTTTAAAAGAAAACAAGAACCAACCAATGAACAAAAAACCTAGCAGTATGACCCTAGCTAGGCTTTCTATGGAGGCACATGACTTTACTGAATCTGGCAGTGAAATTGCAGAGACTTTAATGCTTTAAACTGTATTACTGACTGTTCTTCACAGGATGTAGATGAAGTCAAGTTTTATTATAAGCACACTGCTAAAACTCTGTAGAAAAATTGGGTTTTGAAGTGAGTTAGCAAAAAGTGATTGTTCATAGGTTTTTTTCAGATATTTTTTCTTTTTTTTCCCCCACAGCTGCCCCTGAAAACACTTCACTTGCTCAGCCAATCTGCATCAGTTTTGTTATCTCAGTGTTTTTTCATAAGCATTACATAGAGATGATACAAATTTCTGTTTGTGTTATTTCAGTATTATTTCATTTCAGTTCCTTTACTACTGCAGAAGACTTGTCAGGGTTATAAGGGGAGGTATGAATGCCTGCACTTCCTTTTAGTACCCAGACTTGAGAAAAACAGTGGCAGTATAAAGCACCCAGTGACTCAAAATAAAGTTTTTGATGGCAGAGAATTTGCAGTCATTTGCAGAGCATAAAACATCTCCCTGTGCTTTGGTGCTGTGAAAAAACTGCAGAAACTGAAAAGGAGGAAATAATGCAGGGCTCAAAATGCTTGGAAACGTAACATTCATTCTGCTTCATTGTTATAAAGCTTTTTTCTTTTACCTTACAAAATATCTTGGTTCAAAGCTCTGTTCTATTGAAGGCAATATATAATCACAGCTGTTACCTCCGCAATGGGTCACTAACTTAGTGTTGAGTAACAGGATGTAAGGGCTGTAAAAGCAGAATGCCCCTCCATTTCCAGACATAGATTTGTAATGAGAAGAAAATTCAAAGTTTATTTTTTCTTTTTTATTTATTTATTTTTATTTTTTTTTATTTTAAGACAAATCAGCAGAATCATGGGCAGATCTTCAGTAGTCATCTCATGGTAAGAACAATGAAAACAACCTACAAAAGCTGAAAGAAAAATGTAGTCATAATTTGGACCAAAGACAGGTGTAAATTAATACTTAAATTATTGGGAACTTTTAAAGAATCACCTTTCTCAAAGTATGAGGTAATTTTCAAGAGACACAGTTTTTCAAGGGAAAGCTTTGCATCAGAAACATCACAAGCTGCTAAGTAACTGCACTAAATAAGTATTATCTTCAATAGGTTTTTGTGAAAACAGCCAAATTTGACAACTTACATCTTACGAGGATAATCAAACATAGCCATGTGCTCAAGGAGATCAACAGAAATCCACCTCCAGCCAAAGTTATCCCTTCCAATATATTATATGAACCTGCTAGTTTAAACTGCTTCACCTTTCAATCTCAATTGACTCCTGCTGATTTCTCTCGAGTACCATGTTAAATTCAGCAGTCAGTGTTCAAGGCACCATGGGAGCTGAAATGTCAATAAGTGAATAGAAATGTGTTTCTCTCATTGCTCGACACCTTTGAAAGGATAAAGTGCATCACAACAGAGCTGACTTCCAAAAGAAGTGGATGTAGGGAAGGGAAATACTCTACTTTTAGATCCTGGGAAGACATCTCATTTAATATCTTCAGTGCAGGTTGGTTTAGCTCACCTGAAAATGCAATGAGGAAGAAAAGACAGCATGAAAGAAAAAGGGGGTGACAAGCCAGTCCTGTTATCCTGCTTGACAGATCAGAAAGCAGGGTGGTGGAAATAAAACCACAGGACTCCAAGTTTGATTTTGTAATCCTTTGAAGCACCACTCTGGAGGCACTGCAATAGAGCAGTGCTAGGCTTTACATGGATCTGCACAGAATTAACTGGGCAGGCAGCTCAGAGAAGGCAATGGCCATATCGTGCCACTGTTTCAAGAATAAAGACTTTGTACTCTGTCTGGAATTTGTGTGTAACCTCAGTGGCGGTCTCACTCACTGCTCCTGGCAGACATCCCAGCGGCTTCTGCATCCAGAACTGGGGGAAGGGAGGAGAGCAAACACAGTAAATCCACTCCCACTTCCTCCCACACGCTTCTGGGAGGATCAGGCTGTTTAGCAAACCAGAGAACAAGGAGGAATTCCAGAGCAGGAAGAATAATTTGTTCTCCATGTTTTTAAAAGGATCTGGCCTTTTTTGTTAGACTTGGTGTTTATTGTGGCTTACTGGAAATTGCTATCTATCTGCCGCTTTCTTGGATTTCTGTAAGTTCAGCAGTACAACAGTAAGTTGCTGTGCTGATCCCTAGAGGATGGTGCTTTTTAGAGTTATGAATTATGGGGTTGTTGTTTGTTGTTGTTGTTGTTTAACAAGCTAAGGAAACTTGACAAGCCTTAAGCCCCCAGTAGTACAGGGTTTGTTGCACTCATAGTGATGTCACTGGGAGTGCTGCTTTCAGAAGGAATCAGTCCCTAACAGAAAAAGGTGAATATACATATTTAAACTGATGTAAAAAAATAAAAATAAAAATAAAAAAAAAAAAATAATAATAATAATAAAATCTCTTCTAGCCCTTCAGTAGGAACACTGTTTGTAAAATGGCTTGCAATAAATCAAGGAATACCACTTTTTATTACGCCACAGGCTATGGTATTAAGACTGAAATATCTTGCAGTACTACTCAGCTCCTCAGCTGACATTACAGTGTTGCTAACAGATTGTACCAAGTCTCTGCCTAATCATCACTGCAACTGCTGTCAGCAGCCAGCTGTAGCAAATGAAACTGTGGGGATGCAGCAGAAGGTTGCAGAGATGCCGCACCAGCTTGGAAAACTTCTTCCTTCTCTTAAAGAGAAGGAAGGGTAGCAAAGCAAGGATTTCTGATGGTCTGGATATTTCATATTTTGATCACCTTCCACAGTGAAGAAACTAAGATTTTTAATTTACTTCAGTATACAGCAGAGAGATGAAGTTTGCCAGTCCCAGAGCAACCAATTTATCCTGTGCATCCGGATGGTTGTTTACGTGGTACCAGCGCAACATTTTCTGCAGATTTCTTGCTCAGCATCTATTCGCAAGCAAAAAGAGTGCATTTCCCAAGCCATTTTTTGTCCAAAGCAAATTGCTGTATTTTTATTTCAGTGAGCATAGGAAATTACTTCCACTCGTAAAGTGTGCCTTGAAAAGAAAAAGAAACTGTATATTTAGAAACAGAAAGGTTATTTTTGGGCTTTAAAGTCCAAGGTGAATTTACAGAGTTAGCAGGTAGAAAAATGGGTCTGTTAAACTTATAAATGGCATTAAACTTGGAAGTTCTTTATCACAATGATATATATGTTTCTGGACAGTTTTTAGTAACATCCAGATAGAAGCACCTCCCTAAAAGCAGTAGATGGCTTCCAAACCTGACTGTCACAGTCATTCCCTAAGAATTGCACAGTAATTAGTAGTTCCTGGGCTGGCTTTTATTTGAGGTATACCTTGTAGTTTCTAAGCTCAGTAAGGATTAATTTATTTTCCTGAAGTTAAAATACAGTTTGATGTTATGTAAAGGGTGAGGTACTAGATTTACATATCACAGCCTCCTGTTTCACTTAATAGAAAACTTCATTAAGTGAAGACCAGCAGTTTTGAGCCTGTATTTAGTAACCAATGTCTTTAACACCGGTTTAAAGCATTTAGTCTTCTTGCCAAATGTGAGTCATAGAATCATAGAATCACCAGGGTTGGAAAAGACCTAAAAGATCATCCAGTCCAACCATTCACTTATTACCAATAGCTCTCACGAGTCCATCTGAAGTTAACGGCAACTGAGTGTAGGCTGGGTCCTGTAATACGGCATGCTGTGCAGTGTCCTCAGAAGATCAGATCCTCCTACCTTGCAGGATCTGCTCAATAAGGTTCTGCAAATAGACTTTCAGAAAGTTGGAGACTGCCTTATCAAGCCCTAATGCAGTGCATTCTTGTCATAGTCAGCCACAGGCAGTAGCAATATGATTGTGATAATACAGGGTAGTCAATGAGCAGCTTCACAGACAAGATCACCAGAGCTGCTGGGTTCTCTCTTATTTTATTTAGTTTTACATATTTTTTTTTAATTTTATTTATTTTATTTTATTTTTTAACCAGAATAATATGACAAATGATGTGCCTTTTTCATACAAGGAGAAGTCATGATGTTTACCAGGAAAGACAGTGGTAAGAAAATGTATGCACTGGGGGGGTCTTTCTTATATTTTTAAACATTGTGCATAAGAAAGTGTAAACAGATCTTTAAAAGATAAAAATTGTTGAGAATCTAAAAGCAGTCAATATGGATTTAGAACTAAATCTTCTCATAGAACCATAGAATGTCTTGGGCTGGAAGGGGCGTCAAGGATCATCAAGTTCCAATTCCCTTCCCACAGGCAGGGCAGCCAGCTGCTAGATCAAGTTGTAGACCAGGCTGCCTGGGCCTCATCCAACCTTGGTCTGAACACCTCCAGGGATGGGGCATCCACAGTCTCTCCAGGTGGCCTGTGCCAGCACCTCACCATCTCTCTATAAAAAATTTCCCCTGACATCTAATCTAAATCTCCCTTTCATAAGTTAAAAACCATTCCTCTTTTGAGGCCTTTCAACCTGTTTTTATTTGATAGAAGACAGAGGTTTAGGAGCATAAGTAGTATATTACATTTAATATCGATTCATTGTGATATCTCTTAATGGACTATCAATTAGTAGATGTATTCTAGTATATGTACTTAAGGTGAATTATCTCTCACAGACGCATTGAGCAACTAAGATATGTGCTGAGATAGATAGCTTCTAGGAAGATACCCAAGGTTAAGCCCATGGCTGCAACCTTGCTTCTGCACATCACGTGCATGAATGTCAGTGCTGTTCATAGCGCTGTGCCCAATGGATACAATACTCAAGCTATTGCCATTTTAACCAGTTGCACGACATGGAAATGCCTGCTGAGATTGGTGCAAATCTCAAGAAAGAACTACACAAACAAAATTCTTGTGCAAATGAAAATAAAAGAAAAAAAATAAATAAATACGGGTTTCAGAAAATTCAAGAACGTTTGTAAATATTCAGGAGCTCCATCTGCTGGCAGTATTTGGTAGCTCTTTGCATCTGGACAGTCCTAATACTTTCAAGTATTAAAAGTATAATATAAAGCTTGCAGATGTTTTTGTTCAATTTCCCTTTTAATTTTAAACTCAGGAGCTGCAGAAGCATTTGGCTCATTTTGTGCTTGTTTCTAAGAAGCTGTGTATCGAGTCCTCCAAAACCCAATTTTTTACTGATACTGGCTGATGACCTTGGTATTGGAGATGTGGGTTGTTATGGCAATGATACTATCAGGTAAGAATTCTACAAAATAAATTACCCCATCCTGGTAAATTTCAGTGGGGGGGGAGGGGAGAAACCAACAACACACTGATGGCAGTAGTAGAAATTTCTTATTAACAGATCAGTTTATCTAGATACACATCTTTCCAAAGCAGGTTTAAAGTCAATGTTCTACAGTAATTCCTATTGGAATAAAAGTTATACAACCATGTTTGAGTGACTTTCATGGACTTCTAATTTTCAGTGTGTACAGTCACAAATTTGTAAATGTGCATGTTTTTTCAGCTATGCATATATTTTGTATGTATCTACAACTCAGGTGTTGAAATATTAAGGACTGAGATCAGGATATCATACCAGCTAACAACTCTTGTTGGCTTGTTACAGGATGATGCCTCAATCTGTAATGTGCTCTTTTTATCCTTAGTGCAGTTTTCAGTCTGGATGGATCTGATAGAATGAATGATAGAATGATTGTGTATATTTATGCCCTGTCTATTCTCATCTATTGCAGCCTTGCAACTTGAGCTCCCCATGTCTATTAGGGGAATTTTTTCACTGTGCTTCATGAGGTTGTGATATGAAGTAGACCTCAAGTATCTTTTCAATATACATCAATAAAAATGCATATTGATACAATTTTTCTTTTTAGGACACCCCACATTGATGGTCTGGCAGAGGAAGGGGTAAGACTTACTCAGCACATTGCTGCAGCTGCTGTCTGTACTCCCAGCAGAGCAGCCTTCCTGACTGGCAGATACCCCATCAGATCAGGTTGGGCCTCTAATAGTTCACTGCAGTTTGTCTAGCCACTGTTGCTGTTAAAAATCCCTTTAAACAAACCATTATAAAGACTGGTTAATCTAAGGCTTTGGGACCTCAGTGAGATTGGCAGAAATAAAGATGACTAGATTTACTGACTGATTTCCATGGGAAAATCCCCACATAAAACATATTTCATGTGGTTAAATGACAGCACAGGAATGGATGAAAATCAAAACAAGCTCCGAAGACAGAAACAAAGAAAACAGTAAAGTGTAAGCATTGAATGTAGTATTAACATTTATATTCAGCAACGTATTTTGACTACCCTAATGAGCATTTTCATAACGAAATTTGTCAGTGTGTGGAATAGTTATCAATGATAAAACAGGTATAATTCAGCCATTTAAAGTGAAGACAGAAAACCATCCATGTTATCTCCTTGAAATCATGAGGATGGCTTGTCTGATCTGACTCTGACTTGCTGAAGGAGATATAGCTTTGTGGGTAAATACTCTGGGTTGTTTTTTGGGTTTTGGTTGGTTGTGTTTTTTTTTTTTTTTCTTGGTTTGTTGTTTTTTTTTCCCCCTTGGTTCTTTTTAGCATCTTCTTGTGGTAGAACTTTGCCTAATATCCAAGCATAGGCATCCTAATGCCACTTTCAACACTGCAGCTAACGCATCTTCACTGGATAGCAGATACAACAGAAAACTTGGAAGGGTCAATCAGAGTAGTATATAAATAAATAAATAAATAAATAAATAAAAGCCTGAAAAATCTGATTTCTAGCTTGCTTTATTTTAAAAATTGCCACTTTTCTCCAGGCATGGCATCCAGCACAGAACGGCGCATTCTTTTTTGGAATGGGTGTTCTGGTGGACTCCCACCAAATGAAACTACTTTTGCCAGAGTACTGCACCAGCAGGGTTATTCTACAGCACTTGTAGGTATGAGACACAGAAACTTGCTATATCTGATGTTATCTGAATGAGGCTGTTTCCGTAAATGTTTTTCTTTGCCAAAATATACAGGATCAGATAAACCAAAGGTTGTTTTTTTTTTGTACGAAAAACTTTAAAAATCAACCGGGTTTTTCAAATTCCACCCACAGCTCAACCCTCAGTAGAATCAACACAATATATGTGATAACTGAAAAATGGAATGTATGTATGGAATATGTGGATACACACAGCAAAGAGAAACAATTACAGAGGAGGATATCTTTGCCCAGTACGGTTTGCTTTAGAAGAACCGATATTCAGACAGAGCAAACGTGTTGTCTGTCAGTTGGTACCCGGACTCTAAGTGGTCTTAGTTCTATCTGATGGCTAGGTTTTCTGTTACTTACTCATCCTTCTTGTCATACAGACTTAGAATGCCTTAATTTTCTGCTGCTGCTGAGACAAAATAGCTGGAAGAGTTCCATTTACTCCAGGGGGTTCTGGATCACAATCTGTGTTCAAGAAAGAAAATCCTATTAACTGTTTGCAAATTTTTCCTGAACAGTGATTATATGGAGTGCCCTTCAAGCACCTCTTGATTTTATACTCTTCTAGGTAGTCAAAGGTATACTGTGCTTAAATGTAATAACTGTGATCTTCATGCCTCTACTTGGCTTCAGCACACTGAAGTGCCATTCATTTCCTAAACTGAAATGAGTCTCAGTGATGTACAGGCTTCACACAAGCTTGTGCAAATGGGAGATCTTTTCTAGCTCGTTGCAGTCTGATACGGTTTGTTCTGTAAAATACACTCATATACAGAAGCACTGAGCATATTAGCAGTTCTCTGAAGTTATTTGTCTGGTTAATAGGCCCAAAGCCCGTGGTAATAGTCTGTGTCCTTCAATGTCTCGATAATTACACTGCTCTGTAAAATGATTTCATTAAGCTTCATTATCAGTGCATGACATATTCAGATATGTCCAATTGTACTGGATAAGGATAATTAGAGTGGCCTATTTTGCTACTCCTTTTAGGAGAGCTAGTTTGTACAACTTATTCCTGAACTTTGTTTTTGAATTTGAAGGTCAAATCAAAATTATTTGTAAATTAGTCCATATTTTTGCACTTAGTTTTTTTTCCTTTGGCACAAGAGACTCTCCCCACCAGGCCACACGTTAGCAATGACTAATAAGCATGAAATATTGCAATCATATTGGTACTTCCAGAGGTGTCTGAGCTGAACTGCTACCTATGTAGAATCGTGTCAGTTAAGTGAAGAAAAAGAGATATTCTCTCAGATACAGTGCCAGGAGAGCCTGACTTATTCCTGCTAGCTCCTCCCTTGGTTGCACTTCTTTAACTGAGGAGTGCAGCCAACCTTTTAGAAGTAAAGGCAGACACTCATGAGAGAAATTATGTTCCATTTAATACTTCTGTTTTGTATTTCCAGGGAAGTGGCATTTGGGTGTGAACTGCAAATCCCACCGTGATCACTGCCACCACCCTTTAAACCACGGTTTTGAATATTTTTATGGCATGCCTTTTACCATTTTGAATGAGTGTCAAGGCACTGATGACCCTGAACTGGCCAAGTCTTCACAAGATACATATTGGCTTTACACACAGATAATCTTTCTTGCAGTGCTTACGCTTTTGTTTGGAAAACTTACCCACTTATTCTCAGTAAAATGGAAAATAATAGTATGTGTGACCATCCTTGGTCTCCTGTATTTCCTTTCCTGGTTCTCCAGCTATGGATTCACCAAGTACTGGAACTGTATTGTGATGAGAAACCATGAAATCACAGAACAGCCAATGAATCTAGAAAAAACTGCATCTAATATGCTGAAGGAGGCAGCTTCATTCATTGAAAGGTAACCAACAAAAACTATATCACTTCTTAAGGATTTTTTAAATAGTAGTTTCTCTGTCATACACTATTGGGTTACTCAGCTGGCACACTGAACTATCTGCTCCTAGTGTTGGCCAGCAGCAATTTGCTGTTTTTTGGCATCCATCTACATGGCAGCACCCAACTGCTGTCCTTCATCTTTTACATAGCTTGTCAGCTTCTCAGAAAAAGAAAGATGATTTTGTTGTGTTTTTTATTTGTTCACAATGGAGTCCTGTCCTAGGTATACTGGGCTCCATCAGGAGAGGGGTGGCCAGCAGGGACAGGGAAGTGATTCTCCCTCTTTGCTCTTGTGAGGCCCCATCTGGAGTACTGTGTCCAGGTATGGAACCCTCAGTACAAGAAAGACGTGGAGCTGTTGGAAAGGGTCCAGAGGAGAGCGATGAAGATGATCAGGGGACTGGAGCACCTCCGCTATGAAGACAGGCTGAGGGAGCTGGGCTTGTTCAGCCTGGAGAAAAGAAGGCTGCGGGGTGACCTCATTGCAGCCTTTCAGTACCTGAAGGGAACCTATATCCAGGAGGGGAGTAAACTCTTAGAAAGGGCCAATAATACCAGGACAAGAGGAAATGGATTCAAGCTAAAAGAGGGTAGACTTAGGTTAGATGTTCGGGGGAAGTTCTTTACTAGGAGAGTGGTGAGGTCCTGGAACAGACTGCCCAGGGAGGTTGTGGATGCCCCACACAATATATACATAGGACATATCCCTGAATAAGACTGTATTGCTTCTCTGAAGATTTTTTTGGTTCTTAAGGGGAAATGGAGAGAGACAAATCTCTTCTGTGTGCCTTCGAACACCGATAAGCTTAGGTTCCTTAGATATCCTGTCTGACATCTAGATGCCAGTGTTAAAGGGATGCAGTTCCCTTCTGGGTGCAGTATCCTACCTGCTTGTTTTACATGTATGTCTCAGACACTCAGTGACACCAATATTTAGGTTTCAGCAAGTGAGTCCTATTCTTCTTTCCAGTGAGTATGTGTCAGTCTTTAGGTTATGAACTTTCACATTCATTTATTTCATGCTCTTCAAGTACCTAATTTGGAACCAGACAAGAGGCCCAGTACTATTTTGCTCTTCCTAAAGAACCAAAATCTTTGAAGGGTGTTTTGATCCCCTCTGTCTTCCAAAGCCTCAAAAATGCAAGATATCAAAACCCAAAAATTTTACTCTGATCCCCCATTGGCCCCATCAGTGAGACAGCCACTACCATGCCAATGCTATATTTTGTTCAGAACAGTAGTTTGCAGAGAGATGACTACTCTTGTTTTCTCTTATTTCAGAAACAAGCATAGGCCATTTCTTCTCTTATTTTCCCTTTTACACGTTCACACCCCACTCATTACCACAAAGGAGTTTCTGGGAAGAAGCAGGCACGGCCTATATGGAGATAATGTAGAGGAAATGGACTGGATGGTGGGTAAGTGGTGATCTGTAAGGAAATAATTTATTTAAACAGGGGAGATGATAGAACTTGCTATTTATATATAACAAAAAATCTTGCATATATAGTTAGCTCCAAAGGTAGCCGTTTCATTACAAATCCTCTTTTCTTCTTCTTGGTGTGAATGTGGAAACTTTTCCTATTTTTTAATTGACACACTTCAGTGTTGCACTGCAAAATCATAGAATCATTTGAGTTGGAAGGGGCCTTTAAAAGTCATCTAGTCCAATTGCCCTGCAATGAACAGGGACATCTACAGCTAGATCAGGGTGCTCAGAGCCAGGTTCAGCCTGACACTGAATGTCTCCAGGGATGGGGCATCCACCAACTCTTTTGACAACCATTTTCCCTTTTTCTGTCACAACAGACTCTCCTAAGGAGTTTGTCCTTTCTTATAGATCCTTTTTAGACATGGAAAGGTTACTATCAGGTCTCCTATCAGGTATCAGTTTACTATCAGAGCCATCTCTTCTCCAGGCTGAACAGCCCCAGCTCTCTCAGCCCGTCCTCATAGGGGGTGTGTTCCATCCCTTGGATTATTTTTGTGTCCCTCCTGTGAACATCCTCCAACAGGTCCATGTTTCCCTTGTACCAAGGACTCCATATCTGAATGCAGTACTTCAGATTAAATCTCACCAGTAGAAAGCAGAGGGGCAGGATCACTTTCCTTGACCTACTGGCCATTCTTCTTTCGATAAAGTCCAGGATACTGCTGGCTTTCTGGACTGTGAGGATACATTGCTGTCTCATGTACAGCTTGCCATCCAGCAGTATCTTCAAGTCCTTTTTGACAGGGCTGTGGTCTATCCTTACAGTCCACAGGAGGACAGCCTGCTCCTGTGCCTCTAAGATTTCCTTCTGCAGGAACATCCAGCCTTCCTGGATACCTTTACTCTTCAGGACTGAATCCCAAACTACCCTCCCTACCAGTGTCCTGAAAGTGTGCCACCTGGAACTCCAAGGTAGCAGTTTTGCTGACATTCATTCTAACTCAATCAAGAATAAAGAACAATACCATTTTGTGGCTGCCCTGCCCAAGACAGCTCCCATCCTCCACATCTCTCACCAGTCATGCTGTTTATGAGCAGCAGGTCTAGCAGGGCACCTTCCCTGATAGTCTCTCTTACCAGCCACATCAAGAAGTTATCTTCCACATGCTCTAGAAACCTCCTAGATTGCTTCCTCTGTGCAGTATTATATTTCTAATATATATATCAGGGAATTTGAATTCTCTTTTGTGAAAAAGGGCTGGCAATCACTCAATCTCCACCAGCTGCTCATAGAATATCTCTCTTCATCCTGGTTAGGCAGACTATAACAGACCTCAACCAGTATGTTAGCCTCATTGGCCCTCTCCCTTAGTGACTCAACCTTATCATTACCGGCCTTGAGCTCAACAACATTGAAATGTTAGCACAGAGAGCCATGTCACCATCCCTCCTTTATAGCCTATCCATTCTGAAGAGCTTATAGCCATCCATTGCAGCACTCCAGTTGTGGGAGAGATCCCATCATGTTTCAGTAATGGTAACAAAGTCAAATTTTGCCTGCTGCATGATGGCTTCCAGCTCCTCCTGTTTGTTGCCCATGCTGCATGCAGTGATATAGATATATATTGTGTAGATATACTTTATCTGAGCCATTGTCCTCACCCCTAACCCTATCATCATTCCCCCAGGCTCTAGCAAGCCTTGTTTTACCACCTTCCCCCTTCATATCTAATTTAAAGCCCTCTCAATGAGCTCTGCCAGTTCCTGGGCTAGGATCTGTTTCCCCTTTGAGACAGGTGGGACACATCTGCAGCCATCGGGCCAGACACTGAGTAAACTGCCTCATGACAAAAAAATCAAATCAAATCAAATCAAATCAAATCAAATAATCCTTGTGATTGCACCAGCCCCTTAGCCATGCACTGATGAGATGGGATGGATTTTCTTGGTCCTATCAGTACCCCTTGCAGCCACTGAAGGGTTATAGGAAAACAGCATCTGGACTCCTGATCCATCAACTAACTGCCTCAACACCTGAAGTCCCTTTTGATAGCCCTCAGGCTTCTCCAATGACTTCATCACTGCCAATCTGAAATATCAGTAGGGGATAGTAACCAGAGGAGTGAACTAGACTATGGAGTCTCCCAGTAGTGTCCCTGACCCAGGCCCCAGGAAGGCAGCACACTTCCCTGTGGGTAGAGACTGGCTGAAATACAGGGTCTTCCATTCCTCTCAGAAGGGAGTCGCTTACGACAATTGCCCGTCTTTAGTCTTTTGATCACATTATTAATTGGAATGTATATTTCTGCATTTGCATACCCTCAAAAGATGTAACTAGTGCTGCTGCTGAATACTACATTATATGTGGTTGTTTTGTTCCTTTTTAACAAGGATTAATCCTTAGAACAGAAACCAGAACTCTCTCCTAGACAAAAGACCAAGTTAAAAAGATATGGTTTTTCACTCAATAATTTGAGTTTAAAAACCCAATACACACTTGGAGCCCAAACTTAGACCTAAACCCTAATCTGTAGTTCATTTCTGCTTCAACAGGAGAAAGATAGCTCTTATTTGCATTTATTCAAAAGGGAAGGCCATGCTCACAATTTATTCACCTCCTGTCCATGATTCTCCAAACCTTTTCTACCTCCAAAAACCATGCTTAAAAATTTGTAGTTTGAGAAGGGTCTGTCTGCTTGCGATTGGCAGGTGGAGCATTTCTGCTAGACCTGGTCACACCAGAGAACTCTGTTGTGCTCTTCTTACTGTTACTTGGCACTGATCATCAGGCACAAGCTACTCAAGCAGAGCAGAATAACAGAAGTATGAAGGGATAAAGAATGTGTGTTGTGCCGACTGAATAGGATTCTGCTATTGAGGACAAACAAGCTAAAAGATTTGAGGTCTAATTCAGAACAGAGAGGCCTAGATACTTCTTTTGGCTCGGTGTCTGTTTTTAGGTAAGATCAATAACAAAATGACCTGACATTGGCCTTGCATACAACAGCTGTTGTTGATGCTTCTGTAGCTGTGGAAGCAGTTTGCAGTGATTATACTTTGATGTAGTGAGTGATGAGGAAGTGCAATCAGAGGTAAATTATATACTCTGTATAAACGCTTCATGCTACCAGTACTGAAAACATTCCATGTGAAGTCAGGTATGAATTGCACTCTGCAGAGTTTTTACCGCTAACATCCTGAGAACATTTTGGCTGATGATTGTGTGAAGCCTGATTTCAGAATCCCTGTGCAGTTCTTGGTGAGACACCAGCAGTTTTCTATGATGAGGCAACACTATTGTTTAAGCTCCTCAAGAGGCTTTGGGTTACACAATGGATACAATCCTTGACTCAGAGAATTTACAGCAAGAATGTGACAGAATATTCTGAGAAGCCTGAATAAAAGGATCATTCATTTTTGTTGTTTTCCATTTAGGTTTGTTTTTCTGTTTTGTTTATTTGTTTAATTTTCCTGTTTTATATCTTGGATACATTCAGCAGCTTCCTGTTGGGCTTTTTTTACTTTCATAACTCAGGATTACTCTGCATTGCTGGAGGTAGCTCATAACAGAATTCATTGAGGTCAACAGAATGACTAGCTTCATTGAATTTTAAGTCAGTGAAAAATCTGACTGTATCTCAGGACTTCTCTGTGTTGTTTTGCTTCGTTTATAGGTAAGCTTCTGCATCTTATTGACAAAGAAGGCTTGAAGAACACCACATTTATTTATTTTGCATCTGATCATGGAGGATCTGTAGAGGCTCACAGAGGAAATACCAGATTGGGTGGATGGAATGGTATCTATAAAGGTAAAATCTTAGTGGCATGTGGATGTGTAAAACTGCCTATTAAAAAGAAAGCAATAGAATAAAGTGTGTCCAGACATGTTTACAAAGGTATTTCCTTCTCAGACTTGAAGCTCAAAAAGAAAACCTCATGGATGTAGATACTTCCTAATTTTCCTCTGAAATGTGAAAACATAAACTCATGTCCTTTCATATTGCTTCATTAAAGACTTACTAATTCTTGATATTTTTGCCCACAGAGTTTCTCCTGAACATCCTTCTTTATTTCTGATAGTCTTATAACTTTATTAAAGTCTCCCTTTCTGGAGATTTTTACTTTTTTCTCACTTCCATACTTGAGGTTTTTAATTTTTCATGGTCATTCTCCTCCAACCCACCTCCCACACGGTCATTCTCTGCTGATTCTTTAGTATTAAATGCATAAATATTCCCTACTGCTTGCTTTTTCCACTTCTTTTGCCACATAGTAAGAAATTGTTTTGTTGTTTTTTTTTATCCTCAGTGAACACAATGGGAAAAAGTTAAAACAAAACAGATAAATCCATTTCTAAAGCCCGCTGCTGATTAGTATTTATCTCTTTCCTCCACTTCTCTTAGAAGAACTCTGTTCTTCTTTCTCTGTTCTTCGCTGCATACTGTGAAGTCATAGAGTGCTACTTCATATGAGAGTGCGCATCAGTGAAGCAAAGTCTGGAGATGAAACTGATAAAATTTTTATGTATGTCAACAGACCTGATGAGATAACTTAATCCAGACTGAGATCCTCTGGAATTCTTCTAGCTGTCTAAGTCATGAGTTAACTCTCCAGACTCCTATACCCTGAAAAACCACTTTGATATCTTGAGCAGCTTGGCACTTACTGCATAACAAAGCCTGAAAAGGATTCCCATCACTTACATCCAAACGTAAGATGCCACATGTGAAAGTGTAAAATAGAGAGTAATAAATAATCCATTTATTTTTGAAGAAAGGATCTTGCACTGATGCTGCTCATCAGGATTTAGTGTGTTTGCATGAAAGGTATTTGAATATGAAAGTTTTTAGATTTATTGTTATGCATGCATAAGAAATGTCTAATGTATACATACATACACACACATATATATATATATATATTCCTATTATAGGTGGAAAAGGAATGGGAGGCTGGGAAGGAGGGATCCGTGTTCCAGGAATAGTTAGATGGCCTGGAGTGTTGCCTGCAGGCATAGTTATCAGCGAACCAACAAGCCTCATGGACATTTTCCCAACAGTGGTTCACCTGGCTGGAGGGATAGTGCCTCAGGACAGGTACAAAAGAAGTTTCCTAAACCATGTTTCCTCCCCATTCTTGTTTTAGGTAGAAGCTGACTACGTGTCACATGTCTTAACACCCACAATTTAAATTCTGTTAGTTGCTAAAAAAGAGTTCTCTAGTATCGATCTTTCCATTTAGCTTTCCCCATCTTATCTGATTATATGGGGGGGGAGAAAGAAAACAGAGAGATAATATACATTATCAAGGATATTAGCTAACTCAGTATTCTAATCATTGAAAGAAAAATTAGTTAACTGGGGTCATTGAGAGAACTTTAAAAACAAAAACAAACAAACAAAAAACCCAACCAATTACTTAAGTAATAATATAAGTAATAAGTTAAGTTAAGACTTAAGTTAAGACAGGCCCTCTCCAAGCCTGGTTCTTTGTGAGCAGGGAAGATGGAACAAATGCCCTGCATCTGGATACCTGTAATGGAGAAGTAGGTTCCTGGACAGTGAACCTATGTTCAGTCTGTGTTAGTCTTCTCTAAGAACAAGTGAAAGGCTGGGTGACAAAGTCATTCTGAGAGAGAGCATAAAAGTTCTTGTGTTGCACAACTAAACCAGTTGTTAGTCAATTAATTGTCACTATTTTGACAAAGCCTATCAGTGATACCAGTTTCAGGGAACCAGAACCAGTGAACTTCCTTTCACTATGGCTATCACTTAGCCCCAGGAAAATTACAGTGGTGATAGCTTGCTTTCCCAGGATGTGTGAAGTAGCTGCAATTGCACAAACTGCTAGTAAGTACTAATCACTGTCCACCACCCATACAGACAATGAAAACTGTCAGAGGTAATAAGCTAAACAGCAGTTTGTTTTGGAAATGACGTCTGAAATCCTAGTGCGTTATCTATGGAGAGTAAACTGCTCACACTGCAGGCTGGGTGCAGTTCCTGAACAGTGATGACCTCAGCCCTTTTCACCAGGGTAATTGACGGGCGCACCTTGATGCCATTACTGCAGGGGACAGTTCAGCACTCCGAGCATGAGTTCATGTTTCACTACTGTGGTGTGGGTTTGCATGCAGTACGGTGGCACCAGAAAGAAAGTGAGTATAAACATTCCCCCCCGCAGCCTGTGGGAGATAATTCAGTGACCTCTCATTTCCAACAGAATAACAGGTCATGACATTTATGCACATTTTGAGTATGTTTATTGATTTAAACACAGTTCAGTGCAGAACGGGCACTGTTAGCTATTCTGTCTTGCCTAAGCTGAAGGGTTTTGATCCCTGAGTAACATAACTTTAAGAATCTTCAGTTTGTTGCAGTGTTTCTGCCCCAATCCAAGTCCATCACCTTGCGCTGTTTGAATCTCATTATGTGCCCATGGGGCCACTCCTCAAGCCTCTCCAGGTTCCTTGAGATTATATCTCTACCTTCTATTATATCAACTGTACCACTCAGTTCAGTGTCATCAGAAAACTTGCTGAGAGTACAGTTGATCCCACGACCTATGTCGTTGATAAAGATGTTGAAGAGCACTGGTCTCCATGGACCTCTGCAGGGACCCCTAGTCTTTGACCTTCGTAGAGCTATTGACTACAACCTTCTGGCTTTGAGCAACCAATTCTTTCTCCACTAATTCACCCTTCAAATCCACATCTTTCCAATACAGAGATACGAAAGTGGTGTAAGAACACACTGATATAAAAGACTTCATAGAATTCAAGTAGATGATATCAGCTGCCCTTCTTTTTTCCGCTCATGCTATCACTCCATCATAGAAGGCCACCAGATTGGTCTGACATGTGCTGGCTGTCTGGGATCACCTCCTTGTCTCCCATGTACCTTCCAGTAGAATGTGTTCTGTCATCTTTCCATGCACAAAAGTGAGGCTCACAGGCCTGTAGTTCCCTGTGTCTTCCTTTCCGACTACCTGGTCTCGGTGATTCCGGGCTCAGCCGCTCAGGGGGCAGCACCAAGGGGCTCCATTATAGATGCCTTGGGCAGCTAAGATGCCTTGAGCAGGAGCGGGAAAGCGCCGCCAGAGGGCAGCGCGGCACCGCCAACCGCCATCACCGCCGCTTCAGGCGTCAAATAAGCAGCTTAAACAGGGAGATTGCTGAAATGTAACAACAATTCCGCTCTGAGGCGAAGTTGCCGGCCTCGTTTTGCGGTTACAAGTTTGGCAGAGCCTGTCGAGAGAGCACGGCACAACCCCCCGCAGGCTCAGGTCTGGAGCTGCCTCCCCTCCTTCTCACGTCCCATCTTCCTTGGATGTAATAAGGCTAATCTACACCGGGATTTTAGTTCGGACCAGAAGTGTGCTTTGGAAGAAACCCATCCTGAGCACATCCACTCAGCATGTTTTGACTGTAACTTCAGCTGTAGAAGAAGCCAAGCTGTGAAATAGGCCCCAGGCTCATACTGGACACACTCTTACCACTAGCAGATGTTGAACAGACAGGACCAGAGAGTTAACCCCTCATGAAGCACCCCCAAACAAGTACAGCATGGAAGTCGTGTCATTAACGCTGCTTTTGCTGTACAGATCAGTTTTTAATAGGTCACACTCCTCATAACATAGATACAGAAGCCACATACAGATGTAAGGTCTATTTGATGTTCCCATGAAACGCAGAAGCACTGCTACAGCTCTCATTCATGCTTTTGTATCATTTATACCTCTGAAACACAACTGCTGCTGGCTAGGTCATTGAAAACAACCAGACATTCTGCATGAGATCAAATACTACTGTTTGGCTCAACTTTCATCTAGGACAGGAATTCTATTTCTTTGCACTGTGCTGGTGAGCTTCTAATTTAAAAGAGCCTGATTAAGGGCATAATAAGAAGGCGATATACGTTTAAATGAACGCAACATTGAGAAAATGCAATGTCTATTCCCTTTTATTTACTGGACAGGCTGAATATGAAGCCATTGTGTCTCGACTCCACAATCATAAATTAAGCACTCCACTGAAGCTAGAGAAGTGCTTTCTTCTACCACAGCACAATAAGGCTTATTAGTGGTAGTCCATTTCTTTCTGCTCATTAAATTGATTGATTGTTACCAGATGGGCTCGAGAGATGTTTGGATTGAAGAAGCAGGTTTTCTTTCCCTTGGGTATATTCCATTAACACATTGCCCTAAAAATCACACACAGTCTTCAAATTCTGTCAGAGTTCCTTCAATAGCAAATTGCACATCCCCCTTTGCTCCTTCGGAAGGGCCGTACCCCCTGCTAGTTCCAGCAGTGCTGATTTCTACCACCTTTCATTTCATTTTATTCTTTATGACTCTCCATAACTCAGCTGTCTACTCAGCTCACCAACACAGGTTAATTACAATCAGCCTGACTGTATCCTTCCCAATGACCTAACAAGGACCTGGCTCTCTCCCATTCTGCAACTTCAGTAATTCTTTGCAGCTAAAAATGTGCAGAACGTGAACAGTTCTCAGCCACTTCTGCACTCCTGTCTCTGAATTACTGTGCAACACGTTATGAGGAATTCAGCTCAATTATTAAAGAAAAGCAGTGACTGGGTTTTTTTTTCTGAACAAAAATCACAGACTTCTCCATTGTAAGAATTCATACTTGCCCATCTCATATTTACCTATTAAACAATCATTTTAGCTATATTACAGTAGCACAGCTAATCTGGGAAACGCACTTGGCCCAGAGGTTACTTACTTAACTCCTTCTGTAAGCATTTATGCTACCCAGCCAACAGGCAGAAGACCCAAATCCCATACTTAAGAAACCCTGACATGGCAAGACAAAAATGTACTTTTATGCACAAGATGGGGAAAAAACAGGTGGCCTTGGAACAGCAAAGCATGCACCCAAAAGCTAAGGAATACCTGTGCTCACTAAGCCATCAGCAATAGCGAGCCAGTTTCCTTTATAAAATCCACCTTTGCATCCTTGCTCTCAATTTCAGTAGCATAGCTTAGAAGGAGCTGGGAAGCGTACAGTAGAAATGCATAGCCAACCAGCAACCAAAGATGTTAAGTTTAAGGACAATCTGAGATGCAGTGTTTGTTATTTTCTCATCACCTTCTACTATTTTTTCCTTTTTCATTTAATTGAACAAACACGTCCTGGCTGTAGTGACACAGCACAGTCAGAATAAGGCTAAAGAATCCTGGTCACAAAGCTCAGCACAGGGGACAACAGACGGAAGGACGGTTGGGCAGATCCCATTGAACCAAAACAAAAATGCCACGTAGGCACAATGCAGAGGACAGTTAGTTGTGCTCAGTGGCTCCAAATATTGAAGTCCCCCTTTTATTCTTCTTCTTTTTTTCAGAGGCAGAATCTAATTGCTGTCTTCTGGCTGGGCACAGCTCTGCCTTGTCTCAGAATGAGTTCAGTGTAGTGCTTTCTCAAGACAACTGAGAGGAATAAAGGGAAAAGGAAGAGGGGAGACGACAGAAAATACCAGAAAATACCCTCTTGATCTGCATTTCCTTTGTCGTTTTTTCATTAGCAGTTAAAGATCGGCACTTAAAATACCAGCCCTAAAGCTGCAAACTGATTGCATCCATTCTTTTCACTTAAAACCTATTTTCCAGATTTTGCTTTCAAGGACAGTCATTAATGCCATATTTGAAAACATCCTTGAAAGTAGGCACAGACTTGTGGTGGAACAGTTTGTGTCCAGATGCTCTTCTTGGCTTAGATATAGAGAGCTAACAGAAGAACCAGCTACTCACTCATACCCACATCCAGAAACACGGGGATACATTTTCAATTTCCCCCAACCAAGAGCTTTAAAAGAACACAAGAAAGGGGCAGAGACTCTCTATATCCAAAATGTTAGACCTAACCATCCATGAAGTGTAAATAGCCTTGCAAGTACCAACAGCCCAGGTGTGCCCATGACTCAATCTGAATCCCTGCCAGCTCCCAACGTGTCTTTTTCTGTCTGTGACAACCACAATACTTGCTCACAAATAACTTAGAAGTTAAACCAACTTCTCAGGGACCTCCCCTGTGCCTACTGCCATTAAGCTGTTCAATGTGCTTCTGTTGTAACAGGAGGTACCATATGGAAAGCTCATTATGCTACTCCACTGTTCCAACCAGAAGACTCTGGAGCTTGCTTTGAAAGAGGAATTTGCCCATGTTTTGGGGATGGTGTAACCCATCATGACCCTCCGCTGCTGTTTGATCTCTCACAAGATCCTTCAGAGGAAAATCCCCTATCCACGGACACCGAGCCTTTGTTTGATTCTGTAATGAAGAGAATAGGAAAAGCTGTAGAAGAGCACCGTAAGACACTGACTCCAGTCCCACAGCAGCTGTCTTCTTACAACAACGTGTGGAAGCCGTGGCTGCAGCCATGCTGTGGCACATTTCCATTCTGTTGGTGTGATAAAGAAACCGAGAAAGCCGGCTACACACTTTAATACCAACATCAAGTTAGGTTTTTTCAGCAGTATTCACATTCACTGACTGTGGTCATATAGAGATAAGGGACAAATTACACCAGAATAATTGAAAGGGACAGTCTTGATGCTTTTTGTTCAATCTTTCTCCACTAAGCCTGCACTTTTAAGTAATTTCTTTTAAGGAAATGTCCCAAACACACTCTGTCCATGTCACCCGTACATTCTATGCCTCAAATGGATAGTTCTAGATCAAATACACAGATAAGAGAACCAAAATGTTTTTTCTTACCAATTTTCAGCTTAACAAAATTACAAATGACAAGAGATGAAACTTGAATGGCTGCTGTTTATGCAACTAATATACTTGTTAAAGCAACAGGTCAGTGCCCAAGAGGATCTCTCTTCAAGATCTTATCCTTTTAATGAAAAAGCTGTTGTATGCTTCACAGCACAGTTGTGCATTTAATTTGTGAACACACCAAAACACAGCGGCCTCTAAGAGCTAAAAACATTCTAGCTCGTAGCAGTGTTTCACCTCAGCTTTATAGTCATTTATCTGCCATGTAGGAGTTTCTGGAGAACAGGAAAAAAAAAACCAAAACCCAACAAACCAACACTGACAAATGTGTTTTAAAAATTAGGTAGCTAAAGTACAATACCAAATTCAGCAGTCAAGCACCTAAATGCTAAAGCACTGCAGTTCCAACTGACACACAGCCTCCCAAGCTGTTCAATCAGCTCCCCTGTAGGAGCATTGAAAATCATCATCCAGCTGCCTGGACAAGATAGGTCCCAAATTTCACAGTCCCCAAAAGCCATCTATCTGTAAGCTGCATGTCCCATTTCAACACAAAAGCTCCTGAATTCATGAGAATGCTGAAAAGCCCCCATTAAAAAACGTGCTTTGTTTTGGAAGACAGTACTTTGGTTTCAGTAGGTGTTAAAAAAATCCCCTGCACACAGTAATCACTTCAGTGTACAGGTCACATTCTACAAGCCAAACAAGTGTCAGCACTATGTACAGTCATTAGGGAAAGGTAGGGAATTAAAATATCTAATCCTCTCTTACTGCCCTCTGGTTAACTGCATTCATCTCTCAATATATAATCCTAACCAGGTTCTTGCAGGGGTTTTGTGGCAAATCCAATTTTTAGGCTGCATTTTCTAGCTCAAAAAAATATATATAAATAAATAATAAAAAAGAAGTGCATTGTGTGGCAGACTCAGATTCAAACCTCTAAGCTTTCCTGAACACCGAGTGTTCACTCCTACTGCATAGCTAAATGTCAGCACGATTTTAAAGGCAGCACAGGAAGGTAAGAAAAGCCCAGCAGAAGCTTCAGATAATGTTTCCTTAAACCTAGCAGCACTGCAGAACCACGCCAGTGCTGCTCTGTTCAACACTAAGGTCACTTGTGTCATTTGTTTCTTTAAACTCAGAGAAAAAGGAGATAAGGCGGCCAAGGCAACACAGAACTGACAGGCTGTTAATCCCAGAGTAGCGTGCAGCTCTCACAGGTCTCGAGCTGTCACAGCAGGTCCCAGCACTTCCACCAGCCTCAGGACAAAACGGCATGCGTGTGCCTGGGATGAGATGCTTTCTGCAGTGCTTTCAAGCAAGGCTCCTGACTTACACCCCCTGCGTGCACGTCACCTGTGTCACGTTCTTTTGTTCTAAACAGCACAGGTTGTGACCGCAATGCAGCCTGACCAAATGCAGTCTCCAAATGAGCATTCCTTCATGTAATTTCCTGCTGGTATCCTTCCTCTTCAAGGACACCCAGGAAGTTATACAGATATTATCCTGCAAAAATCAAAAGGCTAATCTGACAATGAACTGCTAGGACAGTTCAGTGGCAAGATTGATAGAAGTATCTAAAAATACATTTGTTCTTACAGCTTGATAGCATTTAGATCTGCATCAGCTTTGCTGAGAACTTGTCAAAAGGCTTGACATTTTGAGCAGCTGCACTTCACTGGATTCATAAGGAGAAAAAATATTATAGCATAAAAAAAAACAGGTTTTTAAAGCCAGCCTGGCCGATTCCGGGATGGAGGAGAAATCTTGCTGCTCAGTGGGGAACAAAGCCAAAAGCTGTTTGCCAGAATCAAGCCAGCCTGTCAATAACGTCTACGTTGCCAGTGCTACGTTCTCAGCTCACCCCAGCACCCTCCTTACCCCTGACTATCTGGTTATACATAGGAACGTGCCCAGTCACAGGCTGGGCCAGAACTAATGGGGGAAGGCGTTCAAGTAGCAACACATTATGTAAGCATAGGGATGCAGCGCTGCAGACAGCCTGCGAAGCTCAGTGCATCCACAAAACCCCTGCACGCACCTCCAAACACAGAGCGAACATTTCTGACCCCAAGATAAAGGCAGGCTACAACACGAGCAGAGGGCATTTGGGTTGGCTAACAGGACATCCATCGCTCAAGCCTGCTTTTTGCTTCCCAATAGAGGCATAGTAAAATATTACCAGAATTAGAAATAGGTAAATTATTCTGTTCCCTGCAGATCCTAGCCACAGAGTGTTACGAAGCACAACAATGATCTTCTGAACATTAATATACATTATGGCATCTCCCTTGTTTTGTCACGGTTTCTCCCTCTGCAGAAGGAAGAAGTGCTACATAAACTCACCTAATAGGCAACCGCGACACAAGTGACAAATCACCAAGGCTATGTTAACCTGAGGCGAATGCACCTTCCTGTAGTTAACTACAGACTCTGAGCAGAGGGGAGCGACATTATAACTATTTTGTCAAGTGTTCTTATGGAAAGAGCTGCGGCTGAACTGTGCAAACCTTTGACATTCCTGCTGTATGAAGCTGACTTCCACCTAAATAGTTTGATCATTATTAAATGGCATTTGGAATCTCTGCAGTAGTCTGACTCAACATAGTAATCGTTGAGTCTCACAACAGCGAGACAATAAGCTTCTGAAATAACTCACTTCACCAAGTTCAAATGCCTCAAACACACCAATTTGCTTCCTGGTGCAACCCAGGGGAATGCCAGTGCATAAGTCACTAGATCCCATCATCTGAGAATGCAAAATAACTGTGTAGCAGATAAGCTGAGAAAAGCAATTTCAGCTCAAGCTTTATCCTGCTTGAATTTTGTGTGTGGGGGGACTCATATACAGAAATGAGGGAAAGGAAGAAGTACAATCAGAAAACTTGTGCTCGTGCTTCTGAATAACCTTGGCTGGAAGAACAGGCTGAACAACCTTTTCTGCCATGCGCCTAAAAGCCAAAAGCTACTGAAACATAAACAATTCAAGGAAGCTTCAAAATGAAATACACACACCCACCCATCACAAGCAACCACCTTTGTTCCATATATTGAATAACATGAATAGGCTTTGAAAAAAATCACAGGTCTTTAAGCCTAAAATACATGTTCACCTCTTTCTGATAGATATCTAAGGAGAACCACCTACACGTAATCATGGCTCAGAAGCCTTTTGTAGTCCCTTCACTGAGCAGTTCGTCTTCTGTCATTCCTGGGTGGGAAAATAAATACAAAATAAAAACAAAGAACTGCAAATTGAAATCCAGCTCTCTTGGAGTTACATTTTCCCCCCCCATTTTCTGGGGGATTAAAGCATCCTTACAACACCCAAAGTAAAGGTAAGGATAAGGCCTGTCAACTCTGCTTTCCCCCCTCCCCCCCCCCCCCCCCCATATTCAAAGTATTACATATCACTGTAATTAAACTTTTTAATTACCCTTGCTATAGCTATTACAAGTGGAAAGTTTATACCAGGAGGTACAACACTGCTTAGGTGTTGCCCCTTCTAACTGTTGATACCAAATAAACTTATTTATGAGCCAGCCAGCTTTGGATGAACAGAACTTCAACTGAAGCACTTTGCTAGCCATAGACTGAAAATGCGAGGTATTCCAATGACAAGTATTAACTGACGTTTATTTCTACAGGCTGATTAAAATGCCAAGCAGTCAATTCTTATCTCATTTACAGGGCTGATTTAAAAAGCATCAAGTCACAGAAACACAACTCCACAATGTAATCACAAGCTGTGGGGAAAAAAAGCTAACAAGTACATAAAACAACATCTTCTCGTAGACTGTGCTAAACACTCTCACGCAATGATGATATTATTAGAGGTATAAATTAAGAGAACGGGCCCATCTCGTGTTATTTTCAAAACTATTTGAATCAGAACAGTTTAGCTCAGCAAAACAACAGAATTTATTAAGGAATAAATAGGCAGATTTTTTTCTGTTAAACAAGTGGAGATTTTCAGAGGCATGCAGATATATAAAGCCACCTGCCACTAGGTCAGTCTCACATTGATGGACAGGCAGATCACTGCAGATAAGCCAATAAGCGTGTGGTTTTTCCCCCAAAGATCAGCTTTACAAGGCATAGCTCATGTGAGCCGACTGAGCCAGAGAGACAAAGAAAACTCTTCTTTCCCAAAAGAACGACTGAGTGGAAACGTCCTCACAAGACACCATGAAGTAAGCAGGGGCATTACAAGAACAACCACCTCCTCTTCCAGTGGGAAAGTGCATTAACCCACTCGTCTAAGATTTTCAAGAATTTTCCTTGCGGCTCACCCACACTATCTCCTGTTTATTATATGAAGAGCACTGTTATTTTGCAAATAAAACTATCTCTTAAGTCTTGCTGTAAATACTTATGCCCAGGACAAAAGAAGAGAGAATAAACATATCTTGATTTTAACTCAGCCTGTCCACTTTAAGTCTCCCACACTACACCAGGTCTGACTTTGGCCTTTCAAAACCCTTACAGCTGCTTCTTGGTTCACCAGGGCCTGAACAAATTCTTCTTTAGGGACCAGTGGCGCCACCAGAAAGTTTGATTTTCTTAAACTCCTTTACCCTAGAAACACCTGAGACTACCCACACTTTAAAGTGTAAGTAATTCTGGGTGAGGCTCAGTTTGAACTTGACTTCCAAGTCATGTTTTGACTTTGCCATGATCCACAGAGTTTGTAACGTGCTGCCCATGACACTCTCCAAACCTGCTTGCGGCCTCACAGTTGTAGAATGATGCCCACAACCATCAAAGGAAGCTGCTCAAAGTACAGCACAAGCACATTCTGGTCTGACCCTTCTCACTATCTGGAGACATTACAGTGCAAGAATCCACTAAGATATAATTTCATTTGTAAATGATTTCTTGAATGAAGACAATGCACAAAAACTTGGGCAAAGTTTTTAAGCAGAGTTATATTTCTCTGGGAAACAGGGACTCATCAACTTCGGTGCTAATTCAAGAAAAATTCTAATGCTTCTGTCACATATGTCTGTAGAAATGTAATGTGCACATCCTAATTCTGCTCAGCTGGTGATGCGAATGTCTGACAAGCAATTTAATACAATGAAAAGACAACAACATTAAAGTAACCAATCAGTCACAAATGGCACACCCTGGCACAATGTAATCTGTAACCACGCGTCACTCGATGAGCACTACTTCATATGTCCTTCCCACTACTGCTTTATTTTCATTAGTCTGCACATTTCTTTGCAAAACATTACATAATCCAAACATGATACCACTCTACATCTTAACACTTCCCAATGTGTTCTGTAACAGCTCCTTTCCTACAGTCATATGTCTATTTTAAAGCTTTTCAATTATAGATCTCACATTAGTTGTTTTTTTCCCATAATCTATAGTAATGTACCCAGTAAGATCTAGTAGCTATTGCAGAATTACAGCTGCATGAAACATTGAGTTCGCACACGGTTGCCTACTGTTGTATTCAGTTATCAGAAACTGTCTGAATTGTATTAGCAATAATATATAGCAATAATTCTTATAAAATGGAAGACTTTTCCAGAAGTGCACAAGTTAACTTCAATAAGAAATAGAGATAATTAGCAGATCAAATGCCACTACAGTGCTGCTGGTATAATCTCCATGTAGTGCTGCACTGGGACACACAAAACAAGATGTAGAAAATGCCTGCCTTTATATTTTCATATAACGGTTACCTGCCAAGGAAAAGCAATTTATCAAGGGTCCTTTCGTGATTAATGGAAAAAACTGATACGAATCATCTTCTGGACATCTCTCTCTTCGACTTCAGAGACTTGAAACACCTAACTTCAACTAGAGGCTCAATGTCAAGAGACCAAACAAAGAGAGAGACCCACAATTCTCACCTTAGGAATACTGAGAATAAATGAGAAATAAAGAATTTGACAAATCAGAAATAGCCCCCGAAGTAAAAGTAATGCCACTACTGTAAACAGAAGGAAGTAACTCAAAAAAAACTCAGATCACTCTTCTGCCTTCAAGGGATCTTCTGACTCTTTTTTTCCCAATTTGTCCAAGTTATTCCTCTTCTTCTCAAGCTTTTTTGATTGAGAAAGAAAAAAATTCCTTTTTCCCTCCCCCATCTTTTTCTTCATTAACATCTACAGCAATAGACATTAGGAGAAAGTTTTTCACACAGAAGGTGGTGATGCACTGGAACAGGTTGCCCAAGGAGGCTGTGGATGCCCCATCCCTGGAGGGGTTCAAGGCCAGGCTGGATGTGGCTCTGGGCAGCCTGGTCTGGTGATTGGTGACCCTGCACATAGCAGGGGGTTGAAACTGGATAATCACTGTGGTCCTTTTCAACCCAGGTCACTCTATGATTCTGCGATGTCTAACTTTACACAACTGGCTGTTAAACAGAATTCCCAAGTTATTTCATTCAATTTACCTTTAACAAAATTGGTGACAAATAAAGGCTGGAATACATTTCAGATCCCACATCAGCACTGCAGGATTCTCATTCTAAGACGCAGCATCACTATGCATAACTGCATCAAAGCCGTTACCATATTAGCATGCCTATCAAAGCTTCTTCCTTTCAAAGTGTTTCTTCTTGTTTGTTAAAAAAAATAATTGCCAGTAACACTCATATTTAAAGACTCAACATTCATAAAGCAATCCCTCTAAGTACACTTAATATAATGGAGTCTCATAAATAGATTTACCTGCAACTACACTCTGATTTTTCAGTTCCCACACAAAGCTATCGTTTAAAAGATCTTCAGAGGGCCTGTTTACTAAAACAAGGACTATGTTTTCAGTTGCACTCAAACTGGAGCAACCATACTAAAAGAGAAGAATGCCTTCATCAACTGCAGAATACTGTAAACAAATCAATATAAAGCACCAGAAGGGTTTACACCATAGTGTCAGTCAGCGTTTCTTCCCCTAACTATGCAACACTGAATGCAGAGATAAAAGCTAACACGTAATTAAAAAAACCACACACATGAATGGTATCCTATAGCAACAGTATAAAAGGTTAGTACACATTTTCAGTCTGTCTTAAGACTACCTTAAGACACCTTTCCATCACACTGCTACTTAAGTAGTTTCCATATAAAACAAGAAGCGTAACCAGCAGCGATTTCAAAGTCCTGACTTACTCTACACCTAATTATACTTAAATGAAAAGCTTTTATCACAGACTTTTGTGAGGCCAGAATTTTGTCTTCTTACTTTTCTCTCACGTTGAAGTCTACACCATGGTTGCCCTTGGAATCATTAACTTGGATTCCAAGACAAAAGTTTTAATTTAAGAAGTTTTTGCGGCCTCTTGTAAGAGGTAAGTACTGTAAAATAAGCTCAACTTTCAACATACTTCACTGCTCCTGTGCAGTATTTATCCAGAGCAGTGGGGAAAAGTGATAAATAGGAGAGTTTCATATTCAGAAAGTATCATTCATTATACCTCAGAAGGCACTATGAGAGAAAATAAAGTTGAGGCACACACAACCATTAAAAAACCCCAAAAAAACAACAAAACAAGGGTCTATCTCTGTTAGTCTTCCATCAGCTTTGGTGTCAAATAAACTACGAAGATATCCAAATACTCAAGGTTGTATTTACAGAAGAAACATCATGATAGTCATTACAGTTCACTTCATCTTAGAGTAAAAATGTATCCAATTTCTTTTTGATATGCTCAAAAGCATCTTTTCCCATGTAGTCCATACGCCCTTCCTCCCATTTTCTCCGTTCATCATCTGGATTTGGTTCTTCTGGTTTGAGGTGAATAGAGAGCTCTGAGACAGAAGATGCAGCCTCATTCTGTGGGAAGAACAGTAGGAAAACAGTCACTTGATTGTTCTCACTTCAGTGCTGTGAAGTTAAACCTTAAAAGTCAAAATTGCTGTTTTATAAAGTGCCAGTTAAAAGAAGCAAGCAAGCAAACAAACAAAGCAAAAAGTGATCTCATTTACCCAATTCTTTTATGCTTCTAATTAATCACATTATCTCAAGCAAATCAGGTAATTTTAAGGTTGATATTACTTGTTAGAATGGTAACAAATTTTAAATGACACTCCAAAATTCTGTACCATGATTCAACATCAAGAGCACAAATGCATAACATATCATTAGTAACTATCTCAACCCAATAAAAAGGAAAACCATGACCTGAACTGATCAATTACTAGGCTTAAGCTGCCTAAATGCCCTGGAATACCCATTATATGCAAGGCCTGTGCCAGTTTGGGGTGCAGGCCTTGTGCAATGCTTGTACTCACAGACCAAGGTACTTTGCTCACTTAACATGATGATTTAAACTTAGGCAATCAGTATCCTTGCTTGGAATCTAGTCTGTACACGACTTAGAAGATGAATAAAAACACTGAAGATGAATAAAAACACGGTGGCGCACGGTGTTAGAACCGCCGCTTGCAACACCCAGAGGGCCCGGGTTCGAATCCCCCTTGTGGCGCAAGGGGTAAAACTGCCGCTCTGCTACACTAGAGGGCTCGAATCCCGGGAGTTGGACTCGATGATCTCTAAGGTCCCTTCCAACTCGCACGATACTATGATACTATGATATGATACTGAAGAGCATGTTTGCACCGTATATATGCAAATGTGTGTATATATGTTATTCGTTCTTAGGGTATGTATATACATAACTGCAAAAATGCAGTAAGATTCCTATTATCAACATTATCAACAGCCTTGGATGCTATTAAAAGAACAGGAATCATTACGTTTCCATAAATTAATAGTTTTAACTAGGTCCTTAACATCCCTGACCATAGAGGAGCTACAGTTTCACCTATCAAGTTGTCTCTCAGCCTTTCACCGCATCACTTCAGATTTTCCTAAGTAGCAAAATGTGCTGTGCACCTTACAAGACTCAGCTCCTGGACACCCTGTGACCCCAACGATGCCAAGTTTGGCATTAATTGGCTGCCATACTGCCCACAGAAAAATACAGTGCATGACCACAAAGCACAGCCAAGCAGCTTCAGCTCCATGTCTGACTCACAGTACATCATCTTCCACAAAAACAAAACAAAAAAACAACAAAATCCCAGCCACCGTACAATAAAACAAACAAAACAATTTCCTTGTTAAGTGTTGCTGTTATATCATTGCACAGCTAAAATCAGTAGCACGCATTTTTATACATTCAAAACCTAGAAGTAAAATAAGCTGAATGCAATGGCATGCCAGTATCAGAAGAGGTTAATACATTAGTTACATAACTCAAAGATTTAAGAATTTATCTGCATACTGCATTGGTTAATCAGTATTTCCCAGAATGATGCTGGCAGCAGCGACATGCATGCAATTACCAATAGAAGTACAATGCAGAAAGCTACGTGTACCAGCTCAGAGGTTTCCTGAAACGCAGGATGAGAAGCGAGTTGCTTGGAAGGTCTGTCAGGTTCAGAGAGATGAATGCTAGAACCACGTTGTTCAGTTTCATATACAGGCTGCTAGAATACAACCACTGAGTTTTTATTAAAAGAACTTTTTCCCCTCCCCAGTTTCCTCATAATGAGAAAGTATACAAGACAAAATGACCCCAGTCTTGGGATTTGGGAAAGCAGAAGGCAGGAGTAAAAGAAACAAAGCAATGTGACCAAGGACAAAATTCATCTCTCGTAGCTTTAGCTATCAAAATGGTACTGAATCTAAGCTCCTACTATAATCAGTCTAGGATAAGTATCTCCAGAAGGCAGCTCATCGCATCCTTAAAATAGTTTTAAGAGTGCCTGGCATTCTTCAGGGATTACAGGAATGGCTTGGAAAACCAGCTCACAGTAGATGCCCTCCATTCACAAGGCCAAATTTAAATAGGAAAAAACTAATTTTAGGATTCTAGATTGCTCTGTAACTTGAGCTTCTGCAGGCACAGAACAAGAACAGTACACTGTACTCCATAACAAAATTAAAACGAGCTGCCCAAAAAATATGGCCCCAAATAATTGCCTTTGCTAGATGTCAGAACAAATGAATAAACAGCCCCCATATTTGAGTCCCTTCAGTTAAAAGCAAAACCGTCCCACAAGACTACTGAAGCTAAGCAACAAACACACGAATGACGGTGTTCCCAAGATCAGAATGTGTCTATTCACTTCAAATTAACACAGCCTTCTGATAAACCAGTCCTGCTTTACCTTTTTAATTACAGTGTAGTATGTTTAAATGTGCATGACAGTATTTTAAATGAACATTATTATTATTATTATTTTACTCCAAACAGCATCTTAAAAATGTTTCCTTATTTGACTTGAGTATTTCCAACAGTCAGATCCATCAGGCACACAAGATCAGGTATCATTTGCTAATCATTTTGAACTGTAAGGCTGGAATGTTTGCAGTTTTCCTTCAGCCTCTTTTCACTCAGGCTGGAAAATAATGGAGCAGAGCGTATAGCTTTATGGAGTAACTACAGTCCAAAGAAAAGAAACACTGAATACAGTAAAACATTCATCTTTCTAGAGATCAGCCCACAAATCAAAGCAGCAGATGACATTATGCCACTGATTTTATTCTCTCTCAACTGTACCTTGCTGTATTACGGCACATCATATAAACACAACTTACACCTCTAAAATATCATTCTGTTAGCTCCAATTAAATTCCTGCCCAAAATAAGGAGCACCACTGCAATAGAAATGCCCAAATACACAAAGAGAGTGACAAAAGAACGAGAACCACTGCAGTGATCATTAGGGATTTCCTTCAAAGATCCTCCTTGTTGCCCAAATCAGAGAAATCTGGGGAACAGTTTTCAGAGTCAATACTTCCAGGGAAGAAAAAAAAGAAAGGGGGGGGAGGAAGGAGGGAAATTCTAGCTTTAGATATATTCATTTACAGGATTGTGAGTATTCAAAAGATTAACTGGTTAAAGGAATTCCTTTTTATTACGTTTTATTAAGAACCAACCTTCTTTCAATACACAAATTTTTAGTAAGACTCAATGCAAACTCAACCTCTGGGTATGACAAGCACACGTGATTAAAGCAAATAAATATTCTTCAGACTATTTCTGATGATAGCAAGTAAATTCTAATACAAAAACAAACAAACAAAAAAACAAACAAACAAACAAACTTATTTCAGTATATCATTTTACTTTGTTACTGCATACAGGAATATGCAGCATACTTACCGCTTTGAAACTGAGCACCTCAGAGGAACACGCTGTGGGATGTGCTTCATATGCCTGCTCTGGAAGTACAGGCATTTGCAAAGAATTGGCCACAGAAGGATCAACCTTTTTCAGTGTAATTTCAACTCCACTGAAAGAATGCTAGCAAAAACAAGAACATCCCATCGATGAAATAAAATTGTGAAGGAAATCAATATCTTACTTAGAACAGATTCACTTCCTTAAGTAGTTTTCAACTTTAAAGTCAATACGCTTTAAAAAGTTGTGCTCACAGATTCAGAGTATATTTCAACTTAGATTCATGAACTGAAGATTACGCTGCCATCATCAAGAGGTAAACCCAGCAGATATTCCCATCTTCATGCTATTGTAGCTGAAATATTTATTCACCGCCCAATTAATAAAACAATAAACTAAAGGAGCACATTAAATAGCAGATCAAAACCCACCCACTCATTCCTCTGCCTTCTGAACTGTCATCAGGTTTATAAACCAAATTCCTCTCCAGAGCTTTGATTATATTGTAGGTATCCAAGAAGGCATTTATCAACAGCTTTTTATTCTTTTCATAAAAATACATATTGCTGCACTTCCTGTGATGAAAACAGTAAATGCTTGATGGCGTAAAACTAACTCACATAATACCTGAAATGTAATTAAACAGTTATTTTTCACATCCAATTTGTTCTGATGCTTATAAAGTAAAAGACAACAAAGGACTGAAAAATGTCTTACTCTAGTTCAAGGCCTAGTTTGAGGTCCAAACCTACAAAAAGTCAGAGGTCTGTTTCACAGTCAGATGATCACCTTCTCTGCCTAACTTGCACTGTATTTTGTTTAATTTTTTAGCGTGTATATATGTATACTTCCATATAAACTCCTCATCGGTTAAGAAAGGGAGTGGAGGAAATATGAGCAAAGCCACAAGTACCAGGCATCTTTCTTAAACTGCTCATTTAGCAGAGATGGCTTTTAGAGGAATCTATTACCAACTGACAGGTACGTTTTCCCATGCAATTATTTCGTCCGGCAAACACAATTTTCAGGACTTCTGCTGCGATTCCAGTATATTCTCATGAACCCCCTGACAGTTACCTTCCATTCCTCAGATTCTGACTCTTCCATCTTCTGAAATTTTTCTAGCAAAGGCAATATACTGGCACTGTATATGTTCCACCAAAGGGCAAGAAATGACAGCTGATGGAAAGATCCAGAGGTGGTGCCATCTTGCATAACTCTCTTTGTTTGAAGGTTGTATTTGTAGTTCCAGGGCTTTGTCGCTCCCAGGAAGTGAACAACTTTGGTATCTCTACCAAAACTGTATGAATTAAACATACACATCCATATATTAAAGATAACACTTTAGCTAAAGAAACATGCTTACTCTTAGTGGTGAGGTGAGAGTACTTTGTAACAAAAATACATTTAATATGAATATATGTGTTACCTTAACCTAAAATAAAGGATCTTAAGTAGTACGCAGTAAAAGAGAAGGCTAACACTGCCATTACTTCCAGCTACTAATTCTAGTTGAAAAGTTCATGAAGGAAACTGAAAGGCTCATGCCGTCCTGTTTCCAGTCTTCTTGCACGCTGTGCTCACAGCTGAATGAAAACCACTTCAAACAGCAAGAGCATTGGTTGGCACTGATCCCATTTTTAAGACTACTATCATGTACATCTCCCTCAGCTTGTGTTCTGTGCAACTGTAGGAGTAATTCATGGCACACTGAACCTCTAAAACAACTCGCTTTTTGCCAGAAGCTTCTCTAACCAGACTAACTGATGTAATATAATCACTAGCACAAATTCTGTTCCAAGGAAGAACATCATAAAAGGTTTTCTGAATAAATAAATAGAATGAAAAAGCCCAACTATTTCCCACAGAACTGAATGGGAGGAATAACTTCCCAAGTAAATCTGTTAGAATCTGATGTGAAAGTAATCTACATACATTCAAAGCTGAGAAAACTTTCTCTGAAGCAGTATATGAGACATGGTAGCTGACTGTGGGACTTTCTATCTGTCCAGATGCAATACATTTTCACATTGCTTTTAAGTTTATAAATCCATGATTTTTATACAGCACACCATTTTGCACTACTGAAATTCAGATCAAGGGAATACGTCATTATTATTCATTCTCTCTCTTTTATAGTAGATGATTTATTATTAGCAAGCTACAAACATGTACAGTCAGTCCAAACTGTCACTACTTACTGATTGAAAGCAGGAATGTAGGTGTACACCGCACTACTGCTTAAGTTATAGATGAATGGTAAGTGTTTGCCAATGTCTGCTGTTGCCCAGTTGCTGAAGAAGCTATTCAGCAAGCCTTGATCACCCCCTAAAGAACATATAAAGCAATGTTACCGTAACATATAATTACATTCCAATTTATGTCAAAATGTCATGTACAAGGTTATAAATTACACTGGGGTGTTCGTGGGACTGCAACTTAGACTTGACAGTATGTCCAGATGAGTGAGTACAAGTAATACATGACCCACTTCAATGCAATTTCAATGTAAGTGGAGTCCTACTGTAATTTATGAAGAAAGAAGAAGGCATTTTTGTCTCCCTCAGAGCAGATCAGCTGTATTTCTTTCTCCTAGAACAGACAGCAAAATAAAAACTTACTGAGCAAGACTCAGACTCTCTTCATTGTACTCTTCTGGGAAGCACAGCCTGCAATAATTCAGTGAGTCTTAAATACTGTGTAAGAGGCAAAGATCTGCACTATAAATTTTTGTGAAGGGGATCATTTACTTAAAGCCCAGTGAACTCCTGCCTTCCTCTGTTCTACCAGATCGCATGGAAGTTATGGAAATGTGGCTCAGAGAGACTGAATCTAGTTCCTTGCACTTCATCTCTTACCATCAAAGCTGCCATGTTCAGCAGCAAACTGGAGCAGTAAGTTGTAAGTTTTTAAAGAAGGTCGGAAAACAAATACACCACTATTAAAGCAGTCGGGCCAGCCAGAATCAGGAGCTGCTGAAAACTCTTCTCGATCAAACAATTCATCAACATTGCAAAGCACCTTTGGAGAACAGAGGAGAAAAGGTAAATTGTTACAAAAGATGTTTTTCTGGAGCATGAATAGCTACATCATCACTACCAAATTCAAATCTTGGTTTGACCAAGAGCGCAGTTTGCAGGACATAAAAGTAGCCAAACATGCTAAAGTTCATAACTACATACTTAATGTAATTAAGTAACTTCAACTATGGTTCTCTGACAGAAGTAGAAATCCCATGAAATGATTTCATGAATGTCACAGATCCTCCAAAAAGTCCCTTTAAATATCATACCATGAAATTCTCCTTATTTCTCAGCTCCCTTTCCCAAAGTCCATTATTCTCAGTAACACAGCAAAGCCAAGAATCCAAATTATCTGATTTAGCAGCAGACTGGCTTAAGACTAAAACAGGACAACCGTCTCTTGTAACTGGTTTTCTAATGTAAGTTAAGCTCAGAATCTTGCTTTGGGTTGGTTTTAGAGCATCAAAATGAAACAGGGAAAAAATAAATCAATCAATCAGTTTGACCCAGATCACTTTTAAAACTGGTGGAAAGACGGCTGTAGCCTGTATCCCACTCAAACTGACTGTAACGGGAGACACTGAAAAATAGGAGAGTAAATCTTTTTAGAAGAAAGGATCATCTCACTGACTTCAAACAAAAAATAAACAGCAGGACAAACAAACATAGAAATACCACAGCCAAATACTTGCCTTCTTCCTTTAACTTTAAATCATAAATTCTTCTCCTTGCTCTCTGAGAGGAATAATTTAGTTTTTAATACGAACATTATCCTATTAAATCAAATTGCATCCCACTCTCTCAGAGCAAAACTCTTTAACTGCTGCAGAGAAACGCTGACATGACTGTCCTTGTCAAAATTACAGCTTTTTTTTTAATCTTCATATATCAGAAAATGTTTTGTTTTCCTCTCCTTTTTATAACTTGCCAGCCTCCATGACCAGAGCAATTCCAAGCAGAAGTATATGACAGAGACCTACTAAGATCAAACATCTGTCAGAAGCCAATTTGCACAGGATGTGTTTATGATATCTTTTGAAGACAGTCTGGAGGCTACTCTCAGAACAGGATCTACTTCTCGGCAGGCAGCAAAGCTGTCAGCCAAAATATCCAGCTGCAGCTCCTGCAGCCTTGTGAATCCCAGCAAATACGGTCACTTTCTAGGCCACTGGGTTGCCAGACAAGGGAGCACACACTCAGAACACATCTAAGACAGACACAAACTTCAGCACTGCTCCTGCTCTGCTCACCAAGGTGTCCGCATCCATGAAGACACATTTGCTATAATGAGTAAGGGTCCAGCAGTGAAGTTTAGTGAAGGTTACACCCAGTTCTGGCCTCTGCAACAGAGCCAAACGGACCGAGTCAGCACTGTCAAGTGCATCCACCTCAGTGACTTCATCAAACACGCTGCGCAGGACAGACCTACCAGAGCAAACAGTAGAGAGAAAGAAGGGAACTTATTAAGGTTCACCACTTCTGCTACGAAAACACTGACACAGCACATTTATTGTGACAATAACAAGGGTTAGACTGATGCTTAGAATAAGACTTCAGAAGCTCAAAGTCCTTATAAACAGCCTGCTGAAGTGACATACATCAAGCTGTAAGTCACTGCTTCTTTCAGTGAGGGGCCAACCCATCTCAAAACCTACAGGTGCTGTATGGAAGACAAATCAACCCTTATCTTAATTACTTAGTCTCCTATAGAAACACTGACAGAAGTTAAAGGAGCTTTCATTTCTTCACATTTGTGTCTAAGGAACAGGACCGTATCATACAAATCATACCATGTGCACACTGTACAGGACGTAGCAGGTACTGTCGGTGCTGTTGTTTGCATCCGTTGTGTCAGAGCAAAAACAGCCTTTTAAACAGACAGCACATACTTGCACAGAGAAAATAAGTCTTCTTAGAAGTCTTAACTTGAGGTTATTTGTAGTAGTGAGCGTGTCTTTCACACAAATTGAATAGGGGGTATCAAAGGAAATAATATTCCCATAAGGTACAAGAAAAAGCTTTTAAACACAGTTTATTTATATTACACTATCAACTACAAACTCCTAGATATCACTCAGATACAGAAGAAGAAAAGCCTGTGCTGATTATCTAGATTTCAAAGTCACTACGTTTTGCTCGACTGATATATGAGGGGCAGAAGTTAACTGTGAAAGTATTAAGTGTAGATACAGACTTTTAGAAGCTTAGTTCAGAGACACACTTTTTCAAGTGCTAACCTCACTTAAAAAACAAAAAGCTTTTTTCCTCCCCATGAATGAAGACAGAGGGAGGAGGGAAGAAAAAAGACAAGACTTCCCTTAGGAAGGCTACACTGCTCTGACAAAGCTCGTGCTTTAAGAAAAGGAAAAAAAGGAAAAAAAAGAAAGGAAAACCTGTTTCTTGAGACAGATATATTGTTAGCAATTTTGCACAGCATACAGAAATCAGGAGCTTGCACACGCCCTAAGCCACAGCAGAACTAAGAGCACAAGCAATTGTGGCATGTCACCTTTGTAATAAAAACCTCAGTTCTCCAAATATCCAGGCCGAAGTTCAACCGATTTAATGAGATTCCTATACACACAATTCTGCCACGCTTGTAGAATTACTACGACTTTTAAAAAGTCACAGAAGGGTATTTCTCATCATCACGCTGATATTGCAATATCAGTCATCTGAAGTTGAGCCACTAAAGTCTTGGAGAGTTCTGATGTTGTGGCTGGTAGATATCTTGCTCTTTCTAAACAAGAAACAACTGGAGAAGAAGAAAAGGAAAAAAATGCAAGACACTGAAACCCTGGTTTCTAAACTTTCTGCTCATGTTCCCAATTATGGGCTCAAGTATCAACTTCCATCCACAAGCTCTACTTCTGCAGGCAAACACTTATCAGGCACACAGTCTCACCCTGGATGTGATTTGGGACTCCCCTCAGAAATCATTAGCCGTTAGGAAACTTCTACTTATAATGCTGTGAAATCCTAAGGAAACCCATTAAAATCCTTCACATTATTGTTTATTCTTCCATATTACAAGCCTTCAAAAGCACACAAATTCTTACCTCATTCCACTGGAAACCTCTGGTGTAATCAGTATTGCCAGTTTTCTAGATGTTGTATGGTTCCTCAATGACTGTCCAAGAACCAGAGCTCCTTGGCAGTACACATCATCAGTAGCAAGAGTCACAAAGGCCTGATCCGTCACTGGGAGTAAAAATTGAGAAGAGTCACTTTACAGATTTAATATAAGCTCTTTTGGCAGGTTCCTACAATCTCCCTCCTCCAGCTAGCCATTAGGCTACAGCTTATAACAACCTGCAGCTCCTGTGATAAGCTCTTCTCTTTCCTAAATTCCCCCAAAGGACAAAACTGAATAGAGAAATCCAGTAAATACGATTGCAGAATCTATGCCTCTGAAAGCTATTTTTGTCTCATTCACATAACATCATAAAGTTTTCAGTCTAGCTTTAAACAAGTAACTCCCCAAGTCACATTCGCCTAAGCTTAATGGCAAATTGAAAGAGCTGATCTATAAGTACTTAGATTGTACATTTATACCACATAATATATGGCACAACTGATAATGGTTACTGGATTCCCGGGTTGAGCTACAACTTAAAACGTTGTGAGGTGAATGCAGTCTCTCAGAGATGAAGAAATAGCTCAGCTGCAAAACTAACCAGAACAAAGCAATGGGGTCATACGGGATGAGGGGAATTCCACTGAGCTCAACAGAGCTCCCGTAAGTGCTTGTCTTGAGCTACTCATTGAAAACCACCACCACCTGAAGGGACACACAGTTATATTAAATTCATTACTATACAACAACACCGAAACGCCGTGTCACTCAGTCTCTAGGCTCTATGAGAGACACTGGGAAAGAATCTCACAGAACTGGTGGCAGAAAGCCCAATGAATGACCTCATGACTGCCACAGAAACAAGCTGCCAAAAAGAGCGAGTTGAAACCTCCAACATAACATAACTTTAAGGTATGCAGTGAAGTACACATGGTGCCTGTGATAAGCCCTTGGATACTAAGCGTTTCCGTTTTCCACATCATCCAAATCCAGAGGGAAACACAGACCTGCTGGCATGCTGACCTGTCCCTCTGCTTCTCTCCTGCCACCCACTCGTCTCCAGCCAGACCTCAATATCTCTACAAATAAAGTAAAAAGGAGTTTTTGCGGTGAAAACATCTGCTTCTCCTTTTAGCACAACAGCCCGTTGTGGGAGTTCCACCAAATGAATAGGAGGTGCTCACAGGGAGTGGTTTGTAAGGACGGTTGTTTACATTAACTGTTCCTACTGCAGTTTTCCAAGAGATTAAACAAATACAAGCATGCGTTAAAAAGAAATACTGCCCCCCACACACCCCCAAAGAAGGTGGCAAAGCCACACACACAAATACATAAAACCCAAAGGTCACCTGAGCAGTAAAATTCTTCTCGAAAGGCACCAAGACTCAGCAAAGAAAGATGCTTTTGTGTTGGGCAACGAGCATCTCCAGCCAAAAAAAACAACAAAAGGCAAAGGTAATAAAACAACCACAGAGAGGAAGGTGGGGGGTAGGTTAGAACAGAAAGCAAACTGTGAAACCAGTAGGCGTTTCTATCTTCAGACACTGTTTGAAACAGCAGCCATAAAACTGAGCACAAACTCCTCATTGACTCTGCAAATTCTTTTTGCTAAAGAGACCAAACATTTGCATAAATAGCCCATCCAGAACTACACAAGCTACTCAAGGAACAGTTCAGCAGGTCGGCATGGCAAGTTACACACGCTTTCCTGCTCAGTCCTTCTTGGAGCAAAGCTGTGGTCGGAACTACAAGAAAGCAAACAGCTTCTAAGAGCTCTGGCTAACACTTACCAAGGAAAAGAAACCAATCGCCTCTTCTGACAATCTGCTGTGGGGTACATATTGTGGTCCTCTTTATATAGCAAACCATTATCAAGCTAATTAAACAGGCAATCAAACTCCTGGCTGAAACCGAGCAGCATTAAAACATTACTGATGCAACAAGAAGCATATACTCTCTATTTTAAAATCACACAGAAGTATCAGTTAAAGATCTACAGGTATTTAAAATTCATCACAGCTATACATATGTATATATACATATATTTATTTATTTTTCACTGCCAAGTGCAGCTTTGCTTTCAGTTCTCCGTGCTGGATGACACCAGGATGCTTCACAGGCAACACCTAGTGTGAACAGCATTATGTTCTCAAGCAAATTGTTTTCAAGCTGTGGAGCCCTACGGCGACTCTGTGAATTACAAGAAAAGTCTGTGTACGATCAGAATCACATTATAACTGCGTTGTATGAATATAAGTCTGCTCATTTCTCTTGCCTAGATTACCACGCAGCAACACGGAGATGCAAGTTTAGAAATGGCTGTTGGCACTGGCAATACTTGCTCAGAACAGGTCAGACTTTCAAGCAAGTTATTTTTGCTGTCTTCTTCATGCTGCTATCAAAGCTGCAGAGCAGCCTGCATAAACCAGTCACCAAAGTTATGGGGTGGGTGAGTTTGTATGAAACTTGTTACAGCTTTTTAGTCAACATCACCAACTTCTTATGCTACTTACTCACAGCAGTAGCTCAGACAGAGCTGCCAGAGGCAATATTCTTAAACAGACCTGAAAACCAGTCCTAAAGCTGCATAAAAACCTTAGAATCCACAGCAGCACACAGATCGAGCAGCGCTTCCTTTGATGGTCAGAGTAAAAGGGAGACAGAGAATGACCAAACACTAAGGAGAGGCAAGGGTGACTCAATAATAAGCACTAAACAAAACACATACAGCTACCGGCTCCAAACCAAGTTTCATAATCCAATTGGCACAGCTCTTTAAACATATTTCTGCTTCTTGATAGAGAAATGACAGATGTGCTCTAGCAGTGGCTCCTAGAGTAGCAACTTCAGTTCGACAAGTTGCCCGCTCCAAAACTGCAATGGGAGCCAGAGCATCAGATACATCAGCTTTCCTACAAAGCTACTCTAAATAACACAACGCCATCTTAAAAAGAAGAGTACATAAAATAGCTAAAAATCCCCAATAGGCTGATTATGTTCCCAGAATGCTCTGCCTTGCCAACTAACAACAGCTCAATGCTTTCCCACATTCCTCACTGACACTACCTGCTGTTCTCATCTTGGTTTCCCCTTCTGCTGCAGCTACCATCTCTGCAGGGCAGGCACACTACAGCCTGGGGCCAGGCCTGCTGTGCACAGTGCACCCCTCTGCTACGCCCCTTCTTACATCAGGTCGCTAAGCATCTCCTCCCAGGGCATGTTTCTGTGGAGGTGCATTAGACTGCTGCAGTGATAAAGTAAGTCACAGAACCATGTGGAATGGAGGGGTCTCCTGCTAAACCTGTATCCTTACAGGAGGCTGCATGGGAAAGTGTCCAGGTAAATCTCGCATCTCTCCAGAGTAGATTCTACAACCACTCTGTGCAGCCTGTTCCAGGGCACTGTCACCCTCACAGTAAATAAACTTTCTTCACGTTTGTAGGGAAGTTCCTATCTTCCAGTTTGTGCCCACTGCCCCTTGTTTTATTGCTGCATGCCACTGAAGAAAAAGCCTGACCCCAACCATTTCACTCCTGCACTTATACAAGTATTTATATTTATCAGTGTTGATAGGAACCCCTCTCTTCTCCAGACTGAACAGCCCCATTGCTCATAGAGGAGAAGCTCCAGGCCCCTAGTAATCTTTTCAGCCCTCTGCCAGACTCTCTACAAGTGCCTTGTCTTTCTTGAACTGAGCAGCCCAGAACTGGGCACAGTATTGCAGATGCAGGCTGGGTAGAGGTGGAAGATCACCTCCCTCAACCTGCTGGCCACGTTCTAGTTGGTCACAGGTCTCCTGACCTCTGACTTAGCATTAATCACCAGAGGGATGTGGAACAGGAAGCTCTGCTCCAGCTGCACCCAGGAGTGCAGAAGCAGTCAGGATGAATTTAGTTACAATTAGGCAGAACGAGTAGCGATGAAAGCAGCTACGCTAAGCCACCAAGTGAAATTGTTACGCAGTTTTCTAATGGCCTAATGAAGTTCTACCTGATCCAAACACAGGTACCACCCATTACTAAAGCAGCAATGAGTGTCACCAGGCAGGATTAGGACTCTTGAGGACAGGCTACAGTGAGGACTTCTCTCTCATTCTGTGAGGCCATTATTAAACATCTTCCAGTTAGGGACAGTTACATCCTGCATCAAGACCCTGCAATTCTGTTACTCAGGAGACAGTAAGCGATCGCTGTGAAAAACCGAATGCAACCATATTATACTATACAAATGAGCAACATGAAAAGAGTAACTCGATGTTTTAAGAAAAAAAAAAGAAATACTAGAACTAGAAACACAGCAGTCAGCAGGGCAAGGCTATGGAGTCCATAGCTGGTGCTGTTAGACACCTCCAGTTTTTCCCACTCTCCTCACAAAACAACTTTAAAACAACGCTGCAGCAGAGTTCCCCTCTATGTGCCCCAGGCGAGCCCAGCCCGGCCAAGCAGCACTCGGACCGGCAACAGGCGCCCACCTCTCGGGCCCTTTCCTCCCACCAGCCAGATGGCTCCAACCCTAATCCCGGGCCGCTAATCGCAGCTCGGCCTGCCGCTGGGATCCCGTCCCGCCGTCGGGGCGAGCCGTAGGACGAGCCCGCCGGGCCCGGACCGCCGGACGGTGCCGCGGGGCGCCGAGGACGAGCGGGCGCCGGGAGGGCCTCACCGGTACTCACCGGACATCGTGCGGCCGCGGAGCGCCTGCCGAGCGGGGCGGGGACCGAGCTCTGCCGCCCGCCTCGCCTGTTCCCCGGGGCTGATAAATCACCAAATGGGATTAGCCTCGTTCCCGCTGAAGACAGCGGGAGGTGAATGACGCTGACGGGGACTCCTGTGCGCAGCGGCGGAAAAACGGCATTAGCCGTCGGCACGACGCGACCCTCCCCGGCTTTCACGCGGAGGAGTCGCTCCCTTCTCGGCCCCGAGGAGGGCACAGCCCGGCTCGCTGTCCCCTCACCTGCCGCCCACCTGGGCCGCCCGCCGCCCCCCAGGCGTGGCGGTAGCGCTATGGCGCCTCCCGGCGGCGGGACGCAACGCAGCGCAGAACTTCCTTATAGTGAGGGTGACTGAGCGCTGGGAGAGGCTGCCCAGAGGGGTTGTGGGTTCTCCTTCTCTGGAGATATTCAGGACCCACCTGAACGCCTACCTGTGCAGCCTGCTGTAGGGGGCTGCTTTGCCGGGGGTTCACACTCAGTAATCCCCAGAGATCCCTTCCAACCCCTGCAGTTCTGTGATCCGGAGCTCTGATGGTCTAACAGCTAGTTTGTTTTCCTTCCTTTACCCTTCAGACTTAATATATTCCCAATATAAGTGCCCTGTTATGCTAGTTACAAGCAAAATTCACCCTGAAAATGGTGCCTGCATGCTGGTGTGCTGATGTCATTAGACAAAGAACGTGAGGAGTTTAACACTTGGTGGGACTTCTGACTAATTCAAGCCCTTAAAACTGCACGTAATTCCTTCCTGAACACTTTTTCTTTCCCCAAATAGTGGCTCCCACAGCAGCTTAGACATTAAAGGTATAAAGGTATTAAAGGCCAGCATGTATTCCATAAAATAACTCACAAAACAAACCTTCATTTCATTTTAGGTAAAACAGGGTATGTGTTTATTGAAGATTTTCAAGAGAGAGAAGGAACATGCACATTTTTTATTGTTAAACGAGCAATGGGGGTGGTAACCACAAACAAGCTTTAACATTACCTTGACATCTACCTGACAAAACGGATAGTAGCTGTCATAAATAGTAACGTGGGAAGTTTGCATTACTAAAGGCAAAGCGTGTTAATACAATGCTGATGTGTTGAAAGCGATAGCCACGAGAAGCTGCTTATTTCTTTGCATGCTGTCAGGATGTTCCTATATGTAAACTGATATTATTTTTTACATTCAGGATCTCTCTCTCTTCAGCAACTGAGATATCCATGTCAAATACCACGGAGACAGAAGCAGCCTTGCTAGCAAAACTATAAGTATCGACTATACCTCTGCAAAAAGATATGTACAAAGTCTAAAAGTTGCTGACATAGATTCATAGGACAAAATGTCACAGATTGGTTCTGACTGATTCCAGAACCTCTGCACCCAGTTTTCCTTCCAAGAAATTGGGAACAGCGCATTAAAGTAAAAAGAAAGAGAAGAATATCTATCAGATTGCCTTTGGAGGTGTATAATTTTTTCAAGAAGGAAAACCTAATTTACGACGGATTCCAGTTCCCGAGAAGAGCCAAACACCATTTCAGTAATAAATAAATAAATACAATTAACTTGGGCTCTCCTCGTTTTATTTATTTTAACCAGTGGTTCATCGGTGCACATGTTCATTTCATGCTGTATTTTATAATTAAGAACGTGTTTTCCATCTGTAGCTCTTTCTGCTTCACAAGAATCTGGACATAAGATACAAAGTAAAGGCATTAAAATGCTTAATCATTCAAACGACTTCAGGTTTTTCTCTTAAATACCACAGACAATACAGAAATATGCCAAATGTGTGAATGGAAATGGCATTTCTCTTATTCCTGTCCTATTGAATGATTAATTATTTTGGCCAATTGAGAAAACAGGAAAAAAAAAACAATCTTCAGTGACCGAAACACTCAGAAACCAAAATACTTTAATTTTTAGCTCATATTAAGCTTGAATTTAAAACATTTAAAACATGTCCTGAATTAAAATACTTATCCAGTGTTTATGATAGTGCAATACCTATCCTGGACATCTTAAGTGCATCTTTGATGATGTAAATCTCAAGGATTAAGAGTAAGGTCGTGTAAAAGGAAATGCAGCGTCTCCACACAACATTCATCAGAAGATTTTTTTGCTCAGAATTATGAAGCTGAAAAAAAAATGTGAGATCCGTGGGCAGAACATCGCCAACCAGAGCAGTGTGTCATCAGCGGACAGTTTTCATTTCAGCTGTTTACACCGTGGCCCGAGCTAAAGGAAGGAAGACAGAACATTAATCATTTCTGCTATGGATATCCTTCACCAGTGCTTCTACATCAGCTGCTTTCTGTGCTCATTCTTGTCCAGTCCCTTTGAGGCGTGAGGTGAGAACCTCATACCACTACAGAACTATGGGCAGCCTTTCTCTTTCCGCTGTCTCCCTCCCCTTTTCAGAGGGCAGGTGGGTCTGGTATGATGCTTTTGTTACATTTAATCAATAGACATGGGGAAAAAAGTGACTGTCAGATCCTTTGAGGCACAAATAACCTCCCACAGTGCATCCCTAGGCCATGCTGTAGCCTGAGAACATCCCCCTAGGATGCAGATGGGTTTCCCCTGTGTAGTACTGTCCAGAGAACACCTGGCCCCTGTGGAGTTCCCTGTGGCATCACCAGCAACACTCAGCCTAGCAAACTTCTCCGTGTGCATGGAGAAGATTTTCCATACACATCCTGCATTTCATTCATGTCTTTACAATGTCTTTAATATACGATGAATGCATTGGTTGTTAGTCCTTCCTGTATCACAGCTAAGCACCAGAGTGCTGCAAGACTGGGGCTGCTCCCAAGGATGCTCACAGGGCAGCTTGGACCAGCACAGTGCCACCCCACCACACAAGCAGTGGGCAAGCTCGAGTAAGGTGATGATGACCCTCAGGTACATGCAAGGCAACCAGCCAGGCCTAAGACCAAGTCAAGAAATCCAAACAGCCATCCAGGACCATGGCTAAGCAGGCACACTACAGATGCAGACAAGGCCAGGATAGGAAGCAATAAGCTGAAACTGGAACCCTGACCAGAGGGCATATGGGTATATCTGTCCTTTGGGTACATCATGGCTTCCTATATTGACTGAGAATATTAATTCCCAAGATCACATACAGACTAGAGAATGTTTGGAGAAGATTTTCAAATGCTGCCACAATTGGCTTATTTCTGCCCCCACAGATCTATTTATTTATTTTAAATTCCCATCTACTTCAACACAGAAAATGGCTGATTTTATCTTACCACGCGGTTTGAAACAAAGCTTGTTGTTCTTGTAAGCTGTGTAGGCCGCTATTGATCCAACGACTAATATCACTAAAGCAGAAATTATAGGAGATGTAACTCCAGCTATTAATCCTGAATCTGTGGAAAACAGGAGAGATTTTTTTTTTTCAGATGCAGTGAAATAGCATGACTAAGGCATATTATCTACAAACACGTGTCTGTTGCAAAACGTATGGTGAGACATTGGAAATCCATTAAGTAGAATTAAACAGAAGACTGGAAATAATGTTACAAGCGGCTGATAGGAAAACAGAGTCATAGAGCATCATTTAATATTTGCACCACTTTTATAAGGCTAACATTTTCTCACTATTTATGGTGATATGAAACAAATTATAGAATAAATAAATAGTTTACCATACCCGTGTTTCCTTGATTGAAATTATGCCCTCCTTCTCCTGGAACAGAAGATAAAGTTTCATCAAAAATTGTCTTTCATCATATTCTGAGAACAAAGTATTCTGCGTTTCCTACAAGGTGAAATGGGGCAGCTAGAGTTGGATTCTGGGACAGAGAAGCTCTGATTCTAATCCTGACTGACATCAGTGTCAGCAGGAGGAATAGAGTTCCTTCCTTCTGCCACTTCATTTTTGTAGAGGAACACTGTCTGAAGAGTCTAAACAAAAAGATAACCCTTAGCTGTCTATATCAGACTTATTTAAAGGAAATAGGAGGCCAACACTCTACTCTTGTTATCCTTTACTTCTGGACAATAAAATGATTTCTGTCAAGATCGTAGACTTGGAGTATCTACTTTCAGTTCTCAGCAGAAGCCCCTTGCTTTGGGACTGTCCAGACAGAATCTGAAGGAATCAATCCTGCAAGGTTCTGGCTTAGCATTGCAAGGCCTTTAGGGATATGTTTTAAAGGAGCTAAAGCTTTGTGCTAAAAGCCATGGAGAAAGATGACTAGTCTAAATAAAAATAGCAGAGTCTTGTCCTACACCTTCAGTAATAAACATCTGTGCTAAAGCAAAACCAGTCAGCTCTGATTTATAAATATTAGAGAGAAAATGCAATGAGAATCATCAAATACTACCAGCCATGTGTGGTGGTAAAGGCTTCCCATCAACGAGATCAAAGTCATTAAATCCTCCTGCAAGATAAAAATTAGGATTTCTGTTGCAAAATTATCCAAACAGTGGTAACCTCTTCAGTTCCCTTCTATGCCTTTTTTTAACAGTTCTGGGGAAAGGCGAGGGACCTTTGAAATCCCAGTGTCCATATGGCAGCTGTCTTACAGAAGCAGTCACCCATTTACATTCGCTGGAAGCTAAAGTACTGTTGTTGTCTACCCATTCTGAGCATGAAGACATGTATGTCTGTAAATGTGTTCTGTATTTGGAGTCCGAATCTTGAAGCCACTTTAGGGTCCTAAATATAATATGCAAAAGCCCCGCTCATTAACTGGCTCAGCTCTATTCATAGAAGTAAACACTCATGGGATGTGAGAACCTGGATCTTCAATAGAATGTATCCTAATATAGTAGGGACATCTCAAATCCCAGCAGCTCTTGTAGTGGGAAGTCCCTTCTAGGAAAGGCTCCAGAAGGGCATATCCACAGAGCATCACTATAGTCATACCAGAAGTAAATATGAGATACATGGCAGTAGCAACAAGATAAATATTAGTCTCATGCCACTTAGAAGTCAATGTCCTCTGTTTTGGGATGGGAGGAAGAAAACAAAAGCTCAGAAAATCTTTCTGAACACTGGGTCAAGAATAGTGAAAATAAGAAGAAAAATAAAGGGGAAATGTCAGGAAGGGATGATTTAAAAATTATGAATAATTAATGAAGAATATGAATATATGAACAATATGAAGAAATAAGAGAGCAAAGTGTTCAGCATATCTTCTCTGAACAGTTCCTAGTGCTAGATTTTCTGAGGAGAGAATATTCTTACCAGTATTACTATGGCTTCCTGGTCGTGGCGGAAGGGGTGGGTATAACGGTTGTCTTGGGATGTCACCTATTGACAATAAATAGTTAGATGGTTGGAGAAACAGAACAGGGAACTGTAAATAAAGAGCATGATAACCTGAAAATGTATGCGTAGTGCTCACCTGTCCCCTGATGAATAGCATGACTAAGGCATATTATCTACAAACAAAAAGTTTCAAGCAGCATGTCAATAAATCACAAGGTACTGGAGATAATGAGAAAATGGAAAATTTTCAAAGCTGGAATGATAGAAGAGCTCAAACAATGTCCAAGGGAAATGTTTCTTGTAGTTCTGGCACACGCTAATATTACTTTATTCTGACAGCAGGTGCTGGTGGTGCAGTGATACAGACCTGAAAGTGTTCTGAGCTGGTCAGGAGGCAACAGGTTATCTCTGTGCCCTCAGCAGGTATTATTATGAACCAGACAGTAGTTTCACCCAACACCTACTGAATTCATCTCACACATGATGAATTTTATACTTTTAAACAGTGCAAAATGTACTCAGATTTCAGCTAGTTTTCCTTTTGATTTTGAGCTGGCATTTTGTCTAATTCCTGTCAGAGTATTGGGAAGAGAGGAACTGGGTAGAGAAAGATATGCGATCACAAGTAGGAGTTTCCAAATTGCACAGACAGTGCAGGAGTAATAGAAAAATGCCCATGGCTGTTCCTACTCCACAGACCAGGCCTCCAATTGCTGCCCCCAACCAGGTCAGTAGCATATTTAACTGCTCACATAGTCAGGCAGCAAATTTAGCTCTGAATGAATCAAAGTCAGGCTACTGAAATAAATGGCATCTTCCGTCTCTCTCCTTAAATCTTTCTTTCACCTACAATTGGTGTCAGATGCCCTTTCATTATGGTCTCTTCTTGCCTACATGCTAAATGTAACACTTCTGTTTGTAAGTTGTTTTTAAGTTTTGATTCAGCAAATTATTTAGAGATATGATTGGCTTTCATCATGAATTTATCCTTATGCATTCAGTGGATTTTAGATACACTCTTAAAGCTTTGCTGAATCAGACTTTGCCCAATTAATTCTGTGTAACAGAAGAAGAGACTTGCTCTGTTCCAGAACCACGTGTTCTAAATTAAGACTTGGCACAAAAGTGGAACACTACCAGTGTCATTCTGCATTCCCATTACCATGCTGCAGTTGTGTTCCTTAAACACAACGAGATGAATTCTGCATCACGGATGCTGAGAAGATAACGTCTCCACGGCTACTGATAATGAGGTATATATCATTAATTCCATTATAATGTATGAATTTCAGTTAAAAACATGAACTGAAAATGGACTAAGGAAATAAAAGTCAGAAGAAACATCATGTGCTAACCACTGGATGAGATGCTTTTTACAGAAGATACTTAAGTAATTTATTAATAATTTAACCAACATGTTATAGCCATCAACATACTCAGTAAAAACTTTCAAGAATGGAACAATCAGTATGAGCAGGAAGAAATGTCTGCATAAATATGGGACTTATCAACAAAACTGTATTCAGCTTTATGAAGTGTGGATGAATGTCATTCAGCACAGGCATGAGATGTTAGAGAACCTGAACAACATAAGCAGTGTGATTGTCTGTGTCTGACTATGAATGAACCACACCACTGCAATAAGCGTTACATTTGTTTTTCTTCTTTTGTAACATTTATTTTTGTTTTTCTTTTCTGTAATCTTGATTCAAGTGGAATTTTATACCTTGATTCAATGCTGCTCAGACTGTAGATTATTGCAGAGTGCAAGAACCTTTCTAGAGTATTTCACATGCCAAGTATACCTCCAAATACACAAAGTAAAATGAGGTGTAAAATTTTCCGGCATCTTGGATGTCATGCATGTACACAACTCAGCACGTGTTATAAATACGTCCTACATGAGGTTTACGTGTTATAGAAATAACTGGAAGTTACAGCAGGTTACAAAATCTTGACTGCCTGAAACATAAACTGTATCATATCCATCAGCGCTCACCTCTGAACCATTCCTTCCTGCATTTCTGATTCATGGCCAGCAGAGCTAAAACCCTCATCTCTTTTCACTGTTACCTCTGATTCCTAATCTTTGGCAGATTCACTTACGATAGCTGAACAAACTGCTGGCGTTATCTGCTGTCTTCAGCCTTCTCTGAGAGGCTGTCTGTATGGACCATGATGGCTGATTGGGCAATGCGTACAGTCCTCAGCCATGGCCATGGTACCCCAATGTGGAGATGTTAACCATAGCAGACTTCAGTTCATACAAATAAGCCAGCATGCAAATCCCTGTAGCTGGCAGCCAGACACAGCCCATCTTGGTGTCCCCCCTCTGCATGGTGGCCTCTGGCACATGAGCATGGCTTCCTTTACTACAGATTACGTTGCAGTCTTGAAATCTTTTTGCCTAAGAAGGACTTCAAGAGTACTAAAAAAACCCCCAAGCTCATTAAACCACAACATATCTGAGAAAAGAAGAAAGTACTCACCACCACCAAGCGCATCTCCTAAATGCAGATCATTGTCTAACAAATGAAAAGGAAGAAGATTTAGATAAGTAAGCAGGGCGGACCTCTTGAGGGAAATGAGAAACATTTACATTAACAGAAAATGTAAAACAATGGTTTACAAGCAATATTTTTTTCAGATAAACCCCACAAATTCAAGTAAAATATTCCACTTTTCTCAAAAAGAAAACCTTATAAATTTAATATTTATCCATGAAATACTTAACAATTTTTATTTTATGTAAGGGTCATGGTGATAGAAAAAAATCGTGCTTCGAGTAATCATATGTGCTTATCTAAGGTCATGTGATGATCTGTTTATCTGTGGTGGAGCTATAAAAGTATTAAAATGTGCTTCAGGCTCTGCACAGGCACATTTTGCAGTGAATCAGCTGGCTGTTACCATTCCCTATGACTGTGCATGTGTCTTGCAGTAGCTGAAACAGAACTTTCCATTACATAAACAATTTGCCAATCAGCTGCGTAAGACGCACAACTTTCAGGTGTGGAAAGAGTATGTAGGTGATATTTTAGGGTGTGTGGAACAACGGAGAGCTCTCAGAAATCACTGATTCATATGCAGAAGTATGTTAGGCAGATGCTATAAAGTCCAGAGATCACTTTCTTGCTTCTAATAAACATGGAGATACACCATGAATCTGAAGAAAAAGCAAAATCTACCTAGATTTTAATAACAATCCCAAAGAAAATTAGATAGCCATTCAAAATGTCTTTTTTCTTTATAAGGCATCGCAATGAACGTCTGCTGTCATGTGTTCTTTCCAGCCAAAGAGAACAAACAGGAAGCTGCTTTTTGCACAGTATCTCTTCTCATCGTATGTAAATATAAATACTCAGAAATGCTTTTGATGTCTCCAGGAAACCTGGCAGGAACATAATCATATTCATACTGCATGAGTAGGTATGTTTTGTCAAACCAGGTGTTAATCCTGGCTAGCTAGAACAGAGCTGCTTTGCAAAAACACCTTTACATGTCAAAGGCTTATACTTTAAGCAATAGTCTATTATCAAAACTAAGAATTCAGGCAAAATGCATTGTTCTGCCCCAGAGGCTTCATGCAGAGATTTGCTAGAGAGATGTTGAGGTCAGTATGAATTAAGTATGAATGGAAACATGTCTGTAAATGTGAGAACAGTAGAACAAAGGGTTAAGAAAACAGATGGCAAAGGTCACCGTTTCCAGCAGTAAAATTGAGGAATGTGTTGTTTGTTTCTGTCAAAAACAGCAAGCCTGCACTCTGATAAAGCAGCACAGGTGACTTGTCAGCAGAAGAAAAGCAGAAGGGCACTCCAAATACAAAGGTTGCGGCATATTGTATTATTTTCCTGCTAGTTCATCCAGAAAACAGACTAAAACATAGTATATATATCCCAAACAAGTGAAAACGGACAGTTGGCAGCATGCTGGCCTAAGGTACAGAGAGGCTTCAGTAAGCAAGTTTATGAGGACCATACCATAATAGCTGATGACTTGTGAAAGGTATGAAGCATCTGCTCGAAAACTAACTTGCCATTTCTTATCAAGAACCACAAAGGCATGACAGGAGCTAGAAGCTGATGCACCTTACCCTGGGTTGTACATTATGCTTACCAGACTATGGCTATGACCACCCAACCAACCCTTTATCCAGCTAACAGTCCATGGCAGAAACTGAAATGGATGGGGTATGTATAATCAAATCCATCTCTCTTCAACTTAGAGATAAGAATGTAGGATGAGTATGAGTGGCTAAAACCTGCTTATTTAGAGATTGCAAAAACAAACTTCATCTTTCCCTTCCATTGAAAAATACCTGCAGGACAGCTTCAACTCAGTGTGGGAAGTGATGCCTGGAGGATTGGGCAAATACAGTAATTGGACCCTACTCTACCAACACCATCATCTCAGCCAGACATGTTTCTCACTGACAGTGGCTAAATGAGACATAGAAAAAATATCCAAGTTAGCATGAAACATCAGGTACACGTTAGAACATGCTTTTATATCATGCCTCTGAACATTCCTTAACCCAGCAATAGAGCTCTTCATTCCCGAGAATTAGGGAAGTCAATTCAGGCAGGGCGGCCCTCTCACTGTCACATGTCTAACAGATTAAAAAGTCTCTAAAAACTCAATTCCTCTCACTTGACTGAGGCAGTGTCACAGTAACTACTGATTTCTGACTTGGCCTCCTAGCACGAACAAGGACAGAGTCTCTGAGGGCACGATTCAAGTAACCTATTTAAAATATCTATATTAGGATAAGAACTGATCCACATTTAGGATTACGTGAACTGTTGTTAGACTTGCTGATTACTCCCCACTGACTTTAATGGAAATAGAGAGCAGTGGCTTCATTGTACTTTGCAATAGATGCTTCTAATCTAGGTCAAGCACAGATTCACTTCATTAAAGCAAGAGGGAAGGAAGAATGCACAGGATCCAGTAGCTACCACATTCACCAAACACTGCCCTGCTTGCACAGAGTGAGCCAGCATCATGTGGAACATGTAACCCTAAAAATCTTATCACAACATTTATCTAGGAAAAGCAATATAGTTCTGTAGGCTAATGTTATCCAGAATTTCCTGTTTCCTTCAGTGTAATTTAGATGAAAAATGTCTGTGTTGTTATAAAATGTTATAAAATGTTCAGTCATAAATATGCATGTGGTTTTGCGTTGTTTGGAGTTTGGTTTTTTTTCAACAGTAACAGCCATTCATTGAAAGATATCATCGGTAATACTCAAAAATACAGCTGAAACCTTTCAGTTTTCTCTGCTTTTCCCAGTTTTTTTCTCTTCTGTCTTAGGTCATTATAGCAATCAAAACTTGATAATTGCCAAGTCTGTTATCAAGCATGGAGAACACATGCTAAAAGAAGACATAATGCAAAAAAATATATATATATAAAAAAGCACAGTTACTGATTTTTAGCTACAGTTACCCATTTTTATATTCCCCAGGGATGTCAATACAGGTGAGAAAAGTATTAAGAAGACCATCCAGAAATAAAATGCCACCTATGGCCAGTCATGCTCTAAAGACATACTGGAAATAGTAAAGACATCCAATTGGTAGTTGTCCACAAAATACTTAGTTTACATATGGAGGACACAAATTCACACAGATTGTCTTAGGAATGGCACATTAACAAATACAAGCAAGAATCTCATACGAGACAGTTTATGCATAGTGGATATAAGTCATGACTGTTGTCTGTATTACTCACTCATCAGAGGTCTTGTTGGTCTTCTGATCACTGTGGGCCTCCTGGTAATTATATCCTCTGTGTGACCCAATGATGTATAAAAATAAATAAATAAAAAAAAAATAAAAAAAATACAATAAACTCTTAACATTGTTTAAATATCAAAAGAAAGTATCTGCAAATTTAGAGCTGTATTCAGTAAATCTTTACGCATCATGGCAGAAACTGAAAAGGATGGGATATGTATAAACCTTTTTTTTTATATTATTTATTTGTTTTAAAGAGAAAAATGATCTTGTGGCAAAAAAAAAATGTTTTAAAAACAAAACAAAACAGAAAGGCAGCAGTTTTGAGTTGTATGTAAATTAAAAATCTGACATTTCCCTGCCCTCCATACTTTTAATTGAAGTACTACCCTCTTCATGCTCCAGTTCTCAAGAAAAACAGAAAGCACTTAAAATGTATTATTAGATCTAAGTATCATAGGAAAATAAGGACACCTACCTGGGTGATCGAGAGCATCAGCTAAATCGAAGTCACGTTGACCTAGAAAGAAGCAAAGACCATCAGAAGGCAGATATCTGTGACCTCTGAAGGCACTGAATAAAGCCAGAACCTTGCTTAGAACAGGCAGAATGGAAACCCACTCAAACTGTTGTAGATGCTGTCAGCCCTTGCCCCTGCCCCTATGTGGGGCCCTGAATGACCACAGTCATCAGCTCTCCTGGCATGCCTGCCCTGAGGTCAAATGCGTAGATAATGGTGGTGATTATGTTGAAAAATAGGGTTTTGTAGCCAAGAATTTGCCCTATCAAATAATATTATTGTGCTCTTTGTATCTGGAAATAAATAGGAGGCACTACTTTTGCAGTGATTGACATACATTCATCTCTCTGTGATCGGCCATGTCTTTTTAGCACATAATCTTTGTGATTCACCTCTTTACAGAGCAGGTATCCAGCAGTCCTCACCCAGAGTATAACCCCGTTTTTCCTGTGTCTGCATGCCAAATAAAAGGTCAGAACACAGAGACCCACAGAAAGACACCCCGCGTTGTTAACTTTGCCAAGCAGGAATGCTTCTCTGCGTCTACCACACAGGTTTCCTACTCTGCACCTGTTTATCAGTCTGCTTAAAACACTTAGTACCTAACTCTAGGCTGAAATGCTTTTCTTGGAAGGGATCAGAGTCTTCACAGCAAGAAAAGTGTTATTGTTGGAATGGAGAAGCTGAGGACTGTTGGAGATGCCCCTCAACCCAGCACGGGTGTCAGCCTCAACTCCACAGGTGCTGGCAGGCTCCATGTCACTCCCCCTGTTAATTACTGCTTTGATAACAGCCCTTGTCTGTGTCAAAGAACTCCATGGGAAGGTTAGTTAATCAGCATTAGAACACTGCATGATCCTTAAACAGAAAGCAGAACGGAAGTATAAATTGAAACATTTTTGACTCCTGTGAGGATTTTCACATCAGTCTGTGAACTTAATTATAGCTGCTGTCTGACAGGAAAGATAAAACCAGTCCGGAATGCTGAATAGTGAGTGGTCTCAGAAGCAAAACTGTCCCTATACAACAGTGTGGCAAACTCATGTTTGGAAGGCAAAAGCAGGTAACAGCATAACGCCGTCCTGCTAGTGCTATCATACATTTTATCTCATCATTTGAGCTGTTCATGGATTGTCCCCTAGTCTTACCCTGACTGCTTGGATCCTTAACCTCTCAGCTAGGCCCTTACATCAATAATATCCTACATGCCTGTTCTTCCATTAAATGCAGCAATGCATGAAATTGGCAATGGGTTTCCATAGCCAATACTCCCTCGCTGGCCCCAAGCTTCTCCCCAGGATCTACGTCGCAGCTGTGCCATGCCTGGCCATGAACCTGCAGGGCAAGGGTAGATTCTACCCACTTGCCAGGCCTCAGCCCAGCCTTGTCACCCAGCCCCGCCAGCCAGTGTGCATCCTGCTCCTATCACTTAAATCACGGAACACCAGAACCATAGAACAGGTTGGGTTGGAAGGGACCTAAAGATCAACTAGTTCCAGCCCTCCTGTTGGGAGCAGGGTTGCCACTTAGTAGATCAGGCACAAAGAAACATAGAATTGCTAGGGTTGGAAGGTACCTCAAAGATCATATATTGTCGAATGATGGTTTTCTGAAGTATATTTTATTGACAGAAATACCAGCAAGTTCAGTTTGGGTGTCCTTCAATTTTATCCTCAATATAAATCATCATTCTCAAACGGCATCCCGAAAGCTGAGGGCTGTATAATCTGAGCCCTACTTCAGGATAATCCCAGAAGGGCTCAATTTTTGCATTGGGGTGAGTCAGTCGAAATAATTCTGAAAGACCAAAAAACTGTTGGCCAAACCGGGTCCTGGGTTACAAGTCCTGACATGAAGGAACTAATGATGTGGAAAGCAGCTACAGAGGTCTTAATACTTAGAGAACTTGATAAAACTGGATTCTAAGTGAAGACTATGGAAAACTTCCAAGTGTAGTATATCTTTTAGGTCAGGAGAAAGAAAAAAAAAATAACAGAGTTCTCTAATCCAAAAGTATGGTGGCATTCAAACAAGATCATGCACATGCTTCCAATCGCATGAGAAAGGGAATCAGTAAATGACATTTGCCTTTCTCCTGAAATACATCACTTGGTTTCCTTCTTCTGTTGTGTGTCTGCTCTGTGGCTGAAATGGTAGATAAAGAGGCGCTGTTTTGAGACGGCAAGGGAGAAATGCAAGGCTACCAAAATGTTAAGGAGAATAAAAAAGAAGCCCGAGAAACCCCTGCAGAAAATATTCAGATTGAATTTTTGTTATTTCTGATGATCAGCCAGATAATAAAAAGAAACAGATACCAATGGCACCAACGCAGAATGACAAACAGGGAGTAAGAAAGGAACCTGCACTGAAGTTTCTCTGGTTATGTAAATACAAGCCTTGGCAGATGGGCAGTATGTGGACATCTGCGTAGCACGGTAAATGATATTCCAATAAACTGAAAAGATTGCTTGGACTTCTATCCCAGTATCCTTTGATAATAACATCAAATGGTTGCCAAGAAGTAAGGTTTTGTGGAGCAGAATTTTAAATGATCATCACCATTTCTGAGGCTGTACCCAGACACTTAAGAAAATAATTTGAGAGGATAACAGATGGTTAGAAAGCTGAACAGCCCAGATCTCATCCACAAAATGGTGGGTCTAAAAAGAAAAACAAATCAGAGACTCAGAGCATATTTTCCTCAATAGGAACTGCAGTCACTTCAGGGAACTCTCAAGATAAATGGCATCTAGAATAAATTAGACAAGCATCTTCATAACTTCACATAACTGTGTTTTTCACCTGCATAAATGACCTTTTTTAAACAGCTTCCATAATAGAAACAGCTGGAAGTATACTCTTGAGAATGAGAAAAAAAAGAGATAAAGGGAGAAAGAAAGAGAGGGAAGGAGGGAGGAAGGGAAAGGAATGGGAGGGAATGGAAGGGGAGGGGAGGTATTTCAGTAGGGAAAAAATAAAAATTCATTTGTAATATATATATAGCATGCATGAAGTTATGAAGAGATTTAGTTATGCAGGTTGTGCTAGCTCAGAATTATCTCTGTTATTACTGCTTTGGGTTAGTATGCGATCTCTTGACATCACTTCTTTCTTCTGGGAGTACCCCTGTTTGCGTATAGAAATAAAATGACCGCAGTAGTTCTTTTTGTTGTGTGGCCCACAATTGTTCTTCAACTGTTCTTCAAAGATGCTTATATGCTCCTGTCTGACACCACAGTAAAGTCCTTTTTGGCAAACAAGAAAATGCTAAGCTAAGAAAGCAAACTTTCCAGATGGATATACTGTTTGTACTGAGAAAGAAGCTGTTTCAATGATGTTTGCACAATCTGCTCAAACACAATGAACAATACTAACAGCAGGACTTTTGCTGGCTCTTCCAGGATTATTGGGGATGTAATTCCTTCTTCTCCACCAAACACTGGAGTTGTGCCAGTAGAACTTTAAAGAATAGGCCTGGCTTCAATTGCTACCACTAGGCTTCCCCGTGATAGCCACACAAGAGAACAGACTCCATGAAGCCAAGCACCAAAACACAGTAGTTCAAAGTGTAGTTATTGCATTTATTTTTACAGACATCATTCTTTCAGGCTGGACATTTTCTTTTACTAGTGTTCATACTTCCTATTAGCCAGGTCAACTTAGTCCACCAAGGTGGTCACTCCTTTACAAAGTCAGATACACATTTAGTATGCACTAGCTTTTGCCCATATTTGTTATTTGAAAATGTGGCCCAAGTAATTAAAATACAGATGGCAGCGTCTTGTGCCTGTAGTTGAACATGAAGCCTAAATGTTAATCACATCCATCAGCCTTTAGCACTCTTTCAGATCTCCCACAGTTTTTGAGGAGAGTTTACAGGGAGAAAGAACAGATTCTACAAGTGGATACTATCTGTTATTCACTATAGAATCATAGAACCCTTTGAGTTAGAAGGAACCTTTACAAGTCATCCAGTCCAACTCCCCTGCAATGAACAGGGACACATACAGCTACATCAGGTTGCTCAGAGCCCAGTGCAGCCTGACCTTGGATGTCTCCAGGGATGGAGCATCCACTGTATCCCTGGGTAACCTGTACCAGTGCCTCACCACCCTCACTGTATATGTCTGTTTCCTTATATCCAAGCTAAATCTCTCTCCTCTTTAAGTATGAAACCATTTCCCCTTTTCCTATCACCTCAGACCCTGCTAAGATGTCTGTCCCCTTCTTTCTTATAGTCCCCCTGTAGATAAGAAAGGCTGCTATTGGGTCTTTCCAGAGCCTTCTTTTCTCCAGGCTGAACAGTCCCAGCTCTCTCAGCTTGTCTCAACCATGACCGAGTACAGAATTTTTCTCACAAAAGGCTACCATAGCATCACCACGCAACTTTGAACCTCAATAAGTCCTACACTGCATCTGTATGAACAAAGCTTGTGGCTTTGAAACAGACATTTAAACAAGACAGCATAAATATTGTTAAATGAGAGTCAGGCTAGCAAAGGAAATTAAGTTCTCAGGCATTCGGTACAAGTAGTCTATCATTAAAGGTGAAGCTTAGATACATGAGAAAATGTGTTTGTATGTATATGTACATCTGTATGGCCATACAACTTTAATATATGTGTATGTTGGATGAATTCTGTCCTTTTGTCATTGAGATGATTAAATTAATGGGCTTTGAGTGCACTGATAGCAGTCATACAACAGTTCAGTCATACTGAACAGATTTTCTGAAAGTGTTAGGTATCTGAAAAGAACATGATACCTAAATCACCTGTGGGACTTCTGTGCTTTTTTAGCAGAAATGGTAAGATATTCTTTGTACCGATCATTTCTGATCATTATATAATCACTGCACATATTTCCTCTGTGGTGAGAAAATAATACATATTCTCCCGTGTATTTGGTTCAGAACACACCCATTTACTGGTCCTACTTTGTTCAGGAATTACTTATGTTTGTTTAAAGGAAATTACTCACATAAGAAAAGTTGTGAGAACACAAAGGTTTATGCCCCTGAGTGAACACTATGGACAAACCCTCAGTGAGTGGGTACGGTTTCTTTCATGTAAAACTCTAATGATTCACATTTCCTGATGAAGTTACTTTAGATCATTTCTTTTTCCACCACGGTCCTTTCATAAACAATGATGGCCATTTCAGCCCCTCGGTGGCACGGCGGAAACTGAGTGTGCTTTAAAATCTGTAATTACGATCTAAGTTCCAGTCTGCAGACCACAGCGTATGGACCTGATTATTGGGTTCATGTGTTTTGCCGGGCCGCTTCTGTTTATGTTTTGAACTCAAAGGAAATGAAAAAGTCTTTCTCACTTATTCATACTAAAACACATTTAAATAATTACCAGCCAATATGATGTATTAATAAAGCAGGAGTGGTAGCACTGCTTTATGTCTGGGCAGCACGGTCTCATCAAACATTAAAGAAAGTCTTCTATGTGTTTGCTTTGCTGTGGTCAAACAGCAGCTATTCAAAGGTAGCTACTGCTGCTTATGATGTGATGCACCCTGCATACATAACATCAAGTATATATAATTTTCTGAATCTTACTCCAGAGTGAGTGCCGAAGAAGCAGATGTGTCTCCAAAAATTACATACAGAATAAAGAGGCTGGGACCTCTAACAAAGCAGCAAAGAGATGCCAGGCTTTGTCACTTCTGTTTCTCAGAGTATCTTCTCGCGTACCTCATCCCATCTCCATCACCAGAGCAGAGGCAGAGAACTACCTCTGGCTGTTCAGCAGGCAGGATGGGCAGCACAGACTTCAGTAGTGTTGTTCCATAACCAACAAGATAAATTTGTTCCATAAATTCCATTGTGTAGCAAATCCTGTGCACCCAAAGCACAAGTACTCCGTGGGCATATATACAAAGGTTCCAAGCAGATTAAAAACACTGCCAAGTCAGGGCAGGGGTTTTGCCAGCATGTTTTGTGTGCATTCTCCACTTGTGCTCTCTACAAAAGTAGCAAAGAAATGAGGCCTGCGATTGCTCTACTCTGCACCATTAGCAACGTGTTTTCATTCAAATTAGGCTGGAAGGAGGTGCTGGAGGTCAGCAAACAGACCTGTATAGCAAGAGACTCCTCTAGGTCTCAAGTGCCACCCCAGCCTCATTTGGATTACATTAAAACGAAATTGGGATCCAGTGGGTTGCAGCTGTTCAGGCCTGTTCTGTATGTGTGCTGTGTATGCCTGGTGCCTCCACCACTGCTTCTGTGAGGCTTTGGGCAGAATCATAGAATCAGAATCATAGAATCACCAAGGCTGGAAAAGACCTAAAAGATCATCCAGTCCAACCATTCACCTATTACCAATAGCTCCCACTAAACCATGTCCCTCAGCACAACAACCAGTTGTTCCTTGAACACCCCCAGGGTCGGTGACTCCACCACCTCCCTGGGCAGTCCATTCCAGTGCCTGACCACCCTTTCCGAGAAGTAATACTTCCTAATGTCCAGCTTGAATCTTCCCTGCCGTAGCTTGACACCATTCCCTCTGGTTCTATCACTAATGACACGAGAGAAGAGGCCGACCCCCAGCTCACTACAACCTCCCTTCAGGATGTTATAGAGAGCAAGGAAAGACTTTGCTTTATTCTGTCTGCTAATCTGGCCATTGTTTTTATTTAATCTGGAGAACTGTTGACTTCTGAAAACGTATTGCTGTGATGTAGCTCTGTTAATAAATTACTCAGAAATTCAAAATGCATGGCTGTCAGACAAAGCATACACAGCAGAAGCTGGATCATATTTTCATAGCTCATTCAGGTGGTTTCTTTTACTTGGGATGGCCTATTTGACTTCATGAGATGCTGTACTACAATCACAATTTTAGATATATTTTTCCCTAACAAACAGGGATTTTAGACTCCAAGTGGAAATGAAGGAAGATTAATGTTAAAAGACAAGATGAAAACAATATGGAATCATCTCCTCATAGCCAGGAGATAAAAGGCCACAGAAACGCATACTTTTGTTGATTTCTTGAAAGACTTCTGACATTCATTTGTTTATTTATTGTCCTCAGCAGGCTGGAAAGAGATTGGCAATTGCTGATGCGAATGGGGGGAAAACGCAGACTGAAAACCAGAAGTTTGGGTACTGCTCTGAGGCTTGCAAAGTGGCAGCAGTGTTTGAGAAGCAAACAGAGAAGCTGAGCAAACACAGTTGTTGTTGTCTCTTCCTGAGCTCTGGCGTTACAACAGCTCAGCTGATAGCAGTGTTTCAAACAGTTCAGGTATGCTGCCTATCACACTGTGGTCACACCCTTGGATGGCAATACCGACTTGCCTACAGAAGAGAGCAACTCTGCTGTTGGGACTGGAATAACTTGGTACTCAGCAACAAGAGAATTCACTGTTTAATACATCCCCTCTGATACCGTGAGCACTTCAGCAGGCATGCAGGGACCACACACACACTGACAGCAGGACGGGAGTTTGATGGAATTGTGTGAGATAAACGTGACAGGGTTTGCACCTCTCCCATTCTGTCTTTTAACTCCAGTGAAAACTTCATTATTCATAATAACTAAGACACATAGCGTCTGAAGTCCAAACAGGTCTGTAATTTTCTCCCTGCAAAGTGCCTAGACAATTACCTGAGAACACAACTAGTTTTGAGTCAAAATCTTAGTAAGCCTTGGTTGGACAGTGATTTATAGTTTACTGGCTAGCAATGCTGTTCCCTTTACCTGCATAGCACTCGGTATGTAATGGAGTAAAATTAACTTGTCTGAATCATTAACTTTTGCATGGTCCTTGTTATTGACTAGCTATGTAACCTACCAGCTGGTCTTAAAAAACATGGATATGTAGATTATATCTGTACTGGGTACCCAAGGAACACTTCTGAGCACTCAGGTCTGAGAGAGAGTCTCAGTTGTTCTCCAGCTTCATACAGGAGAGACCTCAGATTGCACCACCTCCCCTCTGACATGTACACACAAGACTAAAACTAAGGTGTATTGCCCAACAGGAGCCTTCACTGTGTTTGCATGCCCTAAGCAAGATGTATAGACACAGCCGAAGTTGGATTACTGCAGGTCAGCTGAGCCTCAGTAACTGACCGGTGACATCAGCACGAACATCAGCAAAGGCAGTTTCTTTGAGGCTTCTTTCATTTGGATTTGGCCTAAAAGCCACCCAGACAATTAGCTGCTGCATCTCAACTTGTACAGGAGAACTCATGGAACCTGCCTGAGCTTGAAAATTACAGAAGCCAAAAAAGCTTGAGAAGAAGCACTGAAGAAGATCTCAGTAAGCATACAAGTTTCTAAATGATGTCAGATCTCGCTTTTCATGAACAACGTTGTCCTTGGTTGTGCCGTGTCTCTGTTGAGAAGAGTCCAGCCAACTAGCTGAAGGCACCTTGACACAAAGGAAGCTCTAGATCATAAGGGGAGTCATAGCATCTGGCCTGGCCACAGTGTCTAGGAGCTATCACAGATGGTTAAAGCCTAGGTAAAAATTAAGGCTGCATATAAGAGCGTGAATCATGCCATAGACATTCATATCCTAAAGACTTAGACCAGCTCTTCCATAGCATGCCCAAGCCTTTTCTAACAGAATGTCTTGGTTAGGGCTGAGATGTGGTTCCTATAAATGTCTGCTGAAGAAAGGGAATACTTTGATGATAAAATTCAATGGCTGCTGCAACAGAATTAAAACAATTCATTTTGCTTCTCAGAAGTGGATTAAATAGTTTCCACAGTCCTAAGACTGTGCCAAAAGGCCGCAGCAGCTTCCAGCAATGACTTCTTCCCTGAAACAGGGCCTGAACTGCCTCTCAATTACACGTGTGCAGCCAGAACGGTTACCCTGACTGCCCTAGTAATTACAGTGTCACAGTGTATGGAAATCAGCTTGCCCATGCTCAGGTAATTCAAATAGAAATATTCAGCGTAAGAGAGAACTCCAGAACAAGAAAGACGACATGCCAGTAATGAGAGAGTGTGAATCATCACTGTTCACAACATGCTACGGGGCAGGTTGTCACTGTCCTGCCGCTCTGCTGTTTCAGTGACACACTATTTGTAGAAGACTTCCAAGCTGTTCCTTGTCTTTAAAAAAATTACTTTAAGTATATGGTAACAAACACTGAATTTTATCATCAAAGTTTTTGCTGCACTTTAGGGGATATTTACAAGAACCCTAATTAAAGGCAAGTTTTTTCTACTGCTCATCCCTTTGAGATCTCCCCGGGACTCCATTTAAATCCAGGCTGGTAGGAGGAAGAGCAGCAGCAGCTACTTTAGAACTAGTGGTTAATGATCAGTTTCTTCCTGCAGTCTAACATAGCTCTAAAAGTATTTGCAGTAATACACAACAATATAAAACGATTACCAGAATACTACATGTCAGATGCACACGAGGATGAGCCTATTTGGTTTGATGGCAAATGAAATTGTACAGAATGCTTTGCTAAAAGGAAATTACTTCAGAGTTCACAACGAAAACTCAACGCATAAGGATTACATGTTCTCCATCTGTATTCATTTTCCAAAATCCATTCACAAAATGTCTTCAGTGTTCCGCATTAATCCCACATACAAAGAAATATGCCTAAGTCTGGATTGTTAATCAATCGATAGCAATATTTAAACAGGATCATTTTAAAACTGCAGCGACATTTGTTTTTACAACATACATAACATGCTTCTGAACCTCAATAACCAAGAAAAGCTTTAAAAATATGGGGAAAAAAAGCATTTAACTAAGGATCTTTCTGGAAATGTTAAGTTCTCTCAGAAGCTCATTTTACAGCTCCCATTAATAAAAGTATATACTCAAGCTCAAGCTTGTGAATAATTTCAGGAGAGTAACACCAAAGGGAAACTATGAAATGATAACAAACAAACTCTAATTAGCACGATGGTTATCGGTGAAGATCCGAAAGTTATATATCTCTTCAGAAACTGCCAAAGTACTTACCTAAACGCTCTTGAATGTTTCTCATGAAGTAGTCACGACAAAAACAGCGAGTATTTCTACACGAGTGTATTTGTTGAGAGGCTGAGGTTTAGCTTCTGCTGTTGTTTTTCGTTTTTAGTAGCCACACGCTAGAAATAAGCCAATTTAACTTACCTCTTACGTGGACTAGAAGATAGCCAAGGAAGAAAAGAAGGATGCTTCTGAATTTCCCCATGGTCTTCTACGCAGGGCTTTGGTTGCAGCAGTTGTTATTCCCAGGAGATGATGGTAGATGTTGGTAGTATCAGGGTCTGAGGGAGACACTTTTAATCAGTGGCTGAGTCCGACGAGGTCTCTCACCATCACACTCATGTACTGAGGACCAAGGAGAAGTCCCTAAATGCCTCACCTAGTATGGGGCAGGTGATAAACACAGGCAGCCCTTCTATGGCAAAGCCACACACAGCACCCGTAGGTGACACCTGCCCTCTAACAAATGCATTTATCACCCAAGAGGCGAAGGCGGAGAGCAGGGGAGCCGCCTGCAGCACCCAATGAGATGGGAACCAGCGTGCTTTTACTCCACCTCTTCCCCTGAAGGACAGCCAACCTGTTTGACACCCTCTCCTCCAGAGTAGGGTGTGGTGCCACAGGAGCTGAAATAACTTGGGAGAGGAGGCAGGCCTTCTCCAAAGCGAGCCTGAACAATCTCTCAAATGTAATCTGTGTACAGAGTGCTCTTTCCCTGCTCAGTTCTCAGCTGACATCTAACTGCTGCTAAAGGGAGTCCTCCTAAGAGTCCAAATAGCTAACGAAAGCCACAGTTAGGGAAGTGGAGGCCAAGAGTTTGCTTTGCAAGGACTGGGATCGTCTACAGAGGTATAACGAAAGAATTAAGACTGTAAACTTAACATGGAATGTCAGACTGCTGCCCTGGAGCATGGCCAGGTCCCAGGTGGATGCTCTTAGTCAAGAAGGAAATGTGCCTGTCTTGATTTTTTTCCACTGATCTAAATGTACTTTCTAAATAGAAATATCCATGCATAATCTGAAATTAGCGCCATGCCAAAGTCCAAACAAGAGGAAAAAAAAAACAACTTTGGAAGAAGAACAGAAATCATGTATACATGCATGAGCTTATATTAAAATCACAGTTAATTACATACGTTAAAATGCAGCTTGCCACAGTCTCTCTGTGGTAAATGTATGCCAGTTCATTTGCCTGCTGAACTGGATTGCCATCATCTTACTGGCACACAGCACCAACATGGAGACTGCTGAGTGCTCCCTTTCGTTGGGATGTAAACTGCAGACATTTTCATCAGCAATGCTTCGACTGTGGCAGCAAATGCACTCAGGGCTTTGCTACTACTAATAGCGTATCTGTACACTCTTGGTGTTGCTGGATGTTCCCACCTGGTGAGGAGCAAAGGCTGGCCCCCAGGTGCGTTTCTGCTGTGAAGTATGGAATCATAGTTTATGTACTGGTCTCCTGACGGGCCTATTGCTGGATCTCAGAAGTGTTAAGGACAGAAGGGTTATAAAGGGAACTCTGTCAGTCTCTTAAAACAAGGATCAGAGCATGACAGGATTGCTCTTTTCCCAGAACACACACACACACACAAACCAGGCATGTGTGCTAATCTTCATATCAGCGATGAATATGCCTGAAGGAACACAAAAGATAGCAAGGCTGTGTACTAGTCCCAGGCAAGTCCAAGCAACTCACAGACTTCAGTAGCTTTGCTTCAAAGCAGCTGTTCTTGACAGTGGGTCTTTGCAGAATACCTTATGTCACCTGTTTGCTCATGCCAGTTCTTCCAGATACTTTCTTTGGATACTGAGACTATTAAGTTTAATTTGAAGATGATGCGTCTCTTGTCAAGCTCTTCCGAAGCCAGCTTCTACTTCATCAAGCTAAGTAAAAGCGATACCAGAAAGGCCCGAGGGCACACTAAAGGAGTGGACCTACCACTGGAGTCAGAAGGCCCCAAATATTTATTCAGATTCTGTTCCTCAGGCCCTGTAGGACTTACTAAACTCTCTCTGCCAAATAGATGTGCGATAGCTTGCCCAAGGTAGTAAGTATTGCATATTAAGCACAAATGTAGGGCTTTTTATCTTATCTTAGATTGGAATTTTATCACTTTGAGAAAGCATTTATCAAACTTTTCCTATTTGAAAATAGTTCTACCTAATATTCACCTGCCAAAGCTGACAAGATGCCTCATTTTTTAACTTGTTCTTTCACAAAAAAAAAGGCCCCGTACATTTAAAAAATAGCAAATGGGTGGAGAAATGGAGCCAGTGCGTCTGTCTATTCTCTACGCTAATTGCTACTATCACATCAGGCCTCTTTGAGATGAGACAAACTACAGGAGAACAAGAGGACAATCACAGCTCTCCGGTTTTAACCTCATCCTTCCTGTGGAGAGAGGTTAGACATTACTCTCTTTGGCACGGGCAACCAATTGTATGAGTCTTTCAGAGATGAAAGAATCAGATTATAAACTAGAACTACTGGGGAAAGCCTACAGTATTGTTTATCATAAAAACAGAATGTTTTAATTAAAATCTTGAAACATCGGGTTATCGTAGACAGTCATCTAAATGGAAGCCAAATACACAAGTGAATCAGTGATATAATTTGGCAACAGGATAATATAATTCCTACATCCTAACTAGAATTTCAGTGTTTTATCACTGAAGGTGGAGAAGCATACATTTTGGTATTTAATCCTTGAAGTTCTTAAAGTACTCCAAATGCAGGGTGTTTTTACTGCATTCCTTTTCCTAATCCTAGTCAGCTCTTTCAAGTTTCCCTTATATCTGCCTAAGAGAAAAGAGCAAAAAGAAGACAAACGTTTCAGTTTATGGAAAGGTTAGAGTGTGTTTCAGAACCTTGACAAGTGAAATCTGTAGAAGAAAGATGGAGGAAAAAAGTCAGATAAACCAGCTTGGAAGGTGACCTGCAATTAACAGAAAACTACGGAAACACACAACTGAGAGTGCAAATTAGTCCAATATACTCTGAAAGCCAAGTGTATTAATGAGTTTTCTTTGGCATTCAAAATTTGGCATCAATTTGGAAATGAACATGAAGAAGAACAACAGCAAAAAGCTTCCAGATTTCATTTTTAAGAATTGCTTGTTTTCATTTCCATGATTTGATGATTCTTTTGGATAAGTTTGGAGAAGTAATTGAAATGGATATCACATATGAAAAGTGTCAGAACATTTTTAAGCAGTCCTTTTACTCTGAGGGTGAACTAGTCTACAACCTCAGTTCTCTTGTAGAAGCCAAAGTAGTAATATGATGTTCTAGGACAAAATAGTCCTACTTAACACGTTTTTCTCTTATCACTGCAGATAACTTTAACAACTCTAGGAGTGATGCCGTTTCCCACCTCCAAGGAGGCAGATTGGAGAACTCAGAGCTGCGCAGTAGGAAAAATAGAGCACTCTGTGTTGACATTCCCAGTTTAATGGCAAAGGTGCCTCAGCAGGACTGAAACTACCAGTTTGGGCCTGAAAGGTTTTTTTTTCATCCCACTGCACAGGCAAATTGAGACCTGTATGGAAACTGGAACACGAATTCCCAAAATAGGACCTGTAGATCACTGTCATCCCACATGGTCACGATAAGCAGCAACTGATCAGTGGGAGATGACCATAAATACATCTCAAAAAGGTGGAAAAAAAATGTTACTTGATGTTTCTTGACCCAATGAGTGAGAGAACTAATGGATTCGGATATTGGAACAAGGAGATCTTACTGGTCCCTTACAACCCACCCATTTTATGATTCTATGATTTAGTTATAATGCAAGAGCAGTTCAGCTACCCCACCACAAAACCAAAACTTCAGTGGGTAGTAAGGCACATAAGAGGTGTATCAGTTAATAGCCTGATAGCTGAAAACTAAGCAAAACGCTACTTTTTATCCAGACATAACTAACAGAAACCCAGAAATTGGCAGTTTCTTGCTCCAACAACATAACTGCCCCAACTTTCAAGCCTTCCCTTCAGCCTTTTCTCCCTGGATTGTTCTTGTTCCAGAGGTGAACCTCCACACAGGTGCCATTTCTGCTCTTCACACTGGTAAAAACCCCATGAAAACAGCTCACAGCCTTGTTGCTAATGGCCAACTTCCTTCTAAGCTGATTTTGTAAGAAATAAATATGAATTCCTGAATGAAGGGAAGCTACGCCCAGGAGGGGAGTAAACTCATTGAAAGAGCTGACAATAGCAGGACTAGGGGAAACGGATCCAAGTTGAAGGAGGGAAGATTTAGGTTGGATGTTAGGGGGAAGTTCTTTACTAGGAGAGTGGTTAGGCCCTGGAACAGGCTGCCCAGGGAGGTTGTGGATGCCCCGTCCTTGGAGGTGTTCAAGGCCAGGTTGGACGGGACCCTGGGCAACCTGATCTAGTAAAGGTGTAGGTTTGGTGGCCCTGCCAGGCAGGGGGGTTGGAACTAAGTGATCCTTGAGGTCCCTTCCAACCCGGGTCATCCTATGATTCTATGAATTCCCAATCAAGCAGGAAGACAAATTCCCTTCGAATTCTGCTTCTGTGGCAGAGCACCAAAATGTTGCATTTCTAGGACTACTAAAAATGAAAATACTTAATTATTTTTTTTAATTATTTATTTTAAGAAAAATCACAATGATGACAGGAGGGATTAGTAAGTATTTTTATGGCTTGCAAAAGCTGGAAAAGAATTCAAGAGTCTAGTTACCGAAAGCAAGTTTGAACTTCCCCTTCATTCTTAATAGACACCAATGTATTTCTGTCTCCTCTACACTTGGCACCGATATGTTTCTTCATGCAGATAAGCTGTACATTTAATTTCTTTTATTTACACAGATCAGATGTTTACGTATAAATTGCTCTCCCATCCTTGAAAACACTTAGGAGTTTTAGCACTTTCCTGTCAAAAGCACAAGTGGGGCAAAAACAGAAGTTTACAGATTAATTCCACCATGACAAAACACCAAAATCTGTGTAAAGCTTTGTTGCAGGCTAAGAAATAAGTACAATACATTCTTAAATGAATTATCATTGGCATACATTCGTATTTGAATGCGTAGATGTGCACGTTTAATATCCAAATTCATAACGACTTCTACGACGTTGCACAAAATACCCTCTTTCTGTAGAACTCTGTCAGGTGGCTGAGGCACGTTAGTAAGACAAATATTGCAGAACTGCACGAAAACTAGAACCATTTAGAATAATAGAACCATTTAGAATAAAAACCAACAGAACTAGTCGGACTATTCCTTCCAGCCTGAACTGGTTATTATTCCAGGCTTAGTCCTTTAACTGTTACGAAGTGCACAGTTTCCTATGCTCGCATGGATCTTTGAAAACTCCTGGTAACTTCCAGAAGCCACAGCAAACCTCACAAGTGCTTTCAGCTGAGAATGCAATCATTGCCTTTCATCGCAATTGCAATCCTTCACAGGTCCAAAAGCATTCTTCACATGTATGTTTAGTGGATGCTTGTGGAGTGAGGCAGGGTTGCTCTGGTCAGTCTTGTTAGTCTGTATTTGTTAACTGCAGTACAGTTTTCATCTTCTAAGGGTGTATTATGAGCCTTCTGAATTCAAAGTAACACGTTATTTTCTCTCATGTTTTTGGTTTTGTGAGCCTGGTGACGTTAATCCCCACTCTCTCCAACGCTTCATTAACAATCAGTCTTACAAGTTGTACAAAATACAGTCGTGGCTCTGGTTTGTAAATCAGGCTTTCCCACATCTGATCAGCTTAGCAGCTGCTACGCAAGAAGAGCCTGAGAGGACCAAGGGTCTGTATGCACTACTTTGTTGTTCAGAATCTGTACCAGACAGACATAATGAAAAATATACAAAAACATCTCTGAATTTTTTATCTTTTGGTGGTTGACCAAGGCAGCTACACAGACTGTATCAGCAAAACCCCCATCAAGATCCATTATCACCCACAAACAGTGAGCTGTTTCATTTGCTTTGCTTCCAGGTGCCTGCATCAGATCCCAAGTTGTTTGGTCGGTACATTCACTCCATACAGGATATTAAAAAACAAAACAACAACCTTTGAACTGCCTAAAAGCAATGGCATAACAAAACATAAACTTCTCGTTTGTTTTTTTTTTGGAGAGGTAAGAAAAAGTTAAACATACTGAATGCACTTGAGGCACACCCATTTGTCATAGGAGTAAAGGTAAGAACATCTCCTGTTAAGGCCATATATTGGTGCGCAACACTGCTTCACAGGGCTATCCGTATAGAAGCACTCAGGTCTAAGTCACACTCTCAGAAATGTTTCAAACGTCACGGACTGTGTTTTCTCACACAGTTTCAGTCTCTGCTGTTTACGTTATACTTTTTTGTTTCCTTCTTTTTTTTTTTCTCCTTTTTCTTTTTTTTTTTTTCTTTTTTATTTTTTTCTCCCCAGGCAGAATGCAGGCTCTCTATCCAGTTTCAATGGTCACCATCATTTCTCTTAGTTCTCCAGAAGCGTGCGCTGAACTAAAAGGCGAGAAACAATTTAAGATTAGCACACTAAGTTAACAATATATATATTAGAATGTATGTTAAGTAACAACATATTTGGACAACAGGTATTTTCAGTGGATATTTGAAACAGTGGTAAAATTCAGGTAAGCAGAGGCTTGATGCCATGAAGCCAGTGCCCTGCCTAACAAGGGATACTGCATTCCAGATTTTTACTTAAGTAACCACATCCTAGTAGATCCATGTAGCTCTCTACAGTAGTGGTTTGTATAACCTAACATGCAGTTACAGACTGCAGTTTTGCCGATGCAAAAATGAGATGGGGTGCAACTTGCATATCTGATGGAAATAATCTTAGCCTAGGTTGCCTACATTTTCAGCAAGTCCAAGTCTAAAAACTAGGGAAGAATGGCCACATAATCAGGACTGAAATCTTGACCCAGCGCTGTTAGTTGTACTGTTAAGATACAAACAAGCAATTTTCTTCAGTGTTAGATGTCAGTGAAGTGTATTTAAATGGGATCCCCACAAAACCAAAACAAAACAAAACTCCTCTTACCAGGTGGCTCAGATTGCGCTCCTCTATGGCTGTCCATATTCACATTCTCTTCATCTGCTGGGAAATAAATAGATGCTCAGCTCTGAAATTTCCCAAATTCAAATATACCAGTGCCTGGTTGGACTGATGTATTATTATCTGCCTTCACCAATGACAGACTTGACTAGAGAGACCAGATAGACTAGAAAGACAGAAACAAAGCTGCCATTCCACCTATCACCTAAAGCACTCCTGAGTTCTCTGATCCAAGTTCCATACCATTCAGGTAAAAAGGAACGGACCACCGCAGAAGAAAGATCATCTGGGGAAAAATACCCAGGTAGATGTCAAAAACCCATTACAGAGGCAAGCATCTTGTGAAGACACAAATGCGAGACTTACAAAGATAGAAATGATCGTGTATTTTCCAGCATGAAGGTGGTCTGTAATCCCCAGCCTTCACTCAGCTTTCTTTAAATAATTGTTTTTTGTAGTCTCTCCTGCTCACTCTTTAGCAGGAGGTAGTTTATTTCAAGGAAAACAGAAACTTAAGCCTGTCTGCTTTTGAAAGTCTAAGTTTTGGGCATGGCACACTAGAGAATCCCTGTCTTGGATAGGAGAGGTTACACCTAGTCGATATGAATCCACTGCATTGTTAAAACTACCTGATGCGTAAAGTAAAAATTCTAGCTCCCATATAAAGTACAGAAAAGCAACTCTATGAAAGGTGAAAACAAAATAATTTAGAATTCTTACCGCTTTGTTTGAAACAGAGTTTCTTCTTCTGGTAAGCAATGAAACTAGATACTGCTCCAATTGCAGTAGCAGCCACAGCACTTACAATTCCAGCTATTGCTCCCTGAGAAGCTGAAAAAAAAGGTTTTGTAGATACTATTTTAGCATCAAAAGCGATGTCAAACCTGTATTGTCTAAGCCTGTGAACACTTCTAAAACCCAATAAACATGAAACTGTAACATGAAACTGTATTAATCAACTTTTTATATCTTTGCGAGTAATTAAAAGTTAATCTTTTGATTTTACAGCTATTAATTTCTCAGTAGTGTCTACTGTTAAGACACTTGAGTACGTGTGGTTTAAGTTCTGCTATTTTAAAAAAGCTTCCCTTCCATGACCAAACCTGAGTTACACAAACACAGTCACTGCACCAGCATCGCTGAGACACTTTGAATCATTTCCTATGAGTTTTCAAAGATTTATAAAAGAAAAGCTCAAAGGTAAGAGTTCTAGATTCTGTGTTTTGAAGCTGAAGCCCTCTGTTAACAATAAGCATTCTAGTGGAATATTAGCAACAAAAGAAAAGCCAGAAACAAGTTTCAGACATACAGACACCATGTACTGAAACTCTTGCACTTACCCTCACCATCTCCACCCTTATTTGAAACTGAGTCCCTTTCACCTGCAAGAATGAACAGAAGGTTTAGTTTTTACATGTCTTAAGAACAGTGGTATTACAGGGCTTTTTTTTGGCCAGTAAGTCAAGGAAAATGACAAGCCATTTGCTGATGAACAAATTCTTATACATCTATATAGCATGGATAATTAGATCCATATAATATTAAGCTCTCTTGCATTCACATGTTCTTTTTTCAAAGTACAAGTCACTGTATCATTAACTCCAAGCTTTGGCACTCAGTGCTTCTACAAAAATGAGTACAGCGCATCTGTGAAGGCCAACTTCATTAACTTGCCTTCCACCACAGGAGAATACTCAGCAGAGAGGAACATCACATAATTCTAGGTTAGCCTTAAAATGTATTACCATTTCTCAAACCTCAGCCTCACTTACTAAATAGCTTTGCTACTCTCTTAGCAAAAAAGATTGAAGTTCTGTAAATACCCTGATCTGTCACTATAAAATTTATAAAACTTGCAGCACTCTGAAACAGAAACTCGCGCTGATGAAAACGCTGTACATGTCCCAAAGGTTGCTATTATAACCATCAATTTTTAAGTTACTGTTCCAAAGGAACCTTGGAAGGTAAAAGCTTCCCCAAAATTACCCTCAGTTCCCACTAAGATAACTTTGTTAGAAACCTGCTACACGTCAAATCTACATCAAGTTATTCAAACTAACAGTGCCCAGAAAGTAATGAAATTGCAGTAATGCACACAGGGCTGACTACCGCACACTAATGATGACCAATACTGTGACTTGCTCTCCATAACCATCTCTATACTCAGATGCACCCCAACAGGTATGAACAGAAGAATATTTAGAGCAATACTTGTGAGCTATAAAATGGTTTCATATCATTCACTGTAGATATACCCTGCATCATCTGGAAGTCTAAGGATCAATTCATTCTGTGGAACAGGTGAAATCTGAGAACGCATCTCAAAGACCATCTTGTAACCCACTCCTGGGCTCCTTAACTATAGGAACTAAAATAAATTGAAAGTACTTCACAGAAGATCTTAAAAAAAAACCACATCAATCAAATACCAGTATGCCTTTAAAAACCATATTCATGATGAATTCTGAAACAAACGCCACATTCACATCTCAGTTTTAAAACCTATCAATGTAAACGTAACAGTAAAAATCCCTGAATGCTGATTTCACCTCTTAATTACCTGGGTATTTCTTGCCAAAGGCAGAACACATTGGCTTTGAACTAAAGGACATCCTGTCATGTTTCAAGTACTAGAATCAGAGTTGTTAAAAATTAAACCACGTTAACCAGCTTGCAATTAAGCTTTTATCAAAAGCTCAGGTATCCATGGGATCAGTAGGAAGCAGAAACTACTATCTTACCATTGCCGCCACGGCTGCCACCACCTCCACCTCCTTCTCTTGGTAAATCACCATCAAATAGATCTGAATCATCAAAGCTGTCTATAAAAAGTAAAATCATAATTATCTTATGTTTTCTAAGTTCAGTGAAAAGACACTTCAAGGCACATAATGACATGCAAATATTCTGCAGTTAATTCAGTTAGAATCTGTGGGGGTTGTAGGCTCAGGGTCATGATTATGACACGTTCACATTCCAAAAGCCCTCTCAGACTTAGGTCCCATTTGGCTGAGCACTATACATATATGTATATAGATATATATACACACTGAGTAAATGAGAAAGGCTAGAGTCCAAGATTAGATGTTACTGCAAGTACTACCTACTAAACAAGCAAGAACCTCTGTAGGCTATTTCTATTTGGGTAGATTTGGGTAGCAGAACAACTCTATTGAGGCACATGTGACCTGCACTCAAACATATGTTGTCTACCAGGCAGGAGAAGGAGCATGAACGAGGATACACATTCCAAGCAAGAACTCTTCACAACACACACCTCAACTAAGGCAGCAGGATAGCTGAATACGCCTGAATCTGTTTTGTATGGAGCTAGGTGAAGACAGAAGATGTCTAAAGCACAATAGAAAGAGTGTGTATATTAAGCCTATCTTTACAACACACATTAAAAAAAAAATGTATTGCTTTAGTTAGGGGCTTTAAAAAACCCTAAAACGTATTTATTTGTTTAAAAACTTTCTGAGCTTTACCTTTAATTTAGATACTTTAAGAATATAGATCACACGTAGTTCCTCCTTGCTTTTTTAAGTCTAGCATGGATTCAGTTTGTAAAGACAGTCAATCCAATATGTATGTGCAATAGTGCACGCATCTAACAAAAACACTGTCTCAAAAACTCACACACTCTGTCCCCTCCTTTAAAGTTGTAAGGAAAGTGACGCAACAAGTTTGTTATGGAATTTCAAGACTGCTGCAAAGCTTATTTGCAAGGCAATTTTCCCGCAGTTCTCAGTGTCATCCAAACTAATATCTGTCATACCGTGCAGCTAATTAGAAAGGAATAATTATTAGAAGCTTAACTGGAATAGTAAAGACACATCGTGATTTAGGTGCTTATGCTAGAAGCCTTACCTTCTCTAGGCTTTACAGGTGTAGCAGGTCTGGGGTTATCTGCACACAAAAAATATATACAGGGGAAAAAACAAAGAGAGGTTAAAAGATCAAAAGCAGTCTATAATACAGTAACTCTGAAATGGCCTGGGAAAGAATAAAGTGACCATACTTACTACTGTGAAGAGACCAAGAGCAGAGTGACCTTGAAAGACTACTCGACTTATAAAACAGTATCAATCATCTCTATATCATGTTGATTTGCTGATTTTTTTATGTTACCTAGCACTGTTGTTTCATGTTAAACACTGTACTCTGAGTTAATGAAATAGTGCTTCTGTTACATCTGTCTGTATGTCAGACTTTTTTATGCCTGAATATACACAGCAAAGTTCACTAAGTCTTACGCAGTATTTCAATTTTTAAATCTGATTTTCAAACACCAAATTTCAAGTTTTTTTTCTACTAGATACAGATTATTTTGCTGTTTCTTCTTTTAAAAGCGCCAGATTAATCTCTTCCTGGCTCTAGGACAATCAGATCAGGTGTCCTTAGGCTCTCTGCATTCTCAACATAAAGAAGCTGGCCCATTCAGAGCACAGTTCTAAGACCCCAACTTAGGCTTCCAACCCTACAAAGGATCCTCTCTCTTCATCTACCTTAACCATCTGATTCTCTCACCCAACTGTTTCTCAACTAGCCACCTCTGTTTTCAAAATGTCAGTGTTTGGAAACAGACTGCTTGAACAGGGAGGAAACTTCAAAGCTGGTTAGCTAAGCTGGCTGTACTGCAGCAGGTCTAGTGATGGTGCCTAAAATGCTACCAGGCATTATCTGCCAAACTAGATGCTTCTTTTACCAGGTGTATGAAAGGAAACTGACTCAACAGGTTTGTTATAGAATCTCAAGAATGTTGCAAAGCTTATTTGCAAGGCAATTTTTCCTCACTTCTCAGCATTTATCCAAACCAACAGCTCACATGAACTGCAGCCAATTAAAGAGGAATAATTACTAGAGGTTTAAATGGGACAGTAAATACACATCATGATTCAAGCATCTGTGCTAGAAGCCTTACCAGAGTCTTTAGGCTTTGAGGGTAGATCTGGCCTGGAACCTATAGACAAAGAGTGTTAGAATGGATTACATCAGACTTAAATGCTACTTCCTGTAAATAATTATTTATGGACTTAGTGCCATCTAGTGAACACACGGCAATGAAACACATAGGACTTGGCTAAGAAATGTGAGGTCTGTTACTTTAATCAACTCAGTGTCTCTATTACATTTAGATAATACAGGACGGACAGACATTGCACCAAATACCTCTGAGCAGTATCCAGAAAATCCTGATACTTACTAGGCTGAAGAGCATCTGCCAAGTTAAAGCCATCATCTATGAGGAAAGAAAGGACATTTTAAGTGCAGTGTGAAAACTGAACTAATAACTGAACTAATTTCACACTAATTTTTTACACAAAATGCACCTAGCAATGTTTTCACCAAGAAAATAATGGCAGGCCCATTCAACAGAAGTCCACAGAAGTACATCACAGAGCTACAAGGCATCATCTGCCCAACAACATGCTGCTTTTGGAGGTCATGGGATAACCCATGGGCCAGCTCAAGGTAAGCACGCTCAAGATGAGCAAGCTCAGCGTATGCAGACTGAAAACCAACAAAAGAATTTCTCATAGGGCTTTTAAGATCATGAACTCATGGAGCAACTTTGTAAAAGCAGGTAGCAAAAGACTCCAAAATGCAGAAATTCTTCTGCCATTAGGGAACTACTTTGTTTTTATAGAAACATCAAATCTCCATGAGCCACTAAACTGAACAATTCAAGGTCTCAAACTGCTACATACAACTACACTTGACAGCAAAAGGCATTGCAGGGAAATGAGAACTCACCGTAATCTGATGGTGGTGGTTTCCCTGTAAATCCTGTTAAGTGAGAGAGGAACAAAGAAGTTGAAATAGAATTTCCTACACTGTTACAAAGAGACATACAAGACAAATTTAAGCCTGTATCTATACAGCAGTAAGGACAAGATAAACCCTATAGTTTTCCTCTCAAGATCAGTCCCAAGGACTGCTATTGACCCAGTCACCCAGAACACACTACCTCAATACATTCATGAAACAAAGTGGCTTTCCAGCATGCATACAACCGTGTGATCTTGGCAGGAGGTTCTGATCTCTGCTGTCTTGTGACAGTGATAGAACCTGAAGGAACGGCTAAGAGCTGTATCCGGGAAGGGTCGAGCTGTTCATCACCAGGGTGTGGTCAGGCATGGATCAGGCTCCCCAGGGAAGCGATCACTGCACTGAGATGGAGTTCAAGTACACGGACAAGGCTCTCAGCCATATGGTCTGATATTTGGGTGGTCTCACATGGAGCCGGGAGTTGGTCTCAGTGATCCTTAGGGGTCCATTACAACTTGGGATATTCTGTGATTTAATGGACTTGTGCAAGACCACTGCCAATGCATCCTTATCTCTAACCTGGGAAGATATTAAGTTCAGATTTGTACAAATAATTGTTTGGATGGTCATAACCAGAGGGTTGTTGTTGTTGATGGCTCTGTGTCAAGGTGGAGCTGGTTACAAGTGGTGTTGTCCCACCAGGATCTGTCTTTGGACCAGTACTCTTTAATATTTTAGTCAATGACATAAATGATGGGATCGAGTACACTCTCAGTAAGTCTGCAGATGACACTAATCTGAGTAGCTCAGTTGACACCACCGTAGAAGGGAAGAACAACATCGAGAGAGACCTGGGCAGGTTCAAAAAGTTGGTCTACAAGAACAGAGTAAGGTTCAACAAGGCCAAGCCCTGGGCAGCCTGAACTGGTCAGTGGTAGCCCTGCCTGTGACAAGGGGTTGGAACTGAATGGTCCCTAAGTTATACTCAAATTCTGGCTTGTTTTTCTCCTCAAATATCTACATTTCTCCAGTTCCAGTCCCACAAGGAGGAATACCTGAGCAAACACACACATTCATCTTCATGTTTTTATGCTGTGGAAGTTTCAGCTGAAGCAGAAAAGAAACTATTTCTCTCACTGGGACCACCTTAAAACTTAGTCTGAGGACTGCAAATGGTCCCAGTCACGGCAGTTTCTCTCTAGAGGAGGAAACCAATATAAAAGAGTGTGCACACAATGACATCGTTATTTTAAGGGACTGTTTTTGCATATGATGTTCATGGAGAAGTAATTTAGAGTGATACTGCTAACTGCCAATCTGACATAAGACATGTTTTGAGACAGCAATTAAGAAACTTGAGGGTTAATAAGGAAAAACTCATTCAACATTGTCTGGAATCAGTTGGTATTCTATAACCACAGCTCTACTTTCCAAGAATCCAGCAAGATGTCAGGCTCTTCAAACACATAATTTACCCGAATAATGATAGCAAATTCATCAACGCCTTACTTACAAAACTCATTACAATGATCTGTAAGCCAAAGTGCTTGTGGTCTCATTTCCAGAGATGGTTTGTTTCTCCGTTACTTGAGGCCTTCACATGTCTTAAACCACTTGCTTTTATGACTATACTCGCTCAGCTTTTACTATGGGTAGGAGCAACTAAAATAACAGTTCAAATACTCAGCTTGAAAAGGGAGAGTTTCTGAACCAGGAATTCAGCTGGTATCAGGGAAGAAAACATGACATATTTGTTTGGATGTGGTACTCCGGGATATGATTTAGTGGAGGGCTGTTAGAGTTAGGGTACTGGTTAGGCTGCAGTTGGACTTGATGATCTTCAAGGTCTTTTCCAACCTGGGTAATTCTATGATTCTATATGATGCAGATAAAGATACAGTATTAGACTGAAGGCAGTAGTAGGATCCACGAGGATCTAAATTACAGTATTATCTGTTTATGCAGCACTAGCAGCTCTGAGTCAAAGGAGTTCCCTCCATGAGTCATGTGCATGGCAACACACCAAGAAAGGCGAGCTGCGATGAATCACCGCAAACTTTCTTACTTGAGCAACAGACAGATGGAATGTTGTTTTTCTAAAAACGCTGGTGTTCTCCTTCCACAGTCCCGGAAGGCAGAAGTTCCCCTCCCCTCCCAGCGCCCTGTGCACACCCCAGTGCAGAGCAAGCACACTGTGGCTGGCACAGACTTGGAGGCAGCAGAGAGCTCATTCCCGTCCCGCTGCTGGGTGCTACCTGCTGCTCTTTAGGTGGCCTGGATTCAGCTCTGTCCTTCTGTCTAGCCACTCCTCTTCATGAAATCCGCCAATACGTTCATATTAGCGAGGCCTCTAATTTCTGCATGTGGTTTGACAGGCTCTCTGGTGGGTGAAAGGCTGGTAGCCACAAGCACATAAACTCACTCAGGAAACCAAACTAAACACATCCTCCCCAGCTTCCACTGGGTAGCTGGATTTTACTCTCCCATGTCTCACATTCTCCTCAGGGGACTTAGAAGTAGAAATATCCAACACCTAACCATAAGAGAAGCTGTAGAAAGTACAGGAAGCCCAACACAGGCAACCTTGTTTATGCAGCAGTTAAAATAAGAGCAGAGTCATTACCACTCTTATAATTGCCTTTCTAAGCTTGTTTCCAACTCAAGTTTTGCCCCACCAGCATTAGTTACCTACTATAAAGAACGCACTGCTCAGTTATGGCACTTATTTTCCAACATGCCATAAGTGAGCAAAACCCAGATAAGCAACTGGATCAAAAACAAATGAAAACCTGGGAGAAAAAAAATGACATTATTCTCCAAATATAACTAAATATAACTACAAGAACTGCCTTCCAAGATTTGAAATGGAGAATTCGGAACACGAAGACCACTTGCTGTGGGCAGAGGAATGAACGTACACCCGCACCACTGCTCTCAGCCAGGGCAAGAGGTTCCCAGCAACGTCCCTCTGTAACAGCAACACAGATGGGACGTTTACTCCCATTGCCAGGCAGCAGTTTATAATTAGTTCTGCCTGAAGCCTCGTGGAATTAAATCCCACGTGGTTGGCTTTCAAACCCAGTTCCTCCTATAAGGATCCCTCTACCAACACTGCTTTGCATGTTTAGTTTCCACCAGATGCACAGAGTGACAGAAAACAAAACAGCTTTGCATAAAGTTATGTTCTGAACAATAAAGCCCCCTCCTACCTAAAATAAATACGGTCCGAGCACAGATAACAGCTGTAAAATAGACAAAAAAGGAAAGAATCTTCTGCATTTAGGGAGTGTCTTCTTTCTGCACATCTGGAGTTTTCAACAACATATCTGCCTGGAATAAAGTCAGTACGGGCTCTGCTGCAAACAGATGTGGAAGACTAATAACTATCACGTGTCATTTCTGAACAGTCATCCAAAAGCTGCTTCCTTCAGAAACTTACTTTATTTGCACCAACCAACCTGGAAAATACAACATGTAAAAAGTTGGGACAGTAACACAGTGTGACTTTTTGCCTGATCTGGCTGCTAAGAAATAAGATTTTTAGATTAATCTGAGCTGTATTAAATTTTTTGAGTTATTTCTTCCCCCCCTTAAAGGACAGTTTAATACTTTAGATTAAGAAGAAGTGAAAGCCTATAAAACCACATTTAGACTTAACATTATTTGCTTAATATTCTGAGTTATTTCAACAGGTGATAAAACAAGCCTCTCACTGGGGAAGAAAGTCCTGTATCTCAAAGTACAGCTTGGGGAATTTTCTCTATTTAATAGCTTCTTGCACACTGGACTACTTTTGTTGCCCCTTTGAGCAGTAGGAAGCAATGAAAATACAACGGTGCTCTGAACATCAGCTGTAAGCAGAGTTTCCCAGGAAGGATTTGATGTAGGAATAACTGTACAGAATGAATAGCTGCAAATAGGCAGAAATGAAGCAGAAGAACTGGGCACACCACAAAGCTAGAGAACTAACACATTGACAACAGTGCTGCCAAATGCTGAGCAGCTGATCCGGAAAAGGAGTGAAAGAGAACTGCACAGAAGTTACACGACGTCAGAGAACTCCTGCAAGTACATTCCATTGAGCAGTAAAGATAAAAGCAAATATTCAGCATCTTAACAACTATCTCCAGAGTCACCCTCCAGCCTCAGCCATCCTGCAGTTCTGTGACACGGGGTCAGCTCTAGTTGACTAATTTGTTCTACAGACCTCAAGCAAGAAAAATATACCACACAATTGCCCTGCAATTCACAGAATCACAAAATCTATATATACTGGAGATGTACATTTGATTTTTGTTCATTTCCTCTTACCTGTGGTTCCAGGAGTGCCTGATTACTCTTCAAGATGGCAAACACTGTGTACTGTGCTTATTGCTATTTCAACTAATGCTTGACCTCAACAGGCACACAAAAAGAACACTAGAAATAGTGAGTGGTTTTACAAAAATCAAATGTTAAAGTTTCCTCCCATGTAAATTGAGAGACTAAGGCAAAATGTGACTGGCAGACAGAAGCTGCAGGCATCTGATCAAATACTGTAGTGTCTTATATTATTTACATATTATTAGTCTCTTGGCTAAGTAGCATCACTATTAGTCTTTTTCTAAGCCAAATAAACCAAAATCCTCATAGTACACGTTGCTCACATTCTACAGCTTCAAAGTTTACGCTGCTTAATTGACAGACCTTCAAGCTTTCACCAAGCCGACATAGCCCACACTTCCATAACCAGTTGCATTCCTACACCAAGGCTCACATTTACTCCCCAAAGGTCAAAGTCAACATGCCAGCACCTCATCCTCTTCCAAAGCCAAGGAATCATCTTACTCCTCGAGGATTTCTGCACATAAAGCTTCAAAAGCTGTTGTCACGAACTTCACCATAGTAGACTCAAGTCTCTGAAGCCTCCTCCTGTGAAGTGTGTGCTACAGAACAGAGGGCATATCGCAAGCAGCCAGAAGTGAACTTAGAAAGCTGTGGAGCAATATACATACTGATGGAAATAAGCAGTCACCAGAGTAGATGGTGGGGCTGGGGAGGACACACATACCAGGCTGACACTCGTGTATTTGAATATGAAAACCTCGCAGAGATAGCTGAGCTTACAACTATCACCAAAAAAAAATAAGCTAACTGCAATGGAAAAGCCACAGTTATTTTATCCAGGAAAGCTGCTAACTCTTCAGTATTGTGTAACTTAATTAAAGTAATGATTCCCATAAAAGCAGCTAGAACTTCCATCAAGTAACTCAGTGCCATTTAATCACTACAGGTTTATCTCTACTTTTACTCAGGTAATAACATTCAACTGGAATCTTTGTATGCATCTGCATAGCCCAGTACTCTTTCCAGTCACGTACAGAGGATGGGAGAAGCACTTTCAGGGCAACTGTGCAGTCTGAGCACGAAGAAAAAGGGAAAACTAAGGAGCCGAGATTTGTGGTCTGTCTGCCAATTAACTGAAAGTTCCGTAAGCTCAACAGTTAAAGAGTGGAAAATAATCTTCACTATGATCAAGGAAAAATAATTTAAATAATAACTTACGGTGAACAAGCCTTCAGAACAGAACAAGGCCTTCCGTTTAGAAATTCTTCCTTTAACATAAAATTTACTTGAGAGATATACACCGGCAGCGTACACAGAACTAAGACAAGAATACTCCTCTATTTCCAGCAGTTGATTAAAATTATGGCTCCGTAAAGCAGGAAAGTAGTTTTAGGTCAACTGATACTTGTAAACTGACAACTCATTTCACAGCCTGATTCTCTTTCACCTTTCTCACAAGAATTCATACCACCTCCATATGCTTCATATACTAATCAGAAATATTAACTGAACAGAAAAGTACTTTCTTTTATAGACTCTTTTTCTTTTGGCACGCTCAACTGTGACCAAAGAGATTTTTCAGGAACTCTGTGTACTTAAAAATAGCTCCTACAGCTTCTGCTGAAAGGAAGAAGAGAGAGACACTGCATTTTACAATCTGGTTTTCCTGTGGGGAAGGTAGTGGTACAGGAAACCAGACCCGGTGCAATGATTTGCAATGACTCAATTCACATTTTAACCCACTTCTCTGAGACTGAACCCTTTCTGGCACCAGACATCTCAATTTAAAACAAAACCCACATAGTTACACTCAAAGCGTTTCAATAACAGCAGGGACGTTTTCCTTCCTATAAATATTTACTTGCAATGAGTTGAGAAAAGGCTGCAATAAATGACAATTGAGTAAGACAGGCCTTCATGATTTGCACTCCTTTGCACAGTACCAGCACTGGCATGGAAACATGCAGAACTAGCTCAGCCACAAGACGCATGATGTGACAGCAACCTGCTTCTCCGAATGAAGAACTCTGAAGGCTTGCTTTTCTTCTTCAGATAAGCCTCTCGTACACAAAATCACTCCTCAAAAAAGTACTGCTGAAAGGTCGCCATGCACACAGGTCAATGTGACTAGTTTTTGTTGCCTAACAGGTAGATTAAGCAGACTAGTTAGATCATGTGCCACACTTCTTGCTTGCTGGTTGCCACTGAGCTGAATTCTTTCTCAAATGAGGTTTTTCTTTCCGTTTCCTGTCAAAAAAAGATTTTTACTTCCGTTCCTGCATTACTAGAGAAGTGAGACAAACCTTCCCTTCCGTACCAAGGCTACATTCTTGAGACACAGGAGGTTTGATGTGCTCATGTATGCAGTAGAAGTATGTGAAACGCATTCAGATTAAATCCTGAGCATTTCCAGCTCAAGTGCATCTGCTGAAAGCACGTCATCTATTTCGCTATATATATAGACAAAAACATTTATCAAGAATTTTCCATACCCCACCCAAGGAAACACTTTCACCATCTTTACTCATGCTTCTATGTCACCCTCTAACAATAGTGCTATCACTTGCAGAGAGCCTTTGTGCATGCCGGACTTTAATCTGCCATATACACATGCTCTTTTGTAGATTACCACGTGAAAACAGTGGGAGCAGATGGAAGAACTGCCGTTAGGGCAATAAGAACTATAAAAAAAGATAAGTTAAAGATAACTTTAAAGTTATAAATAAATAAAGATAACTTTATCCAAAAGCTTTCTCCGTAGGCTTCCCTGAACCCTCACCCTGAAACTTCTTGTTTCTATATTGATGGATTTGTGTTCCTTTAGTGCTGTCTGCTTTGTCCAACAATTGCACCAGGTGTCACAAAAGTGATCTTTCCCTGTACATTCACTTCACTTAATTTGCTCTCGTGGAAGTATCAGTTTAACAATCAAAGGTGGAGAATAAACAAGCTTAAAAGAAAGCTGTGTGTAGTCTCAATGCAATAGTTCTATTTGTTAACACGTGGAAAACGTGCTTTCCTGCAGCAAGCAGGGAAATCTTTTCCAGACCACAGTTTGCACTGCAAGCGTATCAAGAAAACAAGACTTCTTTTTTCTCTTTTAATGGAAAAACAAACTAAAATTGGCGCTTATCACACCAAGATACACAACCTTCTAACTGGTAGCTTTTGCAGTATTGGTCCAAAGTCTGCAAAAAAAGTGACTGTGGGAGGAAGCATGGGGACCTCCCATGGCACGTGATAAGATATGTAAGTTAAAACACTTTTTCTGCACATGGGAAATAACTGGCAAGGCTTGGGCAGCAGGGGGCTGTAGGGTCCCCTATATGGGAGTAGGTTATGACCTTCCCTATGCTGGTTATGGTACACCAACATGGTGCTGTTAAAACTGGAAGCGTCCCAGCGAGTCCCAGAAGGGCACTCATGGCCCAGCTTGAGCCTCTTTAAGAAACAGCAGCAGGGCTTTGGGAAGATGCAGGGAGAAAGATTGCCAGGGGAAAATGGTGCTGGGAACGCACTCTTGGATGGAGTGGCTTGATGGCACATCAGTGTGACCCTGAGGGTCCCCAGCCCAAATGACCCACACTGGTCACACACCCCTGAGGGAGTTTTCATCTTTCTTAGAATGTAAATTTATGATAAGATGCTTGCAGTAACTATCAGGAAGATAAATACAGTAAGAGCTCCCAGACTTGAGACTGGCTTATCACAGGAACTGTTGGAGAACGCTGACAGCATCGAGACCTGGCACAGCCCAGGATGAGAATAACAGCAGGGACTCCAAAGCTCCAAACAGAGCCTTAGTTCCCAGATTGGGAATTGGTGGTGGTGTTTAAAACGGAAGTGCTATGCCCACTGCATATGGTGGAGAAGATTTAAATGACGTGTTAGCAGGTGGGAAATACAGAACCTTCGGGGACCCGTGAAAACCCCTGCCAGCCAGAAGGAGAATGCTAAGAAATGGGCCGGCACCAGCCTCAGGCCCTGTGCAGGAACCAATAGCATCAGGCAGGAGCTGCAGCAGCTGTGGTACCCCTCTTTTGTGGCAGGGTGCTCCAGGGCTGGCTGTGTGCTCCCAGCAGGACTATGGGGCTCAGCAACCAAGCTCAGCAGCAGAAGACTGAAAAGCAATATAACAGCCGCACACAGAAAGAGCTACTCCAACACAAGGTGTTGATGTGTGTATCCACATTAAAAAACATCAGCAGGTACTGTGTTCTCACTGTAGCAAAGCTGGCAATAAGTTGCTTGAGGTTTTTCCACTCAGAAAGTAAAATGTAGGCAATATGCTAGAACAAATAAACACACAGACTTGCTGGTACCGCAGAATGCAGCCCAGGCTGGAATCAGATACCAGCAGTCATTTGAAAAACCACAGTGGTCCAAAAAGGAGAGAAAGACTGTGGAGCAGAGTGGGTTTATCACGCTCCCTGTAACCCCCTGGCATCCAGTGAGGCAAATGGTACAACGGCTTGTTTAAAACTGTCCTCCAAGGAAAGAGAACCGCAAAGCTGCAGAGCTAAGTAAGATAAAGGCAGGATATTGTCATAGCAGCCCTGCAGAAAAATCACATCCGACAAGTTCATCTGCATCGACAAAGTACTGGCCAGAGTTTGTGACAAACGTCTATTAAGGCTGTGATGATGTTAAAAGAAGAATTTAGAACAAGATGCACATCCCAACAATTCTTCAATACCTGTTTCAGGGCAGGGTTTCAGCAGCAGAAGGCTGCAGGGTGCCCCGCGTGGGAGAAGGCCCTGAGCTGTTCCCTAACATAAGGAGAGGCCCTAATAGGCATACAGAGAGACTGCTGAAAGGATGGCAACTGGAGATGTGCTCTGGGCAGGAGAGGCACCACGTAGAAGGGGTACATCCCTGAAGACTGGCAACCATGGACCCCCTCACCAAGGCAGGGACAGCCTGAGGGACTGTGGGCAACCCACAATGGGGCAGGGGAGCAGAGGCAAACCAGCAGGAAGCAATGGAAAGAAATCATTAGGCACATGGGTCTTCTGCTATGCCTGTCACCTCACCAAAGGAATGGAGTGAGTACAGCCATCATAAAACAGGAAATCTGAGAGAAGGAAAGCAGGGAGGAGAGTTGTTATGCTTAAAGCTGAACCTTAGAAAGAGGAACTGCTTAAGACTTTGATTGATTCTTTTTCTCGACACCCAAATCCACAATTCAGTTCATGTTAACTGACAGCAAGTCAAAGCTGCACTGCTTATGACATTCTCCCAAAGCACTTTCACTATACTCAAAAATGTAGGCTGCTGTGCCAGTACTTGGAAAAGCAGTTTGACTAAAAGAATGAGGTTTGCCCCTGTCAAGTTGATACTAACTGACGAAGATTACTATTATTACAGCATTTCACTAACACAGCTGTTGCTTGATGAAATACAACTTCACAGCAGCGACAGGTTCAAGACAGGGTTCTGCTTTAGCTCTTTCTTTTTCAAGTGCAATGGATCTCATTACACACACACACACCAGAGTAACATCAGGAGGATACTGACATTGGTCTTGGCTGGACGGCAGCAGGCTGAGTCACATTTAACTCTGGCCAAGTTAAACCACTGTAACTACAGAAAGACTAAGGACTGTTGCAGTGATGTCATTTTGCTGTAGCAGTGCAGTGGCCATTTTATACAAATAATAACACATTAAAAGCTCTTAGCCATTTCAAATTAGAGGAAACAGAAACACGGAATAGTACTTTCTGTACTTTCCAAGTTCACATTGCCATGTATGCATGCTAATCCGACTAAAAATGCTGAAAGTTTATTTATTCCTTTAATTAGATGTAAAAGGCACACAACTGTACAGCCCACAAAGCAGAGTATCAGTCTTCAGCAGCTCCTATGCCACATCCCTGCTCCAGACGAAAGCTCTATCCACAAGATTACTCACCAAACATTGTCATCTAACCATGTTTCTCAATGCTGACTTGCCTCAACACGAAGTTCAGAGGACACGACTCCTTCCCTCCACTCATAGCCCTACAATTACAGCAGCCTTAGGATGAAGGGATCTTTCTGCAATACACCTGAGGCTACTGATCTTGTAACACAGATACATAGGAACCTAGCATTTTTCTCACCACCCAGTGTTCACTACCACAACCACTTCTGGCAGCAAAGGAACTTAAGTCAGCAAGCTCCACTCGATTCTTGTGAGGAATCACTTCAAGCTTAACAACCTTGAGTCTTAAGTCCTCACCAAAACATCTTTTGGTCCTTCAGCAATACAGAAAGGAAACTGAATCTTCTGTCTGTTTGCAAGTTTTCTACTGCTCATCGTGCAAGGATTTTATAAATTGTACAAATAAACTGTTACCTAATACTTCTCATCAGTGCAGACTGAGAAGCAGATGCCTACAATTAGATGCTAGGCTCATCCGGTGGTTTTGCAGAGTTAAAATGGCAGAGTCAATCTCATAACTCAAAAGCAGCCAAAGCAGGAAGTCTCCTTCCTGATCTGCTCCCCTCCTCCCATCTCGTTTCCACTCTTTAATGTTCAGCCCTGCCACTCCTTTGTGCTGGCTCCAGCTCCTCTCAAACACTGTGCAGAACAGGCTCATAGCACGGGATTAGCCCTCTGCTGATTCATCAGGCTGAATCATCTCAGTACCACTCAGATGGGCACTAGATCAAATGCAGATGGAGAGAAATGGGAGGATCCCACTTCTCAGCAGATGCAAACTGTTACATCGGCCATAAAGAATCAGCTCAGTTGGAAAGGACCTCTACAGGCCATTTAGCCCAACCCCACAGCAATGAACAAGGACACCGACACATACAGAAGGTTGCCCAGAGCCCTAAACAGTCTGACCATGAATGTTTCCAGATAGGACATCAACCACTTCTCTGGGCAACCTGTTCCAATGTCTCACTAATCTTACTGTAAAAAAAACTTCTTCCTTACATCCAACCTAAATTCCCCCCCTTTTAGTTTAAAACCATTTTCCTTTGTCTTGTCGCAGCAGAACCTGCTAATGTCTTTCCTTCTTTTCTTATAGCTCCCCTTTAGATAAGGAAAGGCAGCTATCAGGTCACCTCAGAGCCTTCTCTTTTGGAGGCTGAACAGCCTTCTGCTCTCTCAGCCTGTCCTTGTAGGATGATATAAAGTGATGACATAAAACCTCCTATTCGACCTTCCTCTGGATTCAGCCCCAATGACAGTTAAACTCCTGCTCCGCTGGACTTGCAGAGCTCATGTTTGGAAAATGAAAGAAAAAAAAATACCAACTGTGAAGTTAAAACTGCAAGCTCAAAGTTCGTCACTGTTTAATAACACACACAAATACTCATGATAGACTGAATATTGTTTTAACCCTGATGGTTTTCATGTGCCTAAAACGGATGACTGAATACAAGTTCTCACTCCCAAGGCCATAGACTTGTGTGCCTGATTTATGGAAGCCAACCGCCCAAAGGAAACTCATGTCCAAAGCTGCACGAGAGCTGAACAGCTCATAGAGCAGGATTCTTAACTTGATACGGCTGTTCTGTGAATTTAGATTACAGACAGCCTACCAACAGCGAAACTCAGATTTTCAGAAGGACACAATTCAGGCTTCACCTCTATTTTAATCTAAGATTGCACCATCAGCAATCTGAAATTCCTCTGAGCAGCTCCACCCTCCCCAGACTAACATTCTCAATGCATTCTTGACTTCTTAGGCATTTTCTTTAAGAAAGAGTGCCCAAACTGACTATTACCTAATTATTTAGTTCATATTATCAGTGTAGACCAGTACTCCAATAAACTAACCCGAGTTTTAGAAGCAATCTGTTCAAGTGCAATAGCAGTTTCTTCAGCATTCCAAACAGAATCCCCAAAGTTGCTTTTTGTACTACATTTCTAGGCAGCACATTCAAAAATGCTGTTTCTGAGTGACTCCAAATACTTCTGCACCCTAAGGGCATCACACAAAACGATCTTGTAGTCCAAGGCTGTGAGGACCGTTTGCAGAAGAGCCGATTTTCCAAGTAAGAAGTAAGACGGCATCTCAATGTTAGCAGCATAAACAGCCTAAGTTTTAGAGCCAGTTATATACAACCGTACTATTTTTCCACAGTCCGGGTTTGCTAATCCAGCAGTTCAGACCGCAGTGAGGCCATAACAGCAGAACTCAACTCAAACAGGCTTAAAGCCAAATCGCTTCTCGCATCCTGCCGTGCCTACAGCTCCCAGCTAAGACTGAGGGCCGGCATCCTTCCTCTCACCTCACAGCAAAGGCATGGAGAGATGTAGGTTTCCAAGCAGTTTACAAAGAACTTGAGAAAAACAAACAAAACCATAAAGCACTAAAGCATAACATCAAATACGCTTATTAACATGGCAGAAGGCAGATTTCTGAGGAATAAGCCCCCGTTGCAGTTAGTCCCCCTGTCTAACTCCACTCGCTTTCCTAAAATGGAAGCGGCGTCGCAGCGGGCAATAGGGCACCGCCCGGCCCAGCAGGCAGAGCCCCGCCGTGAGCCAGCGGGCTTCCCGCGCAGCGCTCAAGGCACAACTGCGAGCACGGGGACCGGGCGGAAAGTTCAGAGGTACTTTTCCGCTTAGCTGAAACTATAAGAAGAAAGAAAAGGCAGTGCCCGCTCTCCCTCCGTCCCACAGCCGCCGGGGAAATCCCTCTCCCTGGGGACGCAGGGCAGACGGCTTCGCCGAGCCCGGCTGGGTTGGCAGGGACCCTGCGCGGCCGCTCCCGCCGCCCCTCCTCACCTCTGACGGGGTCCAGGAGGGCGAGGAGCGCCGCCAGAAGAAGCCCGCTGCGCTGCATAGCTGTTGCCCGCTAAGCTCCGCGTTTCCCCCAACTCCACGGGTACGCCGACAGCCACCCCGCCCGATCGGCTCGAGGGCGGCTCCCCGGCCACTCCACCCTATCAGGCCGGGGAGCAGTGCCCCCGCGGGGGGGGAAGCATCGGGAGGAAGGCGGCGCGGCCCGCCGGGGCCGTTCGGATTAGGGCGGTGCCCGTGCCGCTCCCCGCAGCCACGGGACAGAGCCCGGCTTGGAGGGCTGTGAGGAGTGTGGAGCTGCCGGCTCCGGGCGGTATCGCCGCTAAGGCATCCCCCAACCAGGCCCTGCTTCTTGGGTGGAATGAGCTGCAGGGTTTAAATACTGGCACATGTGTGGTTGTGGAGAGGTATGCGCTCTTGCAGGTGGCTTCCATTGAATCACCGAGTTTGGAAAAGACTGCTAAGATCATCCAGTCTAACCATCAGCTCCACCATGCCCACTCTGATCCATTTTGTGTCATCCCATGTCTTCCTCTGGGCAGGCTGGGCCTCTTCCAGCATTCGTGGGGCTTTGCCGGCTGGAAAAGTACAAAATCGCCTTATTAGTGAATCACCATCATGAACTGATGGGAATATTTTTCCTCCTTGACAGATTTAACCCGAAGCAATAAGGAGTTTAACCGTAGTCATCAAATCACTGCCTCAAAATTAAGGATAAACTCCTATAAAATAGGTGAGTTTTGCAGGAGAAGCACTGGGGTCCATGGAGGACTGTAGGCTGGAGGGCATGAGTAGCAAGAAGTGGCTTTTCCAGTCATAACACCTATGGAGTCAGCACTGTGTTGCTCTTACTATCTTCTTTTTGGGACTCCTAACCTAGAGGATAAGACTGAACGACTGCTCATGTAATTCAGCAGTGCTTTGTGGATACCCATAGGAAATTATTAACGTGCTCTAAAGAGGTCCTTTAACAGAGAGTTTGTTTACAACCGTTGCTAATCATCACCTCATCACCTGCTGAGTTGCTCTCCTGATAAAAAGAACAGGGATTTTAGTACTCCTCACAGCGCTGTTCAATTCTCTATTTAACTCTTTTGTACCAAAACTTTTTTCAATAACACTCATATTTGCCCTGCTCACACTGTAGTGCTTGTCCTTGCAGCAGTTCCCTCACTGTCTCCTGACTGTAGACTCTGCCAGAAGGCCTCTGCAAACAGCTTAGGCACTTGCTTGATTTGGATGCGCCTTGGAAGGAGACAAGGAACAAGTTGAATATTACCTTAAACCTTAAAGAATGAGATCCTTAAAAGACGTGTATGGTCTGAGGTTTGACCTGAGGAAGAATATACTACAGAACAGCATGATCAAGTTTGGAAGTTGTAAACCTAAACTTCTGTGACACTGTCCAAACTCGAACATCCTCTGATGTGAGCAGCTAAATGAAAGCCGTCTGTAAGCTGTGATGGTAATTGCACTTCTCAGTGTCTTCTAATTCCTCTTCTAAAGTTAAAGCCTTCTTCTTTTCCTGTCTCCATGTAATTTTATTCTCATTTTACCTATGAGTTCTTAGCCTTTCCAGAAACAGCGTATCTCCTAAAGTCAGCATACCAAGCTCCCGTGGTGCTGCTATTCTAAAGTTTGCAGGTCTCATGCTACTTAGGGAATTGTCACAGAACAGTATCCTCGCATTACATTCCACCCTGAGGGGTTCTTAATTGCTTTTCTCCTTCGAAGAGGAGAATATCCCAATAAATTACTTCCAATAATTATTCCACATAATCTGCCCCAAGAGTGTAGTCATTCAAGCTTCTCGGTATTGGGGAGGTCACACACAGTCTTGTTATGGGGATTACATCTCAAGGAACTCTCAGGCTGCTCACTATTTTATGAGGTGAGTTTACTGACTCAGAGTATTTAGCAGGACAGTGTTATCAGTTCCGAGTGAGGCCTTGGGCATAAAAGCCGAGCCAAAGGAGGAGGTTGGGGGCAGGCACAACCTCACAAGTTGCTACAGGCGAAGTCTTCAAGAAGAACAAGCCAGAGACCAAACAGGCGTCAGAATCTACTGTGTAAACTTCACTAGATCACCTGTTATGTTCTATGTTTTTATGGTCTCTTCTTTGCCAGAAAGGGTGAGACTTAAGACACTGCAGCCTAAGAATGTCTTCCTAAGGATGCAGATTACACCCCTCTACAATCAGCCTGTTCAGTTATTAGGAGTTTATGCAGAAGATGTGTATTTCCATAGCAGTGTCTACAAAGGTCTGTTACCTGGTCTCAGTCACTCTGCTTTTTCTTCTATCAATGCCTTTGATACCACTTGTTCCCTTCTATTAGCAGAAACATTAGCTCAAATTAAGAGGCGTGAGGGCAACAGAGATACCATCTCTTTTAAAGTTTATCCCATTTCTACAACTACAGACCTTTTTCTTACTGTAAATATGAACTGATTATTGTTTCCTATTCAGATTCTCTCCAGATTTTTTGTTATTTTTTCTCTTCCGCTAACATCTGTAAATACTTTGACTACACTTCCTTATGCTGCACACTATCCAGAGATCTTTTTTATGTCCAGATTTTACTGTATTTTTCAGAACAGAATATAAAAACAAACACAATTTTATAGATCATATGTATATGTGTATGTATTTTTGCATTGTAAGCTACATATGAAGGGACATTAGATGAAGTCTTGTTAAAAAAGCAAATGCATGTTATGATATGAATGCCATGCAAAATTTAGTTCCATAATGCGTTATGCAGCTTATTCATTAATCATAGAATCATAGAATATCCTGGGTAGGAAGGGACTCACAAGGACTATCAGGTCCAACTCCTGGCTCCTTACAGGACCATCAAAATCAAACCCTATGTCTGACAGCAGTGTTCAAACACTCCTTGAGCTCGGGGCCGTGCCCACAGCCCTGTGCATCCCGTTCCATGCCCACCGCCCTGTGGTGCAGCCCCTTTTCCTGCCCCCCAGCTGCCCCTCCCCTGACAGCTCCATGCCGTTCCCTCGGGCCCTGTCGCTGTCACACAGAGCAGAGCTCAGCGCTGCCCCTCCGCTCCCTGTGAGGAGCTGCAGCTGCCATCAGGCCTCCCCTTCATCTCTGCTCTGGACTGAACAAGCCAAGGGTCCTCAGCTGCTCCTCACACATCGTGCCCTTCAGATCATTCCCCATCTTCATAGCTCTCCTTTGGTCACTCTCTAATTGTTTTACATCTATATTCTCATTTTGTGGCATCCAAACTCAGTGCTCAAGGTGAGGCTGCAGCATAGCAGAGCTGGACAGTCCCTTGCCCCACCCAGCTGGCAGCGCTGGGCCTGATGCAGCCCAGTACCGTATAGTTGGCTCTTCTGGCTGCCAAGGCAAGCTGCTGGCTCATATTCAGCTTGCCATCAGCCAGAATCCCTTGATCCCTTCCTGCAGGGCTTCAGCCTCTCAGCCCCAGTCTGTAGGCAGATATGGGACTGCAGAATCTATCACTTTTTCTTGTTAAACTTCAAGTGGTTGGTAATTCCTCAGCCTTCTAATTAGTCATGGTCTATCTTCGAGGGAGTCGGCATCTCCCAGTTTAGTGTCATCCACAAACGTAGAATACATTCAAGTCCTCTCTCAGGTCATTCATAAAAACTAAATAGAGAACTTATTTTCTTTATAAGAAGTGTTGGTGGGGCTTTTTTTAGCATAATTCTGTTTTATTAGAAATAGAGCATTATTTCATTCTTTAGGTAATACCTTTCAAGCAATTACAGATCACAGCAATGACCCTTAACATGTTCTTCCTAGTCTGTATGGAAGTCTAACTATACTTCTGTGTATACATCAGAACACAAAAGGTCTGTCAGCCAGATTTGCAGTAGTGATACATGGACTATTCAAGTGCATCCATCTAAATACCTGTATCTACAAGTACTCACTGATAATTCTTTTCTGAGTATCCTATCTTAATAACTGAAACTCGAGGAACTAACTTTGCTTCGATTTTCTGAGCAACCTCCTCTTTATATTTGTCCATTGCGTATGAGTTCTCCTATACGACACATGCAACTACAACCCTTTTGCCTTAAGGTCAACTTATTTCTCTTCTGTAGTATCCTACATCAGTAGAAATGAAACCAGTTAACCTTTGTTAGAATCAGACATTAAACGGCTAGCTACCCATTATTTGGGGTATTAAATTACTTATGCATAAGCAATGGCTTTCTATAGATATTTTAGCAGTTTCTTTGTAAGATCTAGTGATGTCAGAACAGGCATGTTGTAAAGAAGCCTATTTTGTTGATATTAATTCTGTGGAGCCTTTAGGATAAATATGTTAAACATTGTTGGTTATGTGGGTTTGTTTTAGTAACTATTTAGTATTTTTATGGGTTCTTCTGTTGGAACAGATTTTCATTTTCTTCAGTTACTGCAATATATTAACATTTCCATTATTGATCTAAAATACCTTTCTTCTGCTTTTGATAAAATGGCATGTTTAGTGATGGGGTGTTTTATTTATTTGTTTGTTTTGCTTAGAGGAGTGAAATAACTCAGTCTTAAGGTGATAACTCTGGTATGGCAAGTCTCTTTCCATGATGCTAAATCCTATTAATTTCTACTCTTAGGAGTGGAAGGAAGGAGAAAAACTGACCAAACCAGTTCTTAAACAGGTGAATGCCACATTCATTTTAGACTGTTTGATCAGACTGCAACCTCCTAAGCCTAAATTAATACAATTTATGCACTTTTGTCATACACTGAAGGTGTTTTATTCCAAAAAACATGAACATACAATTATATGTTTTATTTGTTCAGGTACCATTGCCATTTGCTGTAATATCAAAACATACTTTATTTAGTATTTTTGTTGATGTTCATATTTCTCCTCTGAGGAAAAATAACTCACTTCTATAAACTTTAATACCCCAAAGAGATAAAACAAAGTTGGAATGGCTTCTTTTTCAACCACTGTGATTTCTGTTATATTCCCAGTACTGACATTGTCTAGACAGTAAAAACGTGTGGAAAGTTCTCTTTCTGAAAAGTCTGAAATGTTTTAATGTCTGAAACTTTCTGAAAAGTTTCTGAAATGGCCACAAATTGTATCAGATGAGGTTTAGATTGGACATAAGAAGGAACTTTTTCTCTCAGAGAGTGGTCAGGCACTGGAATGGCTGCCCAGGGAGGTGGTGGAGTCGCCATCCCTGGCAGTGTTCAAGATGCATCTGGATAGGGAGCTAGGAGATATGATTTAGTGGTTTGCTGTAGGTATGGTAAAGGGAGGATGGTTGGACTAGATAATCGTGTAGGTCCTTTCCAACCTTGTGATTCTATGATTCTATGATTCTTCCTTTCTAGTGTTCATGTCCCAGTGTTTTGGAATCGAGCTTTCAGAAAATATCTTACCTGAAAGATTGGAGGAAGGCGCCATACAGATCAGTGTGTGTGTTTCCTTTCCCTGACATGTGAATCCAGCTTGCTTTCCCTCATGCGCACTGCACCATCCCGCTAATGCCTCTTCCAGCATGTGCTTCAAGGCCGTCTATTCCAGAGATACAGATTGGACCACCTGCCTCAAGATGCAATTAGTTTAGCACAGAAGTGCATGAATTCTAAGGGCAACATGATTTAAGAATTTCAGTGATTATCCAGTGAGGTAACCTGGATAATCTTGTGAGGGCTCAGCTTAAAACCAATATCATGCTAGCAAGGAAGAAAACCAATGTTTAATAAGAGTTATTTTTTCTTCTATGGATTCTTGTCTTCTAAATCTCCTCCTGTTATGTAGCACAGGTTATGTAACTGCTCGGTTTCATAAACACGGTGAGGGTGTAGCTGTATTCTTTAAAGAGTTTAGGAGATTTGACAGATATGATGAGAATTTAGCAGCCATTTGTAAAGGCATTTTACTCATAACGATATTTGTGTGTATCACAAGAGGGCAAAATCTTCTAAGCTGCACTGTTATGGCAAAAAGCATCTCTTCATTTGTCTCTTATATCTCCATATAAAACGTTCTTCATTAAGATGCTATAACTGCTTCTGGCAAATTCTGCAGTCTACAGCCTAAGACAGGCATCAGCTATTTGAGTCATGTGTTGAAGAATACAAGATGAAGCCGCTCCAGAGTGTTATGAAGTATGCTGTTGTTGCACTAATCTTTAAAGCTTTAAAGTCAATTCTTTGGGTCCAGGCATAATTTGACAAACAGTGGCCTCAGTCTTTGCATATAGAACTGTAGAATCATTAAGGCTGGAAAAGACCACTAGGATTATTCAGTCCAACCACCAGCTCATCCCCTCCATGCCCACTAACCATCCCTCAATATCACAACCACACAGTTCTTGTACACCTTCAGGGATGGTGACTCAACCTGTCAATTGCAGCCTGTGCCACTGCCTCACCACCACTCTTTCTGAGAAGAAATATTTCCTAACATCCAACCTGAACTTCCCCTGGTGTAATTTAAGGCCATTACCTCTTGTCTTTTCACTACTTACCTGGGAGAAGAGGCCAGCTCCCACCTTGATATGGACTTATATCTGGCTAAGGAATCAATGACCCAAAGAAGCTGAAGTTTCTAAGTCATTTGTGTATGGAAAGACACTGTTTGGTGCCTGTGCTATGTGACAGAAACTGTCCATTCTTGAAAAGGCAAAGCCATATAAACAAAAAGTCATGGCAGCAAAATCTTGCAGTGCTTTAAAAATGAGAATACCACTGACTGATTTACATCACCGCACAGAAATACTACTACTCAACCTAAGAATAACAGCGAGTGTTACCTTTAACCCAAGAAGAATCCAGGTTTCTGGTCCCTTTTAATGTCTGAATTGCTTCTGCTTTGAAAATAAATGGTTATTCTACCTTAAATAAACACACTATGCTCTTCTTGCCTCCTCCCTTTCCACAAACTCACAGTATGATCCATAGGATTACATTTCCTTGCCCCCACACAGCATTCAGTGTCTGTCTCTGAGGCATGAATATTTATGCTTTGCATTCATCTTCAGACATAGGTAAAGGATTTCCTTTCACACACAGGACAACTGAAATCATAATTAGTCATCCATAGTCTCAGGAACTAATGAATCCAATTAGTCAAGTATCCCACAATCCTAAAGAAGGTGTCTGGTAAAGTTAAATTCTTATTTCCCTTATAAAACTCCTGCTCAGTTCCTTAAAGGATAATTTCCAGCATTAGAGTGTATTTCCTGCTTTAGGATCATTCCTGTGGTTTGTCTCATCATCTGTTTGGGAGCAGATGATGATCTGTGTCTTTGTGCTCAATGATGCCTATTAGCCAGCTCACGAGGCTCCCTCCTCAGCCCGTTTTATTGGATCATAACGCAAAAATGCTTGGCCGTCCTCATGCAGTTTGTTGGTGAACCAAGTTGACTTCCTGAGTTTGGTTCCTGAAAGATGAATGTTTATGTCCTTCCCTTGCAGCTGTCTGTACAGTACTGGGGGAGAAGTGGGTGTAGTGCTGGAGAAGCTGAGATGGAATAAAGGAAAGATTTGAAGAGCTGCAAAGATTGATGTCGTTGTCCAGCTGAGAATAAACCAGAAGAGCTTTCTGTTGGATTTTCTTTATATAAAAATGTTGATTTAAAGTCAGCTGAAGCAACGGGAGTCACATTTAGGTGTTCTTTTATTTTTATGTTTATTTTTTTCCATACTAAGGAGGGAAATAGATTTTGGTAGAAGGAACTGGGTTTGTTTAGCTTGGAAAAGAGAAGGCTCCAGGGAGCATATAAACAGGAGGGGGAACAGCTGTTTACACGGGTGGATAGTGATAGGACAAGGGGGAATGGTTGTAAACTGAGACAGGGAAGATTTAGATTAGATGTTAAGGGGAAGTTTTTCACTCAGAGGGTGGTGACGCACTGGAACAGGTTGCCCAAGGAGGCTGTGGATGCCCCATCCCTGGAGGCATTCAAGGCCAGGCTGGATGTGGCTCTGGGCAGCCTGGTCTGGTGGTTGGTGACCCTGCACATAGCAGGGGGGTTAAAACTGGATGATCATTGTGGTCCTTTCCAACTCAGGCCATTCTATGAGTCTGTGATATAATTTTATGATTTTCCTCTAATTCTCCGTTAGTTATGTGCTTTCCTTTTTGCTTCTGCCTTTCTGCCTTCTTAGAAAAATAAAGGAAAAAAAAAAAAAGAAAAAGAAAAAGAAAAGAAAAAGTAAATATGACAGAAAGGCACTTAGTGAGCCTGAATAATTCAATTTCTGTTTTATTATTTCCTTAGAGAATATCTCATGAGTAAGGGTTTATTTGTTTGCGTATGAATTTGTTGCTAATTCTGGAATCTGTGGGGGCAGATCCGCACTGTAATTCTGAGCAAGAAGACACACAACATTGCATTCTTTTCTTCAAGTATTTTTCTCTTATAGTGTAAAGGAAAGATGGAGAGCTTAACTGCAGCTTACTAAACTTGTAATGTTCTTGATTTTGACTGTATAATTTTGTACTGGGGAAAAAAAAATAATATAAGACAGAAATGGGAGAAATGATTTGCGTGTGAGAAACAAACCTCACAGCTGAAACACCCCCTTTTCCTGTCTGGTTAGTGTAGGAAAAGTTGTTAAGTCAAACAATGCAGCATTTTCCATTTGAGTTCATAAAACAAGCCAGCATAACTGTACCTGCCCTGGGAACACTAGCTGTGAATAACTTCTCCATAGAATTGAAGAGATGTGGAAAGCAAGTGTCACTTGGGAAAAATAGCTCATACGTTTGTCATTCCCACATCCATTTTTTCCAACTCATTTATTTTTATGCTGTTCTTTTCCTAAGCGCCCAGAACGGTATCAGAGAGCTTAAACAAATGAGTGCAAATCTGTACTCTTCAATCCTGGTGGAGGTGAAGTAAGGAATTGATCTCTCACTGATCCCGACAGAGGCAGGTTTGCACATGAGGTGCTTGTTTTAACCAGGTTCTAAAATTGTAGGGCTATCACTACTTGCCTTTCCTATCACTGCTACACCTCTTTTATTTTTTTCCTTTCTTTTTCTCTTTCTGTTTTGTATCTGGGTAATTGGAAAAGCCTTTTAAGCTTGTCCTTTCTGTCTGCTGAGGGCTTTAGGCAAGATCTAGCAAAGTAATTTACCATGTCCTTAGTTTCAGGCACAGCTAGCTATGTCTGGCACTGTGGAGTCAGAGGGGAGACCGTGTTGAGGTAAGCTTTGCTGGTATTTATGTCTGTAAGAGGCTACGCATGTGTTTAAGTTTCTGTGGGATCACCTGTAGTCAAGTCAAGATGTCACCGAGAGGTAAAAAAAAGCAACCACAACAATCAACTTAAATTCAGGTTGAAGCCTCTGTGTATTCTGCTTCATGCTTGTAGAGACTTAAAAGAAGCTGAAGCTACCTAGCATTATCAAATGCAGAGGAGGGCTCAAAAGCACAAATATCTGTATTGATGAGATACTGCTTTGCTGATTTTTATGCTGTATCTCATTTCTTGTGCAAAATCTGGCCGAATGCTGTTGTTTGACACCATTATGCATCAGTTTGGGCTTTGTTGAGTGCAGTGACAGACTTAGGTGCTTTAAAACCAGCAAAGAAAGTGATTGAAATCATGTCGAAATGATTTGATCAAATCTTTAAATATTCATAATACTAAAAAATCTACAAGTTCTTACTCTCTTCTCATTAGAATGAACTAACGGCCTGCACACATCTGTGCTTTGAGTGATGAACATATATTTGCCATCTCAGACCCCTCCCTCCAGATGCATCCTCCTAGCCTGGGTTTGTGTAGGAGACTACTGTGCAGTGGGGCATTAAGAGCAGCTGTGGCCCACGGTTCCAATGAATTGTCAGGGAAAAGCAAAGAACCATACATAGCTTTTGTGAATATCATGAGTGTGAGTAACTGTGGGCAATGAGTTGTCCTTCATTATCGTTAAACAAGTTGAGTACTACAAAGTGCCACTGCTACTGTATTCAAGTACGGGGTCCATGAAATTACTTTTGTTTTGTGGAAATGTTCAGAAGCACTTTGAGAACAGGTAGTAATTCTGAAGTGTTGCATACAGAAACCTTAGTAGCTGTGATTCCGGTTTCTAATTTGTGATGTTGAAAATAAGACTCTTCTATTTCTTTCCATAGCTCTACAAGTAGACTGATGTCCTCGGATATATCAAAATCTGTTTTTTATACAACAAAGATCTATTTGTTCTTAACAACATAAAGCGTTCAGGGTGGGATGCTTGGATGCAGCCATCATTGATGCAGTGGATGGCTTGAGAAAACCACAGGTTATATGAAAGTAGAACAATTTCTGTCTTCCTGAATACAGAACCTAGGAAGACACCAGTCAGTCCTCTCAGGTGAGTTTTGCACAGCTGCAAAATGGACTGAAACACTACTCCAACATCCTCCATAGTTTGTGCAGTTAGCAGGAGCAGGCAGCAGAAAAAGAGGGAAATTGGACTACATGAAAGCAGGCAAGATCTGAAAAATCAGGTGCTTACAGTATGCTATTTCTCTAACAAAACAAGAACAGAAACCCCACTGATTTCCAGAAGTTTAACCTTATACAATAGAGTCAGCATGTATCACCCCCCACTCTGTCAACTGCTGTCAACAAGAGCTCCCTACCCCACTCCCCCTTCCTCTTCTGCGCTGCTGCTGATGGTGCAGAGAAGAAGCAGGAAGAAGCACTTTCTTGCTCTCCTGAATACAGCTGAAAAATTTCTGTAACACCTTCAGATCCACAGCATTTCTCTGTTCTGCTTTAACTCTACTCACCGTCCTACAGCAAGCTAATGAGAAGGAAAATAGAGCTTTGCTTATCTATTTGTCTTATGGTAATGAATTTTCTGCTTCAGAAGTAATGCTGAGTAGGAGCAGATGCGTGAGGAGTTTGAAGTGGCAGACAAACATGCATCAGAACTGACAGGTTGTGTTCTGGCCCAGTGCTTTTGCAGTGAACTTTTTAAACTTCGCACAATGGGATTTAAAGAAAACATCAACTCAGCACATCAGTTCTACTGTTTTATTGTGAGGCTTAAACATCTCACTTGGCAACTGCTGAATGTCTCGTTTGTGCTGTTCTTGCACATGCCTCTTCATCTTTATTTACAAATAATTAACTAAAGAACTTCTGAATTTTCACACAATTCTTGGCAATACGATATCCAGCACTAGTTGGTTTATAATACTAATTGTAACATTATTCTCTTTGTATCTTATTCTATCTTCCTTCAACATATTCCTCATTCAGTGAGTTTCCAGGTGTGTTTAATTACTATAGGTAATTCACAGTTTAATATAAATGATCTTTTCCCCAAGTAACAACATTGCTTTGGTGAGGAACTTATGTAATGATAGAAAGGATTTTAGAAGTATAAAATATGCACAACTAGTTCTATGCATATAAAATCATGTTTCACTCAGAGGGCAGTGAGGTTCTTGCACAAGCTGTGCAGAGCAGTTGTGGGTGCCCCATCCTTGGCGGCACTCAAGGTCAGGTTGGATGGGGCCCTGGGCAGCCTGAGCTGGTGGGGGGCAGCCCTGCCCACTGCAGGGGTTGGAACTAGATGATCTTAAGACCTCTTCTAACCCAAACCAGTCAGTGATTCTATGAAAATGACTTATCCAGTTAATACACTGCAGGACCAGAAAAGTAGAAGTTCGTATTTACATCATTGTTCATGCATTCTAGTTCCATTCCTTTTTTCATCTCTTTTTTTTTTCCCCAAGGAGATGCAGATGCATGTGTGTGTTAATATATGTTCATCGTTAATTGTGTCTTCAAGCCTGTTTTCAAGAAAAATAAATCATTTGTTTTGCCATCCTCATACACAGTGCTGGGTTTTTCTGAATGCCTACCATTTATTGCAGGCAGAGTAAAAAGGAGCAGCAGTGAGCTGAAGTCCAGTCTTCTCCAAACCATAGAGAAAAGGCTGACATTGCTTTTCCATAGAATGGTGCTTTCTCCTAATGATAACTCAATGTATTTCTGAACAGTAGTCACTGCACTGATGATCCAACAGATCATAGAATCACAGAATCATAGAATAGCTTGGGTTGGAAGGGACCTCAAGGATCATGAATCTCCAACCCCCTCACCACAGGCAGGGCCACCAACCTCCACATTTAATATTAGACCAGGCTGCCCAGGGCCCCATCCAACCTGGCCTTGAACACCTCCAGGACTGGGGCATCCACAGCCTCTCTGAGCAGCCTGTGCCAGCACCTCCCCACTCTCACAGTAAAGAACTTCTCCCTGATATCTGACCTAAATCTTCCCTCCTTCAACTTCAAGCCATTTCCCCTTGTCCTGCCATTATCTATCCCTGTAAAGAGTTGACTTCCCTCCTGTATGTTGGTTCCCTTTAGGTACTGGAAGGCTGCAGTGAGGTCACCCCTCAGCCTTCTCTTCTCCTGGCTGAACAAGCCCAATTTCTTCAGCCTGATAGATGTCTGATACTCCAGTCCTCTGACCATCTTTGTGGCCCTCCTCTGGACCCTTTCCATCAGCTCTCAGTCTTTCTTGTATTGGGGGCCCCAGACCTGGACACAGTACTCCAGATGAGGCCTCAGAAATGCAGACTAAAGAGGAACAATCACCTCCCTGTCTCTGCTGGCCACCCCGCTTCTGATGTTAGATTTAGTTATGTTCATATCTGAAGTTCAACAGCAAAAGCCTACCTACATGCTAAAAAATATACGAGCAAACTCATGATCAGTTACGTCCATTTCTTATCAAGGACTGAGGAAAGAGGAAGTTCTGTAGAGGGCACAGTATGCGAGCAACAGAATCTCTGAGAAACCTAAAGAGTGCCCGCAGAGACTACCCAGGCACAGCTCTGTCATTTTCATTAGGAGATTTCCTGCTTAAGATTTTCAGCTAATTTCAGCTGTAACAGTATGTCACACAAGAAAACGCTGCAGCTTGGCTATGGCACATGAGTGGTGCCCCGAATATCTTACACATAATTTGAAACTTTCTACATTCTCCACCCTCAGATAAAGGAAACTGTCAGCAAAGCACAAAGAAATTTCTATGACTCATAAAGCAGCTTAATGGGCTTTTACTGGCATGCCTAGTTTGAGCTGAGTATAAAGGACAAAAGATGTCTCAGACCATCCCCGGTGAATTAAGCAAATGTGGGATTGAGCTGTGGTTATGCTTGCCATATTTGGAAGATGATTTCTTCTGGAATTTATCATATCTGGTGTTTTTCTTCATAAAATCCTTTTGCAGTGCAGTCAATAGCTGTGGGCCAGGATGAAGGAATGCACACATACAAAAGCTGTGGGTTATATTTTAATAGGGATCCCTACTGCTTATCAGTGCTGCTTTATGTAATTGTTTGGAAAAGGTCAGTATAGTTTGTGCTGCAAACAATTGAAGCCGAAAATTTTGGTGGGTTTTTCTTCTTTTTTTTTTGCATTGGGCTTGTGATCTTTTGACTAAATGCAGTATGAAAAAGGGACTGTGGGAAAAGAAATGAAGCTATTCCAGCCTCAGGTCATTGCACCTTTCTCTTAAGCTGTTGTGAATCTAACTAACACAGCTAGTCTTAAATAACTGTTGGTTGCTGGATGTGTCGTTCAAAGACAAACAAATGTTCAGCTCTGAAGCACTGAGGTCAGTCCTGAAGCGCTTGGCTGGCTTGTTTCTGTATCTCTATTATCAAATCTATGCTGTAATATCTATAATTTTGATTTTGCTTTCCACAGCACATACACAAACAGTCATCTTCCACTTGACTTTTTTTTTTATGTTGATTATACTTCTCTAATTACTTCTGTAGGCTCAGCATAAAATTTAAAGCATTTGCTTTGTTTTTATCTTTGTGCAGTTGTTCAAAGCAGCTGGCTGGTTGCTTATGTATGTCTCAGAAGGAGGCAGATAGACTGGGGGAGGGTTCCTGTGGTTGTCTGAGTGAGGTTGGCCTCTGCTGTCATGCAGATGCTCAGGAAGAAAAATTCTGTATCAGCTTTTGTTTGAATTGAAGCGCACACTGGAAGAAGGCTCTGAGGGAGATGTGGTCTCTGGGAACTAGGGAAGAAGCCAGCCTTCATGTTTGTTTGAGGCAGTGAGCTGACAGCTCACCTGCAAAGCCAAAGCTATGTTTTGGCATTCTCTCAGGCTGCGTTTCTGCCAGAGGATCCTGGTGGTGATTTCTACCCCTTGATTTCAGATGTGCAACCTAGAACTGTCCTGGTTCTGAGTGAGGTGAAAAGCCAGGTACACATCTCTCCTGCAAAGCTAGACATGAGAGGGAACCATAGTCTTTTCCACGGGCATAGGTTGAAATCAAGTTGTGCCATGGTCCTGCAGTGTAGCACATCTGTCTTTCTGGGTAGATGTAGTCATGGAAGCAGAAAAATTGAAGGCATGACTATTACACAAGAAGTTCATGTATACAGATAAGGAAAAAATAATACCTAGGAGATTTGCTTTGTAATTGCAACAGCAGCCAGAAAGACCAACATTTGTTGCACCTTGTGTTGCTTTCATAAAATATTCAGAGAAGGGTGTGAATGGTGAGCTGTAATCAAAGCCAGAAGCTTTATTTCTAAACATAGCTTCCTATCAGTCAAGAGAGAAGCGTGCCAGGTTTATTGACAACAGCAGAAGTTATGAGAGCTGTGCCATCAGAAGTAAAGTCTTTGTATCCATAGGCAATATAGATTTGAGTTTTATTTCCAATTTGTCTCTTTGTTTCGTCACAAACTGTATTTGATAAAATAGGGTCATTGTTCATTGTTTAAGTGTGTTTCATAACGAGTATGGCGTTCTTAGAGCAGAGTACCTGTGTGTGTGTTAGTTTCACTGACAGAACAATAAGCTTATAAACAGGGCAACACTTTACCTCCTCTATGGTTTGACTTGCATTCTATCATCAAGCATTTGTCTAGGGAGGTGCAAAAGCTACATTAAAGTCTGCAGCACTGCCTGATGCACTTGTGAAGAGAAATATCCTTCAGCAGCAACTAGTCAGGAACACTGTGAGTAATGCAGATTTGTAGAGATACTCATGACAGAGGTGTTCTTTTCCTACCAAAGCCAGAAAAAGCGGAAAAAAAATAAAAAGGTAAAAAATCAGTTCTGACAGAAGCGTGCAGACTAGAGTTTGTCCTACAGCTGAGCAGAAAATATTCCTTGGTAAAGGGAGAAAATAAAGAGGGACCTTGACTGAGGGTTATGGGAAGAAGATACTGTAATCCTGGGAAGAAGATTGACAAGGGACTGTCATTGAACTTAATGCAAAGGCCCCGGCAGCTTTGGGAGCTGAGGTGACATCTTTGTGTTGTCTCCAAAGTTCGTCTGCTTGCTTTGAATAAGTCTGTGTTCCAGCAGAAAGGGCAGAAGGAAATGCAGGCACAACATTTAATTCTCTGTATGTAAGGAAACAAAGGTGGATTTTGCATAAGAAATATTTGGTAGGGAGGATATGAAACTAGTCACGGCACAAAGTGGCTTTTGTCAGATGTAATCAGCTCGTTTGAGATTGCTAGAACAGCAGTTCATCTGTCCTAAATCTGCCTGCTGGAGATCAAACGGTTTTGTCAAAAGATCAAATGTTACCTGAGAAAAGTCCAGACATCAAGAAATTTCCCTCTGGAGGCAAGTGAAAGTATGGCAAGTATTAGAAAAGGGCAGTCCTGACTAAGTTAAACTGGAAGTAATGCGAGGGCGTGAGCAGTGAGTGTTAGTCATCTTCCTGCTGTACATCCTGCAGAACCCAGCCCTGTGCTTACTGCAGATGCAGCTTCGTGAGGAAGGGTACCATGCTGACACAGCCTCTCTGCTGGTTGTATGAAGGGCCTGAACCTTTCGGCTGAACAAAAGTTGGTTTTAATTCCCTTGTTCCGGAGAGCTTTGCTCAGTAATAGAGCAGGCTTGGAGTGCATGTTCTCCTGAAGGCACAGAGGACCTCACTTCTTGCAGGATTTCTGCTTGTCCTGCATTTGGGAAAAGGCCTCAAAACCTTAGGTAAGAGTGAATATTACCAGAGTCCTAGCTGGTACTAATGTCTGCTGAATGACACAATGCCACATAGTGTAGCATGTGTTATTTTTCCCTCAGAAAGAGATTTGCACCTCTGTGTGATTATATTTGACCTGGATAGACTGGATTGATGGGCCAAGGTAAACTGTATGAGGGCCAAGTGATGGGTACTGCATTTTTCTCTCATCAACCCCAGGCAACCTTACAGGCCTGTGGAGGAGTGACTGGAAAGCTGCCTGACAGAAAGGGACCTTGTTGTACTGACGGACAGTTGGCTGAATATGAGCCAGCAGTGTGCCCAGGTGGCCAAGAAGGCCAATGGCATCCCGGCTTGTATCAGGAATGGTGTGGTGAGCAGGAGTAGGGAGGTAATCCTGCCCCTGTACTTGGCATTGGTGAGGCCTCAACTCGAGTACTGTGTTCAGTTTTGGGCACCTCAGCACAAGAAAGGACACTGAGATGCTGGAGCAGGTCCAAAGAAGGGTAGCAAGACTTGTGAAGGTCTTGGAGAATATGCCCTATGAGGAGAGGCTGAGGGAGCTGGGGCTGTATAGCCTGGGGAAAAGGAGGATGAGAGGAGAAGTTATTGCTCTCTTTTCCAGTACCTGAAAGGTGCTTAGGGCTGGTCTCTTCTCACTGGTGACAGGTGACAGGCACCAGGGTAAGTTTAGGTTGGATATCAGGAAAAAACTTCTTTACAGAAAGGGTTGTTAAGCACTGGAATAGGCTCCCCAGGGAGGTGTTTGAGTCACTGTCCCTGGATGTGTTTAAAAACTGTTTGGATGTGGTGCTCAGGGACATGATTTAGTGGAGGGTTTTTAGTTAGGGTAGTATGGTTGGGTCATGGTTGGACTTGATGATCTTTAAGGTCTTTTCCAACCTGAGCAATTCTATGATTCTATATTACTTTCATTTCATAACAGTCTAAGTCCTCTGTGGCTTACTAACTAGAAGAAACGTGGAGAGCTACACTGGTTGACTTGATTCTGACTTAGCAGAACTGCGAACATCTGCTGATCTTTTCCAGTGGCTTCAACAATTTCATAGAATCATTGAATGGCTTAGATTGGAGGGGATCCCAAAGCACATCCAGTCTCACCTCCCTGCCGTGGGCATGGCTTCTCCCTACTGGCTGAGGCTGCCCAATGCCCTGACCAACATGGCTTTGAGTGCCTCCAGGGTTAGATACCACAACTTCTCTGGGCAGCCTGTGCCACCGCCTTATCACCCACCCTCTGAGTAAAAAGCTTCTTCCTAACTTCTAACCTAAATCTTCTGTCTTCTAGTTCAAAGACATTTTCTTTTCTTGCTTTTTTCACCTTGTGTCAGCGTAATGAAGGAGAGAGCTAAGAGAACAGTTATATCAAATGAGATGTTACCCAATCTTGCTGAATTAGCATGCCCACCTGTCTTTTGTTGGCGTGGTATGACTCACACTGATGTCTGGAGACCGTTTCACTTCCTTCCTGCACTGCAAAAAAGAAATATTTTCACAGTTGGAAATTGGCTACTTTGTTCTAAATCTTTATTTCTGTGCAGGAAATTCATTTGGGAGGAAATTACATGGATGCCAGTTGCTGACTATGTAAGAAAAAAAAAAAAAGGGGGGGGGGGAGTAATAATATATGTTTAATCTCTCATTTTTTGTACCCCTTCCTGTGTGTCTTCCCTCTGTACTGCCTCTAAAATCCTTTAGGAATACCAAGCAAGAATGGCATATCTGTTGTTTTGCACAGCCTTCAACATCAGGTTGTGGGATGGATGAGAAACATGTTTCAAGACCCCCTAATGATCCTCCCTTTAGAAGAGCCATGGATATGAGAAGCAGAGGGCTATATAAGGGATGTCATGCAGTTGAGAGCTTTTAACCTGGAAGAGATGTCAAGGTAAGAGTCTCTGCTCTTTTCCCTGTGTCTGGATTTTGCATGAAGCAGTCACTGGGTAAAATGCAGAAGGACTTTTGGGAACAGTGCTTATGCCTCTTCCTGAAGCTGGCCTATGATACAATAGAGATCTGTGTATTCAGGTGGTCAATAGACCAGAAAGATAAACAAATCTATTGTGAACGTAGGGGGAACAGCTAACTTACCGTGAAGATTTCTTTTTTATTGTTATTTTTTTAATGGGGGAAAAAAAGAAGTGTTTATAAAAACAACAGACAGTGAGCAAATTATTCGTTGTTAACAGAGAGCAATTTTCCCTTCCTACATAGATATAAACACTGAAGAACTATTTAGTAGTACGGTAGTGCACCTTAGAGAAACGTTCGGCTTTTAGCTGTTCCATGAGAGTTACTGTGTGTTCCCAGGATGCAAAAGAAAGCCTTCCATAAATATTTACCACAGATACATTGTTAACATTTGATTAATGTCAATGGGCAGCGGGCAAATGCTGATTGTTCTGCTTATTGTTGTGGCTCCTGTTGGTTTAAGTTACTTTGTTTTCCCAAAGAAAAGGGCACACCGGATTAAGATCAGAGCAATGAAGTTGTTCTTGCAGACAGGAGAACTGCTCTGGTTTTTCAGTACAATGATAACACATGAACGGTGTTACTAAATGAGCGGCAAATTAGGTAGTTGTCCTCGTGTAAGATTTCCCATATGGATATGCTGAACAGAAAGTGTCACGTCGAGCAACATCATAACTGACAGATACTGAAGGATTTCTGTGTTCGCATTGCATGATTGAAGAGCAGCTGAAGTTGATGCTGTTCCAGATGCTAAATAGGAAACGTATATTGGAAAGCTCAACAAACGCAGCATTTAGAACTGCAGACGCGCTGCCGAGTTACCAGCTAAGTGGTTTTGTACACTTTCAGTGCTGTAGCATGGCAACATGCAGAGTAATACATTAGGGCAATGTTAATATTGATGGCTCAGATACACGTTCAGTCCGTAAACTAAGGACTATTTCCTTCAGCTTAGGAGATATTTTATTCAGGGACAACTTCAGTAAGCATGTAAGTTTACACAGCAAGGAAGTAAGTAATCACGCAAGCAGCTGTGTCGAGCTGTTTGAGTAACTTTTCACATAAACAGAACAGCTTTTGAAAATGCTGACAGATGCTGACATTTGGTCTCAGGTTGTGACCTTTCCTTTTCCTATTTGGTTTCCCTTGGGAATTGAAAACAGAGTATTTCTTTTCAGTGGAAAAAGAAGTAAAATATATTCATTGAAGATGATTAGCAAGTGCGAAATCTTCCACGCAGTTTCTTAGCTGCAGGTTCCTGCTCCCTGCAGGCCATGCATTCCTGAGGCTTGTGGTTCTGGCAGAGCAATTCTTCATAAGCATAGCCTTGAATCTCAGCTGTTTTAGGAACAAAAAGCACCTACCTAACAGATGAGTTTTGTAACAGGCTAAGATTTCTATAAAAAGAAGGTGGAAACAACTTCAGCTCATGTAGTATATTCTTTCAAAATGATGTCCTGGTACCATTTTGTGTTATTCCTATCGAACTCTGAACACCAATGTTTTTGTAATTGGACCTATGGTTCTGTCTACTGCAGGATTTCTTTGCTGTGTTGTCAGTGTACTGAATGTGCTGTAACAGCTTCTAAGGAAAGAAAGCTTTTTTCTTTTCCTTCCTTCCTTCCTTCCTTCCTTCCTTCCTTCCTTCCTTCCTTCCTTCCTTCCTTCCTTCCTTCCTTCCTTCCTTCCTTCCTTCCTTCCTTCCTTCCTTCCTTCCTTCCTTCCTTCCTTCCTTCCTTCCTTCCTTCCTTCCTTCCTTCCTTCCTTCCTTCCTTCCTTTTATAGTATATATATGAACAATAATTCCTTTCTACTGTCCTTCCCAAGTATATTACAGTCTCAGCTTTCATTTGAAACAATTCTCCATGCTATCATAAAATAAATTAATAATTATTTAAAAATAGAGACTTTCCTGTAAATTGCATGCAATCTGACCAATAAGAGGCAAGTAGACTCTTCTTAGTACTACAGCACTCTGAGCAGAAAGAAAATGCACTAAAATGAGAAGTATGTGGCTGTCCATTATTTCCATTTTCATTAGAGATTGGACGCCAGTGGCTTAAACAACTTCATAGAATCACTGAATGGCTTAAACTGGAAGGGATCTCAAAGCCCATCCAGTCTCACCTTCCTGCCATGGGCAGGGCTGCCCCCTGCCAGCTCAGCTGCCCAGGGCCCCTTCCAATCTGGCCTTGAGTTCCTCCAGGGATGGGGCATCACAGCTTCACCATAGCCACAATGGAGGAGCTCTTATGAAAAATAGCAAGGTTTGCTTACTCACTTTACATACAACTAGTAGTACATGTGGTTTATCATTTCCATACAGTGCATTGTGTAGTTGAGTCCACTGATCTTGTACCGTGTTTCAGATTCACAGCACTTAGGCTCTGCAGGTGATCTGCTCAAGACTCACTGACACACAGCTGCTTGGGAAGGTGGTGAATTAAAGTATACACCGGAGTTTTCAGAGATTCATGGAAGCTTGATCATGGTGGAAGTGGGAAGTGGTTGGCTTGCACATGAAGGCTTATTTCACAGATATCGCTACCTCTTTAGCAGAAATATGTGACAATTCGGAGGTCTGTAACAAACTGATACTGTGAGAATTCTGAGGATGGCACGTTCATGTTCTTCTCATTTGTCACTGACTTAATATGATTAATTTAATGTCACCTTCATACTGGATCACATTATTTTTTCTGACACAGGTATTTTAATGTAAATTAAAATTATTCTTTTTAATACACCAAGTCATTATTCATGTAGACTACATATCAGCAAGGATTGTCTGGGCATGAGTTTGTGCATGCAGGACATTGTGTGTGTGCACTCACTCAGAGGGGGAAGTGCTTGTGAAATGACTGACACGTAACAACAGAAAGCAATAGCTGCCACTTCTGTTTATGAAATAAATCTCTTCAAAATTATAATCAATTGCCTGAGACTGAAAATACAGAATCACAAAACTGTTGAGGCTGGAAGGGATCTATGGTATTATCTAGTACAACGGCCCTGCTCAAGAAGGATCAGGTTGTTCAGGACAAGCCTATTTCTGACCATGCATACTTGTTGTATTATAAAACAAATAAAGAAAGAAGCAAACAGATATCTATGTTGGTGGCATAGAATCATAATATTTAAGTCAGTGTATTTTGCCTCACTTCACTGTATGCTTACCATCCACAGTTCTCGTTTTCAACTGTTTATCTGAAATCGTGACAATAAAGGAAAAAAAGCCACAAAGAATTTTCCTTTAATTACATGATCCTAAGAGCTGGAATTCATTACAACTGTATTGATTACAACTATCCAGGCTGGATGTGGCTCTGGGCAGCCTGGCCTGGTAGTTGGCAACCCTGCCCATGGCTAGGGGTTGAAACTGGATGATCATTGTGGTCCTTTTCAACCCAGGTCATTCTATGATTCTATATGTAGAAAGAATTTTGAGTCACTGCAATCAATGCATCATACGCAGCCCAAGCTCCACATGAGGCTGTGAAGGCTGGAATTAACAGCCAGCCATGGAGAGGAGCAGTGGATGTAAGCAAACAAGACAACAGATAGCAGAACCAAAAATTTCCTCAGGCTTTGCTCAGCTCAGAGATGAAAGCTTGCAGCTGTGTTAGAAGGAGGCCACAACTGATCTCAGCTACCATCATGACTTTTCTAAGGAGAAGGTCCCTCTACTTGTTCTCTGTATGGTTTGATTGCTTCAAAACAAAGTATGGGAGTGATAAATGTTGATAAATTGCTCAAAAATCATAAAAAGCTGATAGTGATTCTTTGCTTCTCTCTTCTAGATGCTTCAAATTCTTGCTTATCTGCACTTTCAGCAGATGATGTTCAGTGATTCATAGGCATCTCCTGTTTGTCATCTCATTGTCAAGTATTCCCCCTTGTAAACATGCACCACACCCTGTAGTTTCTTCCTTGTTTTTCTAAACATCTATTTTTAATCATTTGAAGGCTCCGTCAAGATCTTCAGGTCTTCTTCTGTCAGCCCTTCAGATGACAAGAGGCTTTTCTCTTTTCATGTGAGTAACGTGGCGTGCACAACACCTGGTTTTCCAAAGGAACAGTCCTGGAGCCGAAACAAAATAAGCAACCAGAACACCAAGATTGTATAGTTACCTTTTTATGTTCAGCGGGGATAATTCATTCTGAGGTTTGTTCTTCTAATTTTTCATAAGCCAACCATGTCATTTTTGAAAAGGCTGATGTGGTTTTAATGTTCCCATGGAAACTATGAATTACTTCATCTCAACTTTACGGTATCTCTTCTGCATTATCACTAACTGCCAGAAGGCTTCATTGAAGGCTCCTAGTAGGTCCTATTCTGCTAGAAGCTACCAACATGGAAGAATAACTATTAAAGGCTTATTAAAGTAATCTCAATCTGATTTGATAAGATTTCTTAGAGGAAGATTTTCAGTAAGAACATTTTTATTTATTGTATGTTATTTCCTATATATTTGCAGATATGGGACCTCTTATCTCAGGCTCTTCTAGCCATTTCCTCATCTAAGATCTGAATATCTTTATGCTTTCTTCTGACTTCAATACAACTTTAAGGAAGGAAGATCAGAAGTTATGATCAATAAACATTGCTGTTATAATCAATAAGCTTTAACAAAAAAAGACTTAAACTTTCAACTTTATCAATACAATTTCACAGTGAAATTTCTAATCTGCCAAACGAAATTGAAAGAAAACTTCACCACGTTTCTGAAGCTTTCAAGATACTTAAAATAACAGAAACGCAGTAGCAGAAAAAGAAATATAAATAAACTTCAACTATTCAGGCTTCCTGACTTTAAGAAAACACACCTACGTGTTGACTGATAAGTTCCATCAGATACAGTTCCATTATTTACTATCAGGAAAGTAAAGAGTGTGACCTAATTCCTGGAGTGCGTCCCTGTCTTTTCCTGTTAACAGTAACTAGTCCAATAGATCTAAATCTTGAGCAAAGTTCTTGAAGTCTCACGGAAAACAGAAAGTAGAATTGGAAGTTCTTCCCGTTCCAGTTTATGTCCCATCGTGACTCCTGTGAGCGCTGCTCATGCTCGCTTCTCTTTTCAACACCGTTTGATCCTTCCAAAGTTTTGCCTTGTTTCTATCTGGCTGGAAGTAATGGTGAAACTGAAATCTGGAGCCTAAGAAAATGAGGACTAGTGACTTGTTCATACCCCTACCAAGTAACTAGCAATCGGTTGTGATGAGATCAGTGACATGCCATCCGCTGTAAATTTCATTATAAAAGTTAAAATCCGGGGCTGCAAACTGCAGCTGTTTACCTACCTGTGGCCCAGATCCCTGGGAAAAGAGAAGACAGCTGATATGGCACAGTGCCCTGCCTCAAGCCAAGCCACCCCACAGAGACACCTTGCCTAGAAGTCAGTCAACTGATCTTCCTGTTAGGTGAACCCAACACTCTGGTGGAGAAGACAGGCCCTCCTGTCACACAGCAGAGGCTGGCATTTGTTGAGCTACGTGGTATGGTCAAGATGGATATGGAGCTGGTGCCTTGGGATGTAGCGTTAGGATGTGGCAAATGTGTGAGATAGCCGGTGGCAGAGAATCAGAGCTTTGATTTATTCTCCAGGGCACCTCTCTGTAGAGAGGTGAAGGGGCAGTGATTGTACTGCTAGGGTTATCAGTAAGCTGCAGCTTCTAAGCAGGAAACATCCTAAAGAATGTTGAAGATAACAGGAACAGAAAATAGCTGTGGTATGGAGGTCACATAAACCTGACCACAGACAGAGCAGTGTGTAACAGCCTGAATAGGCACAGATCAAGTATTTCAGGCTGTGATGAAAAACACTGGTTATGCATGTGCTAATATGCAATGAGGATCACTTCTTGACCTGTATTGTTATATACATAAATGTAAATTATCACTGATGGGAATAAACAACACATGCTTTGTGTCACACTTACTATCCTCCCTCAAGAGTTTGCTGTGATTTGGATATAACTGCCTGTTCTTCATGTAAAGTGAAAAGAGAACCTTATAGCTCTCTATAACTTCCTGAAGGGAGGTTGTAGTGAGCTAGGGGTCGGCCTTTTCTCTCCTGTAGACAGTGATAGAACTAGAGGGAATGGTTTCAAGCTGCGCCAGGGGAGATTCAGGCTGGACATTAGGAAGTATTACTTCTCGGAAAGGGCGGTCAGGCATTGGAATGCACTGCCCAGGGAGGTGGTGGAGTCACCGACCATGGGAGTGTTCAAGAAACGTTTGGATGTTGTGTTGAGGGATATGATTTAGCTGGGAAGTATTGGTGATGGTTGGACTGGATGATCTTTTAGGTCTTTTCCAACCTTGATAATTCTGTGATTCTGTGATTCTGTGAAACAAACCCTCTCTGTTGACAGCCAGATAATTTTACCTCAACCAGCAGCAGCAAGAAGGTCTCAAAATTAGGTGACAACTTACTTCATTGTCTTTGCATTTGTCACCAGTGAAGATGGTAGAGCCTACATGATAAATAATTAATGATGGCTTGTGTGAGGACTGAGGATCATGATTAATTTTATTATCTTTCACAGAAAGTTATTACACTTCACAGCCCTGAAGGGAAACTGCATAGCAAGGAAACAGTTGTTAGGGCCTTTATACAATCACTCTAGCAGCCTGCTAGGTAAGCCTTTGGAAGAGTGATGGATGGAGGAAATAGTTACAGCTTTGTATGGGAAAATCTTGTTATGATAGAAATCTAAGACAAGATAATTACATTGTTATTTGTCTCATAAATACAAAAGTTATGACTTTCCTAGTACGCATCACAAAGCTAGCTGTTAATAAGACACACAGACTTGCCTCAGCTGCAGTACAGAACCTGTAATAAGGAACTATACCACTAGAAGTCAAGCTAGCAGAGACGTCATGTTAACACCAATCCTAGCTCCTTGGAGAATAAGTAAAGAGAGAAAAAACATATGGTCAGAGCTCTGTGTGAGCACTCTAATGAATGTAAGCTGGCAAAGGAAGAGTTTCTCTTTTTTAAGAACTTTATCAATGCTTCGCATCTGAAGCTCACAGCTGTAGCTAGACTGAGCTCAGCTCAGCTGAGTGCCATTGCTGGTTGAGGAATCTAATCTATTAATGCTCATTACAGGCAGACCCAACACATGGATCACTGAATCACAGAATCACCAAATTTGGAAAAGACCTCCAAGATCACTAGTCTAACCATTCACCTACTACTAATATTTCCCCACTAAATTATGTCCATTGGTACAACATCTAGATGTTTCTTGAACACCTGCAGGGATGGTGGCTCCACCACCTCCGTGGGCAGCCCATTCCAGTGCCTCATCACTCTTTTGGAGAAGAAATTTTTCCTTATATCTAACCAGAACCTCCCCTGGTGTAACTTGAGACCATTCCCTCTAGTTGTACTGCTAGTTATGTGGGAGAAGAGGCCAACCCCCATCTCACAACAACCTCATTTCAGGTCATTGTAGACAGCTATGATGTACATACATTCTTCTGTGTTCAGTCTTTGAATTTTGTGTTATTCTTTCATCAGCTTTACCAGCACAACTTAGTTTGAGGTAGCATTTAGTATTCAGTAACCTCACAAGTTTTTGGATATCTATACTGAAAGCACTGAAATCAGTGAAGAAACCAGACTTGTTAATAAGATAATAACCAATCGAATGATCTCTTTGGGGAATTAAAGTTCCAAGAAATAGGCCCATGAAAAAAAGAACAGCAAATGTCTTTTGCTGATAATATTTTCCTCCCTCGTCTCCCCACCTCAGTTTTTGAAGCAGCAGCAGCATTAACTTCCCATTACCATGCTGCTGAATCATTCTTTTTAATAATTCCTGACTCATTTTCTTCCAAACCACGCCAAAATTTAACCCATGGTGAAATTTTGTGGTGAAGCAGCAAATAGAAACTCATCAGGGGAAAATGACTTTAGCATGCAAAGGAGTGTTTGCAGCACTGTTTGCCTCTCCAGGGATGTTTTTGAGTGGTAGCAGCCCAGATATGGCTCTATGCAGTAGAGATTTAATGAAAACAGTAACAGCAGAAGAAACTCTTTGTCCATCATTTAGACTCTGCTTTCCAAACTGTTACTGGTTTGATGCCAAAGTCACAGTTCTTTCTTCCTAAATTAGCATTCCTGGACTTACAAAACACACCTGCTTACAAGCAATGGGGTTCATATTCTGTATTTTAATACCACTTTGAAACTAAATTTTCAGAAACATGGTCCTCCCAACTATCCCAAATCATAGAATCATAGAAAACCATGGAAAAGACCTTAAAGATCATTGAGTTCAACCACAACCTAACCATACCACCCTAACTAACAACCCACCACTAAATCATGTCCACATCCAAACAGCTTTTAAACACATCCAGGGATGGTGATTCAAACACCTCCCTGGGGAGCCTATTCCAGTGTTTAACAACCCTTTCTGTAAAGAAGTTTTTCCTGATATCCAACCTAAACTTACCCTGGTGCAAATTGAGGCCATTTCCCTCGTCCTGTCACCTGTCACCAGTGAGAAGAGACCAACACCGCTCTCACTGTAAGCACCTTTCAGGTACTGGAAGAGAGCAATAAGGTCTCCCCTCAGCCTCCTTTTCTCCATGCTAAACAGCCCCAGTTCCTTCAGTCTCTCCTTATAGGGCATATTCTTCAAGCCCTTCACAAGTCTTGCTGCCCTAACTTCCATATATTCTTTCTTTTATTATTTTACAACTAGTGATATCTCGATAGTGCTACACATAAGGAAGCTGAGTCAAGGAAATGCTGGATGTAAGATGAGATCAAGGAGACACGCAGGAATTAAAGTAGGAGGCTAGTCCTGGATTTTCAGCATGAGCCAAGAAAGGAAAGTTAACTGGGGGCTAATAAAATAAAAGAAAAAAATGCTTCCTAACATTGATGGAGCATTTCTTATACTGACTTTTGAATGTGTTGGAAATTTAAGAAGAAAAAACATAGATGATCTTCCTTTCTCTTTGCTTAGAAGCAAGTCTGAAGACCAGTCAAAGGCCATTGAACCACATCTGTTGCCCATATCACTGCACTATTCTTCACTTGCAGTGGCTTGATTTTCAAAGTCCGTTTTCTGACTTGAACAGCTCAGGGTGGATCTTTATGCTTGGGAGGGACTGTAGAGTTATAGTAGCATTGTTTGGGCTCTGATTTACTCCAATTGTTTTATTTCAGAGGCCTTACTTGTACAACTATCTGCACACCTAACCTTATTGTCTTTTGTTTTACTACTTGTTCCCCACTTTACCAAACGCCCCTGAAGGTTCCTAGTGGTTCCCCATGTCAGGAGCTGCTAGAAGAAAAGTATTTAAAAGCCACTTGGCAATTCCTTGAGAAATTAGGCAGACTTGTCTTTAACAGATACAGCTATGACAAAACATCCCAGAACAGCCCACAGTGGCCTGCAGTCCAGCTGCAGTCCTCTGGCAAAGAGGACTCTTGGTCAGCGGAGCCAGGAGTGAGGCAGTTCACCATAATAAGACCAATTGCAGGCATGTGGGTCAGCACTCTGGAGTCCTCAAGATTTTCCCCAGGTCATGAGATAATTTTTTTTCTGTTTCTGTTGAAACACACACGTCATGTTGATTGCAATTAATGTGAAAAACATCAGTAATGGGAGTCTCCTAATATATATATTAGGGAAACTTAATTTTCACAGTTGTTGCTTCCTGTAATGCTTTGCTGGTGTCTGTTTTTCCTGGCCCCTTGAATACCATCAAGTAAACTTATTTCTAAATACACAGTAGAACTATAGAAGCATTGAATGCTTAGAGTTGGAAGGGGCCTCTAAAGGCCTCTAAAGGCCATCAAGTCCAACTCCCCTGCAATGGACAGGGATGCCTACAGCTCAGTCAGGTTGCTCAGAGCCCTGTCCAGCCTGACCCTGACCATTGCTAGGGCCAGAGCTTGCACCACATCTCTGGGCAGCCTGTTCCAGTGCTTCACCAACCTCACTGTAAAAGATTTTTTCCTTACATCCAACCTCAATTTTCCCTCTTTACGTTTGAAATCACTTTCCCTTTTTCCTGTCATTGCAGACTCTGTTAAAGAGTTCATCCCCTTCTTTCCTCTAGCTTCCCTTAGAGCTAAAGACCACTATCAGGTCTCCCTGATATCTCTCCAAGATAAAAAGCTCCACCCAGGTCTTTTAGACTGTTAAGTAAGTACTTGTTTAAATGTTTATTCCAGAAATGCTCATTTATTTTCTCTGCTTCCTTTTCTTCTCAATTGCACTAAGTTACAAAGCAGACTGAGAGGCTGTTGGAGACAACAACTCAGCTCTGTATTTACAGAACACGCTAAGGAAAATAATCCTAGGAAGTCTAGATTTTGGGGGATCTTGCAACTTATATACTGTGTCTGAATAAAGGCCTTTAATAATGAAGGAGCTGCTATGAAGGCATCTCTCAGAATACACTTTTCTGAGCATGGGTTTGGGGAATGGTAGTGAGTACTGTGCCCACACCTCACCCTGCAGCCCTCTTGAGCCCAGATATCTGCCATCTTGTGTAGGGATGCTGGGCGTAGGGATGTTCGGGTGCCAGGAGGTCCAGACAAGTGTGGATGAGGGTGCACTTACAGTCACACTCACAGCCCTTGAGGTCAAGCTCAAAGACGAGGTGGAACAGAAAAAAAAGTGCACATTATCTTTCAGTCATCTAGACTGGAAGCATGCTGCATCTGTCATGCAGCTTGAGAGCTAGGCATCTGGAGTACAGAAAAATGAGGGGGAGCCTCATGTCATCAGAATGTAACAGTTTTGCTGCTGGGGAGAGAAAGCTCCTGAGGCTGCTGAAGTGTTAGAAACATGAAATCAATCATCCTTCTCCATTAATATCGTATTTCCAAGGGAAAGAACACATGCAAGAGCGGCAGAAAACTTTTGCTAGTTGGTTTATTTCCCTCCAGCCGGCTCAGCAGCAAGAGTGAAAACATAGCTCAGCAACAGATGCTGAAGTTGTGCCAGAGGCAAGATATTATTCAGAAGGATCATCTGTAAGTAAAGAAAAACAAAAGGAAAAAGGAGAGATCAGGCATCATGTGATGATGAGCAAAGCTTATCCACGATCTTGGGACCAGAACTTTCCAATCCAGTCTGGTGTGCAAAGAGCTGGGAATATTACTTTTTTCTCCTTAATCTGTCATTGTTGCCAAAGATGGAAAGTGTCATTTCATTCTCATTTCGTAGCATTTTGGAGTAGTCGATGAGCAAAACACATAAAGCTGTGTAGGAAGGTTTACTTGTCTGGAGTGTAGTCTGAGTTACATCCACACAGAGTGCCATCTAGGGGAAACTCTGTACAACTCGTTGAAGGTTGAAAGCTTTGTTCCATTAAATACAGAAATGGGAAATACTTCACCTCTTTGATGCTCTGCAATCTTTGTAGAGACACTGATCATATTGACTGAGGTGGCATTTAATCTGTAGGAAAAGCGGCTGGCAAAAGATCACTGCAGCATACACAGGAACTAGGTTCAGAAAATCTTCATCCCCTCACCACAGCTAATTAACTGCTATTTACAGCCAAGTCCTGTCATGCCATCAGAATGACTGGAATTCATGATTCAACTTTATGTTCAACTAGCTCTCTTTTCATAACGTGGCTTTTGAAAGAGCATGGGAAAGGCTACGAGCTTTAAGATCTGAACTCATGAATGTGATGATTAGAGCTAATTAGTCAATTAGCTTCCTTTGATTCTCTGAAATCTATTATTTTCACAAGCATCTGAGGATATTACTAACCATATTTCATAAATATCTAATAATACAAGCACTGATGATAATAAAATCAGTGTTGGCAAATGTATCAGTACCATTCTGTCATTCAGCACCTCTTTTACAAGCAATTCTCACACAAAATCACATAATTTCAACCCAATAGTAACAGACAGCTCTTTATTTATAAGTGGATAGTGATGGGACGAGGGGGAATGGTTTTAAACTGAGACAGGGCAGGTTTAGGTTAGATATTAAGAAGAAGTTTTTCACACAGAGGGTGGTGACGCACTGGAACAGGTTGCCCAAGGAGGCTGTGGATAACCCATCCCTGGAGGCATTCAAGGCCAGGCTGGATGTGGCTCTGGGCAGCCTGGTCTGGTGGCTGGTGACCCTGCACATAGCAGGGAGGTTGAAACTGGATGATCTTTGTGGTCCTTTTCAACCCAGGCCATTCTATGATTGATTCTATGATGATCCTATTTTTGAAAGAATAACTTATAAAAGGAAGGATGGGGATTGGTGATATGAAAATTGAGATAGACCTGTGATACTTGGGAAAAAATGAGTTGGCAGCAATTGAGTAAATGGTTATCGAGAATTTAATGTTTGCATTCATTCTAAACCTTCATGCCTTCCGGAATTGGAAAACTCAGAGTTAATGGCATCAGTGGGTGAAACTCTTTCCTTTTTCACCTCCTTCTATATGAGTGTCAAAATGCACTGATTTTTATAGGCCTTATTCTCATGCACTGCCACAAATCATATGCTTCAGCTTTGTGCATGCCTAAGCATATATAATACTGAAGTCCAAAGATGGTAATAGGTTTTGGTTTTAGTTAAAACTAAAACAGTGGGCAAAGTTGCACTGTGATTTATTTTTCCTCAGAAGCCAGTACTGTAATGCAAGGTTTCCTTCCTCCTGTTTCCTGCTCTTAGCAGCAAGAAGAATTGTTACTTGGCAAATAATGTTTTCTGCACTACCCTGTGCTAAACCAACAAAGGTAGAAAGAGTGAAAATAGCAAAAAAGTGCAGTGATAATACAGCCATTCCCTACTTTCTTAAAGAACCTCACAAATATGAATGAGTCATGTAATATAACACAGGGTTACCTCATACAGTATCGACATTACAAGGGAATTCAAAGCATGTAGATCTTTGGAAAATAAGTTCTGCTTCCCATTCTGTTGTTCCAAGAATACTGTATTATATGCAACAAAGCTAGTAACTACTGAAATTATATAGAAAGAAGGAAAAGCCTTATGTCCTGTACCATACACAGCAGAAATCATTACCTAGTGTAGTTGTAAAGAGTATTTAAACATTGAGTTTCTTTTCTCATGGAAGCATTCCAGTCTGAGCTCTAATGCATCTACATACAACTTCAGGACTCTTCTTGTTCACTCAGCATAAAATTGAAGCAAAGCAGTGTTTTAATCTGAGAGATTACCATGGAAGAACACTGCGTGCTGCTAAGCCTTCCTCTCCCTCAAGTATTTTAAGTCAAAATGGCAGGATGAGAATTTGTGTTTGCTCAACACATGTCATGTTGCCAATAGCTGCTTTGAGTGGAAACCAAGTGATGCAAAGAGCCTGAACTGGAGCAGATCCCATTCGGAGTAAGGGACTGGTACACCGCTGTTAAGTCCCTTTCTAATTAGCTCCAGCAGCCTCTGTGCCCGTGCTTCAATTAGTACACAGTAATTGTAATTTCAGTCTAACCTTATTTTTGATCTCATATAATGCCTCAGGTTGGATCAACTTTTTTCCTCCTGTCAGCGGGGAGTTGGTAGCATTGAGTTAGAAGGGCCCCCCAGACCTCTCCTGGCAGCTGCTGTTCTTGCTATGTGGAAATGGATGCTTCACCCTTCAGCTACAGCTAAATTAGAAATCTTTGAGCTCCTAATGATTTCCAATAGTTTGGCCTAATTGAATCTAAGTGCTTTTGCATGCAAACTAGGATGCTCAGCTGGGCTGAATCTGGAGAGCTGTGACTCCATTGCGCAGCCCCAGCAGCACCAGCCTTCCTCAGTGCCAACAGGTGCCTTCACGTGGGTTTGGGGAGCATGATTCAGGAGTCAGCAGAGTGAGAGCTGTGCTGAGGTCATGACAGCACTCAGCCAAAGCTGCCCGGGTTCTCCCAGCTGTGTCTGCCAGAGAAGTTGCTGCTGTCTTTTCCCTAAATACGGCAAAGCTATTGGCGAAATACCATTATGTTCCCTAATAAATCCTCATCTTACAGGCTTCTGTAGTAGGGCAACTCGTGCCATTCAGGATCAATTCATACTCTCTCTTTTTTAATTATTATTATTATTTTTTTTACAAATTCTGCTCTTCTCTCTAACGTTCAGTCAGGAAGAAGCAACGTTTGCATCGCGTCTCTATTCAGAAGCCCCTTCTAAGAACACCACACAACTGCTGCTCTGTGCAGCATCTGTTACTCATCTATTAATAATCACAATAGTAGCATTAGTGTTACTATCAAGCACAAAAACAGAATGCGAACGCATAATCTTATCCCCAAGCTAAGAATGATATGATTGATGGTACGGATAACATCTAATAATCATCTGGCAGCTAAGATTATATCCCAACAAACTAAACAGACTTGTTTCTTTTATTTTAAAGACTGAGTCTAATTAGGAGCAGTCCTGATGAATCTAGGAAGTTGAAAGGGTTGTCATGCACTATGGGTAAATCAGGCTCTGGGGCTCTAACATTTAAATCTCACAATTTCTGACTTTCTAAACTACACTTCCAAAGCAAATATCATTGCAGTATAGGAATAGGAAAGCCATTTACGAAAGAAGAGTTATTTTCATCAAACTGGAAAACACGCTCTTGCAATCATTCGGTTTAATCCTATGCTCCATTAGCAGGAAGAATTTCCATTGAAGTCAGCACTGATCACGCTTTCATAAGAGAACTGTGTATTCTGTAGCAACATCTCATTTTGCTATCAGTAAAATCAGTGGGAAGCTTGCTTCTGAAGGTAACGGTAGTAAAATGAAATGTTCTGAGGTGTTTCATAAGATGCTGTAGCAGCAGCAAAAGAACTGCCGATCTTGGAAGTTGTGGAGGTGCACATCAAAGGATGGATTTGCTTCTGGTAAAGAAATGCATGAGGGTGGGCCTGGAGTTAAAAAAAAAAACCCTTCAGAGTAACCTACACGGCAACATGAGAGGAACGCAGACCTCCACGCCTTACGTGTTTATAATAGTTCCCGTGAGGACAAATCACCTGACCCACACTATGACTTCAGTGCTGCAGGTAGCCTCAATATGCATTCAGTGCAGCATCGGTATTCCTTAAACAATCGAGAAGAACAGCCTACAGATCTATTGGTTTAGAAGAAACAAGAAATTAACTAACAGAATTAACACGTGTTGCCCCAGTATTGCCTTCAATCACTTTGTTTTATCACAAAGTACCTCCAGTTCCAATTTGATGCAAAAAAAGAAAAGCATAATTTTCATCTGAGCAGATACCAAAGCATTAGAGTTTTGCACAAATAATTGGCAGAATGATCTATCAGTTGCTCGTGGTTTGTTGCAGATGTTCACAAATACATTATATTAATACATTATTGGGTGGTTTTATAAAAACGATCAGCGATGCAAAAAGGAAAAGGTATTATTACAAATAAATGTTGACAATTTATTCTTCAGTTTGAAGTGTCACTTACCAATAAAAGTTCAGCCATCCAAAAGACTGAAGGCATAATAATTCATCAGCTGAATAACAAACGAATACTGTGACAATAAAAATCTCTTTCAAGTCTCCACATGGTATCCATATAGTTGTTTTTCCCTGACTGCTGAAATCCCAGCAGGGTTATTGCCTGACCCTGCAGTACTTGGTAGCAGGTACGCTGGACTTGACATTGAGTCTGCATCTGGCCTTTCATATTAACAGCAGACCTTTTGGGGGCTTTCAGCATGGTTTTAGCCCCACACGATTGCCCCAGCAGTTCACAGGCAGGGTACAAGTGCTGGCACTGGCCATACCCACATACCTACCTTGCTCAAGCTTAGATAACCCAGATAAGGCAACAGAATGGTACAGTTCCACTAACTTTCACATCAATTAATCATTTGTGGATGAACAGCTTACACAAAGATTAAAAACAATCCTAGTCTTTACAATTCACTTGATTCGGTTCTATGATTCTATGACTTCATGCTTGTATTAATTTCCTTTCTTACTCAGTTATTGCAGCACACGCTGATCTTAGACCCTTGGCAGAAGAAAAGCAGGTTAAAAAAAAATTGGTGTGCCATAAATCATCTTTTCTTTGATATGCATGAAAAACTGTATCTTTAAGTTCCTATTCACATTTTTCATCTGCTGTTCTTCTGTTGCAGCCAAAAGACCCTGGTATCACACAGGAGATGCATAGACCAGGCAGCCAATGCATACGGCATAGTGGGAAAAAAAAAACAGAGAAGAGATGATAGAATTTGGGCATGGAAGAGGCTTGAAGGGGAAAGCACATTAAAAGCATGGCATAAAACACAGTAAAAATCTGCTACAATGAAGTAGAAGCTATGATAGGAATCACGTGAAATTAATTCTGTATTGTCTAATACTTTCATTCTAAGCCATATCAGATTGTAGCCAGGGCACCAAATCAGCATCTTAATGCAGTCAAGAACACTGGCTTTCCTACAAAAACTTCTCCCCATTTCCCACCTGAGGGTGAGCAGGACAGGAGCTCCTCAGGGTCTTGGGGAATGCATGGGCTGAGGGAGAAGGATCAGATTGACCATGATCTCTCACAGACCCACTGCTGCCGGAGTGATCTGCAGAGTCACAGAACTGTAGGGATTGGAAGGGACCTCAAGAGATCATCAAATCCAACTCACAGCTAAAGCAGATTCCCTACAGCAGGTCACACAGGTAGGTGTCCAGACAGGTTCTGAATATCTCCAGAGAAGGAGACTCCACAGACTCTCTGGGCAGCCTGTTCCAGTGCTCATTCAGGGGATGGAACAACTGAGAAGTAAATTTTGGCCAGTTTTACTCACCATCTCTTCTCTACAGACTTCTCATAACTTTTTCCCCAGTGAGCGGAGTCTTCTTTCCCCCTTCCCTCCCCAGTTACACGCAGGTCAAAGCCACCCACCTGTAAGTCATGCTGTTCTTCCAAGTGCACGTGGCAACCCAATGTATCAGCATCATGGTTCATCAGATCAGATGTGGACATCTGAACTCTCTTTCTAGACTCCATTTATCATTTACTGAAGCAGGAACTTGTACCAGGTGACTTGTCTCATGCTGAAGTTGCTCTCTGAAATGAATCGTATGCCATAAAGTGCTTAGTGCCCTCCATTAATTGCAAAGGCAGTTCTGATGTGCTTCGAACAGGGTCACCACACTATAGGTGCCTGAGGTTAATGAGGTGAATCTCAGCCTCTGCTACTCAGTGAGTACAAAATAACGTCCTTGTGCAAGATGTGCTGTATTAAATAAATCTAACCAAAGTGATATTTAGAAAAGCATTATATTTCACTGAGAATGTTTCCGTTTTCAAACAACTTAGCAGACAACACTGAGTGAATCAATGGCATTTGTATTATCACCTAAAGTATCTATTTGAGAAAACAGGACACTAAAATTTACATGCACTTTATGCAGTTACTTTGCACTTTAACCATCGGTGTCCTCAGGAAATGCTGTCAGTCCCTTTGGGTCAATAAACATCCCTTACAGATCCAATGTGCCACGCTTATATTGCAAACTGAAAGATTTTATCTTTGCTCTAAATGTTTACTGGTTTAATCTTTTAAAGACAGACCTCAGTTTAGCTCTAATGAACTTCTAATCAGCTTTGTTTTTCTGTTTCCAGTGCTATCTTTGCAGCCAGAAATGCTTGCCATACTGAGACACTGTGGTGATGAAAGTGGCAGGCCTGAAGTAAGAACAGCACTTGTGTGATCAGTTGCCAAGGCTTTTACCAGACAAACTGTAGGCAAAAGCCCTTTCCTTGCTCATTGTTTGATTCTGCTGCACGGGAAGTGCAGGACTGTTAAAAAGTTGCATACGAATACAAGCAGCTGTCAGTTGCTTACAGGCTGACAAGCAGCTGTCAGCCCTATTCTTGGGATTGGCCATCTCTCCTTGCAAGCAAAAGCCTCATCGTTGTTGCGGTGCTTGTAGCCCTGTCCTTCCTCATAACCCTTCTGCCTGGGAGGGCTCAGTCAAACAGACAAGCCCAGCCCAAGTGCCAAGGAAGAATCAATCATGAGCAGAAGGGCTCTGGGCAGTTCCCACCCTCCGCTGTTTTCTTCACCATGTTGAAGTCCAAGCATGACTCTATCTGTCATTTAGAAGTTTCCCAGAAAAGCAGTACAAATGTATAGAGACACATAAGGAATGCCTTAAGACCAAAGCATTCTTGATCCACTTTCCAGGTACAAACCAGAAGGTTTGATAGAGATGTGAAAAACACCCTACTGGCTCACACCAGGGGTCCATCCAGCCCAGCTTTTTGACTCCAATAGCAGCACTGGGATGAGTGATTCAGTAAAGAATGTGACTCTGCAGTGTTTTGCAGCCCATACCCTCACACACATCCCCAGAACTGAATCAGGAAGTTGGGAGACACTTCTTTGCCCATTGCCTTTCGTATGGGCCTGTTGTTCAGGAATATGACAAACTTATTTTTGAACTTGATGACAGCCTGCAGTGGCAATAAATTCTATAAGCCTACTTTCTGATGCTCAAAGAACTAGTCTCTTTTATCTACTTTAAATCAACATCATACTACTTTCAAATGAGTACTTTAGCACTAGTATTAAGGGATTTGCTTGGTAACAATTCTGAATTCACCCTAATTAATGCTTTCATGATTTTGTAAACAATGATTGCATTGCCTTTATACTCTCCCTCCTAAAAATGAAGAATTCTCGCCTTCTTAATTTGTCTTTGTCAGCCAGCTGTGCCATTCTCTTGCTTGTTTTATTTCCACTTTCCAGGGCTTTTTCTAGGTCTGGTATGTCCATCTTGTGATGGAGACCTATGTTGTCAGTACTATTCAAGTAGGCAAGCCAAAGTTCTCTACAGAAGTAAAATGATGTCCTGTCTTCTGCCCTCAATACCTTTCCTGGCAATACCTCATATTTTGCTGGCATTTATGGTTGCTACCATAGGTTTCTCCAGTGACTTCAGAGCGCAGTCAGCTGTGAATCCAATATTTTATTCCTGAGCTGCAACTGACAGATCAAATAAGGCATCACACAGGCACAGTATAGATTGCTTTTCCCTAAGATATATTATGCTCTATTTTTTAACACTGGCATTTATCTGCTACTCTTTAACTTAGTTTTATGAGGTACTTCCTTGAGTCCCCCACCACTGACCTAACATTTTCTTCCCAAGTTTCACCTACAAATAGAGACATTCTGCAGTGCACTCCTCGTTCCTGAGTATCAATGAAGGTGCTGTGGAGAACTGGTCCCACCACTGACTCCTGGGGGACCGCTCTTCTGACTCCATACTGAAAACTGACATTCAAGCCATCTTCAGCTCCTTCTGTGTTTGAGGATCTTCACCCAGATTACAGTCTGTATAAGATCCCCTAGGACTGTAGAATCATAGAATGGCTTTGGTTAGAAGGGACCTTAGAGATCATTCAGTTCCAACACCCCTGTCACAGGCAGGGTTGCTGTCCACTAGACCAGGCTGCCCAGGACTCCATTCAAGCCAGTCTTGAACATCTCCTTGGATGATCATCTTACACGCTCTGTTAAACTTTGTTGTGAGACCTTGACAAAGCCTTTATGAAGATCTAGGTATAGTGTGTGGTATAGATACCCCTTATCCATATGTCAGCACCTTCAGAACAGTCCAGAAGGTGCAAGACTCTCCTTTGCTGGAGGCATGTTGACCCTTTGTGTTAATTCACATCCCCAGGGATCCTGTTCTTCCTTATAGCCCTTGCCACCTGGCCAGAAGGGAAGACATATCTCCTCTGGGGCCCTTTCCTACATGGATTCATGCAGGCCTGGCAGTGGTGGGGCTCTGGGGGTGCTGCTGAGGATCATTCAGGTCTGCAGGTACATAACTGAACTCCTTCCAGCACTGTGGTGAGTAACACCACAACTGCTGGCTTACCATCACCTCATCTCTCTGCTCGTGCTTATACAGCTTGTGTGCTGGCTTCAAAGCAGTGTGGCTCTTCTGATACACCTGCTAGAACAAACGGCCCAGCTTGGGAAACACCTCTGCTGTTCTCTTTGAGCTTATCTTCTGCAGTCTCAGCATCCCTGAGTGCCTTTGCCACAATTCCATCAACAAGTTGGCCCATCACCTCCCTCGCTGGCTTCCTGTTTTTGCTTATATTTAAGTATTTTATCAGCAGTTTGAATGCAAGGCACTCTTCACATTGATTCAAGCTTTTCTTATTTCCTCCCTTCACCTCACCTGTCATGTTTATAGGCTTCAGTTTCATCTCAAGTGTTCAGCTTTTTAAATGCTGATATTTTCCTGTGGTGACCTTGTTGCCCTTTCCACCAAGCTGTGTGGGGATTTTATTGGAGTGCTGTTTCCTTTTAGAATAGAGGCAGTTTGCCAGAGCTTCTAATACGATATCTATTAAAATATCAGTACAATAATACTACCGTGTGAGTCCTGGAAGAACTTTATCGTATTTAAAACAACAAAAGCGTCCAGATACATTTCCTGTTCTCTGACCTCCAGTCCTGCAACCACAACCTTGAACACAGAGCATCTGACTCAGCTGCTCTCCCTCCGCACGGGGAAGGACTGCCTGCCTGCTGCTCACTGCATCTCTCTACTTCCTTAGATACCTGTCAGCCCAAAGCTCTCTTTCCAGACTATCTTCCTTTGGGTAATATTTAGACTCTGAAGAGTGGATGGTTTTTAATCTGGCAGCTATCAGAGATGGTAGATTCCCTGACAAATAGTATCCTCATTGCATTTTTTAGGATTTTTGTTGCTTTGCTTTTCTGCCCCTGTTACATCTTCCATTTGATGTAACTCTCTCTGCTGAGGCAAAATAATTCTCCATCAGCAATGTGAGTATGAAATATAGGAAAATGTTATAAGTGATTTCCTGGTTTGTTCTGGACTGTAACTCTAGTGCTGTTCTCCACTGTGTTCTTCAGTTCTTGTTTACTGAAAGAGAACAGTCACTGTGAGAATTCCAGCTTTCACTGCAAAAAGTGGGAATTTCTACCCCTCCTTGTTACAAAGCGAAGCTTGAAAACATGATGTTGGCTGAAAATCTGGGATTGATGTAATATAAGAGATAGGCTTGTGATTATTGTGATTACACATCACTTGGAGGGGAGGGAGGGATACAGTCATTGTTTCTGAATGTTTGCAGGTGCAAAGTTTCTTCTTTGGAAATGCTTTGTCAGTGATGTGCTCAGACTGGTCATAACATCATTTTTCCTATTAACTTTTGTGAATATGAGCAGCCCTGTGGTCTAATATATTCCCTCTCCAGATGTGGACTCTGATCTTTCAAGCTGTACTTTATACCTGTGAGAAGTGATGCAGTGTTGACTGGTGTGCAAAGGCAAGAAGCACATTCTTCTCATTACAAAATCTGCCTTCATAGAAATCACGGTATGTCCAAATGCTACATTACTACCAGAAGAGTATATCATAATAGAGAATTACCATTTGCAGACTGTTCTTTACTGCAAAAGTCAAAGTATGCACAACTTTCCTCACCCTCCATCTTGACGACCCATAGACACAAGCATAGAAATGAAAGGACGCCTCTAGCAGAACATCTGAAAGGCTAATGCCTTTCCTTTGGTCCCGTTAGGTGGAGCTCTCAGACAAGGAGAAATGACATCCCACCAGGCACCCTTAGGAGTTGTTAGCGCTGTATTATTCAGGTGTTTCTGAATAATACAAGCTCGTTTCTGTCCTGCTAGAAACCTTATTGCATGCTTTTAAAACCGATGCAGCAACCTGTCTGTACAACCTGTTTTCAATAGCTTCACACACCACTGAGACGAAGCTGAAGACTTCAGAGGTGCTATGTCAGTGGGTTAACATAAACAAAGAGAAAGACAGAGGAATAGCTACGGAAATAAAGAAGCAGAGCAGATAAAAAACATTGGGTGCAGCACACAAAAATCAGAAATTTCCAGCAAGTTGCTCAGCTCTGTCAGTGGTATTAGTCCACTGACAGCAATGGTGTAGGGTTAAGTGGAAAAATTAGCCATGCAAACATAAAGGTGCAGAACAAACTGAAATGGCAAATCATTCGCTACGTGACTTTCTGCCACTTTCAGATTCCTGCTTCTCTCTCATCTTGATTTTGTACCTGACATAAATTACAAGGTACGGGGGTAGCTCTCCCTACTCCCACGCAGGGAGAACAAAGGAAAACCTGCACAAGTAAAAAACAGAAGAGCGAGTCCTACCAAAAATTCATGCATTCTCAAGGGCACTGGCTCTAGTCACAAAATGTTTGTTATGTGCAGTAATGAAGCAATGTCAGTATTTTTGTCCAAAAAAGTGGCTGTAGTTGGAAAATAGGAAAGAGGAAGGCTAAGATCAAAACTGACAGAAATTAGCAAAGACTGCCCAGATACATATGGAAGAAAAGATTCAAACCGGTCTCTGCTCGATTCTACACCTTTTCTAAGAGAGACAATTCAATTTAATCACTTCATCCGTGATGAAAATCTGCTACTCTTGTCTTATATCGGAGCAGACACGACACTTTCGTAACAGATTATTTCACTAAAGCTTAGCACATCTCCTGCAGGTGATCTTTCCTTTTCGATGTGGCATCATGGACCGGGATTGTTTTCATATTGAGCAACACACACCAATTCCAGTGGCTGTAGCTTCCAACAACCAGTTCAGGTGCAGGCACAAAAATCCAGAGCTTCGGGAGAATTTCTAATTCTTCACTTCTCCACACCTGCCTTCAGGATGGCCTCAGTGTCTGCAGGGTGTATAGATGATTTTCCTTTCAAGCTCTCCTCTGTGGTCTGTTCAGCTTTCAGATGATAATGTGTATCTGTGGTATTGATACACCCTGTTCTCTGTCACAGCCTCTACTTTGAGACCCCTGACTGCAATGGAGGGAATTCCTATTGTCTCTGTTTCACAGCCTCAGGCTAAGTGACTTCTTTAGCACTATCCGGGTAACCTGTGGCAGAGCAAGACACTGAATCTGATTCCAGCCCAGAGCTCCATCCACTGAATGTACTACACTGCACTGCACAAATAGATGAGTGTGGGTCCGACTTAAGAAGAGAAAAGGGGATGAAGGTTATTGTAGCCTTACCCCATTTGCCCAGGTTTCAAAGACAAACAGGAAGAAGTGTCAAGACAGTGGGGAGCTGGAGCATTTGATGCCTCATAGTGAGCCCCTGATAAGTCCTTCAGGCAGACAAGGCAGCTGGTAAGGCACATTAAGCAAGGCATCACAAAAGCATCATTCAAATTTTCCCAGTGTAAACAAAAAAGCTCTCTCCAAATGTGAAATTTCTGCATCGAGAACTTCAGCTTTTAAGAGTGTTTTTCTTTGGATTTTTTTCCTTTTTTTTCCTGGCAGAAAATGCTCAGTTATCCACTACATGCCCCCCTAATTCCCACTCCAGCTTCCCGATGTCCATGCCTCTGAATAAGCAAGAACGATCTCTCATCCATGATTCAATATTTCAGGAGAGCTGAGAGGGGTTAAAAGACAGAAAATCAATCTTAACTAGTGAGATTTCCATAAAGTTCAATTAAAAGTGTCAAGCTGTTGTGACTAGATTTGTCAAACCGTGGGTGACAATCTTCGCAGTGCAGCACCGTTCTTGTCTGGAGAGGAATGCAAGAGGGGATCCCAGTTCCCAGACTGCTGCAGGCACACCACATTTCTGGATACATCTCCACACCTTAATCCCGTGTCCAAAACTGAGCAGCCTCCTGGAAAGGGAGAGACTGAGGAGAAAATCAGCGCATGTGGCTCAGAAGGAAACTGGCCTAAACTTGGTAAGAAAAATAATAGCATTCAAACAACAACAATCGGGATCTGTTACTGATTGTGCTGCACCACTCCTTTTCTTTCATCCAGATGATTCAGAACTGGTGCTTTGAAGAGAATATAAATGCATTCCTCTTGACTTCTTTGTCTGTCCTTTTGGAAAAGCACTAAGCGCTGGTTCTGTGTATCCCAGTATGGTTTCTTTTTTAATATCTGTTTCAGAAAACACACCCCTACTGCAGCACAGTGCAGCCTATAGCAATGAAGAAGAATAATAACAAAATCCTCAAAGACAGATCAGACATTCTGCGTGCTGTACTTTGGTCAAACTGGAATCTGAAGTGCTTCTATAAATCATCAAAACCACATTTTCTCTCTCTCTTGCAGTAGGTTATATGGCGTTACAAATTCCTGCTGGTAATTATATAGGAATATGCTCCGTTGGCTGAATTCATTATACTTCTTAAAGTCACATTTGTATTTGCTCTGGATAACTGCAGTCTCCCATTCAGTCTCCTCCTATGAGACATCTCATTTTAACAGTGGGTGTGGACTGCTCCTGAAGGTGGGTGCTTGGTGATAGCTGCACCATGTGGTGACAGTGGAGGTTCTCGGCTGAGTGATATGCTCAAAACCTGGCAATGCCACACATACCCTTCAACGAGTGATTCTGCCATGACCAGAAGCAATGGGGGCACTGAGAAAAGACCACAAACACCCTTCTACAGCATAAGGCAGGAGAAACACTGTACGGTCAGAGTCAACAAAACCACAGATGATTATCTGATTCCTGGAGTTCATTTCTCTTGGCTTGTGACTATGACTTCTTACTGCATAGAAAGAGGGGAGAGAGTCAGAGATAAACACCTATCTCTTACAAAATGAATTCCGTAGAAGAAAGTCCAAATACAATTAAAGGGTAGCAGCCTGTAACAGTTACCACATCCAACCTTTCCACTTTAGCAAAAGATAGAAGGAAGACAGACCTAGCTCACTCACAGCAGAATATATTTTGCTTCATCTTTTAAATATAGCCAATATAGCCAATTTTAAATATAGACAACATAGCCAATACACGACATAGCCTAGCCTTCTGTTGATCCTAATGATCTCTTTCACCTTATATATCCATTATCTTTTTTTTTTTTTTTTTTTTTTTTAAGGATATTTTTCTGTTGCTTAAATAACAGCTTGATTGTTGGAGCCAATTTCCACCACAACAAAACTGTTTACCCCGCTGTATGAGTGAGTGGGGCTGTTAGAATGAGTTAGATTAGGTGGGAAGAGAAGGAAAAGGAGGGAAAGGACAGGGAAGAGAAAGGTCATAGCTCAAGTTTCTCTTGTTGTACTAAAGGAGGAAAAACTGATGAGCATATCTGAAAGGACTCAAAGAGAAAGCTCCTTATTTGTAGAATTCACAACTGTAGCAGGTAGAGGGAGAGGTCATGAAAATATTGCTCTTTCAAAATCCAATGGAACTGTAGCTGAGCAAAAATAGGTACCTCTGAAGATGGACATATGCCTAACATAAGCTCACCTCTGCCCTCTGATCTGAAAGATAAGCACCAAAAGTGCTAATGGAAGGTTAGGTTGGAAATACCTCCTCTCACTCTTCTTTTCTCTAACTTGCTTGCTGAGTTTATTCCATGTTTTCAAATTCCTATAGATAAAATTGAAGAACAAAAATGCAGCTGGGGTTCATGCAAGTGGCAATTTGAAGACTACCTTTATTCTCAAACAGCTTGACTTCTCTTGTCAGGGAAGAGTATCTGTCAAACCACGTTTCTCCTCCCTGAGCTCAAATAACAGGTGGCTGAGATCTGAAAAGGGCTGATTTTCAAGAACATGTTGTATTTAGCAAGTTATATTTACAACAAAATAGCAATGCAATCATGTCTACTTGCTGCTCTTCTGGGACAGAATTAAGAAATGTCACCCAAATGTGAACAGCAGATCAGTCATACAGGAAGGAGTGGGACTGGTCCTTCTCAAGTCACAATTTCACTGTTTAAGTACAGGGCCATGAAACTTCCTTTCCTAGTCTGCTAGCAGTGCCACAACCCACTCAAAGAGTGATATCCAGAATAAGTCCATCTGGCAACAGCCACAGCCCTTATCCCCATATGAGATGAAGATCAACAGCCAGGGAAGAGGAGTGAACCCAGTGCCTAAGTCCGGGCAGTGCTAGCACAAGCCATCTTACCTCTTTGCTGGTGAGGGCTGTCAGGCTTGGATCAGCAGCAACACAAGGGCAGCTCCAGAAGTCATTGCCTGCATCATAAATCAAATGCCCAAGGAGATTCTGAATAACCCTACAGGTGATCTGAATGGGCCATCATCCTCTTTTGTCAAGAAAACGTAGGAGGTTCACTTCTGCAGCTTCAAGAGAGACTGGGAAAGTATGGCTACTTGATTTTCAGCCCTGATTTACGCTTTCCGTTTGATAAAGATCCGTTCTTCCATGCTTGAATCATTTTTGCTACTTTTTCTTGCTTTTTTTTTCCCCCTTCACACTCAGACCTGAAAACTGGAACTCCAGCATCCCAGGAGGGTACCACTGACGTAATGTAGCATGACAATACATAACTCCCATTGGCTTCCTGCGTTGGTGCTCATAAGTGTTCTACACAGCAAATCTTCAGAACTGTGTTGTGCTGAGGACTGAATTCATCTGTTATTTAATGTGACTACTGAGCTTCATGTTCGCCTACATATTACCATTACTTGATATTTCTTGCTGTGAATTTTTTTGTCAAGTTTGGACTTGATGATCCTTAAGGGTCCTTCCCAATGTGGGTTATTCTATGATTATATGATTTCCAAAATGTAAAGATTCACTTTCTCATGTTGTTTGATTGATATCTTCATCTCCTGAATAATGCAGGTAGAGGTTGGATTTTCACATGACTGTCCCACCAAAGTAGCTAATTAGAGTGAAGCCCATTAACTGACATCACTGAGAACTCAGAACTTGGTTTCTGGCTCTGTCTTCTGAAAGAGAAATCGGTGTTGTTTGTTTGATTGCTCCTCAAGCTGCACGTGTCTGCCCAGGCTTTGAAGCTACGCTCATCACTGCAGAAGATGAGATGACTGATAATGCCCTTCTCATTCATAGAACAGACACCGTTCAGCAACAGCACATTTTGGTCTAAAAAGTTCTGTTTGAGACCTGACGTGATCTATGGATTTGTCCAACCTGGTCAGCGCCCCTTGCTTTGGTGTTTTATGATATAGATGTACATCCACTCAGAAAATCACTTCTGCCCCAGCCAGTGGCCAGACCATCATTCTATCAGCTCTTGGTCGCTGGGAATATTTCAGAGGTGCTTTGGAATCAGAAACTACACAGCATCAGTCCTGTGTGTTGTAGATGCTAAACAACAACAATGCACTGCCCTACAATTCGCTCTGTTCATAGCCAACTACTCTTCTTTAGACTCTTATTATCTTTTTTAATTTCCCCACAAATTTGATAAGCAGTCAAAATCCAAGTTTTGTTGAAATCAATGATAAAAATTCTGAAGCAAAAAATACCAATAGATCTACTTATTTAGCCAATAAACAGAGGTAAGCTAAACTAGTATGCACTGATCCCTATGCAGCAGTGCCAGGCAGGTGGCCGTACACAGTTCAGCCCTATGACAATTGCCTGCAGTGTGAGCGATGCATGGCAGTCCTTGATTCAGACACATCCAAGAGCAGCTGGCTGAGGGCATTCACTGGGTATCCTGGGCATGATCCTGGTACCCGTTCTCCAATGAATTGTTCTGTTAGTCTCAAAATCACTTCAATAAACCAGGATATACATTCTTACATTTTGGCTTCTAAAATTCCTGGGAAACCACTAGAAGCTGAGCACACGGCGAAAGACTGTATGTAGAAATGTTCAGCTTCTGTTAGACATTCTTCACAGGAATCTCCTTCGGTTAACACTGAGATGTATGAACTACAAGCCTTTCACTGATACCCTGAAGTTGCAGGCAAAAGCCACTGTCTTAAAAAAGAAAGGGATTAGGCTATCTGGATGTTTTGGTTGGTAAAGGAAAAACATTATTTATTTCAGCATGAACTCACCAGACCTCTGCCTGAGCTGCCCCTGTTTTCACTGCAGAGAGACACGGGGATGGATTCATTTTGTCTCTGTTCTCAGGCTACGGTAAGAGGATCATCTCTGTTGAATAGTCACGACTGTTATGACACCAAGTGTCCCCCACTAGCACAGAGCCCTGTTTATTCCCTCAGCTCCAGTGACATGCTGGGTCAGACTCTGCACGTTGGGGTTGCATGCATTCGGTGGAGCTTGTCACCATCACTGGGTTTCAGGGGTGACACAACGTGGCTGACACTGGGACTACAAACCCTGGGCAGCCGGAGAGAGGTGATGGTGGAGCCAGCAGGGCACTGCCCCCTCCTGCCACTTTCCTTCTTGGAGCAACCTGTTCATCAGGGTCCATTCAACCCACCCTCTTTGCACAATCTTCAATGCAGAGACATCGCTGCTGCAGCACATTTTCAAAGAGACTGGAAGAAAAGAAAAAAAAGCTACATGTACCGTGTATTCCTCTTTAATTTAATATCGTCTTACAAGGTGGAAATTAAAATGATTTTTCTGTCACTGTTATCTCTCTTCACTTGGCAATGATCAATTTCCTTCTCCCCTACCGCTTACTAATAAGACATGTGAAAACTGAGATGGTTTTTAGTGTTTACTTCCTTGTTTAAATCAGCTTCCTCAGCTAAGGACAGCCTCGGCACTACATCTGCTCTGCAACTTGTGATTTCTGCGTTGGCTCCGGCCCCACGCTGACAGAACGGCAGGCATGGAGAGGTATATATTTTTAATTACTCGGGGATGCCCCTGTGTATAAGTACATGCAAATTAACTAAGCACAGTTCAAAACCTGCTCCTAGCAGCACTCACATGTTACACACACACACACATTTCAGGCACTGAGACTCACCTCTGACTGAGGGTGAGGGGTTGGGCTGATACATGGAGGGATGGTGACAGGTGAGAACGATACCTTTCTACAAATGAAATGCTGATGTCCGGGGAGAGGAATAGGCAAAATTCAGCATCACTGATGTCTGAAAGAATCCGGTGCTTGCTTCCAGAAATCAGCAATCCTTTGCAGTGGTGGGGTTACGCCAATGAGCACAGCTGCTGTCTGGGATCTGGGCACTGTGCTGTGAGCTCCTCGCACCCTGCTAGCACAGCAGCTCCAGCCGCGATCGAGTTATTGCAACAGACTGAAAATGCTCAGTGAAAAACTCACAGTTTAAGGAGAAAAAACCAAAAGGGAAGGGAATGTGGCCATATGCACACTGGGGATGAGGAACCATGGAAAGCTGGGGCCGAGGCTCTGGAGCTCAGTGATGCTGGGGAGATGAGTAATAGGCTCTGCAGTGCTTGCTCTTGGGACATCATCCCACATCTTTTGGACATCTTACTGTCTGTGACATCTCCTTATTGAATGTGTTTTGTGTCTCCTTAGAAGTGCCTCTGCTGAAATCTCTGTGTTCAGCGTAAGCCGGTTTTTTCCTCTGGTATCTTCACATCTTCAAGACCAACACAGCGCTGCTCTAACTCCTTCCTCTCAAACTTCACTGTCCTTCGCTTACGCTGTTTCTATGAGAGGAAATTTTGGTTCTTCCTTCTCCATCTTGGCAAAGCTGCTCTTGCTCTTCTCAGAAAGACAACACCTTCAGTTTTCTTTCAGCCCTATCCTAAACAGTTCCACGATGCTCTTCAAAACAATCTCTGTAGCAACACAACCTCACCCACAACTGGGCCGTACCTGGACCCTACCCAAATGGCGACTTTGTGGGGAGACCCCACACCACGGCCGGGTCCCGGCCCCGGGCAGAGGCACCCGCGGCACTGCAGGGACCGGGCTGGGAGGCACCGGGGCCGCTGTGGGGAGCGGGGTGAGGGTGACAGCGCTCCGTCTGCCCGCCACCTGCCCGCACCATTTGTGCGGCGGGCACTGGAGGCCGCGGAGCCGCGGCGAGGTTCTCGGCAGCGCTGCGTGACCCGCCCCGACCCGCACCTATAGAAGAGAGCAGTTCGGGCTCATCGGAGATTCCGGGGGTGTCCTTCCCCCTCGGGGACCGGGGGGCGGCGGGGCGGTCCCGTTCTTCGCACCTCCCGCAAGGACAACCGCAGCGCGGGGCGGGGGCGGTGAGGAGGCGGAGGAGGGGGCGGCTGCGGCGAGGGGAGGGGAAACCTCCGCGCCCGCCGCGTCCCACTCGCCGCCCGCCGCCCGCGCCGCAGCTCAGCCGTGCCCGCAGCTCCCGGACCCGCTCGGCTCCCCCCCGGGCCGGGGCAGGCGGCGGAGCCCGCCGCGTCCCGCCCGCAACTTTCGCCCCCGCCGATGGCTCTGGGCGGGGGCCTTGAGGGCTGCCCGCCGCCCCGCGCCCGGCCCTCATGGGCCGCCCCCGCGCCTAACTTCGCCCCCGTCGCCGCCGCCGCCCCGGGGCGGGCCTGAAGCCGCGGCGGGGCCGCGGGCCCATGGCCGGCCGCGCGCCGCCCCGTCCCGCCCGCCGCGGAGCCGCCCGAGCGCCGGCGCGGGGGCGCTGAGGGAGGCGGCCCCCCGCTCGCCCCTGCCCGGGTCGCCGGCGGCGGCGGGGCCGCGGGATCCGTCCGCGCTCGCTGCCCCCGCGTAGCGCCCGAGCGCTCTCTCCTCCTCCCGCTCCCGCTCTTCCTCCTCCTCCTCCTCCTCGTCTTCGGCGGCGGCGGCGGCGGCCCGCGGGTGACATGCAGTCCCTCATCTCTCCGGTGACCAAGGCTATCCTGGTGGCTCTGTTCATCTTCGCCATCCTGCTGATCCTCTACGTGATCCTCTGGTACATCTGCCGCGATGTGGATTGCGACCACGGGATCTGAGCGGCGGCGCGGGGCCAGCGCTTAGGAGCGGCCGGAATCACCCCCGCGGGGCCGGGAGGGAGAGGAGAAGGGAGAGGAGGCGACCGCCGAGCGCGGCTGCACCGCCGCACCGCCCCGCGCCTGACCTTCAGAGACCAGGGTGACCCGGTGAGTGCCCGCCGCCCGGCAGCGCGCTGAGAGCGGATCGGGACCCGTCCCGGCGGCGCGGGGTCGCGGTGCGATGCCGGAGGTGCGGAGCGGGGCGGGCGCGGCGCCGGCGGTGCGGCCCCGCATTGGTATGCAAAGGTGAGCGCGGGGCGGGGAAGGCGGCGCGGTGCCGGTGCGGGGCAGAGCGGGGACGGAGGGGAAGGGGATGTCGGTGAGCGGCGGCCGCGGGGGGGAGGCGGGCGGAGAGGACGAGTTCCTCCTGCCTTCCCCGCGGCACGTGTGCGGGCAGCTCTGCCGGGGTGCGCGGGGAGCGCCGCGCGGAGCCCACCGCTGTGCTGTCCGTGCGGTGCGCGCCGCCCGGGGACTGCGGGAGTGGGGCTGGCGGTGCGCAGCGGGTGAGCGCGTACGTGCCGCTGAGCTGGGACGGCCCGGAGCGGCCGCTGCCCGGCTGTGCGCCCACCTGAAGGCGTTTGAGGCTCGCTGTTACCGTCAGGCTGCGTTTGCCGCGGTGTGCTTGCTAAGACAGAGAGACATCAACGCTTTGCGTTTAAAGCGAACCTGCTGAAGGCAGGATGGTCCTGAGCGCTCGGTGCCGATGCTCCCGCCCTTGGAGAGCGGCTGTCAGGAGCGCAGCGAACTCCGTCCGCACGCACATCCCTGTGGGGATGCGTTCCGGTTCCACTGATGTGTGTGCGCAGCAGGAACGGGAGCAAATCGCGGTTGGTTTCGAAGGGGAGACCTAGGGAAGTGTGAGGTGCGACAGCGCGGTTTGAGATGGTTTGACATTGAGCGGCTGTGGCTGAGCGCTCCGCTCCGCAACGGGGGCTGTGCCGGGCTGGGAGCTGCTGGGAAGCGGGGCTGCTCTCCCGCTGGGCTTCTGCTCAGCCCGTCTGTGACCCGGCCTGATGGGTCGCGGCATTGCTGCCAACGCGCCCCAGCTGTGTGACTGTGGCAGCAGTGACGGCGTCATTCCCTCACCCTGCACCTCCAGCAGCAGTGCGGTTGTGTGCAGCTCCCTGTGTGCCCCAGAATGCCGGGTCCAGCAGCGCTGAGCAGCAGGTGATGGAAGGACAGGAGCGAGCAGTAGAATGGGCATCGCTTCCCTTTTCTGTATACATTGGACTGTGTGAAAATAGAGCAGCCCCACCATCCTCTTTTTTGCTGTTTTTGCAGCCTCGCCAATCAGTAAACTTGTTTACACCTGAGTTGCAAAAACCTCTTCACACCCCGACACGCCAGGTGGTGTCACATGCTGCCATCCCCAGCTGCAGAGCACTCTGTGAGCATGTCCCTGGCCAGGGGACCGCAGCAGCATCATGACAGGGGCTTCATCCCTCACTGTCAATTATTGGAAAGCAGCTTTGGAGATGCTGCCTACAGAACTGGGTGGGACGTGGCAAATTAAAGTGGTTTTCAAGAAACTTTGAATATCGATAGATATGTATGTATGTGTATGTGTGTGATGAGGTGTTGTTGGTGCTGATACAACCAAGCCGATTTTATAGGCCCTGTCGTAACTAACATGAAACAGCTCAATGTCTGCAGAGATGTGAAATGGTCCCTCGGTTATTATCCAACCTTTGGTGTTTCCAGCTAGCTCATTATTATTTTAAGCATAAGTCTCTAGGAGATGCGATGCAGAAAATAATTCCTTTAACAGCTTATATTCTAAATAAGGCAAACATATATCTGCTTATATATAAACATGCATACATTGTTTTATATAAACACTGAAGGGTATTTTTTTTTCAGCTTAGCACAACAGAAAAATGAGCAAAGCAAGAGTGAGAGGTAGTGCATTTGTTTTGTAGTTGAAGTCACAGATGCACCAGCTGCGGGTGGGTGTTGTGTGCATGCACTGTTATGTATTAGCAGACGAAAACCCTGTTAATGCAACCTTCTCCCCCCCTTTCTCCCATTGGTGTGACACTTGGTGTAATGGGGTGAGATCCAGGTCTTGTTGGGCTCGGTTGTAGAAGTCTGAAGTTGGTTTCAGTGGAGGCAGAAAAGCACTGATGGATTTGCACGTGTGGTTGAAGCTGCAGGAAGCAGCTGAAGTTGACAGAACTGTTAAAGCAGTAACCAAAGGCGGATCAGCTGTAATGGGGCACCTAAAAATGCTATATTTGTACTTATTTTCTTGCTCAAAAGTTAGACAGAGTTATATTTCTATGCAGCTTTATTATGTGCCTCTGCCCCAACTCGATGATTTTCCCCCGGTTGCTCCCTCCTAGCATGTCCCAGTGTTTCAGAGGTGATATCTAACATAGCGGCAGCAGCTGGCATACGGAGCACACTAGCAGCAGGATCACCCGTGGGTGTTATCCATGAGAATGTGGGCTGCAGTGCTGTGAGTGGTAACCCCTCTTTCAAGGCAAGGACAGCTTGTTATCGCGGTCCTACCTGGGCCATGAGAAATCATTACGTTGCAAAGATCAGCAATGCAGTGGGCTGAGCGAGTGTTACTGTTCCCTAAGCAGTGTAAAAGGCTGTGCAGGCACTGCATGAAGGATATTTAAAAGCTTTGCCTCTTTGCGTGAAAAATGCTGTGAATGAGTTACCAATGCTTCATTCTCAGAAGCGCAGCGAATGTTACATGTAAATCCTTACTGCGAGGCAGCGTGCTGCAGTGTGGTCCCAGCAGCCAGCATACACCTGACTGGAGCATGCCACTTATTTCCTGGTAAGTCACACTTCATTCAGTCCCTGTTCAGGCAAATCCCCAGATGGTTCATTGAGTATTTTCTGCGTGTTGCATGTAAGCGTAACTGGACAATGAGCAGCTCAGATTTATTTTCTTGTTCCCTCCATATAAAAACGGGTTCAAAGTGTCAGAGTCACAGTGTGCCCTATTTGCAGGTTACACCACTTCCTACAAAAGGCTTGTGCTGTCTGTCACCCACCCCACTTAAGAGGCTCTCTTTAGATCCTGGGCAGGGCAGCACTGTGCTGGCATCTCCCAGTCCTGCAGGGCTGTCTCCTCTCTAGGTGAGCAGAGCTTCCCCCAGGACACGTCATCTCACCTGCATGGTGCTTACTGCGCATCTCTGGAAGGAGGGTTTCAAAAGGTTCCAAAGGGTTTCTGGAGCTCTGTGCAGGACTGAAGCAGGCTAGTCTCTTGTTGATTCCTTGTGGCTGTCAGATCTGGGAGCCCTGTATTGCCTGTGACACAACAAGCGCTCGCTGTGGCTGCTGTGTTGACATGCGAGGTGGGACAGTGAGGATTCACTGTGTCATATTTATGACATAGTGAAGATAGCATGACCCTAAAAATGGTACATCTGGGGGCTGTGTCACTGTAACAAATGTATTAAACACAGAGCATGAGAAGGTTGTGTTGCTTCTTCCTTTGTTATTGTAATGATAGCCTGGCGTTGGCAGTGTTAGTGCTGGTGTTGCCACAGTTTGTCCTAAAGCACCAAAACATTCGGCCTTCACCTGAGATCCACATCCATGTGCTGACATGACCCATCCGTGACGTGCTCACCAGGCGATGCCTTGCCACAGCCCCCCCATGGAGTGCAGCTCTCTGTTATATCACACGGAGAAGTCACCCTGCCATTTCTCAGCAGATGACTCCCTCTCTCTCCCTTCATTTTCCTTTGCTCCATGAGGGTTTTCTGCTTTTTCTTCTCATCTGTAATCTTGACTGCGACTATTTAGCACATAACGCGGTTTGTAGACAAACTGCACGCATTGATTTTCCTGAAGTGGGCTGACAAAGTGATGGGTGTATTGGAAAACAGCACGCACTTGGTTATTTGTTGTTCTGCATTAAGCAGGCTTTTCAAGTAAATAGCCTTTAGAATAACCTTTCTTATTTTAACGTGCTGCTTTTACTGTGCGTGCCAGATACGGTGCGTATGGTTCAGCTGCACAGCAGTGTCTGCTCTTGTTAAAGGCACTCTGATGGCTTTCAAAATGTTATCCAAATGAGGGAATTTGAGTTTCTGCTTGGAGCGGCTCACAGCATTGGCTGCTGCTGGGAATCGTGTTCTCATTTTGGATGTTTTGATGCACCGCTCTTGAATATTAAAGATTCTTACCGGCGATTTCTCGAGTCACCATTAAATTAAATCATCTCTAAAGGATACCAATAAGGTGACATTCAGAGTTCCTTTGTAGGACATACGGTGAATGTGGATTATGGTGGAGAAAAAGATGTGAAAAACGATTCATTGTGACCGATGAAAAAAAGAGAATGGGAAAATAAAGATGGACGAATATTATATCAAGTTGGAAGAAGAAGGGCTCCGGAGCATTCCGATTTTAAAATGTGAATCTGACATGGAATAAAATGCTAAGCTTACAGGACAGAAATTGCCACTTTTCTGTATAGAAAGTATTTGTATGCGTATCTATACATGTATACGAGCATAGTATGTGTACATACATACATACAGTATAAGTGATTGAATTAAAATACGCGTCTCTAGAATAAGCTGAGAATCCTGGTTTATTTTATTCCTTCAGCCTTGAAACCTGGCTCCGTTCTTGCCCGACGCACATTAACTTGCAAGTCAGATAGTGTTGAAGATGCTTTCCTGAGGACTTTGGGATAAAGCATGATTGATATTGTACACCAATATTATAAATGAAACGCTTTTATATAGAAAATGCAAGCACTCTGTTCACATTGGGGAAAAAAAAAAATGGGTCCAGGCTGTGTGTGCTGGAAGAAATACATTAATAACAAATAGATTTTATGTCTCTTTCTTTCAACTGACCTCCAAGAGACAAAGCATTTATATACTAGGGAAAAAAGTCTATTAGGTAATTATCCTATTATGACCAATGTATGTATATGAGAAAAGAATGTTTCAGACAAAAAATGGCCGAATTGCAGGCTTGCTTTTGGCTGAAAACAATAATAGCCAAGTCATTCCTCCAAAAGTACAAGCTTTTCTTGTACATGTTTTGTACTTTTGTCTTTGAGAGCAAAGCAAGATATAAAGCCCCTGAAGTTATGGGTGCTTAAAGTTACACGTGGTGAAACCTGCTGCATGATTATGAAGCTTTATGAGCGTGCTGCTGTATAAACCTTGCCTGAGAGAATGTTTGCGTTTGAGTGGAACGAGGAAATACATGTGCTGAGGGCAGAGGAGCAAAGCCTTTTGTATGAATAGCCTCTTCTGTGTTAGTTGCACATTTGGGGTAAGCTTGGGCAGATGAAACAAAATTCATTGGATATTATGTATCCGCTTCAGTGGTTGATTGCATACACTGTGAGCCCTGTTTAGTGAATACCCAACAAACTGGTCATTATACCTACAGCAGTAATTAAGCAAGGTCTTCATTGAGTGAAGTCCTTGTGCAAAGTATACATGACATGGTTAGCTAACTGGTAAGACATTCATGTCAATGACTTTGCTTCTGAGGATAATGTACCAGCATCATGATCCTTCTGAGATACGTATGTAAATCTAGAATTAAAACTGAGTTTACAGTCAGTCTGCATTCTACAGCTTGCTTTTATTTTGTATTGTAATACCATTCCAGAAAGCTTGATAAGGGCTACTAAAAGGGAGTTTAATGAGGTCTTGGTATCAGGGAAGTTAAAAGGGAGACACTGTGAGCACACAAAAAGACACTCATACGATTCTAGTAACTGACATGACCTAATTGAGCTGTGATAGGAGTTGGGGCCCAAAGAATATGCATTTGTTCACTGACTTGATGAAGCAGCATCAACCTCTACCCTCAGGCCAGCATATCCTGAATTTTCACTGTAGTTTGAGGATTGTGGTAAATCAGAATGTCGGATTTGTGCGAGTCTGAGCATTTCCAGTCTTTCGGTGAGTTGAAGCAGAACTTGTGTAGAGCATTGCGAGGCCATCTCAGAGCATTCCCATAAATTCTTATGAGACCTCCTAATCTCTTCCAGTGAACTAAGGTGACTTCTGGGAAGCAAGCAGCAGTACTGACAGTAACAATAACAAGATCTGTTTTATTCCAAGGCTTTTTGTGTTGCAGCTTTTGGGGACACCTGATAGTACCATGGCCTGCCTGTGTCACTGAGGAGATGGGGCTGGGTCCTTCACAGAGATGCATGGTGATAGGAGAAGGGACAGTGGTCATAAATTGAAGCAAAAATGGTTTGATCTGGTTATAAGGAAAACCACTTTCCCTGTGAGTATGATCAGTGTTGTGGTTTAATCCAGCAGGTGGCTGAGTAACACTCAGTCGTTCACTCACTTCCTCTCTTCCCTGTGAGGTGGGGGAAGAGAATTGGGAAAAATAAAAAGTAGAACTCATGTATCGAGATAAAACTTTTTACTAAGACTGAGAAAAGGCAAAGGATAATAGTTGTGACCATACACATATATATTTATGAATGTATATAACAAGTGACGCGCATGCAATTGCTCACCACCCCACAACTGATGCCCAGCTGGCCCCTCGAGCAGCGGAAGAAAGAGAGATGAACTCCCACCCCCGTCAAAACTCCTTCTGCTCGATGTCATATGGTGTGGAACAACCCTTTTGTCAGTTTACCTCTGCTGTCCTAATTCTGCTCCTGTCCCAGCTGAAACTAACAGACAGACAAGAATATGGAGGCCCAGAACTCCGATTGGGTCAGACTGGGGAGCCGTTCACTGTAGTCCTGGCTATCCTTACATTTTACACCATCCAGCAGTTCATAGCTGGTAGCCCAATGCACAACACTTCTGGGGTGGGCTATGGTCTGAAGCTGACATGGTGCACAGTAGTGCAGCACCAGGGCAGTGACCACTGTGTTGATGTGTGTGTGGAGAATGAAGCCCTCTCATGCAATAGTAGCCTGAAGGCTGAAGACTAAAATCACAGTGTGCTTATAGTCTGTCTAATTCTTACACCTCTGTGGGGACTCTAGCACATTCTAGGAACTGGAAATTAATTCAGTTACATTGAGCTGACTGTAATATAATCATGCTGGGCATACTCTTGTGCAATATAATATTTTCTGTAATCTTGACCAGTTTCTATCTTTGTGTTCTTCATTTGCCCAAAGCAAGTTAGGCTAACTATAAGGTCCACACAGGTAGGTGGTACAGTAGGATTTTCATGTACTGCCTAGCTTGAATGTGAACTGCTTTGAAGAGAAAAACAATCCCATGGAGACTGCCAGCTTCAACATCAAACCTACCATCTCGTGCTCAGGCAACTCGCAGTTTATATTTAGATACCGAAGGGAATACGAACTGGACAGAAAGCTGCTTAATGCAAAAGGTCAGTGCACTTTTTTTTTCCCCCCTCAGGTAGAGAAAGCCTTCATTGTAGTGCTCTGCATTTTTTTGTTACTGCTGCCTGCCAGACTGAATCCTGGTCTGACCTGGTAAGAACAGGGAATTTCCACAAGACTACAGTGGCCAGCTTCAGCATCCCAGTATGGCTGAGGTTGGCAGGGGGCTCTGGGTTCATCTGGTCCAATCCCTTCTCGAGCAGACACATCCAGCACAGGGTGCTTAGGGCCACATCTGGGAAGCTTATAAAGATTTTCGAACTTAATTCTGACATTTCTGTGTGTATCAAAGTTTATTCCAAAATGACAAGACAAAGCTGTCCAGAGTTAATTATTTTCAATGCAAATCCAAAACAAATGAGTGCTGCAGTGTATGTTTTGTCAGAGATTTCAACTTTGATTTTCTCACATTAGTAGATAGGCTCACTGCCACCCTCCCATTAAACTCACAAAAAGTGATATTTGTATAACTCAATTGATTTTTATTTATTTATTTTTTTTTTTACTTGAAGATACTTCGAGTCAATATGAAAAACATTTTGAGGCTCGGAAAATAAAAGACTCTTAGATATTTGAGTACGTAAGCTGTTATATTGGATATTTCTGAATTGACAGTAATTTTTCTCTCATGTGGCTAACAAGCCTGGGGAGCTTTTAAATTGAAGGTAGAAGAGAAGAAAAACATAACTTTTTAGGTGAGTGTATGAAAGCTGCATGTGTTCTTCAACTAAATTATGGATGAAACAGCGAGATCCTGTATTGTATATTAAATTCACACAAAAATTCTCTTCTTAAAAGGTGGTAAGGTGAATGAGCTGGGTATTCATGGTGTATCCAATGTATTTATCCAGTACAAAAAAGGACATGAAGGTGCTGGAGCAGGTCCAGAGAAGGGCAACAAGGCTTGTGAAGGGCTTGGAGAATCAACCCTATGAGGAGAGGCTGAGGGAGCTGGGGCTGTTTAGTCTGGGGAAAAGGAGGCTGAGGAGAGAGACCCTATTGCTCTCTTCCAGTATCTGAAAGGTGCTTACAGTGAGAGTGGGGAAAGTCTCTTCTCACTGGTGACAGGTGACAGGGCGAGGGGAAATGGCCTCAACTTGCACCAAGGTAAGTTTAGGTTGGATATCAGGAAAAACTTCTTTACAGAAAGGGTAGTTAAACACTGGAATAGGCTCCCCAGGGAGGTGGTTGAGTCGCCGTCCCTGGATGTGTTTAAGAGCCATTTGGATGTGGTGCTCCACAGAGACATGATTTAGTAGAGGGTTGTTAGAGTTTGGGTACTGTGGATAGGCTGTGGTTGGACTTGATGATCTTCAAGGTCTTTTCCAACCTGAGTAATTCTATGATTCTGTGATTTATTCAAGAACTTCCGTGAACATACTGTCTTAGGAATTAAGTGTTTGGCTGTTCTTGTCCCAGAAAGAAGACTGAAACTAAGGCCATTTGATGTGAGTCTCTGTGTTAGAGCTGATAGGAATTCCAAGGATAAGAGTGTGAAAGTATTATAAAATAGTATTACTGTTTCGGTAAACCAAGGGTTTGTCTTACTTCTCACCTTACCAATAAGGTCAACTGGAAGGTACAGCGTGACAGAAAAGGCTGGAACAGTCTTGGAAGAAGCTGCAAATACCATTGTGAGTCATTCTCTTTTAATCACGTAGGCAAAATCCAGTGGGCATGTGGGATGATACATAAGTGAAGGCAAAATTTTGCTCGCTGTGGAGGAGCTGTTCATTTGGTACAAACATTCAGCTGACTTCTGTGGAGCAGTGCCAACTGATGTTAGCAGAGGATCTGGTTCTGAGGAGTCCTTCAGTTTGCAAACAGATGCACACAAAGAAGTGATGCAGCTAGGGTAACTTCCAGCCATCTTGCTGGTTCTTCAGCCCATGCAGTCAATTATCCTTCTTTTTTTTTTTTTTTTTTTTCTTTTTTTAACCTAACCCTAGCCTTAAAAACTAATGGAATTTTTAAATAAAATACAGTGTGTTTTATAGGACAGAACAGTTCAGTTGGAAGGGTCCTACAACGATTGAGTCCAACTACCCGATCACTTCAAAGCTGAGAACATTGTCCAAATGTCTCTTGAACACTGATGGTCGTGGGGCATTGACTGCATCCCTGGGAAACTTGCTCTAGTGTTCAACCACCAGTTGTTAGACATAAAAAGTTGCTAAATGAATAAGGAAACTGCTATGCTATGAGAAAAAATAAAAGCAGTTTACAGTTGTAAAGTAGAGCCATGTAAATGGATGGTTTGTGCAGCAGATTCAGAAAGACCTCAATCTGGATGGACTGCAGTGGTAGCCGTGTTGTGTGACAGCAGTTTTGGGGGACAGCACTGACAGCTGGGACGAGAAATTGGTTGGTACTGTAGGATGGATGGATGGGTGGATGGGTGGATGGATGGATGGATGGATGGATGGATGGATGGATGGATGGATGGATGGATGGATGGATGGATGTCGCTGAGAAATCCTCTGGGAACTTGAAAACCTAGGAAAAATTTAGGAATGCCAAGCCTTATGATACATTTCTCACATGGTCTGCTTTGAAGCCAGAAGAGTCTGCCCTCACAAGAGCGATCCAGTGTCTGGTGAGGAGAGCAAGTGTAGAACTAGACTGTGATTGTCTGTGTTCTATATGTTGCTGTGTTGTTGCACTCACCCTTTAGTAGTGGCTTGAGAACTGCACCCTGGTGGATTTGTAGCGGTGTGCCTTACAACACAGTGCGGTGAAGCAGAATGGGCACGTATCAATGTGATTCATTAATATTTTATTAAATAATACCTTCAGCTGGGTAGTAAATGTGTTTTCCGATTTGCCATTTATGAGGTTGTTTGACTTAAACCCATCTCTTATAAGTTCCTGTGATGTTTGCGCTACTACAATAGGTAGCTCTCAGAGCTAATTATGTGAGTGGGACAGATGCTTGAACTGTGAACTCCGCTTATTTTCCTCATAGTATTTTAACAGGATAGATGCAGCTGTGCTGGGTGGTGCTTACTGCTTGCTTTCAGTGCTGACACATTGTCTTCATGCTTCTTAATCCTAATGTAGAGCACGGCAGCCACTTAACAGCCTAATCCTACTCCTGTTGGATCTGTTATGCTGGAAACCTGTGCTTGAGTTCCATTTTCACACCTAGAAAGTGGATTTTGTGCCGTGATGGGGTACAGACTGAAAAACATGAAATTACCATCACCTGTGAGTATAATGAGATAGGAGAACAAACTCTTTCAATACAGAAAATCACTGCATTTTGCATCTCTTGCTGTAATAGTAGAAGATGGCATTAGTGGCCCAGAAAACACTGTCCTTTGAATAACAGCACTTGCTTTTTTTTTTCTCCATGTGTAAAAGGGTGATGTTTCTTTTTTTTTAATTCAAAAGAGGAAGAAGATCTTACTTTTTCCAGCATTTTGCTGCTTATCTTTTTACCAATAAAAATGCTTCCATTTCTACAGCACTCTGTGATACGTATTACAGTGTCATTTTCACCAAAAGTATTCATTATGAGCTTTAAGAAATGTTAGACACACGCACAAACACGTGCACGTACATTCATTGCTGACGAACGTGTAATGGTGCTTGAAGTAAAAGGTCACTTCCCATTTGCCCATTTCCCCTGCGCAGACCTTAATTTCCTTGTTTTGTTTGGTTTTAGGTTGCTGTGTGTGGGCTAGGCCAGTGACCCAGAAAGGGAGGGTTAGATCCTTTGGTTCGTAAATGCAGCTCCTGGCTTGTCTGGCAATGTGAAATGTTTGTGGCTCTCCATTGCATTTGTGGCAGCTTTTTAATGAGGACAGGGTAGAAAAGGAAATAGCCTCTATCACACATTAGGGATGCAGCTCAGTTATCTTCCCTGGTCAAAAACATGGCCTGTGCCTATCGATCTCCTTTTGAACAGCCTTAGACAGGAGGTTTTCTATGCCAGGAGGGCCCCTGGCATCCACAAATGGCCACTGAAGACTTCTATCAGGGCTGACAGACTGATAGAGCACAGTCCCTGAGCACAGCTGGAGAACTGGTGCTGAGACTGGCAATGCTCGGATGGGAACATCTCTTTGTTTGCTCTGGATCTGGACATCCTCAGCTCTTATCTTAACATCTAATATAAAAGCTAAATGATAAAATCCTTACGCATATTTCTCTGTAAAAAATGTGTCCACATTCATGTTTGTACAGAAACATAAATCAGGAAAAGAGGAGCTATTTAAAGAAAGGAGAAGGGGAGAATTAATTAATTTTAGGTCACTTATCAGATCTATCACTGAGGTACTGCATTATTTTGTATATAGTTAGGGACAAAATAAGTAAATAAAAGCAAAGAATGAACAATATTTCTGCCATTAACAAAGCTACCGTTCCGTGTCTCGTAGTGTTTGGTAAAATACAAAAGTGTTTCTATAAACATCTCGCAGAAAAAGAGTAGAACCCGTGGGGTTAGCAGCATTGCAGGGTTTTTGCTTTGTTTGTGTCTGAGGATGGTTTGCACCTTTTTTTGCACAAAGCAAGAAGCACTGGAAAAGGGCTGGTCAATTTGTGGAGAAAATTATTGATTTTCCCATCAGTTTAAGTGCACTGATGTGGAAAGTATGATCTCAACACTTCCAAAGCGTTTTTAGAATGTAAACAGCAGTGGGCATTGACCAGCCCATGTGCGTGTTTGCTAGGACTTGGCACTCTGGAGCCAGAATACCGTAGTAGTGGGCATAGTATCACTGTAAAAATGGAAGAAAACTATAACAGGAGTAATACCCAGCTCCTCTGATGTGAACATTAGTAACTACGCAGTACTGCAATGTCCAGGCACCATGAGAAGGATCGGTTTTGGCACCCCTCCTGGTGGCCGGGACCAAGCATCCCCAACTCCCAGCCCTCAGAACAACTGTGCAGTAAGGTAATGGTGTTGGTGATTACTGTGTTTTGATCTGAGAGTACAGCGGTAACGGGTTGCGTATCACTATCATTTTATGTAATTTTCCCAGCATTTATAAATAATTCAAACTTCAGGTTGGATGTGGCGCATCAAAGGTATCTTGTCACATCCCCTTGTCTTTTTACATCAAAGGAGCATTGAAGGCAGTACTGACATGTTATAGCCATTAAATAAAACACAGCATTTTGACGTGGATGACATTAGAGAACCAGACTTTGGCATACAGTGGGAAAGTTAGAACACTGCTGATAAATCTGGTTAGAGTGCTGACATCCTGAAGACAGCTTGTGGAGTGTATTGATGCTGGAGTCCTGTGTCAGTTTTAAAGAAGAGTAAAGGGAACTGATGACAAGATGAAAGGATGTTGGTGGGTTAGGAGACCAGGATTCTTCTTTGCAACCATCCCCCCTTAAAAAACAAGTTGTTATTTTTAATGACGTATTACCCATATTACCTTATGCAGAAGTGGGAACCACTGCGTTTGGTGAAATGAAACAGCATCTCAAACTCAGACTTGAGAACCAAACCAAACTCAAAATTCGAATTGCTTTTAAGATGTAAAACCAGAGATGTTTGAAGATCTCTTTGACCTTCAAGCTCTTTTCTTAAATATGGGAACAGCAGATGGTGTTGCATAATGTTTAAAGTTGCATGGACAAACACATTTAGAGATGGACGGTAGCACAGACAAAGTCGTGAAACACTTGGGAAGACTTCAGAAGGCAGAACTGCACAATAAATAAAGCAAACGCTCAAAAACAGTGATGGCATGTTGGCAAAACAAAGCAAAACAAAACACAAACAAAAAAGCCAAACCAAACATTTTGTTATTTATGACAGGAAAGGCAACGAACTTCATCTATTCTGCGTGAAGACACCTAAACTGATAATTGGCCTCTTTATGCTTGGAGAGTTGTGTCATAGGCAGAAATGCCAACTTCCCTGGGCTGCTGAAGGAAGTGATGCAAATGCAGGCAGTGTGCAGGTAAAAACACAGTACCTGCTGTGATAGGAGGTTCGACAGGTAACATATGCAATTTAGAGTGGTTTCAAATCAATCAATTAAAAATCTTGCTAGAAGAGAAATCCAATTTTCAATGAAAGCTTAAGGGATATTCAGCTTAAGCTATCCGGATATTATTAGTACAGCATGATGGCTTTTTTTAGGCATTGTAATAATTTTTGAAGCAGAAAAATGTAGATAAAGGATCGTCAGAGATCACTATTGTAATCTATGGAAATGTACAGAGCTCCACTGCCCTCTTTTGCCATTTACCTGGAAGAGCAGCAGTCAAAGCACAGGGGCCATCTGAGCAGTGGGCACCTTGCTCTTCTCACACTCCTCAATTTTGAGATAGGTTGGGGCCTGTTACGGTTCATGAGTTGACCTTATGGGAATTTCCTTCTTGTAAAGAAAAAAATACTGCAGAATACTACTGCTCTTCTTTTACGTGACTGAGGACTTTCATACCTGCAACTTTTCCACCAAATTCTCTAATGATAAAGAGAATCTGATCTCAGGAGGATGTGTTCGGAAAGTACTGCTGAACAAAATATCCAGTAGGGATTCTGAAGAAGTGGGGGCTTGCCTTTGTGTTCTGCTGGGAAACAACACAACTTTGTTATATTGCTGCTGTCGGCTAGTTTACACAGGAGAAGATCCCCTTAGTTGTTAATTTGCTATCAGCCTCACTTCTCAGGAAAAATACATATGTATATTTAGAGAGCTCTGTGTTAGTCCTTCAAAATCTTCTTGTTAGTTAACAAAGCCTACTTGAATAATTATGTTCATAGTTATATTTCTGTGTTTCACTGTTGGTGATACCCTCTAGCAGTTTAAAAAATAATTGTAGCTTTCCTACCATTTTGATACCGAAAATTATGTAGAAAAAGGATAACCTTACGCTTATGAAGGTGGCCTATTGCTTTGCCCATAGGTTTGGTTTTTGTTTTGTTTTGTTTTTTGCTTTTGCATGAGCATACTGACAGTGAAAACACAGCTCTTAGATTAGTTAGGGTTCCTGCAAGATCAATAAACAATAATAATCCATCATGAATGAATTAATCCATCTTAAAGCAGAGTTACCTCCTGGGTAAACTTGGCTCTATGCGTTTATGCATTTTTCAGCTTGTACTTTCAGGTTTGTTCTTCTGTCTTATGGGGAAAACAACCTTCTATGCATTAATGTTTTTGTACAAAAAAATGCCCACCAAAACATATAGAAACGTGACAGAAAATGTTTATGCTTGAACGTACATCTATCCTTTAACACCATTTCATTGGAACTTATTGAACTGTCTGTTCCAAAATATAGGGTTACAACACCTAACTTTGGGCTCCTTTTAGTGGGAAAAAAGAATGATCTGAGGATGTATACTCCCCCCCACCTCTTCTTGTCCACAACTCATTTGTAACCATTGGAAATACCCACTGAAATCTTTTCAAAGGATGTTTTCACAAACTAATGACAGGAGCAGTCGAGAGGATGATACAGTAGGATACTCACTACTGTGTTAAAGTCTGGAACAGGAGGATTGGATGGAAGAACCCAGGAGGATTTCTGGGGTGGTACAAGAGCACACACCACTTTAGAGAGCTGTTCTGAGGTGACAAAGCTAGAGAATCAGAGTGCTCTACAGGAGCGCACAGCAGAGCAGAGATGTCAGTAAATGGGGCTGCGCCGCCCTTTCCTCTCCTCACTCACTCAGGTCTACTTTTAGCCCAGCTCCACTGAATTTCCAGCAAGTACCTCAACGTGTCTGCCTTCCTCCCACTGAGGCAGGGAATGGGAGAAAACAGGAAGAGGCTTGAGGAGCTGTGGTGTGGGTGGACCCTAAGCAGAATGAAGGAGGAGCTCTAGGGTGGCCCAGCTGGGGCATGGCGCTGGCCATGAACAGGCAACGATTGTAACAAGGCCTCCTGATTGATGCGTGACATCTTCCTTAGTCCTGATAGCTTTATGATGACAGATACGGTAAGCATGGTGGGGCCTTTTCTGGACACCCTGCAGCACGGGATGCAGTCCAGAAGCCCTCCTAGCATGCTCCAGGCTACTTACTAGGGATTTATTATCCATTTACTAGGGATAGTGGTCACAAAAATGCAGATGTCTTTCAGCAGTCACAAATTTTTCCAAAAACTTCAGCTGTGTTTCATGCTTTAAATAGCTTTGAACTATAGAAGAGTGTCGCTTAAGCTGAAGCTAAGAAAGTGATTTTCCCGTGTTTCTGTAGGTTTTTCCTTTTTTCTGTATGAACCAGTAAATGATGCTCTCCAGAAACGTCATCTTTAAACTCTGTCTCATGATGACATTTGTGCAGCTTGCATACCAGCAACCGAAGCCCCTCATCATGGTTATTTTAGGAGGCTGTTTGATGACTGCTCTCTATCCAGTAGCATCCGACATTCGGAAATATATTTAACTTGAGAAATGCATGCGGAGAAGTAGCTGCAAAAATCTAATTGAATTAAGATTAGTATCAGGGAAGTATTACAATTTTTATTATTTTCGGTCTTATAATTTGGGAATTTCTATCTTCAGAGATACAGATAACACCGTAATTCTTTTCTGGATGAGCCTGTAGCTGTAATTTACAAAGCATTCGGATATTTGCCAACAACTCACATTAGCTGAAGATTTTCCTCTGATTTTTTTTTGTTCATCATGTTATACAATTTATTTCTCTGAAATATGTTATCAGATAACATATTTCAGCGATCATTTTTATTTATTTATTTATTTATTCACTGAGTGTGGCCAAATGTTAGAGACGAGGAAGTGCCTTTTGGATAGCTGTCATTCCACCAAATGACTTTGTCTTATTGTAGCTTCTTACAGATGTGCAATATTCTGTGGGTGCAGCTGTGAGAAGACGAGGAGGGCAAATAGTCACGCACATTTCAGTGAACTTCAAAGGAAACTGATGCCAAACAATGTCAAGATGCTTCAGGCATCCCAGCTCATCAGGCAGAAAAAGAACAGGAACGGACAGCAAATTATTGAGGATTTAAATGTAATTTTTACACGGTCCAGCAAAAAGAGGAAAGAAGTGGGGCTATTGAATAATAAGAGAATTGTCTAGCAATGTTAACAAGTGATCTAATGACAAAAAAAAATAGTAAGCGACCTTTAGGCCCAGATAGATAATTGTCAGAAGTTTGATCCCCTAATTCATTTTAAAAGGTTGTAAGCAGTTAGGAAACAGGTGTAGAGGAACACCTGTGTAGCTAAGTAAAGAGATGGAAAAAGAAAACAGATAAACAGAGATACAGTGGAGAGAGGATTCAGTTCTTTAAAAAAATAAGGCTCTCACCTTAAACATTTACTCAGTAAGTCACATGCTTTGTTGCGGTAGAAAGGGTTGTCCCTGAATACCTGAAGTCGGAAGGAATGGTGACTAGCACGCATAGGAATTTACAAAAAGAAAAATCATGACAGATAATGCAGTCACATTTCTCTGAAGGTATCACAAACTATAACTGCAGATTAAGTATGTCCAGAGTGTAAAAAACGTATGATACCGTGCATCACAAAACACGATGTTGCAGAAAAGATAGGATTCAGGTACCAAAACTGACAAGCAGCTTACTGGAGGCCTGTATAAAGATGTGACAGGTGTTAGAAAAGGGACAGGCACATTTTCAGTGAAATATCTCAAGAGAAATTACAGGGCATACTTTGTGTAACGTATCATTCGTGTCCTGCTTTGATTACAGATTCCTCTGGACATGGATGTACTCAGTCTTGTATTTCCTTGGTCTGTGGTAGACTTTGTTGCCTATACAGTGGTAATAAAAATTGATGAAAAAAAATGAAGATATATTTTGCAATTTTTTCTCTCCCTATTTGCAAGTCTAATTTTGTAGCATTTAATTTTGTTTCATCTCTAATGATGTTCAATGTATTCTTCCAGTGGATCTCTGATGTGAGATTCATAAAGACTGTTTGTAGGAAGGCCACTCCTCCTACGATCTATTTTGAGTGAAAACAGGAGGTCTGTTGTGATCATCTAATTTATCTGCTTTGGGTCACTATCTAGAAAAGTCTGCCACTCTCCATCAGCTAAACAGCTTGGAGATGTTACTCTTAGGCTAATCAAAGTCAGCTAAATGAGTCCTAGACCTGATGAAGTCAGTTAAAACCTTCTCTGATTATATCTGATTGAGGTTTGGCCAAATGTGACACAGTTCTGCAACAGTGAGATAACTCACAGGAGCTGAGTGCTATGAAATGGTCTGAATTTAACATAGAAAGGAGAAGGTTGCCTGTTATTCTTTGGAGAGGTGTGTAAGTATACAGCTTTTCATGCTGTATGTCCATTAGCAGCACTGATAGGAAAACTTCATCTACCTTTAAATGCAGAGTTTGTCAATTCCTGAAGTTCACGCAGAGTGGAAATAAACATTTCCAGGCAATCAAAAGCTCAAGCTGGTATAGTAGATTGGACTCTGGCAGAAGTGAAAACTATCCTCCATAGTATTCTGTGAAGCAGTCAAAAAGCCAGGTTATTCACACTGTCTACTGCAGTTATCATCCTTTGGCACCGATGAAAAATGCAAAGTGGAAAGATGCAGTGCCTGAGCTGTGACTGTATTAGATAGCCGTTGTGCATCAGTGGTTGCTTGGTGATTAAATAAACTAAAAAGGCAAGCATAATCAAGTGTCTCAGACCTTCCAGTGGAATGTGTCAATAACAGCATCTCTGTAGAGGTGGCAAGTGATAAGAACATGGAATGACTTGGGAACAAAAAATAATAATGACTTAACATCACTGCATGACTAGACAAACAAAAAAGATCCCCAGGGAGCCCACTTGTCTGCAGGACTTTAATCTCAACCCCAGAAAAGTCACAACCATCAACATTACTTGCTGCTAAGATAGCTGTCTGGCTCAGAGAAAATGAAAGATCTTTGAATATCAGCTTGTACAAATGATGTTACATGAGCTCAGAACAGAAAGACAACGGTGCCTGGAATAACTGTGACTGCTATGGGGACCATCACCAAAGCCTCCAGGACTTGGGCTTTATAAATCAGTGTCCAGAGTTCTAGAAAGGCAGTTGTTTGAAGACATTGATAAGACCACGGTATTGTCTTTGTACCCATGTACCTGGCTGCATTGGAGATCTGCCTCAAAAGGTGTAAAGAACAGAGAAAAGGACAAGGCTTTTAAGACTGTTTTCTCTTCAAGGGAAAACATTTAGCAACCGAAACACCACTGCAAGTGTCTGCAGAGGGCAGTGGAGCAAGTTTCCTGTTGTACATTGCATAGTCCCAGAAAAGTCAGCAGAAGACTGTCGGGAGCCAGGCATGGATGCGAGAATATGGCACATACTTCCTTTTTGCCTCCTAATTTCTGAAATAAAAATTCACACAGAGAAAAAATGATGAGGCTTTAACATACGATGCACTAAGCAAGTCAACAGCGAAGTTCTCCCTACCTGCCGTTTGTATGTTTCTTTAACGCTCAGAGTAGATGACAGCTAATCCTGTTGCACTGAAATGAAGACTTACCCAGCCTGACGTTCAGGTGATGGTGAAGTGTGGGCCCTCCCTACGACAGACATCCAGCTTCTCTTGGGTTTTGGCTGCCCAGCAGAGCCAGCTGCTGCAAGGAGACCCGGGGTGGGTGAGAGGAGCAGGTGCCTGGTAGAGCCTCCAGAGGGAGATGCTGCCCCACAGAAGGGCTGCCCTCCGAGGGAACACAACTGGTGGCACCGAGCCTCTGTGCTCTGCTCAAGGTGGTCAGTGAGGTCCTGGCCTTAGGGAGATGGCTTGGGCAGACTGCCGAAGTCTAGGCACGAGTAAAGTGCCTCTTTGAATGATAGCTCTGGACACAAAAAGCAAAACCACTTTAAAGCGGCACTTCCTTGAAGTAGCTGAACATCTGGATGCAACTTGTCAGTGCATGGGTTCCCTCTGGAGAGAGGATCTCTGCAGCATGGTGTGGGTTATGCTCAGCTCTCTGCCCCATAGTGGCCTACTGAGGAGCACCCGCTATCTGAGGAATACCGTGTGTTTTTTGGGATTGTGTCATTGAGAACTTTTGCAGTGGAGCATATTTGTGCCATTCCTGATGTTTTCCTCAGGTAAAAGCAGTTTACTGAAGGCCTGCTCAGAAGCAGGAATATCACTGCCTACTCAGTCGTTTGGTAAAATGCTGAAAATCCCACCATCAGCGGTCAGCTTTTCAATGTGAGCGTGTCCTCGCTCAATGCATTTGCTCAGATAAGCTTGTTAAGCTATGGAGACTGACATTTGCTCCTGTAGAGAGCTGCCTTTATTTGAGAGAGTTATCAGATATCAGAATGATTCATCTGCTACTTCAGGATGGCAGCTCAGTTGTACTTCAAGTCAAATCAAGCAGTTGCTGTTGGCATGTAAAACAGGGAAGGCAGGCAGACTAAGAGGAAGGACACCTTATAATTAAAATCAAGTTTTATCTTAAGCCTTACTTCATTAGACTACTGAAGAAAATAGCAGTTTTTACTTCCAAATATTTAGACACTGCGAGTAATATTCAACTATAGCAACACAGCTTTAGAATAAGCAAGAGCTAATATTATGGAAGGAAGATTAGCCGAGTATTTTTAAATCTTCCTAATCTTCAATGGCAGCACAATCTTTGAAGAAATTCAGCGCACGTCTCGAAACTCTGATGTGGGCATGAAGCGGCAGCTGACCTGATGAGTCTGGAGGGAAAGAATAATATTGCAAACACTTTATGGATGTTTTTCAAAGCTTCTGTGAGTCCTGGATCAGCTACCAGTGCTTTGCCCCTGCAACATCCCTCTTTGCAGGAGGGATGTTAAACCTGCTCAGTGTCCAGCTCGAAAGGCAGGACCCCGGCCTGTGCTAACTCCCTGCCTGTGCTGAGATGTGTGAGACAGAAGAAGCTCACAGACTGTCTCAGGTCATCGGGGAGTACCTGTACTAATGTACTGTTGTGAAAAGGGGACACCTTGGATTTGGACATGTGGCAGCAGAGGTTGAGAGTCTGATGGAGCTAGGAAGCTTCTTTCTCTCTCCACATTAAGCGATCTACTTATTTGCTGTGCCTTTCCGGCATCAGGAGGCGTGAAGCATTTTGCTTTGTCCTGATTGCCAAACCAGGGTGATCTCTTACAGGGTATGAGTAGCAGTGTGAAAACTTGATCTAAGAGATATTTTTGGTTATGCTGTAGGAAATGCAGATTGCAGCAATGCCTTCTGGCACATTTTGTGGCTGAAAGAACATCTTTCTACTCTATGTGGTAGGGGTTCTCTCTCCTGATTTTCCCAGAGATTTTACCTCCCTTTCAAATCACCAGAAAGGCAGCTGTGGCTCCACCCCCTCCCAATGCCTTAAAAACATCAATAGCCCTGTAGTTACTGTACTTCCACAGTGTAAATGCTGTAGGCATGACAAGCCTCTCTGTGTAAAACACACATTCCCTGTATTCACTCCCACCCTTGGCTCTGCACAAAGTCCACATCCAGAATGAACTCTTCCTTCCACAGGTTTCTGTGTGAAAATCAAAGCTGCATTCTCATTGTCTGAGTTTGCAGCACCCCAGAATTGTAGCCATCCGACTGAAAGGTGCAGAGTATTTGCTGTCTGAGATAGAGCATGAACTGCAGTGTATATAAACCCTGAGAACTGAAACATAGCACTGGTTAGAGTAGGTGGAATATTCAGGAATAATAAGTATATTGTGTTATGGATTTGCATGGAAGATATTACCAAAGGCAGTAGTTGCCCTTAGAAAATAAGAACAATAGCTTTTACTTTGTTGGGTATTTTAGCACACAGTCTAAGAGTGAAAAGAATTTAGTTCTTCTATCACTTAATTTGGCAGTCTGACATTTCTACAACCAATGATAAATGAATTCCCAGGCATATTATTTAAGCAGAGAGGTAGCTGTTATCTTTTTGAAATGTCAGAATGCTTGTCTGAGGAATACAGATCCTCTTCTCCTGTAAATGGCACTAAGTATATGATAGCAAGATGCACTTGGTCACATAAAAACTCCTTTGTGCAGTAAACAACTCTGAGTCATAAATCATCACTTTGTACAAATATCCAAAAAGTTTTCAGCATGCTTTTGTCTGACCTTTTAATAAGGGCAGTGGTACTTCTGCTTTCCAGGCAACTGATTTTTGCTCATCTCTTGAGAGGTTAAAGTGAAACAGCAGTGATTTCTTACTACTGCTTCGGAGGGCCGTGGAAAGAAAGAAAATACTTAATCAGAACGCATAGCTTCAGGAAATTACCGACTGCTATTATGAGAATAACTGAAAATATTGCAGAATCCCCCACTGTTACAAATGAGACTGCTTGCTAGTGTACCATTTTAATGGTAATTTCAGGAGGAGACAAAGACTGACAACACATATCATGACAGGGAGATCAAAGAAAGAGCATTTTCAGGCAGGAAGCAGTGGGAGAGTCTCACAGTTTCTTTCAGATAAGAAGCATAAGCGAAACGCAAACGTGGAAATTAAATTAAAATGCAGCATAAAAAAAATTTGTTTTGAAAGTAACATATTGAAAAAAAATAAAAATCCCCCACAAAACGTACCTAAAACTTGCAATGGGTATTTTTTCCCTTTGTCATCACTGCAGCTTCCTTGAAGGGGAGGCCCTTCAAGCTCCCCATCCTCTGATCAACTCTGCAAAAGCTGTGCATCTTCCCAACAGTGGATGCTGTATGGAGGCCCATGGAGATCCTCACAGTGTCTGTGACTGCAACCTGTGAGCTGCCACACAGCATGGTGTGCTCTGTGCCCAACGTGGGGGCTGGTGTGCCCTCAGCCCTCTGCCTGGCAGCCAGCAGGCAGGCTGAAGCTGCAGTAGCAGGCCTCAGGCTCCATGGGGCTGAGTTGCGGTGGTTGGTGTGTTCACCGTGATGGCAGCCAGCACACAGGGCCGTCAGCTCCTTTTTGCTTAGCAAACTGCGTGGCCTTCATGGGCTGAGAGGAGGTTTGGGCAGGATGCCTGTGCTGCTTTCTCTGTGCACGTCAGGCCGTGGCCCAGATGAGGACAGCTGTGGTGGCCTGCCAACATTGCCTGGCAGAAGGCCCCGCCAGGGCACAGCTCAGAGCAGGGATGCTCCTGATACGTTCCTTTTCTTCACTTTGGTTCCAGAAGATGTCGGTGTCTCATGACTGTAATAATACTCAATCATCATGCTATAATTAAGGGCTTTTCAGTTACTCGTCTGTGTAACTGATTACTTTGGGCTCAACCCGCTCATGCTGAGCTTGCTTGGCAGAATTCCCATTGACTGCAGTACGAGAAGGATCGGGCCTTCTCTTAGCCATTTCCCAGTACGGTCTGACAGTACCATGCTTTTGAGACTGTTCACTGTGTAGATTAATTGTTTAGACTCTTAATTCTTAGAATATTAAAATGGCACCATAGAAATAACGTCCTCATTCTCAGAAGCCAGTCTGTTTTGGTCATTGCTGCTTCCTAAGAAGACAGCACAAGAAAAAAGGTACAAAAAGACTTGAGAAAGATTTTTATTTTAAATTGAGAAAGATTAATAGAGCTTGTTTTCCGAGGTATTGAAAATCTTTGCAGCCCTAAGTTTGTGTGTCTGGCTTGGAGGCCAGCCTGCTGAAATCCCCCATTTTGTCACAAGATGGAATGAAGGATCTTGGGCACAACATTACAGGGCACCTCACCTTCAGTGTAGGGCATGCTGCAGTTCACGCTGTTGGGCAATGTGCACTTGGCTGCCATACAGCATTTCTCTTTCCTTCCTGTGAAGTTTTCAATGCTGCTGTCTGACAGAAAAGAAGCAGCGAAGTATTCTGAGCAGCAGCTTGAGTTTTCAGTGAGGAAGGCATTCACAAGTGTGTCTAGGAGAGGGAGTCATCCTAATGGGGCATCTCCCTCAAGCACAGCACAGGAGTCATCCCACTTAACGCTCAGCTCCCTGACATGCAGAAGCAGATGAAGGGGTTCCAGACATGTGGCAGGGATGCAGTAGTGCTTTTCTTCCTCTTTACCTCTGTGAGGTTCAGCATAGCTCATACAGATAGACATCATGGTACACCACCGTGTCCTACTGAGTTCTGCCATAGAGCATATGTGTTTCTTTAGCTTCTTCACCACCTTTATTACATATATATGATCTACATATATATGATCTACAAATGCTTTCAGAAAAGCCCAGTCCTAACTGGTCACCAGGCTTATAGATTCTAAGAATCTATATATAATCTATACTGCACTAGCAGTAGTGTTCCTCAACAGGAACAAGCTGCAGGAACCACTCAGGACTATGCTCCATTTGGTGTCATGGTTGTGGGATCAGGGGAGCTTGGAGGATGTCTCCTCAGGCACAATTCTGTGCAGCGTCAGGTGGGCTGCATCCAGAGGACCGCTCCATGGTCTGCATGGCATGGCAGCACCAGTGAAGGTGAACCCTCTACTTGCATTCCCATGTGCAGGCATTGCATTTTCAGGAATCTACTGAGCATCTGGTTTTGTGCATTGTTCTCTGTATAACTAGGCACTTCAGGAAAATAAAAACCAACGCTTTATTTTGTAATAAAGCTTCTCTCTCATCACACTGCTGGGAAGGAAGGAAGGAAGGAAGGAAGGAAGGAAGGAAGGAAGGAAGGAAGGAAGGAAGGAAGGAAGGAAGGAAGGAAGGAAGGAAGGAAGGAAGGAAGGAAGGAAGGAAGGAAGGAAGGGAGGAAGGGAGGAAGGGAGGAAGGGAGGAAGGGAGGAAGGGAGGAAGGGAGGAAGGGAGGAAGGGAGGAAGGGAGGAAGGGAGGAAGGGAGGAAGGAAGGAAGGAAGGAAGGAAGGAAGGAAGGAAGGAAGGAAGGAAGGAAGGAAGGAAGGAAGGAAGGAAGGAAGGAAGGAAGGAAGGAAGGAAAGAGAAAAGACAAATTACTTTATCAGGATACAGTCTGAGAGAAGAAGGGATGAGAGGTGTGAAAACTTAGCTAGTAAAATAATAGTGGGTGAGAAAGTTTGCTGCCAGCAAGTAATTTATTTATTTTTTTCTTTTCAAAATGCAAACATTTCCACAGCGCTGAAAATCTCACCCCAGCATCTGTGTTCATCATCCAAATATTCCGCTTTGTGAATTGAGGTGTTTAATTTTCCCACTCCTTTCATGTTGACTTTGTAATCATATTAGAATACCAAATTAAATATTACAATGTGCTCCTGCTAGATGCTGTGGAGACTGATATGATATATGATAAATGGTTTTAAGTTGAAAGAGGGAAGATTTAGGTTGGATGTCAGTGGGAAGTTCTTTACTAGGAGAGTGGTGAGGTCCTGGAACAGGCTGCCCAGGGACGTTGTGGATGCCCTGTCCTTGGAGGTGTTCAAGGCCAGGTTGGATGGGGCCCTGGGCAACCTGATCTAGTAAACGGGGAAGTTTGGTGGCCCTGCCAGGCAGGGGGGTTGGAGCTTCATGATCCTTGAGGTCCCTTCCAACCCAGTCCATTCTGTGATTCTGTGATACGTAGGACGGTATTTTGACACTACCTATATTTAATATCTAAGAGCAGTAATTGTTTTCAGAACTTTCTCTGAGAGGACTTTGAAATTTTGATTCTGCTTCAGCATGAAAACAAGCCTTGAAATGTTGGAGTTTCCCTGAATGTGGAAGTTCTTACCAGCTGTGAAGGCAGACGGAGCAATGGCGGCTACAAAGTGCAAGCCCACATGGTGTAGTCTGTTGATATTCATATCTCATGCTTTCCATTTGAGCGATTTTCCTTAATTTTATTTACTTCTTGTGTACGCCACTGAAACAAGTCACATTTACTCTAAAATAGCTTTCAGTTATTTAAATCTTATGCTCCATTGTTTTGAACATCACACGTCTCAGCAGCGACATCTTAGCAGAGTGTCTCTAATTTTATACGCTAACATTTGTTTTACATGTTCCTCGTTGGTTAGGCTACGAGCGTGGAGAAAAAAAAGACCGCTGATGTGCAAACAAAAACAGATATGGAAATTTGTAACTTTTCCCATTAACAATTCAAGAATAAGCCCAGATCTTTTCCTTTATTTTTTAATTTTTTCTCATCTGTATTAACATAGAATCAGAATCACCTACGTCCAGGGATAGTCACTAGTCATGTCCCCAGGTCAGAGCTGAAATGTTGAAGGCTGAAACCAGACATCTGGTGCATTTTTTGTGGTGCTGTAGTTGTGCCTGCCAGCTCGGCTGGGGCTGTGGAGATTGGTGGCATGTTCTTGCTTCTGCCCTGTGGTGTTTCGGATTGTGAGGGCAGTCGTGCTTCCAGTTACACCTGTGCAACCCCACTGGTATTTAATAGAGTTGTACAAGTGTAATTGAGGGTATAATCTGCCTGCAGTTATATGGAATCACATGATACTTTTTATTTATTTCTTTCTGTTTCTGAAGTCACTTTCCCAGAAAAACCATGGCTTTGCTGCAGTGGGACTGTAACACTTGAAGGACTATCGTCAGTAATTAAATCTGAGACTGAAAGGCGGTGTTGCAGACATTGCTGATGGAATAGAAGAGGCATCTTCCACAGCATTTACATTTTAGTTACAGCTTCTTTCTTTTCATTCTCATGAAGTCCACCCCAGCTTCGTGCAGGGAGGTCAGGGCACCAGGAAAGACCGTGAGGATTCAGAAGGTGGAAGACCACTCCCAAATCCCTTAGAGACCACTGTATAGAAACAAAGCCCTTTTGTTATGATAAACATAGAACATAGCTGCTGTTTTGTTTGCTGTTTGTGCACATCCAGAGAGGTGCTGAGTATTTCCAGCCCAGCCTCCCTCCCCAGCCTTCACTTATAAAGATAATCACTGTCCTGCCCTTTCTTTTCGTTCTGCAGAAAGACATCCAAAGGGATCCAAAGCCTACAGAGACGTGTCTCATATTTTTTCTAGGCTTTGAATCTTGTCCTCAGTGAGTCAGAAGAGAATATTCTCAGCTTGAGCACTTCACATACATCTCTTGCAGGTATCAGCTGCTGCAAATGACAGCAGGCCTGCATCCTTTCTATGGCACCAGAACATATGGACATTGAGGCACTTTGTACAGCCTCTCTCATCTGCTTTTGTGGCACAGTGATACAGACAGTGACAGGTGGAGATGGGACTTCATTATTTCAAAGCTATAGTTTCTCCTGTCACTTGGCCACACGATTGGAAGGAAAATGATTCATGGGGGTTTTGCCTTCTGTACTGCTTTGAAACAAAGAAAGGCCTGACAGAAGACATCCATCCTCATTGCTGATAATTTGATTGGAACCTGTAGGTGTTAAGGATGCAGGAGACAGCAATGGTGTCTTTCACAAAATTAAGAGGTGAAGAAATACACTGAAAGAACTGGAAGAATCTCAGGGGGGAAAAAAGTCATAAAATTAAGATTGCAGTCAGGAAGCCAAAGTCTGTTTGCTGACTCTACTAGTTTGTCCAGAGGGTTATTGTCATATAATTTCCACTGATCTTAATAGATTTATTTGCTTCTAGATGTTTCTTGGATGTGAATATTTTCAGCGAGTTTCTTCGGTGTATAAATTAGAAGGATGCTGTCAAGTAGGCAAAGCCTGAAAGTTTGCAAATAAATCAGTATCATTAAATGAGGAGACTTTTCTCTGCTTTGCAGAACAGCAGTCCCACCAGGGACACCCCTGCCCTGAGGAGCCCCCACAGAGAAGGCTGGTAAGGATGCTAAGTGCAGGGGAAAGAAATACGAACAAAAGCTCTGAAGAGAGCTCACAGAGGTAAGAAAACAATACAGTAAATGACTAGACAGATGATAGAATCTAGATCAGCTTGTGATTAGTGGCTGCAGGCTATCAAGAGATGTATCTTCGGGGTAATAAAACCTACAGTCTCTCTAGAAGATTTGTAATAAATTTTAAGCTAGTGATGAGTAGCAAGCTTAAATGAAGGTAAAATTATTTATTCTGCAGATACAGTGCAGAACAGCATCGATACTGATTGCAGATACTGAAAGAAAAGCAAAGTTCCCCTTTGTGCAAGAGGTCTGGAAGAAGTAAAAAATTACTTCATGTTGAGTAGTAAGAATGATATGTGATGGACCCTCTGCGAAGGGGTGAATGATTTCATTTACAGGAAGCAAAGCAGCCATATGTAAAATGGCTGTGCTTTATATTGGAAGTGCTTCAAGATATATAGGTGGAAACTAGTTGGTCTGGGAGTTAAAAAAACAACACAACATGTATGTATTAAGTAGGACCAACATGCAGCACAGTGATTGGAAAAAAAAAGAGTTGAGGTTCATAGAGGGAAAAGCACTGAAACCATCTCAGCCTGGAACACAGCAAAGAAAAGCAAACAAGGTAACACACTGCAGCAGCACAAAGAATATAAAATGAAATGGTAGCTTCAGGTGAGCAAGAAAATAACAGAGAGCACGTCTGATTCTAGGAGTATGGCAAAATTGTTCTGCTTGGAAAAACCTGAAGTGTCTGCACACTGCAAAGGTGGGTTCAGTTTCCCTTGTGATACATTCTGCAGGATGTCTAACTGTGTGTATGTACATCAAGGCTTTGCTTTCAGAACATTACGATGACTGGTATTATGTCTTTTTAGAAACCCATTGTAATAGCTAATGTGAGCGTGCAGAATGACTCAGCAAAAGCAAGGGAGAAGTAATCAGCGTGGTTTTCCCCCAGCAGGAATAAATCATTGTAACTATAAATCAAACAAGTTATTACAGGGCTCAAACGGCTCTGAAAATTCCAAGCAGCAGTGTCAGATAATTAAAGAGAAAAGGTCTGGGTTGAGAACAAGCTTTACATTTAAAAAGTTTCAAGGACTCGTTGCAAAACCCTTGTTTTCTTTCTTTATTTTTTTTTCCTCCCTCCCAATCTCGAGTGTCATAGTGACCTGAAAAAAGGGAGGTGCAGAACAGCGATGGCTTACGAAGTGCCCTCAGCAGAGAAGGGATTTAATCAGGGAGTAGAGGATGCGGTCCCAGCATAAGCACCCGTCAAGAAAATGCTTGGGTTGGTGGAAAGGCAAATATTACCCAAGCCAGTGCAGGCAGTAGACTGCTCCTGGTCCTGATCCAGGTCCATCTGATGTGCTTATCCTGCCTCTACCCTAGAGAGGTGCACCAGGTCCCACACACTGGTGTGGTCATCACCACCCATGTCTTCACATGACTAGCAGTCCTGCTTGGGGCAGAGAAGAAAGCCATGGGGCCAACCAGCTCTGTGCAGGCCTTAACACAAACATCATTGTTTGCTTAGTGCTTTAATCTCTTCCTAGTTTACATCTGCGGTTTCGCACTGTAAATACACGAGATGTCCTCTGCATCAGCACTTCTTTCTGGGCAGCAGTCTTTGTTACATTGAGACTTGGACTAGATTGGTCTGGTTTGGTCAACTACAGTTGGATTAGATGATCTTAGCAATCTTTTCCAACCAACCTTAACAATTCTTTGAGACACTCACATGCTTCGAACAAGGAGTATCTACTTATAAGAAAGACTGGGATTTTGTTCTGATCATATAATACACGAGTAAAGTGATAAGCACTGAAGTTAGAAGATGGTATCTTACAAAACTTGAACCATTTTGCCACTGAATGTGTGTGGTTAGACTGTGAAATGCAACACAACTCAAAGAGAATGAATGAAACTCAAATTTAATTTGCGTAGTTATGTCAGCTACATCTGAAGCGACCGTTAATAGCGGTAAGGCAAAACAGCGGATATTGCAGCCTCAGAATTTTAGTCCAATGATCGTAATTAAATAACAGTAATAATAAGCGAAGATGAGAAACAAGGTAGAATTTACCAGGTAGGAAATTGTCTAGGAAGAAGATGATAAATTTCCCTTTAAGAAATCAGGTGCTGGTCATTTTAATGGCTGTGTATGGACCTGTGCTGATCTTGGATCTCACGTGATGTGGCTGTTCAATGCTCAGTGTCTTCCCTGAGCTGCAGCACACAAGTTCATCCACATGCATTTCTGAAACTGAGTAAAGCTTTCTTTTGTAACATCACCATTTAAATGAACCCCTTGATTAGAACAGAAAGAGTTAATGATTAAATAGAGGGCAAAACTAAAACTGTACGTAAGAGCAACAATTTCTTTGGGCCTGACTACAGGCAAATGTATGCTCCTGCGTGTAAATAAACTCTATTCTGATTAAGCAAGCGAGTTCTCTTGTTTTTACTCTTTCTATTTAATCAACAGTAACAGGAGAGATAGAATCAGATCCTTGATTGCTATTGATGGCATACTGTAAACAGCTTGTGGAAAGACAATGCAGAACAAGGGCATGATTGATGTTGTGAGAAACAAGACAGCAAGGAAAGTCAGATGCAGAATTTAGTAAAGAGAAACCGGTTTTTACCTTGATTCCTCCTTGAGAGAAAGACTTCAGCATAGAGCACTGGATATTCAATCTTACTATTGGAAAGCAAAGACCCAACAAAAGGCAGGCTGACCGCAAGCGAGATGGGCACAAGACCCAACACAACAGTTGCAGAAAACCCCCTTGTTTTGCAATCGGAAACTCAGCCTGCAAAATCAAGAGCATAAAACCACTTATCTTGTATATAGTGCATATTTTTTTTGTTTGATCGCAAACAGTAGCAAAGTCTCGTGGCTTTCCACATCTGATAGATTAAACCTGCTTGCTAAGGTTTGCGACTTCAGTGTGCGGTTACTGGGAGAATTTGCTGTCCACCTATAATTTTCTCTGCATAACAAATGCACGCTGTATCAATATTTTCCAAAGATTTTCCAACTGAAAACAATTCTGTAATGTGATTTACACAGATAAAAATCCATGCTCTTTTGAGGAAATACGTAACAGCATCAGCCACCCCCTTCAAACACTTTCATATTAAGTCCTGGGTGCAGGAAATGCCACTCCTCTCCTGCAAGCTTAATGACATTTCTGAATGTCATTTTATCTGTCTGTACACATAAATATGCATATACAGTTACAATATATGCCTTTTTAATTATTTTTTATCATCATTAAGCGATGTGATATAAATTCTGTAGTTCAGTGATGTAGACCTTCTATAAATCCGCTTTGAAGCGAAGTCAGAGAGCAGAAGCGCATCTTCCTGCTGGGATTTTGGAATGAAATGTTCTGCAGTGGTAAAGAAGCTTAACCAGAATGTATCAATTAACAGTCAGTGTGACATGGAGAGGATCACTGTGTGATGTTCTTCTGCAAGTTCTGAGGAAAAAAGAAATAAAAAAAGCAACCTCATTTTAAGAAGTAGCTCTTAAGATTGTAACTGTTCAGTTATCGATTGGTTTGAATTAAGGCCTTTTATTAGATGAAAAATACTCGTTACGAAACAGGCTTAAATCTTAGTTCTGAAAGCTCCTTAGGCATGTGAAGCACCTATGTCATTTTATGATGTCATGTCGGCACTTAAAAATATACTTAAACACTGCATACAAGAAGCCGGCATTACTTAAACAGCAGCAGCAGGTTAGGGCACAATACAGAATCTAGCGTGGTGAGGAATCTTACAAGCCTTGTTCCTAACCAGCATGCCTCCTGGGAACCCTGGCGTCGTTGATCTGGCTGGAGCAGCCAGTGCAGTGAGCAGTAACCAATTTGTTACTTACTTGTAAGTCTCCAGTGTCAGATTTTTTCTCAAATGGCTGATCTTTCATTCTGCTCTGTCTCAGCACACTGGGATGTGATGATGATGTTGAACTAAATTGCTGCCTTAATGGACTTGGAATCACACTATCAGAAATAATATATGACGTCTAATAAGAATAGTTTATTACCTTTCAATAAACTAAAGGCTAGTATCATTTATATAATTGGAATCAGACATCCTTAGGTAATTCGGGAAGGGTGTTCTTAATAACTCTCTTGATGAGCTCTTGGCTTTCTCCAGTGTTTAAATTCTTCCTATCAGCAGAATGAATTGTATCAGATAATTTCTAGTCCATATATTTTAGTGGGTCAAAGTATAATTCTTGGACATCTTATGGTTCATCACAGGCAACTGTTAGAGAAGAAAGTGTAAGGTCTGTGTCTCACTGCATCCCCTCTGCAGCGGTTCTTAAAGCAATTCAGCACTCTGATCGCATCACGGTTTTCTTTTGTAGCAACAGAAATGATTTGAAGAGCAAAAAGCAAAGCTCAGTGCTTACAGGGACATGGATCGTCCTAAGGACAAGAAATGAGAAGGCTTTTTTTTTTCAGATGTCTGTTTTTACCCCATCTGTGTCACACGTGAACTTGTCCTCAAGGACGGCAGGACCACTTTATTCATTTATCTTTTCCTTTTATGTTTTTTAATCCTCCCATTTTGAGTCTGTTCTTCTCCTGGCCTCACTAGCTTTTTATACAGTTGTGCTTTGTGCTTAGTAAATGAATGTAATGCTATAGAATAGCCAAAATCCAAACGACTGCTGCACACGCCAAACATAAACAAGTTATATAACACTGCAACCACTCATTTATTAAAGTAAGTGGAAATTATGAGACATACGTAATCTTTTGGACAACTGACAGGCAGGTGTGATCAAGAGAGCGGGGAATCCAGTGATTGTAGGCAGACAGAGAGACAGGTTTGTCAGGGTGATTAGAAAGTGAAGTGGAATTGAGAAGAACGGAGAGGCAGCGAGTGCTACAGGATGAGGAGGGGTGGCAGTGACAGCTGTGCCAGGGCAGGGACAAAAGGACGACAAGGGCAGAGTGGGCATGAAGTACTACTGGATTCCCTCGGCCCTCAGAACATTTGTTATGTAAGGAAGAGGTAGCAGCAAGGGTTCTGGATATGTCTCCATGCTGACATTGCTGTCATTGAGATGCCCGTCGTCATCCCATCATTGCACTGTGGCATGTATTGCAGGAAGCTGGGCCATTTTTCAGTGGAGCTAAACCGAAGGCCAACCCATCTCTAGCCTTCCTTACAAACTCTATTTTGTGGTGTTTGTATAACTTCCTTTTCTCGGCATTTGCTTGATATTCTGGTCTGATCATCTTCCCTGCAGCTGGTGCTACGTGCCTCTTTACTCACTGCTGTTTCCTATCGGCAGCAGCATAGAGCCAGGCAGTCTGAAACACCGCAGACATCCTTTGACAAAAGTAAAGGAATTGCTGTTCCCCTGCTCACTGCGGGGTGCCATGGGTGGGCAATGCACAGGGAATCCAGGGTGTTCGTAGAGCAGAGCACAAAAGCAGCACAGCTCCTAAAAATGACACGCATCAGCGCCAGTCCAAGAATCAATAGGCAAAGTGGGAATACAAAGGGAAATACACAAGCATGGACAGAGCAGGGCACAAACCCAAGCTGTGTGAAGAGTTCAAACCAGTTGATTGCATTATTTTGGCAGCAGCAGATGCCTTCCTTTACAGCAGCCCCCAACCATACAAGTCTTATTGTGTGGCACAATCTTGGACACTTTGTCATTCCCACGCCCTGCAAAAGTGGACAGCCAAACCCTCACACTTTCCATCACCTGGCTGTCTGCCCACACCCGGGTTGTGGTGTTGTGTCTCCCACTTGTCTGTGGCATGTAGGGTTCAGCACAGCTGGTGTCCTCAGAGACAAAGCTCCTCATGCCCTAAGGGCTCCCTCCAATTGCCTGTGGCTGGTAGGCCATGATAAGATGAGAGCAGTCTTCAGGAAACTGCCAGCACAGGTAGGACCAGTGAGCGCTGGTGCTGCACCATGAGCATGACCAGCAGTAGCAGTGTCATAGCTCTGTCTGTCTAAGGTCACAGGCAAGGTTATGTGCACCTGGAAGCCCATCTGCTCTGTTCCGCCCACAAATCTTGCTGCTTTTAACACTGTTGTAGATGGTAATGAAGTACTGTTGCGAAGAGCAACAAAAATAGAGGTGCAGGTGAACTCACAATGTCCAGCTTGTGAGAGGTGATTCTGCTTTTTATTTCCCTTGCGTGAGAATGTTGCTAATCAAGTTTCTGATGAAAGCCATGTTTATCTCACAGTATCTCTAAGGGAGAGATCATAGACTTATGAAGGTGCCAGGTGCTGTGGAAAACTCTTGTTTGGGACTATATTCGTCTTCTTGATTGTTTGCTGAACTTGAACAAAATCCCCTTAGCGGCTGGGCAGTGTTGTGCATGGTATTCCACAGGGGCATGCAGGCATTGCTGCACAGACAATGAAATAACTACACTTCAGGTATGACAGAGGCTATCCTTTTCCATAACTTCACTGTCAACAAAGCCAGTTCCATAGTGGGGATATATTATATGTTTTCCTGTAGCATTATTTTATTCATGCTGGACCACTTTCAGCCCACCTTACTTGTTGAGCTCTGAGATCCATCCACTCCTCACCTACGCTCTCCTACCCGCACAGCTCTGCGCCACTTTGCTGCAACAAATGCTCCCAAGACATGAAGGAAGCACAGGGAGGGATCTCTGGGGATCATCAAGTCCAACCCCCAGCATATTAGCCAGCATCAGACCTGGTAGGGCATCTGGAGACCCTGCTGTTGTTGTGTTCACATTTAATGAGGGAAGTCACTCCTTTAGTTTTGCTCGTTTGAGCACGTGTTTTTGTTTTATTCTTCTGTTTTGTAAATGTTTGTTCTTATCCTCCTGTTGTTTGGCTTCCCTTTTGTGCCAGATCTTGTCAAAGGGCTTTTGAAAGTTCAAGAATATTAATCAGTCATTATTCATCTTTCCACTTACAGACATTTGCAAATAGAAAAGCTGACGAAATACATGAGAACTGTTTTTCCACCACTGAATATAAGGCTGGTTAACCTTTGCCATATCTAGGATTTCCAGTTATTTTCAGCCAATTCAACAGCTAAAGTTGCTGAGTACAATATGTAGACTTCTAATTACCCTAATCAATCCTAAGTGAATCTGCTATTTTGTGGCAGAAGCTGTTTTTAACAAAAGCCCATGTATATATACTTTGTCTGCATTATACTGAAGTTCCTGCAGAAGTACTGTATGCATGCACACGTGTTTGTAGATTTTACTTCGTTCTGCTTTTTTCTGCCTTCTGTATCTTCAGTTTCTTAGTCTTCCCTATGTTGCAGGTGGGCAGCAGCAGGGGAAGGAGCTCAGATCCTACCTGATAGGGATCAGGTGTGCTGGGGAGAGCACACACAGCTGCAGGCTTTGCAGAGCAGGCACATCCTGGCAGCGGGACATACGCCAAGTACTCCGATGCACAAATATAATTGTCACTGCAGGAGCAGTCATTTAAGAAACCTCTGCAAGAGGATTCAGCACATTGTGCATAATAGGTCGGTGGTTAGAGCATTTGGCTGGAGGGGAAGCCATACCCAACCAACTTGGTGCTAAATAGCCCAAATCTTCATCCTATTCCTCTCCATCCTAAAAAACGTGTGCTGTTTAGAGAATATGAACTGAGACTCTGACCCCTCTTTACTATAATTGAACTTGGGGCCACAAATCTCAAATCTCTTTTGTTTATTCTGTTCCTGAGCTTTACTTCCTTATCTCTGTAGCCACACTGACAAGGGTTAGTTTTGCCTAATTAGACCAATTTCTCAAAGAGTGAAAGACCTATGAAGAGTGAGAGGGGTCAGAAGCCTTTCATCATCACGGGCAAATGCTGTAACACCAACACAAATACATAGAAGGCTGTTCTTAGACCCTCCTGCGGCCTTACATACATCCAATACCCCAGCATTACTAAAAACATAACTGTGTCCCACCAGATGACTGCTTGTAGTAGAGGTGTGTATTCGCAGTCCTAGAGATTTCCTATTGCATAGCTGCAGACAGCTTTCCTGTTGGCAAAGCTGCCTTTGTTTTCCAGGTAAACAACCCTCCCCAAACTACTGAAGAGCTCCCTGAGAGCTGAGTGCTTTCAACAATCCTGCTCTGCTCAAGTGCTTAATAGCAGGCAAGAGGACGCCTAGTTTGGGGGTACCTAAAATGACACTTTTTTGCATAGAGGAAAAAAGAGGGGAATGCAGCCTGTCAAAATGGTATGCAGGTGCTCAAAAACCCACATGAATTGCAGACAGCAATCCCAACTATTTCCCAGCATGGCCTAATCTTATGAGCACCTCCCTGCTGAACCTGAAAGTTCCTCGGGCATTTAACTTTATTCACCCACACATGTTTGGGAAGATAGGTACTTATCTCTTGCCTCAAGTTCTACTGCAATCCAGCTTAGGAAGACAGGCATTTAAATCTCTCTCAGAAGCCTGAAAAATCATCAGCAGTAAGAATTAAGTCTCGCTTCTTCCGGTGTGGGCCAGCAGCCTTGACGTACGTGCAAAGTGCAAAGCGCACGTCTTAAACTGAGGGAGGAAGTGGAACTGAAAGAGACTGATGTGGCACCGCCTGCTCCTCAAGAGCAGTCCCCCCGAACTGCTGTGCCATGCTCGTGTATGAAGCATGGCCAGCCTCTCCCACTGATCCCACACCTCTGCGAGGTCAATACAAAAAGTCATTCTTCTCTCAAAGGGAACAAAAGCGAGAGGCCAAAACTGGGGCAGGATGTGCTGAATGGAAGACTGACATGGAACAAAGTGAGTAACAGGTCATAGCCTCCTTTCACTCCCCACATTCTCTGCCCTTTGCCACTCTTGGAACTGTGACGCTAGCCTTTAGCTGGCTTGTGTCTGCTCTGCCAAGCCCCTTGCCTCTGACTTCCTGCCTGCACAAGCTTTCAGCTGCAATACCTAGCACCCGCGATACCTCATGGCTGCTGATTATGCCATTCTGCTGGGAAGTTGGAGCTCAGTATTTAATTAAGAGTCTAGAAACATCACCCACTTCCTTTCTTAAGGCTTTATGCATCTTTATGCAAAATGTGGGTGGAAGCGCTGTGATCACATACCGCTTCATTAGCGCCAGTCCCGCGGGAGGGATGGATCAGCTGTGGCATGTGTGGATGGAGCATTCCTAGTATTTCCAATGGCTTTCCAGGAGGCTATCTGGGCTCTAGCCACAGGCTGGCTTCGCCTGCTGGTAGTGTGAGTTCACTTCTGCAGTCAGCAGAAAGAGGGAAGCACCTGAGGCACCTTGGAGGCAGCAGACATCTTCTGCAGATCTTCAAAAGTGCCTCTATCTGGCCACTGCCCGTGTCAGAAAGCTGAGATGATTAGATTACTACCGTGTCCCTTCCAGGGCTCAGACACTCCACGTTTCACCAAGGTAATAACATCTCAGTGAGGTGTCTGAAGTAGACGGGCAAGACTCCAGCCCAAATACTCAGAGCTTCACAGCTAATGACTACAAGAAAATAAACCCGACAGCGTATCAGTAAGGAGTAATGATGGCGACAAATGAAAACTGTGGAAGGGGAAATACAAATTAAAACTAGAATGTATCAAAAGATACTGTCTGAAAAGAATCTAAAACATATGGCTGATCTTAATGCTTCTCTCTCCTCCTTCGCATCCCACCAGCCTTTAGAAAAAAAACAAACTGGTGTTCAAACAAATTTACCTCTTCCTTTTTATGAATCATGGAGGATTGAAAATAACTAACATAGAGAAGTATTGGAACCACTAAGAGCTTAATCTTAGCTCATCAGTTGTTCACCCTCGGTCTAATTCTTTGCTAAGCACTGCCTGACAAAGGACAGGAGAGCATTTATTTCCACAGCTTGAATATGCCTTGATTTTCTTAGACTGGAAAACTTGAGAAAGCGCAGAGCATTTATATCCAGATCGTGTAAATACACTGTAGGCAAGTTTCACAGCTTAAAGTTGCAAAGAGCGTTCATTAATGCTACAGTTCTGAGAAAAGGACTGCTCAGCGTGAAGGAGAAGGGGTTTGATTTTTTACTGAGATAAGTGGAAAGAATAATACACCTTCTCTAAACATCAGTGTTTCTTCTTTCATGTCTGTTTCTGATGCTTTTCCTACCGCTGTGTGCATGGCTGAGAACAATATACATTAGGAACGAAACGTTCATTGATGTGACTGCATGATTTTCTGTTTATTATTTATGTTTGCATAATTCCGTGCATTAATAAAAAGAGAAGAAATTCAAAGATACATAAAATGATTGTTTTTGACCCGGAGCAAATATGCGGCCTGCTTTGACTCGATGCATATTCCTGAGAGCAGACAAAGTTGGTTCTGATGAGCTATCCAATAGAAGTTACACTGTTAACTGGTACATATATATATTCTTTTTCTGAAACGTTACATTTCAACTGATTTTGCTTATCTAAACTGAGGGCAAGTGATGTCATGTACCCGGACTTGTGCAAGGCCTTTGATATGGTCCCACACCACATCCTCATCTCTAAATTGGAGAGATATAGTTTCCAAGGCTGGACTGTTTGGTGGATAAGGAATTGTTTCAATGATTGCAGCCAAAGGGTTGTTGTCAACAGACCTGTGTCCATTTGGAGGCCAGTGATGAGTAGTGTTCCCCAGGGGTCTATCTCAGGACCTCTTTATCAGTGACATAGATTAGGGGATTGAGTGCACCCTCAGCAGGTTTGCTGATGACAGCAAGTTGAGTGGTGCAGTTGATACAGCAGAAGGGACACCACCCAAAGGGACCCTGGTAAACTTGGGCACATGAACAGGTTCACTGAGGCCAAGTGCACATGGGTCAGGGAAATCCCAGATGTACATACAGACTGGGAGAAGAACTCTTTGAGAGTAGCCCTGTGAAGACTTAGGGGGCCTGGTGGACTGAAAACTTAACATGAGCCATCAGTGTGTGCTTGCATCCCAGAAGGCCAACGGTATCCGGTCTGCGTCAGAAGAGGGGTGGCCATCAGGGAAAGGGAGGGGATTGTGCCCCCCTGCTCTGCCCTTGTGAGGCCCCATCTGGAGTACTGCATCCAGGCCTGGGGCCCCATCTCAAGAAGGATGCAGAGCTGTTAGAATTGGTCCATAGGAAAGCTGCAAAGATTATCAGAGAACTGGAGCACCTCTCCTATGAAGAGAAGCTGAGGGAGTTGGGATTGTTCAGCATGGAGAAGGCTCAGGGGAGACCTCATTGCAGCCTCCGGTATTTGAAGGGAGCTTATAAACAGAAGGGAGACCACCTTTTAACATGGGCAGTGACAGGACAAGGGGGAATCGCTCTGAACTAAAAAAGGGTGATTTAAATGCTGGGGATGATTTTGAGAGGGGAGTGAAGCACTGGGGGCATTCAGTGCCATATTGGATGGGACTCTGGGCAGCCTGATCTAGTAGGTAGTAGCCCACCCATGGAACAGGATTTGGAACTAGATGATCTTTAAGGTCTTTTCCAACCCAAATCACTCTATGACACTTTTATTTTTCAAGAGGAGGAGATCACACTTTGAATGCACTCCTGACATTGAACAGGTGGCTGCATGTTTCCTCTTGTAAAACTACCGCTCATACGTTTCTGCTGTGTATCGGTGCTCGAGCCCATTTGCGCTTGTGAAACTCTTTCTGTCAATGAGAAACTCGGTGTAAGCGCAAAGCAAGGTACTTCCCATAGCCTGAACCGAGAATTTACCAGAACCGGTGGCTAGGATTTACTGTTCTTCTCAAGTACCTGTAAACCTTAAAAATAACTATTTTAAACCGGCAAAACTTGTGAGATAAGAGGCATGGCTTGCAGTGGCTGTAAAAACGTCCGGGTAAGGTTCAGGCTGTCTACACATCCGCACTCCCTCGAGGCTGCCTCCAGCCGCCCGAGCCGGGCTCTGTTCGCTGCCCGTTGCGAGGAGAGTTCTGCCGATCACACGCCATGCCGGCGGGACGGAGCGCAGCCCCGGCTGCGGCCCGGCCCCGTTACCGGACACCGCGCTGACCGCTGTCCGGCGAGGGCCGACGGGTAAGGCCGCGCTGAGACCCCCCCGCGAACCCCAAGGCTGCGGCACGGCCACCGATGGCCACCGATACCCACCTACCGCCGGCAGCCCCGCGCTCGGTTCCAAAACGGAGCCGCCCGTGCCTGCGCCGGCTGCGCCTGGCCCTTCCCCCGCCGCACATGCCCAGAAGGGCGAGAGCCGCGGCAGGCCGAGCGCTGCTGTGACAGCGGCGGCGCCTCCCTCTCTTCTCGTCCCCTCCCCTCCTCGCTCGCCGTCCCGTCCCTTCCGCTGGGTGGGGGCCGCCCCGAGCCGCGCCCCCTGGCCTGCCGCCGGCGGAACCTCCGTGCCGCGCGCATCGGGAGCCGTACGGGCGCTCCCCGCTCCGCCGAGGGGCGGGAGGCAGCCATGTCGCTATTGTCTCCGCTGGTGCCCTTGCTGAGGGTGTACTACGCCGGCCTCGTCGTCATCCTGCACCAGCTGCGCCGCCGCCTCCGCTCGCGTTGCCCCCCGACCCCAGGTGAGCATCGCGCCCGGCGCTGCCGGGGGCGCGGGGCGGGACGGGGGGCAGCGCCGCCGCCCGCCGGGGAAACTTCGTCGCCGCTTCCCGCCGACGGGGAGGGGGGGCGGCCGCAGCCCCCGGACGGGGCGGCCGCGACCTTGGGGGCGCCGCTCGCCCGCCGCCGCCCGGGCCCGGCCCCGCGCTCCTCCCCCGCGGGCCGGAGGGCTTCGGGCTGGGGGGTGGGGGGGCGCGGCCCGTTGCGCCCTCCCGCCCCCACCGCCCCGCCCTCGCCGCCGCCCCCGGCCCCACCGCTCCGTCCGGAGCGCGGGACGAGGCTTCCCCGGACGCGGGGCGGGGCGGGGCGGGGTGCCGGGCCCGGGGCGGCCGTTCGCTTTCCTGGCTGCACGCCGGCCTGAGTGCGGCCTCTCGGGCGGCGTGGGGAGTCCGCGGGAACTTCGCTCTTCTCTTTGCTTCCTCATCTCGTTCTTGGCCGCTCTGCCACAGAGCTCAGGTCCGGAGACCGACGGGGCGGAGTGTCTTCCGGCCCAGGTAGGTACTCGGAGGGTGGGTTGCGGCGGGACTCGTGTCCGGGCCACGCTTAGCCCGTGCCCGCCGCATGCCTCGTAGCCCAGCCTGCCCCTCGTTCCCTGTCCCTGTAGCCCTGCTATCACCAGCTAAGTTAGTGAGTGACTCGTACTTTTCCCCAGATCAGTTATTTGCTTAAGAAGTTACTTTTTTTCTTCTTCTTTTTTTTACTCTGATTTTTGATCAGCAAGTGCTTGGCAATGACTCTTTTTAGTCCCCTGACGTTGACTAAGGAAAATTCGAGTTTAGCAAGAAAACAGTATCTGAATTTCCTCTTTTCTTGCATTTCTCTTTAGGACTTCAGAACGCTTCTGATTTTGCGAACTTACAGCAAAGTGCGGTCTGTCTGGATGTGTGCTGTATCATCAGATCTCAGCATAACTCTGCCTACAGGACAGTGCCTTTGCCATCCTATGACAGCTGTTGAGCTGTGGGAAGTTTTAACGAGGGTCACAGTAAAAATCTGAGGCAAGAGACGGGGCAGGAGTAGGTTGGGATAGAGGTGTGTGGGGTGCTGGAGGCCGATGCCGAGCAAGCCGTGCGTTCCACTGCGCGTGGCTTCGTGGGCAGCACTTCTGCTTTCCTTCACTCTTGATAGTTCTACAGTAGGTTCGCGTTCTCCTTTATCATCTCAAAACACAAGCGTGGAACAAGGAAAAGAAGTAGAAGAACCCCAACAACAAAGAGGCAGATGTGCGTTCAGTTTGAAGTCATCTGAGCATTTTTCTAGCATTAGTTTTTCTTGGCAGGGTGAAGGCGGGTATCGTGCCTGGAGTGTGTAATGCTTTCCAAATCTTTTCCGAACCGAGGAGAAGCACCACGATGAAAATGTGACCCGAGTGTTTTGATGCATTACATTCTCATCTGCTATTAAAAAAGATAAGAAACGAGGAAAAAAAAATAGAATTTGGAAATAACAGATTAAAGCAGTGCACGTAGCATCGGGGAGGTGTCAGCTGGCCTTAGCAGGGCTGTGGCAGGGCTGATGGATTTGGAAAGCTTTCCTCTTGCCCCAGTTCAGGACGGCTCCTTTCGAGGACGAGCAGCTTGCTTGGAACAGGACTGTTGGGCGCACTCGCCTCTCGGCAGTAACCTGCTGCCTTACTTTGGCTTGTCAGGGCTTCAGAAACCAACTAGCCTATCAGTTTGAGGGTTTTTTTGCCTAGATTAGCCTTGTTTTCATGCAGTAATTTCAGAATTGTGGCTGCAGCATTCCAACAGGTGGAAGTGTTGGTTACGATGTGCTTGAGTAAAGCTTGGATCAGTGAACTGTGAGAAATAACCGAGTAACTTTTAGAGGCAGAAGTCTAGGATGTGTTACAGTGCCCGTGTTTAAAACCACCTGTGTCTTTCCAAGGGGCTGACCTTGCAGCTTGGAGAAATGCTCACTGGCAGCGGCCATTCCCTGAGCAATGAAAGGCCAAGGGGAGAGCAGGGCTGGCACTGGTGGTGGTGGAATGTCTTATTCTCATTGCTCGGCTGCTGTTCCCATTTTCTGGGTATAGCCCTGTAGCACGATGGGGGCACGGCTGTAGCTCGGCTTCAGGCACTGTGCAGGTGAGTGAAGGCAGTGTAAGCGCAGCCCTTCTGTCTGCAAGGTGCGCAGTTGATTTCCCAAGAAAAGCTTTCGGATTCTTAGCAGAGAGATTTTGAGGATTTTAATCCAAAGTAAACCCAACTAGGTCTTTCTCTTAGTCAAGCTTAGTCGAAAGTTGTGTGTTCTCGGCACGTATGCTTTTGCATCTATTCTATTGCATCCTCCTGGAGTTCATCTATTTTTTATAGATAGGATTCAAAACGGCTTTTTGGGAAAGAGGACAGTTTGAGCCCTTAAATCTAGATTCACGGTAAGGCGTCAGTAATTTCTTGGAGCTGTGAGCCAAAAGGATCCAACTCTTCATCCTGAATAGCAGCTTCTGATCCAGAGTGGGAAAGTTTGGCTGAAATTCTGACCTTTGAAGCACAGGGAAGGCGAGTCCAAAGTTGGGAGCGCAAGTGCAGCACAAGCAGTGATTTTATCACAGAGCAAGATCAGTGTGTGGAAGTAAAGGGAAAAAGGCCATTTATGTTACAAACACTTCTCTAGGTGCTGATAGCATAGGTGACGTAGCTGCTGATGCATGGGGTGAGCTGCATTAGCGCTATGGCTGGACCCTCTGCTGTGAAAGCTCAGCAGAGGGAAGCGACTCAGGGGATCCCAGAGCACAGTTGTATATGTTGCCAGGTGCGCCCGCTCATTGCACAGTGTGGCGCCCAGCTCCTCTTCACAGTATGGATTTGCACTGTTCTCTTCAAATGGGGTGCATCGACCTGAAACAAGACGTGTTCTGAGAGGCAGCGTGTCTGCTGCTCAGACCCAAAGTAAGCAGGTGACAAAGTTCACTGGTAAGCCTGAAAATACAGAGCTCAGAACCCACTAGTGTTAGTCCTTTGGTGGCAGGACAGTGGGGCTGCCCAGCACAGGAGGCTTCCTGATGTCACAGCTGGCAAATGTGGGGCTTTGGCTGTTTGTGGGGTAAGGAGGTAACCAAGCAGAGCTTCGGCAGCTGCTTTGTGCCTGGCTTTTTCCTCTTTGATATCTCATTATGCTCTTTGCTTATTGCTGGCAAAAACCGGTCTTCTGTTTCCACAATAAATCACTACAAGTCTGGTATTGCCTCACCTATCGTTTCATTGTTCAGTGTCCAAAAAACCCTTGTCATATAACAAGTCTTCTGTGGACTAAAAAGTAGCTTCATTAAGAATTACTGCCTTGATTTTTCTTGCAGTTGAAATTCAACTTAATTAATTGGAGGGGAAAAAAAAAAAGCATAAATGCGTTGTGAGCATAAAGATCTTGATGTAATCAGCTTCTAAAACAGAAATCATGTAATCAATGAATTGCTAAAAGATGAACTCACTTTAATTGTGACACTGGCCTGTAACACTGGAAATATGGTCACTGAAAGGCTTCTTGCTGATAACATTTTTCATGTACTGGTACTTTTTTGGTATTTTAAAAAGCTTCTTGGGGAGGCACTTTCCTCCTGCATTTCGTCTTCTGTGCGTGTGGTTTGATTGAAGCTTAGCAGTTAAGTGCAGTATCTGATGCGTAGAAGACTGTCTTTGAGGAGGGCTGTAGTGTGAGTGAAGAGCAGGATCATAGAATGGCCTGGGTTGAAATGGACCACAGTGATCATCTCGTTCCAGCCTCCTGCTATGTGCGGGGTTGCCAACAACCAGACCAGGCTGCCCAGAACCACATCCAGACCTTAAAGCTGACTCGCACTTTCTTAAAAGTGATTGAAAATTTATATATGTTACTTGCCTTGATTTACAGTTAATCAGTGTCATAATTTGTGCAGAGTTCAATTTATAATTGATCACGGAAATATTAATTTGAGAACATCTGTCTCCTAGTTTTAATTCCTTTACTGAGGGCTTTTACTTTATATGCCTAAACCTTAAGGATAGACCAAACATTTCCTCCTCAAGGTCATACTAACTGTGGGTTGTTAGACTCCTTGTTCCAGTGATGGGCAATGAAACCGTCGTGCAGGAAGGACTGAATGTAAGCAAAAATAAAATTGTACCTCATGCTTAATCCCTCCCACCGCTCAGGCACGTAACAGAATTATTTAGGCACTTTCATAAGTCAGGAAACAACAAGTTTTGGGGTTGCCTCTGTGCTGAATGAGGCAAGGGTTCTGCAGAAATGATAGCATGCAACTATAGCCTGTGTCACTACTACGTGTGCACAAGGGGGCAGAGGGAAGGTGGCTGTGCACCTGGTGTGTCCCAACAGCCAAATCCCTGCTTTCACAACCCAGTTTGTGTGGGTTTTGGATGTGACTTCTCTGTCAGTGGGGAAACCCAGCTGTGCCTCCGTCATGGGCCTTCGGCCTTCAGCCCTGCTGACCTCAGGAAGATGAGAGCAATCTGGGGCTGAAGAGCAGGGCCGTGGGAAGCACAGAGCATGCTGGAGCATGCCTAGGAAACCCAGTCCTTCTTCGTTCTCCACCTCCTTTTCTTAGTCCTCCTCCTCCTGATGTCATCCCCAAGGCCAGGAGAGGTTGCAGAGCAGTAAACGAGCCATCAGTACTGAAGTTCTCGGTCCTCGTATGTGGTGGTGGTTTGGGCCAGTTGTACATACCGGAGGAACCCAATTGCTTCTCCAAGTGTCTGCTCTGCCTTGGTGTGGGTGGAAGTTCAAGGGCAAAAACAAAGATGCTTCTGTAGCCTTAAAGCTTTCTTTTTGTGAAAGGGTTTGCAGTAGACCCAAGTGGCAGTGGGCTTTTTTTTAATAGTGGGTAGTTGGGTGAGCTGAAGGAGAGGGTTTCTGCCAGCCACTGTGCGACAGGTTGCGCTCCTCTCTGCTTTCTGCCTGGCCTGGGCTGTGGGTACTGCAGCTGTTCCAATAGGGAGGGCACACTCAACTCTACCTTGAGAAAAATAGGCACTTTTTTTTTTGTAGTGCCAATTACAATATACACAACACAAGGAGAGGCAGGGGTGGTTAACAGTTTATATTAGAGCTGTTACAGTAAGTTGAAATGTGGTTCATAGTGTTATAACTTCAGCTATGCTGCACTGATGTGTCCTTAACTATGGCAGTGCTGCTCGGTGCAACCAACACCAGTGCCAGATCCATCTGAAAATAATGGTAAAGCTGTAACATGCATAAGAACGAAGGGTGGGGAGAGTCTGTAACGCTCCCCTGCTGTGAAATAACTTGTCCTCTATCAGCCTGTGATGAACTTTTTATGATCCAAGGTGTGTCGTACTAACTTTAAAGATGCATCGACTCTGTTATTACAGTTCCTTTCTCCTTGCTTTCAGGAGCTGCCATGTAATTGCAAAGGAAACAGAAAGATTGAATGAAATGCCAGGAGCCTCTGTGCTGCCTTGAGACTGCTTTATCATGGAGTGAAACGGGGGAAACCAGAAGTAGTCATACACATTGTATCTTATCAATACACGATCATATGTTATAGTAGGGTTACATCAGTATATGTTACACCACTTTGTCTTTCAAAATCATCAATTTTGGTGAGATTGCATACCTCGGTGCTGCTTCAGTATTACAGAGCATTACCATGTTGAATCAGTTGTTTATCCTGGCAACTAAAAAAGCACCGAGTGAGTCATAGAAGAGGGCATATGAGTAGTCAAAACATTCCCCCTTCCAAGTCAGAAGAAGTTTGCACACAGAAGTAAATCTTCAGATACATGAATACTAAAACCAAATCTAATAATTTAAACGCTCGCCTTGTACCACTCATTCTAAGTCTAAACCAACAGCTGTGTTTAAATAAATATATTTAGTCCTGGTAAACCCGAGCTTGCTTTTTCATTGAAGCAATTCACAAAGTGCTGCAAAATACCTGCTGTGGTTACACCTTTTCTTGGGAATGTTTATTGACAGAGGAGGACATGCTGGAGGAGCTGCATCCGTAACATTGTTGGGGATGTTCCCCTGCAGCAAGTTTAAAGAAAAAAAGCACATCCTTTCTTCCTCTGCCAACCAGCTGGTTTTATTGCCTGGGGATTCATGCGTTTTGGCATAGAGACAGCTCCTTCTGAGCAAGGGAGAAGTCCCATTGCTTTTGGGATGGCTGCAGGAATGCTCTTTCAATTTCTCTTCTGCTCTTTCCTTGTTTATGGAGGAGATCACAACAGTGTTGGCTGGTGGCTTCCTTCTCCCTGCTACCCCAGCAAAGGGCTGCTGCTTGTTGTGGCTGGGCTGGTGTTGTGCGAGGAGTGTAGGAGTGCAGCGTTGCAGTTGCATGGCTTTTTGTTTCAGAGAAGTAAGCTCTGGCAGGTGATTGTTGCCAGCGCTGTGTGCAGGGACACTGTGACTGCACAAAAAGCCTATCCCCACACAGATATTTGGGTAAAGTTTGCTAAGCTTTGCCTTCTTGCTGTGTTCTTTTCCAGCATGTCACCATTCCCACAAACTTCTTTCGAAGAGAAGACAGCAAAATTATTTCCTACCTGATGTGGTTAATAACTTTTATTAGCGCTTCCCTGTCTGCCTCGTCCTGTCATTATAGCATACTGTTTATTCCAGGAACTAAAGCTATGAACTGGCACTTCAGACAGTTGCTTTGGCTTCTGAAAGAGAAGGACAGGAAAGGCGTCAGAAGCATATTGCTGATCTGCATGCAGGTTCAAATTCCACTTCCTTTTGTTTTTGTTATAAAACTTCTTTACACTTCAGAGGAGCAGATTAATGCCATAATTTGCCTCACAGCTTGTTTTCCTCTTAAGGAAAGTCCTGGAACAGTTAGTTCAGGCTAACAGAGATTCTTTCGAAATAAACAAACAATAAAACCTTTGCTCCTTCAGTATCAAGTTTCATTTGAAATAACTGTTCATAGTGAAGTTTGCTAACTGTTAGGATAGAGAATGTTAGATAATGTTAGTCTAGCCTTAGCTATAATGTAGGGGACAAGAAATTGTTATAGCACGTTTCTGGCTTCTGTGACAATAACTTGTGAAGTCTGTGGCAGATGTTATGTGTCTTCTACCAAGAATTATGTAATTCCAGAAACAAGATGTACTTGGGTCTTCTAGTTCAATTTCTCAGCAGAATGTGCTGTATTTAAAGCCTTTTAAATTTTTGACATTCTAACGGGCTTCTTGTAGGTCATACTTCCTGCGAATCTCATCTTTAAAATTGCAAATGTAATTAAGTGAGGTAGGTTTCTTGATATATATTCACAGAAACAGTGATTTCACATAGTTGAGTGTGGTCAAACTTGTGCTTTCTCATTGTATCTTTATCTTACTGCCTTTATCAGGTACTCATTAATGAGTGAAGGATCAAAAGGTGGGACGGTGGCCAAGAAGCAATGGAGAATAAAAGTTTAGAAGGTTCCCCGTCAGATCTAAAGTTAGTGGCTCACCCAAGAGCAAAGAGTAAAGTGTGGAAGTACTTTGGGTTTGATACCAATGCGGAAGGATGCATATTACAGTGGAAGAAAATCTACTGTCGTATTTGCATGGCACAGATCGCCTATTCGGGAAACACTTCCAACCTTTCCTACCACCTCGAGAAAAACCATCCCGACGAATTCTGTGAATTTGTGAAAAGTAACACCGAGCAAATGAGGGAGGCCTTTGCAACTGCATTTTCAAAAATCAAGCCAGAATCGTCGCAGCAGGTTGTTCAGGATAGTCTCATCATGAAGACTTACCAGAACTACGAAAACAAAAAGCATCAGGAGCTGACGTCTGCAGTCATCAGTTTGATCTGTGAAGGCATGTATCCTGCTTCAATTGTTGACGAGCCCACTTTCAAGGCTCTCTTGAGAACAGCTGATCCCAGGTATGAACTTCCTAGCCGGAAGTATTTCTGTACAAAAGCTATTCCTGAAAAATACAACACCATTAGAGAAATTGTGTTAAAAGAACTCACTGACGTCCTGTGGTGTGGCATATCCACAGACATGTGGAGGAGTGAAAACCAGAACAGGTCATATGTAACCGTCGCAGTTCACTTTCTCAGTAGTAGTCATTCCAACTGCCTGGTGGTCAACTCACGTTGCTTAAAAACATTTGAAGTACCAGAGGATAATACTGCAGAGACTATTACACGAGTCCTTTATGAAACATTCATCGAATGGGGGATCAATACAAAAGTCTTTGGCGCTACCACAGACTACAGCAAAGACATTGTGAAAGCTTGCTCTCTCCTAGATATTCCAGTGCAGATGCCTTGCTTGGGGCACACTTTTAATGCCGGAATACAACAAGCTTTTCAGCTCCCAAAGCTCTGCAGCCTTCTTGCCAGGTGCCGAAAACTGGTGGAGTATTTTCAGCAGTCTACGGTAGCGATGTATATGCTGAGCGAAAAGCAGAAGCAGCAGAATATTCTGCACTGCATGCTGGTGAGCGATCGCGTTTCCTGGTGGGGCAGCACACTCGCCATGTTGCAGCGCCTCAAAGAGCAGCAGTTTGTCATTGCGGCCGTCCTCGTGGAGGACAGCAACAACCACCACCTCATGCTGGAAGCCAGCGAGTGGAATACAATCGAAGGGCTGGTGGAGCTGCTACAGCCTTTCAAACAGGTCGCAGAGATGATGTCTGCTTCCAAGTACCCGACAATAAGTATGGTGAAGCCCCTTCTCCACATGCTTCTCAACACTACCCTGAACATCAAAGAGAACGATTTGAAAGAAATCAGCATGGCGAAGGAGGTAATAGCTAAGGAGCTGTCAACTACCTACCAGCACACCCCGGAAATAGACATGTTCCTCAACGTTGCCACTTTCTTGGATCCTCGCTACAAAAAACTGCCTTTTCTTTCAGCCTTTGAGCGGCAGCAGGTGGAAAACAGAGTGGTGGAAGAAGCAAAAAGCCTGTTGGAGAAAGTCAAAGAGAACACTTTTCGGACTGAGGAGAAGTTCTTCACAGTTTCAGAAGAGCCTCCAGTGAAAAAAATAATCATCTCCTCCACTCCTCCTCCCACTAGCGTGATCAACAACATGCTTGCAGAGATCTTCTGCCAGACGGGAGGTGTAGAAGACCAAGAGGAGTGGCACGCTCAGATTGTTGAGGAACTGAGCAACTTTAAGTCTCAGAAAGTCCTTGGGTTGAATGAAGACCCGCTAAAGTGGTGGTCTGACAGACTAGCACTGTTTCCAGTTTTACCAAAGGTTCTTCAAAAATACTGGTGTATTTTGGCCACGAGGGTCTTTCCCGAACGCCTTTTTGGTTCTTCTGCTAATGTTGTCAGCGCAAAGAGAAACCGGTTGGCCCCAGCGCATGTGGACGAGCAGATCTTTTTGTATGAAAACACTCGGAATGGGTCGGAGGCAGAACCGGAAGATGAAGATGAAGGAGAGTGGGGTTTGGAACAGGAACAGATTTTTAATTTAAATGACTCGGTAAACGTAAACAACAATTTCTTTAATATCCGAGACAGTGGGTTTGTTTGACAGGACTGCCGCAGTGCATTTAATAACAGAGAAAAAGGTATTTGTCATAAGTTACCAAAAATACTTGTTTATGCTATGAATGCTGTAAATATTGAACAGTTGTCTCAAACTTGATTTAGCTTCCATTGTCTGTGTTTTTCCCACTGTCTTAAAACATGAATGACTTGTGATTAAACAGCACTGAAATGAATGAGGAAATAAATTCTACAAAGACCGTAATTTCTGACTGTGGCCCAGATCTCAGAGAACACTTAGCCTTGTGCTTCCCTTCTGCTTACTTTCCTGGAAGAGAAACACATGTTTATGTGCTTTCTATAATGAAAATATTTTTCCTGAATTAGAACCCCAAGCAGGGGAACTTTTAAGATGGATGCCTCTAATTATAAATCCCATGTGACTTAGAATGTTAGCTTTAAATTTTGGGTTTTAAAATGTTATTTTTCAATTCCATAAATCAGAGCAACCAGGATTTTTAGAGTGTACTGATGATAAAGAATGAAAAAAGATCATGAGCCTGATTTTCTTTTTCACTACCTCATGTCTTAGGCTTGGTCTATGCTAAAAAAGTTCAGCCGGTATGATTCTGTCAGTTAAGGGACTGTGCTGCTGTTTTAACTGGCATTGTGCTGGCTGTAGTGTGGATGCAGTTATACTTTGAGAATTTATTTGGCTTTCCAGTGTGGTGTAAACCGTATAAACGTTTCCACACTGGTATTGCCGTGTCCACGTTGCTCAGGTTTTACCATTGAGCCGTAGTGGCTAAATGGCAAAGCCCTTATTGGCCAGGCAAACCCTGGCTGTAGTCTGTCCTGCTTTTAGAAGATGAGTTGGGTCCGGGCAAGGTTGCTGTGCAGATGTGGAAGCTGATGTCAGAGATGCAAAGCATCAAAGGCATCTGGCCCTAGAGATAGAGAGAGGTGACAAAGGTGTCAGGAGGCATTGCCAGAGCCATAAGGTTACCAGTGTGTGTGTGTTATAAATTACTTAGCCTTTTAATTTAAATGGGAACTTCATCCAGGGTAGCATAGAGAATTTTGTTGGTGAACAAAGCAATATAAAAACTTTAATATTATGTAAATATATTTAAAAGAGGGAGACCCTCCACTTCCCCACATGTATTTAGTGTGTCTTTAGGACTCTTTCTTGTTATGTTAGCTCTTAAAACTTTCTTTCTTCTCCTTTTTTTTTTGATTCAGTTTGTAGAGTGGAGTCTAACGTTTGAGTGCTGTTTCTGATTAGTTGTTATGTATTGCAATTGCTTCCCGTGTGTTTTCAGCCCTTTCGAGAACTTGGCAAAAAAAAAAAAAAAAAAAGAAAAAAAAAAAGAAAAAAAAAAAGAAAAAAAGAGAAAAAAAAAATTAAAGAAGCCCAACAAGGAAAACCTTGTGTCTCTTATGAAATACTGCAGGTCAAACACGATGATCTTTCACACTTGGCGCTGAGCGGGATGGTAGCCAGCTCTTCTCTGTGAGGTGTGGGAGGAGTTCTGTGGCTGTATTTGTGTGGCAGGCCTCTTGTCCCCTGCTCAGTCTCCTGTTAGAGCTGTGCTGGGAGGGCTGCTCTTGCCTAGTTTGCACCAGTTCCTGCTGGTGCTTAAAGGAATTGAAAAATGCCTCCCAGACAAATTCTGAAGTTCTGTGCCCAGCTGTGAAGAGCTACCTCTGCCCTGCTGCCCCACTGTGGTCTCGGACAAAAGAAACGTGTGGTGACTAGGGTGGCTGTGGGATATGCTTATGTTCACTGGCATTGGGTGTCTGCGAGCACTCTGAGCATGGCCAATCTGGAGAGAGGTGTGTGGAAGATGGTCGCATACGGAGAAGACGGCTCGATTTTTGTCCTCACCATGGCATCTGCAGACATGTATTTGTATGAAGACATTGGCCAGAAGGACCATGTGAAAATGTATTCAATTCCACCATCATTTATGTCACCAAACCATGTTATTTATGTGTTGGCTTAGTAGTTTTGACAGATCAGAGGCCTCTGTGGCAGGATGGGGTGGCTGGGTGTGACTGACCATGCTGCAAAATGAATTCATGGTGTGACAGACACGTGTGTGAGGGCCACAAAGCCAAATCAAGGAAAGGAGTGAGGTGCAGCAGGTTCCTCTTTTCTGACCCCTCCTTCATGTCACTCTGCATCACGTAAGAATGCCTGGCTGGTTTATTTTCATCACTACTAGCCACTGGGGAGCTTCAGACTGCTGGCACAAAGTGTGCATGGCCTGCTGTGCCTAAGTACACGGCAGGGCTTGCGGCCTGCTCCTGTGTGCATCTATTCAGCTGTGTGGGGCACTGTTCCCTTCTGCCTTGCGTCCTTTTATTTATTTTTTTGGTATCCAAAATAAAACTAGTTGGGTCAATGGAGATGTCTCAGCATTCTCTTAAAAAAAAAAAAAAAGGAAAAAGAAAAAAAAAAAGAAATAAGAACAAAGCCATTGTTAGTCCTACTCATTGTCTGTGAGATTTTTATTTAATGTTCTAAGCTTGGAATACTGTTAAATAAACCAGAACAAAATATGTTAGTTACTAGAGTATTTGTCTGACGTGTGTTCATATCTGCAGCACTTTATGACTTTGAACTCTTCTGCAACAGTGGGAGATTATAGTATAAGGTTTTGAAGCTATGCATTTATTTTTCTTCTGATCCTGTAAGTTATTATTGAAAAAAAAATGTTGTACGAATCTTTTGGATTAAAAAAAAAAAATATGAAGATGAAAAATGTCAGAAGTTTAGACAGTTTCTCTTACTTCAATATGCGTGGTGTTTTTCATTTAAGACATCATTTTCTGTTGTTTGATTGGGTGGAGAAACGAAGTTGCAGAGCTATTGATGTATTTCTACAACATAAGTTAAACTGTGTTGTTATTGCCAGGGGTGGGCCCAGGGTACCTTTCCAAATTAGGCTATTAAGTCCGACTTAACGTTCATTTTTCTTGACAACTAATTTGAACCCACTGTCTAATTTCTGGTACAACTGAGGTATTTTTATGGAGAAGCAATAGAGGAACTTCAGCTTCTGAGTACTTCCATTCTGGAAATGTGAATTGTGAAGTACGCTTTCATAATGCATACGTTAAGTCAAAAGAAGAAGAGTTACTCATTGTGCAGCTCGGGGTTAAAATTTAATGGGTCAGGTGCGGGTTCTTAGGACCAGCAATGTCACTAGGAGTTTTGTTGACTGACCAGTCTTTCTGTGCCATCAGGGATAATGACAAAGCCAAAAGAAGAACCCAGGACCAAACTGAGGTTGAAAAGGTGAATCTTTCCAGCAAGCTATATATTTGATTTCTTGGTTTAAATGATGTAAGGTCATCATGTTCTGGATGGAAAAGGAAAGGGCACATTAAGTTTCTGTAGCAGCAACATATCAAGGTTTCTCCTGAAATGAAGGTACTGTATTGCTAAGGCTTCTTAACAAAGTGTTTCCTGCCCCTAAATTAATTACTTACATAGCTTTCCAGAGCAGTGGAGCAGGGATACCTGCAGTACTTCTGAAGTCTAGCTCTTGTTTTTAAAAATTGTTTTTATTCTTTTAAAAGAAGTATTATTTAGTGCTGAAGCTAGAATTTAAAGATGCAGTGTGAATTGATATCTGCCTTAGAAGTATATCACTAGAGCCCTTCTAATGATTTCCTCTTGTTGAAACTGGAATTTCAAGGTATCCCTGCACTTGCTGTATAATTTTACATATAGAAGCATTTCCTTTAGGTGAAACAATAAAAATCGATTCAATAGATTTCTCCTGTTTCCACTGTAATTCTCAGTGCCACTGCAATTGGGTTAAATTGCCCCAAGGGAATTAAGTTTGCCTTAAAAAGACAAAGCACTATCTTTCCTATCTTTCAGCTTATCTTCTGCTTTAAATCTTTCTTAACCATAAAATTTGATTTAGATCAAAGGCTGCTGCAAAAACCGCTTTCAAACGAGAGGCCTTCAGACTCTGAAATGGTAATATTATGAATTTAGAGCATTTTTATTGACATTTCCACACAAGGTGGTATTGATTTACCTGGCTGCTGGAATAAAAGGTTACTGCTCAAAAAGACGATGCTGCCATCCGTCATGCTTAGAAGGGATAAGATGTAGGGTGGGTGTTTAGTTCAGGGAAGTTGGAAGGGCTGTTCCCTGCTGCATGCAGATGCTGTTTTCTGTGACCTAAAACTAGTTCTTATTTCCAGTGACTTTAAAAACTCACAGTGTCTTTCTTAATCTCCTCTGCCTCTCTTCCAACTGTGTGTAAAGGAAGCATGTAAAGATGTGGCCAGAGGTATATATAATTGATACCCACTCCCAGTATGTGCAAGCTGTTCTTATGCAGGAATTCGCTTACACTGGTGCATAGTAAAGCTACAGTTCCTTGTCAATAGATATTTTGGGATAACATCTGTAGGGGTTTTAATGTTAAAAAAGCCATGGCCGAGGTAGGCACATTCAGCTGCCAGAAGGCAGCCTGGTTGTTCTTAAGTACACCAGAACCAATAGGAGATACTTTTGTTTGAAAATGAGTGAGGAATGTGGCATTTATTAATGCTCTTTGGTAGAATGCTAACTAAAATGTGCCCCAAAATGTTTGTGATAGCATAATAATTTACCTAGTTGTATCTAAGGGAATGAGCATCCTTGGTTTATTTAGTGTTCTGGAAGTCTTTCTGTATTTGTCCATAGCTGCAGGTGCACGATGTCATGTTGAATGGCAATTCCCCAAGCAAAGCAGAATTAGGTTATTTTTAAAGAAGTAGTTTCTTCAGTTCCATATGGATTTCTGAATATGTCATTTTCCCCAGATGCTTGCAGTCATGAATGAGAGACTGATCTTTTATTTATCTGATGGCTGCTACCTTGCTTTTAAATTTTAGATGTTACGTGCCTCTGTGTTTTGCCCTGCCTTTAGAGACATCGTAATCAGGAGGGTTTCATTCTCTGTTTTCTCTGGTGTGCTTTTTCTCATGAGTCGCGAGCGAGTTTTACCCCGATCAGATGTTCGAGCCCTAACAAGGCGTCAAGTCAGCGTCAGGAGAGCTCATGCCAGAAACATGCAGAACAGCGTCACAAACACTCTGTTCTGAGCAAAATCTTCATTTTTTTCCATGTGGTTTTCTGATCTTTGTATGCGTGAGAGAGAAAAATGAAGTGCTTGTATACACAATGTCCTATTCTGTTTGTTAGGTGCCAGTGTATTCTACTGTGAGTTCACTCGCTGGATTAATCCCAGATTTGCGTTTCTTGGGCACACAGTAGGATTCATATGGACAGAAAGAATTCAAGAGTAATGAAATCTAAAAGCTTAATTGCTGCATTAATGAGAACAAGTAGGAAGTGGGTCCATCTTGCTTCTCTGTTCAGACTAAGGGAAAGAAAGGGTAGTAGGAAGAATCATGAAAATGTAACAGCAGGCTGCAATTCCTGGTATTTTTTATAATCTAGAGTGGCATATGTGAGGTTTTTAAGGACAAATCTGTTCTTTTGAGAAGTAAAGCAGTTCTCTTTCATTGACCTACATGTCAGACTCGTAGCATCACTCTGCTCATGACTGTTGCTCTCTTTTGCTGAACTTCCCTACACGAGAGCGTGTGAGGAAAGTGTCCTTACTCATTTTGTGCTTCTGTTCACATAGACTCTCTGAAATCATGACAGTGTTTAAAAACATGAAATTACTAATCCTCCCGTAGTTTGCCATTTCAGACCCACGTGAAAGAAAAGCTCTGCGTGTTTCTCAGTGTTTTCATGCCACCAGCTGTGAGCTCTGCCAGCTCCAAGTGCTGCTCTCTGCAAGGGCCACACAGGGGTGTTCAGGAAGAGAACAGTGGGAAGAAGGGAAGACCTTCTTGTAATCAATTGCTTAGCACATGGAATCCCAGGCTGAAACATTTGTTTCTGAGTGATACTTTGACACAGCTTCTCTGCTTAACAAAAGAGGTGCTCTAAAGCATCCTATCAGACCCTGCTGATGGTAAACCTGGGAGGTCTCAAGGGAACCGGCACTGTAGTGAGAATGAGGTAGTCCTGGTATGGGTTAATGGCTTGGGCTGAGCCTGCTGTACGTCTGTTTTCTTGTCTCTCATTTTAAGTCCTGTTTAATTTCCCTTTTGGTGCTGGTGCGTGCTGTGTTATTTGATGTGCAGCTCTTATATTCAAAGTGTAGGAAATGAAAAATAATCTGCATACTCATGTGCATACTGTGGAAGTTTACATGCATTGTATGTGGTTTTCCAACTGCTTTGCATGAACAGCAGGATGAGGATGGTACTTGGCTTACCCTATAGTGCTATGAGCACAAGAACGGCATTGCTGCTGCTACAGATCTGTGCTCCTGGTTAGAGGTATGACATGAGGAACATTAAAATGATACAAAATGTAGCCTAAAAAGGAACTATGTTCAGAAAGCATAGTTCCTGGATTTAGGTACCCAAATACTGTCCCCTCTGTGGAAGTGAAAGGAATGAGTAGGTCTTTCACCTGGCCTCAGGCATCCGGCACTGGAGTGATGCTGAAACGTGCTGGGCACTGCTATGAAGTTCTTCATTCAAATCAGTTATAGCGCAGTTTTTAACACATTGAATAAACTGTGTTTTTAGAAATATTTTGCAGTCTGTGTCACTAAGATGATGTGGTTTTGTCTTGCCTTGCAGACAGAACAGAGTTCAAGATTTGTGCACTTGCGGAGTAAAAATGTAATAATTATATATACACAGATGTGCAGTCCCTCCTGCTGTTCCTCTACACTGGAGCCTCTAAGTTTCAGGCTTTCCATCCTTGCAGTTTCTGTCTTACAGATGCAGATACTGACAGTGCGATCTTTTGGTGCGTGGCTTTGTCATAATTCATGTGTTATTTTATTAAAAATACAGATTTGGTGCAACAGAGGCAGGTTTAGGTGGAGTTATCACTAGCTAGGAGAAAAATACTTGAAAGGTACCATTCCAAACCGATTAACCAGAAAAACAGACAAACAAACAAACACATTTTTTAAGTAAAATTATGGTGTTTGGTTTCCTTTCATCATATATGTGCTCTTCAAAGAGAAGTTTGTTGTTTCACAGAAAATTCATATGGTAAAAAACTACGTGTCCCAAAACACGCTCAGGGTTGTGTAAGGCTGAGCACTCAGCTTGGCTTTGGTGTGCTTCTGCATTTTGTGGTGTTATTGCTATTGGACAGTGTGCTTCCTGAGACACGGACACTTCACTGTTTGGGGGAGTCTTTAAAAAAGGTTGTTAAGGTTGCTCTATATTGTAAATGAAGAAAAAAAAAGGGAAACTTGGACCTAAAAAGAAAAGCCCTGAACTTGTTTCTAAAGGAGAGTGTTGAAGGAACAGTTAAACAGCGCAGTTGATATACTGGAAGGAAGGGAAGCCATCCAGGGCAACCCGGACTGGCTGGAGAAGTGGGCTCGTGTGTACCTAAAGAGGTTCGACAAGGCCAAGTGCATGGTGTTACAATTAGGCCGGGGCAATCCTAGGTATTAAATAAAGTTTGGGAGAAGAACTGCTTGAGAGCAGCCCTGTGGAGAAGGACTTGGGGGTCCTGGTGAACGAGAAGGTGGACATGAGCCAGCAGTGTGCACTTGCAGCCTGGAAGGCCAACTGTGTTCTGGGCTGCATTAAAAAAGGGGTGGCCAGCAGGGAGAGGGAGGTGATCGTTCCCCTCTACTCAGCTCTTGTGAGGCCCCATCTGCAGTACTGCGTCCAGGCCTGGGGCCTCCAGTGCTAGAAAGATTGTGCAAAGCTCTTGGATTGGGTATAAATGGACACCCCCAAAATATGCAAGAAAATACTCACCTCGTATGAATTCTGCATGGATTTCTCATTGGTGAGAACACTTTAAGTTTGGGGGTGTGATACAGCCCAGTCCTATGAGATTAAAACAAAGCTCAGCCGCCTCCTGACCTGGGATCTCCAGCCTATTCTTCTCTCACACACCAGTCAGGGCTTGAATCTAATGAGTTTTATGAGTGTTCAATGAATTCAGGATTAAGTTCTTAATCTACCGTTGTGTTTCTAAATGGAGTGGTCTGGACAATTGTTTGATTGCCACCTACAGCTGCCCACTCATGGTGTGCAAAAGGCAGAAATGCTTCGTGCTGAGGATTCATACTGAAACAAGCAGAGATTAGGGCCCTTGCACCAAGTGCTTTACAAAGCCAACACAGGTGATGCATTCTGTCCTAAGCAGATGGTTTTCAAACTTAAACTGGGTAGTGCTGGATAACAGTATTTTAACAAACTTCTGTACTGGCCCTGGCTAAGTGAAGACTTATTGAGATGGGGTCAAAACCTGTTTCTTTAAAAAAAAAGAAAAATTCGGTGGTAACACTGCAAATGGCATAAAAAGGATGTGACAGTCTGCATAGTACACAGAATGGAAGTGACTTTCCACATATAAATACGACATTACTGGCACTATGCTTTTCACAAGCTTGGACTGACACGGCGGAGAAATTAGTTTGTACCTTTTTTATTGAATATGTCACAGTGAACAGAATGCCTCCAGAGCAGTAAGTGCTAGATTTTTGACAACGGGATACGACAGCAGATATACAAGCACTTCTTGGATATATTTTTTGGTATTGTTACTGAATAAAGTAATCCACTGTGAATACAGATGTCATCTAATCTTCTGCCTGTTAGTGTGTTTTCGTGCTAATTAATGTCAGCACCTAAGTGCCAGTCTTGTGCATTCATAGCTGAATCCACTGCATTACATGACATGTGATTTTAACGTTAAAATTAGCAAGAAAAAAGGTCAAGAAATGCAAAATCCATGTTAACCGGATGATGTTTGACTTCCTAATTATATGATGTATATATTTAAAGAGAACTAATCCAACTCAGAAGTCGGTTTAAAAAGTTGATCACAACGTCATCAGTACATAAGATGAACATCTCATAAGATCTAAGAGTTCTTTGGACTTAGTTTTGGACATGTGACTTTACTCGTTATGTAATTTTTCATGCATCCATTTTGTCAGTTGATCTTTTATTGTCGTTATGTGAAATCATCCAGTGCTGCAGGGAGGGAGAGAAGAAATATTTTAGGATGCAGACAAGTGAATGTAAAGCAATGAAATAGGGGGGCAATATCTTATCATGGAGTTCATCTCCAGCATGGCCATTAGAGTTATCCTACAGTGACAACCTTTCTTGCAAGGTACAAGTGAAAAGCAAGATTTTATTCCAGTCTTCTAATCATATTTTCCAAGAATTCTTTTTCTTCCTTAAAAAAAAGAAGGGCATGTATTTATATGTACATGTATATGTATGCATATATATATGTACAGAGACATAAGGACATATAATTCCAATTCAGTAATAAATGCCTGGAGCATCTCCTGTGTGATGAGAGGCTGAGAGACCTGAGGCTTTTCAGTCTGGAGGACAGAATGCTGAGAAGAGATCTCATCACTGTTGATAACTACCTGAAGTGCAGGAGTCATTTTAATGGTGGCCAAGTCTTTTTGGTGGCGTGCAGCAACAGAACATGGGGGCATGGGGCAGAAACTGGAAGAGAAGTAGTACAATGCAATCACAAGGAGGAACTTTACTGTGAGGGTGGTGGAGCAGTGGAACAGGCTGCCCAGAGAGGCTGTGGAGTGTCTTTCTCTGGAGATATTCAAGATCTATCTGGATGCCTCCCCATGTGACCTGCTGTAGGGAACCTCCTTTAGCTCTGGGTTGGATTCGATGATATCCAGAGGTCCCTTCTAACTCCGACAGTTCTGTGATTCAGTGATTCTGTGAAACGGCTGTCTACAGCATATCTGCAGAAGTAATCTGCCACTTGCAAGTGAATCAGGGTCTACATCAAAGTCTGTAGTAACTTCCTGAGATGAGCAGTGGTGCTGTACAGGAGCAGATGCAGAAGTCATCTGTCCATTCATTGTGCCTGAAACAGCAGAGTGGGTGTGGAAACATGAGGCTGGTGAAGTTCACTCACTCTTCTAGGGAAGTGTCATTGCTGTCAAAGGAGAGTCTGTGGGGCGGCTGGTGAGCTGTTCTGCCTGTCCTCTTCCTGCTGGGCATCAGCTCTGCCTGAACATGGATCTTCCTTGGGCTGAACCTTCATGGTCTTGCTCTCCTTGCATGGGGACAGCCCCTGTGTGCTGCATGTCAGTGCAATGAGCATTAGCAGAACAACACTAGCAGAAGCACAGCCTGTTCAGTAAAACACCTTCCAGCTTCCCCAGGCAAAGTACCGGGATGTACCTGCAGTTGCATGTTTTGTGGACACAAGCAGGGTAGCCACAGCATACCACAGGAGGCGGGCATTTAGCCAGAGCTGTGGTAGGCCTGCATAGACCAGTGGCTGTGGCTGGAGCAATGGTGAGGTAACCACAGTGCTGCCCCATTTCCTGTGTGGACAGCGTCAAAGTATCCAGCACACTGCAGTAAAACACTTGTTTGCTGGTACAGCTTGCAATAAAAATTGCAAGGGTAGGTCTGGCTTTGCCTCCTGATAGCCTCAGTCTCTTCCAAGGGGACCTGCCTGGCCAGGAAGCCCCACTGGAAAGTCAAGCAGCCTCAGTCTGGCAGCTGTCAAGTTGTGCTGCCTTTAGGATGTAGGGCTGGCATCTCCAGGCACTGCTGCGTCTGGGGACACAGGGACCTGTGCTCAGCAATAGGCCTGTGCTTGGAGTGCAGGCATCCTGAATTCATGGAAAAAGCCCTAGAGAGAAATACTGGAAACAGCAGAGAGCTGCCGAACAAGCCGGTTCAAGCTTGTAGTCTTTTATTCCTCAAGCTCTCTCTATTTTTTTTTTTTTTTAATTATTATTTGATGATACGTTTAAAGTGCTAAATTGCTTTTTGCTTCTCAAAAGCAAAGCCTTAGTCAAATGATTTCAATGACTGAGCATCAAATGCAAGTTAGGTGCTGGGGTATCTTTGCTGTTTAATGTGAGGGCATTCCGAGTGCTGCAGAGAGGTACTGCAGTCCTCTGACGGGTGGCTTCAGAACAGAGTAAGCAAAGTAGCTTTTCTTCAGAAACAAAAACAAAAGCAGAAAAGGAAAGATCTCCTTGAAAGGCTACATCACACCTGGATTATTTCCTGCAAAGTGAATGACTGCAGGGCTGTTCGATTTGGGCTGGATCCACGGTTAAGATGGAAAAGCAGAGCACAGACAAGAGACCTGCTGGTGCTCCAGCCAGCATGTGAGGGATGCTGGCGCTTGTGCCGGGACCATGGAAAGATGGACAGACACTGTTCTGGATGCTCTCCCTGCCAGCTGCTTCCTGGGTGACATCACAGCCTGGCCATGCAGAGCTACTGGTGCCTGTGGAACTGCAGCCCTCATTTCTAGAGACAGCACTGGGAGGTTTCAGTCAACAAGGTCACGTATCTCTGTAAGAAATGCACTTTTCCCTTAAAAATGTGGCCATCTATTTATAGAAGGTAATTAAGTGTACAACTGAAAATAGGACGTTGTGTCATATTCCCGGAGCATTATCAATAATGGGACTCATTTTGTGAACAGTTGCATTTCTTTAGAGCAGCATGTGATAGTCTCTAATTGCAAAATTAATAGCAGATAATGATACTATAGAATGATGGCCTCTTAAATTGAGACATACTTCAAAAGCTTTTATTCTGTGTGGTAATTTGGCATATTAAAAATCTTTGACAATTTTGACGAAGAGCAATTACAGAGCAAGCACAGTAGCTGCTTCTCTAAGTTAAATAATTCCCTGAGTCCCGTGAATATGCATTAGATTAATGGCCTATAGAATTTCACTTGAAAATACAGATTTCACTGAGGAATAAAAATTTCCAATTTCATTGAAAATCTTTCCCAACAAATAGCTCTCTGCTGCAGAGTAGGCAACTTCCTTCTGAAAACTTTGGGTCACTTATGAGAGCATTAAGGAAGAGATGAGTGTGAAAGGAAATAACTCTTTTCCTGTTCTGACTACTGTTAGAGAACTAGGCAGTTAGACCTATTACAGGTGAGACCTTTCTGTATTTGGACTTTTATACTCCGTTTAACACACCTGACCTTCTCATATAATCAAAGAGAAAAATGAATAAAATTCTGTCTTTGGTATATGAGCATTGCAGCCATCTTAAAGACAGATAAAATATGTACATCATTTGTACCTTCCGAGTTTCAGACTGTTTTTTAAGTGATATTACATGAAGAAAACTCCTATCCAGAGGTTCAGGGGTTTCAGTTAACCTCCAATCTAAAATAAGAGCTCTCTTAAAAATAGAAAGAATGACAAAAATCATACAGAGTATCTTCCATTGCCAGTCTGTGCTTCTGGAGGCAAAATGGTGGCCCTGGGAGGCTGCATGGAAGCACACAAAATAAATACACATAAAATATCCCAAGTTGGAAGGGACCCATAAGGATCGGTGAGTGCAACTCCTGGATCCACACAAGACCACCCAAAATACAAACGCTATGTCTGAGTGTGTTGTCTGGATGGTTTTTGAACTCTAGCGGGCTCGGTACCAGCACAGAGTTGAGTATATGGCCACGAGACCTGCTCTCAGGTCTTTGGGTCACTGTTTCAGGTGCATGCATCTCAGGCCAAGAGGATATCCAATTGAGCGGTGTTCTTATCACCTGGTGTGGGCTATCCAAAAGACTGAATCCAAAGGCTGCTTGGAAGGATGTGTAACCAATGGAAGATGTAGAACCAATGCTCAGGGAAGTATAGAGCTGAGAGGGAGCGATGCTGAAGCTATTTTCCACCTTTTTTGTTAACCTAGTATTACCTGGAAGTTTACTTGAGTTACTGTTGATGCTGTAGTGGGTCTGATCATTAGTTATTCCTGAAGATTTTAATAATATGGAAATATGCTTTTTAACATCTTGTATTTTAATTAATTGAGGGTATCTCAGGGTAACTTTAAATACCAATTAGTTCATCTGCTTTGCTTCCTGTTAACTAGATTTTTTTCCCAATAATTTCTAATCACCTTGTACTTCTCTTCTTGATTCTAATTACTGGAGCTTTGTGTATGATAACAAGCACTTCAGTTCAGAAGTGATTGCATGGTTTTCTTAAGTGATGTACTCAAAAAACTTTCAATTACAGACATTTCAATTTCAAAGTCCTGTATACCAACTCATGACTTCTGCTTACTTATTTGTGTTTTATGGAAATACCATGGGAAGTGAAGGGGTTGGCTCAAGTGGTATCAGAGCATTTTCCCTTTTGGAAGAGGCAGATCTGAATGTGACCTTCAGCTGTATGCTCTTAAGCCTGATTGGAATATGCAAAGAGAGAAGGTGCAGTTAAAACTACTCTTAATGATCATGCTAACTTTTTTCGTTTTTTTTCCCCAGAATGTAATTTATTAAGGAACTGTTTAAAGAATTGACTTTTCTCATGTATTTGTTGCTCAGCTGCAGCTTTCAGTGCTCTGAGCAAGAAGAGATGGATTAATTAATTCAATCTTTTAATAGCATGTAGTCAGAAGAAGAGGCGTTAGAATTTACAGACAATAAAAGTAGAAGCTATAAAGAAGATATTGGTCTTTGTCTTACAGTATCCTGTACTGGCTAGGAGTATAGCAGTACTGTCCATATTGTTTTGAAAACTATAAATAAAATATTTGATCTCTTGACAAGCATAAGTCATATTGCAAAGCATAAACTGTTGTCATCTGACTTTTTAACTCTTGTGGTGAGATGCTAAGAAGCAGATAGCTGTATTTTGCTTTTGGTATGGATTTCCATCTTGAACATAAGAAAGTAGATCACTCTTTGCTTTGGCTTCTACGCAAAGTGTTGATTAATATCCAAATTTTGTCAGTTTCAGGCCTTTGGGTAGAAAATATTGTCCAGACATCAGTGTTTATAACATCACCCCTGCTTCCCTGAAGGGCATGAAGGCCTGACTGCCCAGGTTGATTTCTGCATTGTTTGGTATTAAATCAAAAGTTGCAGTTGGTTGGGCTTGTTTGTTTGTTTTTGTTTTGTTTTTCCTCTGAAGGACTCTTTGCTTTGAAACAAACAGTCCAGTGTTTATAGTGTTCTTAGATGATGTTTCTGCATTGCATCAGATTGTTACATTTACTCCGATCATAATGGAGTAACAATTTGCCCTTTGCAGAATCTTTCTGTTTCTTAATCATTTCAAAGTCACTGTTGTCAGCCTGGGTTTTAGGTCAGCACTACAAACTACATGTTATTATTCCACAGGTGGTCATGGAATTTTAGTACTTTAGGAATTCTCTGGTGCTTTTTATGCAGATAACAACAGTACTGTCAGTGGAATTAGCTGGGATGTGATCTTTCTTAGAGGAGATGTTTTCTGATGCTATTACACTTTATCTTCTGTTTATTGTTCCTTAGAAATCGACCACCAGCTTTCTGAGCATGGCAAGGAAAAATATTACATTTATTGGGAACTTTTGAGGGTCGAGGAAAGGGACAGAAAAGTCTTTAAATGTCAAGTGTTTGGTGACACCGGAAATAAAGAACGCTTCTTTATGCTAAGGGTATAGCAGCAAGGCAGCCAGGCCTGACTGAGAGCAAGGACTTGAAGCTGTTTCTTAATGATGCAAACAGTTCAAGCAGCTCTGAAAAAGATTGCATCTGTCTGGTGGTTCGTAACAGCTTGAAGCATGGAGGATTTTTGGTTCTTGATACAGAATGAAAAACATTTCTAGTGCCTATTACTTTTGTAGGATGGGAAAAATTGTTCCACAGACTATGCAGAGCTATTTCCATTATCCCTATTTAAATCTTCTGGGCTGAGCTCTTCTTTTTCATCTCTTATTTCACAACAGGAAAAAAATATAAGATGACATAACTTAAAGAGCATTGGCAAGTCTTACATAAAATGGCATTGCCTAAGGTATTGCACAGTTACATTTGCCTAGAGGGAGGGAGTATGGAAGAAAGGATCAGTAAATCTATTCAAGAGATAACCAGATGATTTTTCTTAAATTAAAGATATACCTGTATATAAGTTCTCTATGTTTAGTGTGACTGGAGTGAAAGAGAAGAAAGCCAAAGAGTAACATTTAGTAGGTAAATATGTAAAAGAAATGAAAGATAAGCAGGGCAGAGAATACATGGCAAATGGAAATATGACTTCTTCTATCCTCGTGATAGTATTTTCCCATGTAAGAAATGATTTGGACAAGCAGATTCTTTAAATATATGAACATGCAGGGAACAGTTACTTTCAGTTGGGAGCCAGATTTCTTTCCTTGATATTTTTAATAAATCCATTGGTCTTAACATGCAGGGTGTGGCTGTTCAGCGTCTCTAACTACTTATCAGTATTTCTTCACGTTATTGCAGTGACCTTGTCTTTAATGCCCTCCATCCTATTCCAAGAGAAGGAGTTTCATGGCCTCATCCTAGTCCCCACTTGGCCTCTGTCCTCGAGACAAACTGATTGCACAGTTCCAGAAAATATGCCATGTGCAGTCTATTGCAAGTGAGTGTTTCTGTGCCAAATATTCTTGCACAAGTTTGTCAACACATATCAGCCTTTATGTGAAATATCCTTGCTACATGAGACTAGTGTTTCTCTAGCAAAAACTGGTTCAAGCTTGAAACGGCAAATATGTTTAAGGTAAGGACTAGCATGTAATGACAGATGTTGCTTGATGTATAGAAAAAACTTGAAGAGCTGTAACTATGCTGATGTACCTGTAGGTGTAATGTGATATTTCTGCCTGTTACGTGTGACTCTCTCTCACACCTTTCTTCCTTCTTCCCTTCCCAGTATTCTAGGGCTCTCCTCTTCCTACAAATGCACTCATGCAGTTGGAAATCTTTCTCCTGTAGCACTTTGTGGGCAAACCTGAATTCCTGATAAATTTTTTAGCAGATTTTAATAGTGTGCTGAATTATTTTCTCACTGTTGGATTTGTGTGATGGCGTGTTTAATCAGTTTGGCACTTGTAAAAAATAATTTCAGTTCTGTTATCTTCAGATGAGTTTTGGCTAAAGGAACAAAGTACCCTAGAATGGCAAACATATTCAGAAGTGAGATCTAGGACTCAAAAACTACACCCTCCCTTCTCCTTTTCTTTCTCCTACCTTAGGGCAGCTCCATACTGGTTGGGATCCAGCTTCCTATTAGCTCTGTCAAAATCAGCCTGAACTTGTACTGTGCAAAGATCAGATGTATCCTTCATCAGACCATTCTTCAATGCAGCCTTGTGGCCATTTGCCTTAGAGAAATCCAATTCAGAATTGTTAAGAAAATACCCCAGATTAACCATTCTCTTCACTTTTCTCCACTCTCAGCCTCTCACTTCTTAAGGAAGGGAGCAACATTCAGAATTTTCTGGAATGATAAATGATGCTGACTGCAGAAGGTCTGCACGGGGTTTATTGGAGGAAAACGTTCTTCACAGTCAGAGTGAAGACAGTCAGCTTAAATTAGTTTGGAGAATTACCATATATATTGTTTTTGAAAACTGCAATTATCTGTATCTCTCTGCAGCCCTTCTGGCAAGTATAGCGGTTGCCAAAAGTCCTGGATCAATACTGCTACTTGACAAGTAAACCAGAAACACTTGGGCTCCACCTGAAAAAATATGTGCAAGTGCAGCTTCCCTTGGCCCTTCTTACCAGGTAGAACCCTTCCGCTGGCCAACACTCCAGGCATGAGCCCCAGAAAACAAGGCACTGAAAACACATCTGCAAGTGCAGAGGAAATATGTTTTCTCTTGACTTTGGCAGTAGTGGTCCAGTCACTGGTTACAATACCTTGACTTACACCACCATCCCAACACCAAACTTCAGGGAATTTGGATCCATACTGTTGGCCAAGATGTGAACAAAGCAGGTCTCTTTTTGTGGGCTTGTTGTGTTTTGTGTTAGGTTTGTTTTTTCTGCCATAAGTGCAATACCACCATACAGAGATCTACAATTCAGGTGTATTAAATTACTTAGAGATTTGTTTCTTGGAGCTAAATACTTGAAAGCAAGAGGGAAAGTGAAGAGAGAGTGTTGAAGTACTTGAAAACAACCTCCTCTCCACAAAAAGAGTATCCTCGAGAGGCTGATACTCCCTTCTCCTTCCCCCACTCTGCCTTCTGCACACACTGTACCTGCTTTAATCCTGACTTTCCAGGAATCGGTGGTAGAAATGCAGATAGGTGTGTCATGCAAATGAATTTTTTAGTGCCGCATTCCACCTCCCCATTGTTGCTGGAGAGATCTCTTATCATGGGATTTGGGCTACAGAATGCTAAGAGCTGTTGCTCTGAAAAGCTGCCTTATTTTGGGTAGCATTATTTTTGTTATTTTTTTTTTAGCAAAAGATATGTTTTGTGGTCCTGTAGTGCTTGTGTCACTCTCTTCTTTCTGCTGCTTCAGTTTACCTTGCATCTTTCTTAACGTGGGGATTTTTTAGTACAGTTTATTCTTGCTGTGGATAGCTTTGGTATGATGTTATGACAGTGAGCTGTAATAGTACCTGTTGTCTATGTAATACCTCACAAAGCTCCCCAGTGTGTTCGTGAAAGGTAGAACTGGAGGGAGAAGGAGCTGCTCTGCTTATTAGCACTGTGTAGTACAGCTTTCCCATGTGCTAAATAAATTGAATGTCCGGGGACAGATCCTGAAATAGATTTCAGAAACTTCTTTCTCTGGCTTCTATGAAGGACTTGTCATCTTGCTTGGAAATCTTGCTTTGTCCCTGTAAGCAAGCTGGCATCTTTGTCAAAAAACTAATGCTGTAGCCTTACAGCAGGCTTACTTTTTTTTTCCTTGGTTGTTTCCATTGACTGTAAATAATTGCGTGAGTTTGGTTCAGCAGACTTTTGCTGTTAAATCTGAAGAAATACCACCTATTCACATGTTGATGGGGTTGGGTTCTGGCTTTTGTGCCATTTGCTGCCCTGCTTCCTTTTGGACACTTTGTGATATGCTGTCGGGATACCTGGCTTGGCATGAATTGCAGCACTGGTGGGATTCCCAAATGCCTAGGCATCCCAGGCAAACTGCTGCTGCAGTCTCTTGCAACTCATGTGCACCATGTGCAATGGTTGAACAAGAAACCTGGTCATACGAATCCAGGGTTTTTGCTGTGGTTTTGTGAGCGCTTATTCACGATCTGCCTTCCCTATCTGTTGCTGTGTGGGAGGCTTCTTAAATTAGGTCTTTCCCTGGCTGCTGAAGTTCTTCCAGCCACCTGGCTCCTGTTCTTCCATGAATAGCACTCTGAGATACTCTGCCTCTATGGGCCAAGGGACGTATTTCCATGATTTGGTTTCTCCTGCTGTTCTGGTTCTTCAACACCTTTCGCTTCCCATCCATACACTCAGTACCAGCCTCTCTCTGATGCCTCCATTTCCTAATGATTCCCAACTATATTTCTCTAAAAACTAAGCAAGACAAAAGCTTGGAAGCTGGTCCCATAGCCAGTGCGAATTTTCAGTTGTGATGAAATAGTTGCTCTTTCTGGGCAAACCAGTCACCTTTATACAAATAAGCCAAATGAATTCAGGTATGTTGGATCCATCGGTCATGTGCCTGTGGATCTGCATGCGCACATGGCAGTTGTGAATGGAAAGTCTAATGGCATGGAGCTGCTGAAAGCAGCAGGATGCCACTGCACACAAGGACTAGTCAGGCTGGTTGCCACCTACCTGGTTTCCTATCTTAAAAGCCTTCAATCTTGATTGCATACTGATGTTCCGTAGAAAAGTGATAGGAAGCGGCAGAGGCAGAAAAGATTTTGGTGTGCAAATTCAGGAGATCCATTTGCATTTGAAAGATCATCTGCACAGGCTCAGGCTCACAGCTTTCCTGCTGGTGAGAGCTCATGTCATGCAAAATATATCGGCCGGTTTATTCCTTGGAATCATAGAATCGCTTAGGTTGGAAGGGACACTAAAGATCACCCAGTTCCATCTCCCTGCTGTGGACTGAGCTGCCCCCCACCAGCTCAGGCTGCCCAGGGCCCCATCCAGCCTGGCCTTGAGCACCACAGCTTCTCTGGGCAGCTGTGCCAGCACCTTGCCACCCTCTGTGTGAAAAATTTCTTCCTAACATCTAACCTAAATCTTCCCTCTTTCAGTTTAAAGCCATTGCCTACTGTTTTATCACTGTTAGACTCTGTAAAAGTTGGTCTCCCTCCCGTTTATAAGCTTTCAGTACTGGAGGGCCACAACAAGGCCTCTCTGGTATCTTTTCCAGGCTAAATAAGCACTGTTGTCTCATGTCCAGCTTTTTGTCCACCAAATTGCCCGGCTCTTTTATATGTCCAGGGATGAATATTTGACCCTGAGCACTTGGTTTCTACTAAGACAGAAGCTTATGGCAATGTTTCTGTAAGGCCTACTGCTGGAAGCTGTGTGGGTTCCCCAGTGCTCTACTGATTGCCTCTCGGTGTAGCAAATGAACTACTTTCTGTTCCATCTGCTCTGAAACAGCTGGTGGCTGTAATCTCGGCACCGCCATGGTGTAAATGGTGGAGAAAGACTTGGAATGTTTTGGAACAGGAAAACCAGCTCAGTAATTCATTTGCAGATTGAACTATGTGAATTCTGAAGCCAACAAGAAAAACTTGACTGTGCCATGTCCTGTGGCGTTAGATGAGGACTGACAATTGCAGTTCACCCTTCTTCTTACCCAGGGTTGTTCTAGAGGAACAGCTCCAAACCTGGTCCTTGTTACTCTGTCATCAAACTGAATATTCATGGTGGCTTCTTTCTTTTTCCTTCTTCTCTTTTAGTTTTTTTTTTTCCATCTGTGGTTCTGCCAGATACCTTCAGGGATAACATTTGCATGGAAGTTATTCAGTTATAGGAGGAAGCTGGAAAAATAACTGTTAGGATTTGTCTGTAGGGTCTCCTCAGCATAAATGCCCCTGAGGTCCCTGTGCCTGGCTGGGAGGTGCAGGCCCTCAGGTAGCCCCTCTGACCATCCTTCTGCAGCGCTCGTCTTTCTGGACTGATAAGGGCTGGAGACTCATGCAGACAATCTGAATTCTGCCTTCGGCCATCGGTATCTTAAGGAGAGGTTTTAATGAAGAGGCTAATCTTAAAGATATTGTATTTTAATGTCCACATGACTCATCATATTCCACAAAAGCAGGTGCTGGATTAATAGGTTAGAAGACAGGACTTGATGCAATTTGCTTTGTGCTTCACAGTAAAGTTTAGATATATACGTATATGTTGCCTCAAACAGGCAAAAAACTTATAAGAAGTGCTCTTTTTTTCTGTGATTTGTCTGTGTTTACACAGCACTTTTCTGCTAAGAAGACAGTCGCCTCTGTTTTGATTTGTCTGCATCATTACTTCCACCTCTACCTCAGCTAAATTTTGTTGGTAATGAAGGTCTACATTCTATTTTTTAACTCCGTGGTCTTAGCACTTGCACAGAACACCCTCTTTAGGAGCCTCTCAAAAGTTAGTATTTTGCAGAATTGCCTTAAATTCATCATGTCATCAGCTGTGTGTGAAGATTTGTCTGTGCAAGGAAGTTATTTCAGGTTAGGGAAAAGTATATTTTAAAACGGCAATGGTTATTTTAAGGTAGCTTCATATTGGGACATATTTATTACAGAATAACACTGCCTTTTTTTTTTTTTTTTTTTTTTTTTTTCTGCTTTAGCTTAATCCACTTGCAAAGTAGATAAGCTTATTTCTTCTGAATACTTTGAGATGTAGACAGAACCATCAGCCTGGGAGAAGACTGTTAGAATTTGGCTTGATAAATAAGAGCTTAAAGACCGCAGGCTAGTTTCTTCGAACACAAAGGGAAATGAGCAGCAAGTGCTTGGTCAGGGTTTCCCATTAGCATTAGGGCTGTGCAGTTCTCATGTCCCATGGTGAAACTGCTGGAGATACAGGCCTGTAATTGAGATCGGTATCTACCTGCTTACCAGGAACAGAAGCAGAGGGAGAGGAGAGCTAGGATGTTTTGATTCCATGTTTAAAATGAGGTGAAGAAACTGCCAAAGAATGTTTAGGCAGTGGAGACCGTTCCCTTAGGGTTTCACTTGCCTCTGGCCAAACTCAGCTCTAGTTGGCACACAACATAAAACAGCATCTGCTGGGAAACCAGCAGTGCCCGGGGCAGTTTTGGAAGTTTTATGTTGTGATTCACTATGGAAAATGTGTTTTCACAATGAAAAGGTGTTTCTCAGATTCTATGTGATGGTTGCGTTCAAGTGGAAAGCACACACTGATGCAGACTGGTTTGTACTGGGGCTGTGTACTGGGCTTTCACATTCAGCCTGAGTCTGACCTTGGCTGTTGATGTTGTAACATGAACAGCGCTTTGTCCTCATGCTGATTCTTTGTACATTAAGATGTACAGTCTGGTACATGTGTACAGTCTTTGTACATTAAGATGTGAGTCTGGTTGGAAACAGCACACCTTTTTCACAGATAAAAATGAACTCAAGATCAATCTAAAAACTTAAACCTAAGAATTGGGGAGAGTTTATTATTATTTTTTTTTTTTCCCCAGGCTTTGTATTTCAGTTTCAATGGACTCTTTGTGTTTCCCACTTGGAATTAAATGAACTGAGATGTACTGTTCTGTCTATTCAAAACCAAGTTCTCTGGAAGTTGTATATCATACTTGTAAATAAAATGGATACTGGCCATTTACATACATGTCTGCAGCTCTCATTTTTCCTTCCCTGGGTGCTTCCTAGGTCTTCGAAGCTCTATGGTACAAACAGCCTTGTTATGATTTCATTGTCCTTTTTGCTCCAGGTTCACACACGTGAAACAGGATTAAATAATAAGCAGGAACGACAAGTTATGGGGAAGGAAGCAAACCTTCTGTTTATGCAGCTTGCTTTACCAGCTGTCACGGCTCAATTTTCAATACAGTTTATGATTGGATTAATTAATACTCAAAAGATGACTACATGGTGGATTATTAAGCTTACATTTTTGTCTTCTAGTGGGCATTTTCTCTATGAGTGCATACAATCTTGCCACATGGAAGACTTGTACATGTTACTGTCTCGACCACCAATGACCTTTCCTGCTTCAGCAAGAAAGCAATGCTAATACTCCTTGCCTGTGTACTCCTTGTCTGTGTTTAAACCTCTTCACCCCTTCAGGAAGCATCTTAGAATGGGTTTTCTGGTGTGAACTAAGGTGGATTAAGGAGTGTTTGCTTTGTAAGAGTTGCTTTTTAAGTGCCTTGAACTTTCTGAGCTAACAAACCTGAACTGGGTTATAAGAAACACAGGAAGGTTGTGTTTCTCCTTTTTTTTTCACAGTGAAATGATAGACTTCCTTCTTGGAGAAGCTAAAGAAACATCCTGGAGAACCCAGACATTTGAGTATCTGCAAGACTGCTTAGAGAAAAGTCTTTTTGCTGATTTCCTCCTCAAAATCTCATTAGTTCTGGGGCCATCTTTGCTCTCTTCCATATCGTTTCTGTCCTTTTCATTGGTTTTGGAGTTGCCTGCTGCCTTGTGAAGACTGTGGCCTGTTGCTGTGTAGAAGACCTGTCCCCTTCACCACTGGTACAAGAAATTGTGGTTGCATTTTCTTGTATTCTAAAATGCCACCCAAGCTGAACAAAGCACACACATTCTCCTCCCATTTTCAGGACTTGGATCATTCGGGCACTGCAGAAGGGACTGAAGGTTACGTCCTTGCCAGATTTAAAACATATCCAGCCACATACAAGGACTAGTCACACAGAGGTGATGACAGCTTAGATCACACTACAAGCATCTTATTTTTCTTCCTCTTTAAAAGAATTCGTTTTCTGTTGCAAAAGCGTTTGTTGTTGTTTTGTTTTGTATGTGTTGCTGACAGAAGACAGACCAGAAAAAATGTCATCTAAAAAAAGCTAAGATTGGTAAAGTAGTAAACAACTGGGAAAGACTTCACAGAATGGGAAATCTAGCCAAGTATTTAATAGCAGGCGTAGCTTTGCTATCTAAACCTAACTATTGAAAAGGTGGAGGCATTTCATGTAGAGTTCATTACAATAAACATTTTTGGTAGAAACTGCAGGGCTGCTGATGTATCTAATTGAAAACATTTAGGAAAACTCTTGACCAAGGTTTGTTTAGCTCAGGCTATATTTGTTAGGACACAAGCATGCATGGATGTCATTGGTAGTCTACGTGGATGGAAAGAGTCAAGCGGTTACCTGAAGAGAATAGGCATTCATGCTGAATTACACTTAATATAGCTGTGTGTTTAAGAAAAGATGAAATTTGGGAGTTGCTGTGAAGAAAGCAGCTTGTATCTGCACTAGTTCTGTTTTTCATAACTGTGTGAAATACAGGTTTGTGTTGTACAACAAAGAAACCCCCTAAAAACCTAGAAATCAAAACAGAAAATCCTTTGATAGATGAAAGTTGGCATCTATTTAACATTGTTATCTGTAATATTGCCTGCAGCCACTATAGTGTGGCAAAAGGAAATATTCGGCGCCGTTTTCCCTGTACGAGTATCTAGCAGCTTGTTCTAAAAACCAAACAGGAACTCACCTCAGTAGCACAAAGACCACAGGGGATTCACATGAAAGATCTGCCACCTCCTCAAAAACCTTATTTGATATTTGACCCTATTTATGCTTACCCAAACAGTTAAATTAAACCTCTCATCTGTAAGCCTCTGCTCCCACTTGGCTGCAGTGCTCCTGCTTTCCTGTACAGCAGGAAGGCTTCCTGCCACGCTGCGCTGTGCAGCCTGCATCCGTGCACCCGCTCACCTTTGTGGCAGTGAGGAATGGAATACAACCTGGTAGATTGAAGGCAGGGTGGTCTTGGTGATCCTGAAGGTCTTTCCCAACCTGCATGACTCTGGGATTCTGCTTTCCTGACCTCCTCACAAGGATCTGTATGAGCAAGGCTGTTGCCCTCCTGCCCATCATTAGCACTGTGACAAAGGCAAAAGCACCTCGCTCCCAGTGTCAGTATGGGACATTGGCATTTCGCCACCTTTTGGTTCCTTTGGAGGCAGAGGGGTTAATCTTGACGTCATGGGTTTAGGGCCTGTGCCCCATTGACCATCCTTGTGCCCAAAGGCGTGTGCAGAGGGGCATCCTGTGTGGGTATCAGAAATGGCTTCTGCAGTGGGGGATGTGGTGGATGGAAAAAGCAGATCTGTTGTATAACACAAAAATTATGTTCTCATTTCTTCGGGGACCAGAAGTCTGTGATTTTCCACAAGCAGAGTACTCAGTTATGCAATTAAATTAGGTGGACTGGTTTCTGCCCTTTGCGTGGACGTGTCTGCTTTGGCTGAGCTCTTCACTGTGTCCCGTGCTCCCGGCGGAGCACATGTTGGGCTCTGCTCTTTGTCATGCAAGAACTTTGCAGGATTTCATGCTGCCAATTGAATTTTTTCCCTGTGTGCATGAAGTAAACAGTCCCCAAGCTGACTTCTAACAGCTGTCGGGCTGCTCCTTAACAAAGTTAAGGCAGTATTTTTGAAGGACAGGTTGTTAAGTGTGTGTCTCTTTCAGATGCATCTTAAGTTCTTAATCGTGTTACTACTATGACCTAACGTTGCATTATTTCTTTTTCTTCCTGTAGTTTTCCCTACACAAAATGGAAAGGTTGCTATAGTGACTGGAGGTGCTAAAGGAATTGGTTACCATACTGTGAAGCATTTGGCAAGACTTGGCATGCACGTTATAATAGGTACAGTCATTATTTCTCAAATACTAATATATATTTTTTGTTTGTTTAAGAAAGTATTTTTGTGTCTTTTGTGGAGTATTTTCTTTCCAGTATAAGCATAAGTATGGAAGATGAAGGATGGCAAGGGGAGGAGCCGACTTTTAGCACAAATGAAAAATTGATTTATAATTTGCTTTGCAAGATTTTAAAGAAAAGTGATTTTATTTTATTTTTTCAAATACAAAACTTGGAGGGCTTGAAGTACTTTATGTGAAAAATCAACAAGCAGGTCATGGAAAAGACTGCAAATATGGGCAGTATGTAAATATTTTAACAACTCATTTACGATTTCCTTAATTGAGAATGAACTTGAACTTTGTGGAACACATTTTCAGCAAGAGGAAAACTAATGAAAAACTCGAAGGAATATTCCAGGGTTTCTTGGGGGATGATTTGTGTTTGTCTGGAGCAGCAGAAACCATTGTAACTTCAAACATGTGGAAAACTCACATTTACTTCTCAGAAGTTCTGTCACGTCAGTCTGAGATGGAATGGACAAGTCATCCTTTGCAAATGCTTATTTCTCTCCATTAATTTTAAAGTGTTTATCTCTAAGGTTTCATTCGCATCTATTTTGAAAGAAAAATAAGAATAAAAACAAAAGCAAAACAAACACAAGCACATAACAGCCGTGTATTTTCAGTGTTCTGTAGTAAGTAACACTAATGGACTTGCCCTGGAAGTGTACAGATGTAATGCAGAATACCACTTACTCATACAAGTTTTAATAGATGTGTCAGAACTAAGCATCTGTAAAAGGCAAACAGATGCTGCTGTACGTAGCTAGATGGTAGACGTAGCTAATGTGGTGAGATGTAGCTAATGGTGGCATGAATATTTCACTAAAGAAGTCACTTTTCATCTTGAAGGTGGACTGCAGAATGGACTCAGTGAGGAAACAAAAAGGCCAATTTTCTCCTCTTTGCATGGAACTGGGGAAGTGTAGAATATTGGTACTTCTTTGAAGACTTACTTTATATCATGTAATGTATAATATTTAGATTCTGTGTAACGAAACTTAAAGCAAAATGTTTAGGAAAGGGAAGGGAATATTTACATCATATTTACAGAATCTACAAGCAAACTGATCTTAGATTTCATGTAGTCGCACTCACAGCAACCCTCAGAAGCACAAAAGTGTGTGGTCTGATGAGCCTCACTCATCTGCAGCCTGGGACAAAGTATGTCAGCTGCCGAGCCCTTCTCTTTAATCTGTGGTTCTTCCTGATCGGAAATGACAAGCTAGTTTATGGGCAGATCTTTTATGCCCTTTGGTGTCATCATCTCATAGTCTGCTTACTGGGCTGTACTAGCAGGAAAACTAATGAAATAGGTGATACACTACAACCTTGCTGCTGTCCTCCTGGTGTCAGAGTGCACGGTCGTCTGCTGGCAAGTCCACAGTATGATGATATTGACATTAACAAACTCATTGAAATGCGCCCTTTATTATGAATAAAGGGCATTCTTTTAACCCTTTGCTCTGCTGTTTCTTCTGGTGCTGACAGATGTACGCATTTCCATTGACTCTTAATTTGTACCAGCCTTAATAGTTGCATTATGAATCTCCAGAGGTGTAAATTAATGAAATTAATTATAGGAAGCAGTTGATGAGTAAGATTTTCAATTGATTTAATTCTTTCAACCAAACTCTGACCTCAACACTGAGTCTGGTGAGTCAGAGCCATCTTCTTTGCCTGTGAAATTCTTCAGAGCAAGCAAGCCCTCTCAGTAGGATGAGTAGGCTCGAAAACGTATTAAATGCAATGGCCTTCCATCCCACTTGCTGATGGTAAGTCAAAAGTGTCCAGGGTATGCCTGCCGGTACGTGAGCACTTTCAGCTCCAGGCTGTGCAACCTACAGTAGGGAACCTGCTTTATCAGGGGGTTGGATTTTATGCTCTCCAGAAGTCCCTTCCAACACCTACGATTTCGTGTGATTCTGTGGAGTGTGCTTGAACTTTCTAGTGTAGGAATTATTTTCCCCGTGTGTGTTTATGTAAATATGAGCCGATGTGAAAAAAAAAAGTATGGATGTTAGGCACATTTGGGGTCAGGAAGAGGATCAGACTCATGTTTTGCTCACATTTAACTTTATTCATTCACTGAGTGCTACCCTCCAATTGTAGGGACTAAATAATATGAAAGTTTAGCAGTAATGGATGATATCCCTGCAGCGGGCAAGTGAGTTAACATGAATATCTAATGCAAAGATGATTCACCACTTGTGATGGATGTGATTTTGACTCCGTTTCACATTTTAGTGGTGTCACTGTTTGAGTAACTTACATTTAAATCCAATCTACCAGTGAAATGATCAAGGCAAATAAGTGGAAAGTATTCTACCTGATGGAATATGCATAGTCACAATACAAAACGGCAGTGTTCTCCCGCAGAGTGCTTTCACAGCTTCTTACTTTCCACTCCCAGCAGCGCTGCACAGGGCTGCTCTGCAAGGTGCTGCAAGCCCTGTCCTCAGCCTCTCACTGCAAAAAAGTTCAGCACAAATGCTGAAATGATGAAAGTAATTTTCTATGAGTTATTTTGATAGATTTCATGGAGGCTTTTTGGCAGACAGCAGTACCATTGCTCACTGTGAGCAAGGTTTTTACTTCAGGAAAGCTGGGATCCCTGGCAAGGAAAGCTGCTGCCAGTGGTGAGCTTTCCGAGTCGGCTGTGCTGAGAGTTCCTGCTCCAGTACACAACTTGGTACTTGATAAATAAGCTTGCATTTTGTTTTTCAGAGGAGGGAAATGACATGCCATTTTTGGTACCTATTGATCAGCAGCTGGTACTGAAGATGGTGTTTTGTGTGGATTCTGAATAAATATTCTTCCAACAATAAGAACACTGAAAATCAAATAGTTGTAGCTATTTTAATGACCACAAACCTAGTCTTGGTTCTGGTTCACAGTATGGACTATAGTTCTGTGAGTCTGAATTTAGATTGATCAAAAGCATGAATTCTTTGTATTCCTTCCATCCTTCATCACCAAAATGAGTGCATCTTAAAAGTTCTGACTTTTAAGCTCTTTTGAGAAGAGCTTCAGTTTGATTTTTCCTTTCATGTTTATATATATATATATATATTTCTCTCTGTAAATTAATGAGAGAAAACTTGGGGAAGAAAAAGAGTGGCAGCATCTCATGTAGAAGCTTTGATGTTTCTGTTTGCAAATGGTGAATGTAAATCAAAAGATTTCGCACTTGACAGTGTTGTACATATGCTGCTTGGTATAAATCACCAGTTTTGTGGCAGGATAACCAGTCTTTGGTGTTTGAGTATATCAGTGTCTCACAGTCTGAACGAAACAATCTCATTATATATCTCAACGTATGCATATATATTCAAGTGAATTATCTTAGCAAGGAAATTTTGGCATAAATAAATGTACTTCCTCAGCCAGAATCAGCACTCTGTCATCTCTATAAACTCTGTAAGAGACCAAGCAGGAGATATTTCTGTCATCTTTTTGGTTTAGATTAGCTTCCAGTTTTCGAGTTGGACTCTCTGTGCCACATATCAGACAATTCTTATATGATATAATGCTACAAAGTTACTTTAGAAGGATAATTAAACCCTATCGAGATGATGCAATTATTCATTGCAAAGACAGTTTGATTTAATTTCAATTGCTCAGATTTTGTGTGGGAGACTTTAATAGTCTTTTCTTAAAGTAGACAGAAGTATAATTATTTCTAGGAAAGTCTTGTCTTCCCAAGTTTTGCTGTGTTTTGTTAGGCCTGAATGGGTTATGGGAGTAGTCAGGAAACATCCAAAAATCACCAGCCTTTTGGACTGGGTAATGTTTTACTTTACTCAGTATGAAGACTGCAGAAATGCAGACGAATTGTCTTGTAATTCAAGATAAGTTTTTAACATTTTAGTACACTATTTCCAAGGTTATGAAAAACTCTACTTAAAAAGCTATGCTGCTGCATAGAGCCTCCCAGGTCCGTCAGAATTCTGTGGAATGCCTTAGTCTCTAATTTCAGTCTGAAGACTGTCGCTATCTTTGCTTTAAGAGGTCTTATTTTATAAATGTTTCTTCATTCTGAACATTTAACCTGTAAAATTTTGGCAATATTTTAAGGCTACTTATTTATGACTTACTGCAGCATTCATCGGGACATTTAAAAATTATATTTATACTGTGACAAGACATTTAGATCACAAGAATTCCCGTTTGGATAGTGATCTTTATTAGAAATGTATTTCAATCAAATATTAGATAATAAAATACTTGGATTAAATGAGTTTGTAAGAAGGTGAGTGGATGAGAGAGATTCAGGTTATTATACTTTGTTTGGATTTCTAGAAGCCTTAAAGCAAAATACCTTCAGGTTCTTAAGGATATAACATGTTCCAAAGGATAAGAGGAAATATTGTAACATTCACAGATTGTGTAGTATTTACAGAACGCAGACGTAAATGTCTATTTTCACAGTAGAGGATGTGTTACCCCTCAAGTTCAGTATTAGAGCCCATGCTTTTGACGTGTAATTCTAGAGAAGGGGCAAATAGTGGAGCGTCAAGTCTTTTCCATTGCATTAGATTATTCAGGTTGGTAAAGAATTTGTGAAGAATTGCAGAAAGACCAGAAGAGGCTGAATACTTGGTGTTCAAAGGCACATGAAATTCAGTGCAGACAAAGATGGTGTGATAGACATGGAGAAAAATGCAAAACACAGAGAAAAGTCTTGAAATGCTGGATTCTGTGCTGACCATCATCACTTTAGATGAAGGTCTTGAGGCTACAGGGCTACAGTTGACTGCTCTATGAAATGTCAGTGCTCAATAGCAGGTGGAAAATCTAATATAATAAGCTAGTAAAAAATGAACAAACAAAACAGACTGTGAATTTGAGGCTGTACAAATCCTTCATGTGCTAGCACCGTCAGAACTGGACTGAGTTCCTATCTGCTTATTTAAGAATGGATAGCATAAAAATTGAAGAGGTTTAGAGGACAACAAGCTTATCAAGGTTACAGAGAATGCATGGCATGCAGATTCCTGTTTATCACTGGTGAAAATACATAACGAATGGTGTTGACGTATTTGTAGCTGAGAATTTGCTCTATCAAGTCGTGCTATTATGCTCTTTCTATCTGTTGTAGTTTCCATGGAAAGAAATAGGAGGCATTACTTATTACAAGGTGACAATGTACACTGTATGCAGTTTTACTTTTTTTTATGATATGAGGATATATAAACTCTCTATAGCTTAGTGATGTAGACCTTCTATAAACCCGCTTTGAAGCAAAGTCAGAGAGCAGAAGCACATCTTCCTGCTGGGATTTTGGAATGAAATGCTCTGCAGTGGTAAAGAAGCTTAACCAGAATGTATCAATTAACAAAGTGACAGAGGAAGGATCACTGCATGAATTTCTTTCACAAGTTTTGAGGGGGAAAAAAAGGAAAAAAAAAAACTCAGCAGCCTCATTTTAACAATTGGCTTTAAGGGTTGTAACCGTTCACTTCAGTTATTGGCAGGCGTTATAATAGATGCAGAGTTGAATATGCCGTGATAAACTGTGGATAAGTTGGTGCAGTCTTTTTTTTTCAACATGGCAATTTATTGAATGCTTTGAAGTATTCAAGAACCGTGTGAATTAATTAAATGTTGATTTTCAAAAGCTTTTGGCAAGTCTCCTGCCAAAAGATTTTAAAGTAGATAAGAGAGAGTTCTCTTGTAGTTTAGTAGCTGGTTAGGAAACAAAAACCAACATTTATCAGCTCTGGGATGGAACAAAGGGGCTCCTGATCCCGTAGAGGATAGTTCAGAGTATTTATAAAATGCTCTTACAGGAAAAGGCTGAACAGTAAGATGATGCACAGATGAACTGAGGGCAGTCAAACTGATCTAACTACTGGTGATGAAGGGGCTTGAAGATCTGATCCACCAGGAAAGGCTGAGGGAGCAGGAACACTTCAGCATGGAGAGGGGAAGGCTCAGGGCGATATTATCTGTGTGTATAAACACCTGATGGGAGTAGTAAGGAAAACTGCGTCAGGCTGTTCTCTGCAGTGTACAGTGACAGGCCAAGATGCGATGGGTATAAAATGGAATGCAGGAAATTCTACTGAAGTGTAATCAAGTATTTGTTCACACTGAGGATGGCCAAATGCTGGCACGGATTCTCTAATGGCGCTCGAGTCTCCAATCTGGGAGATGCTCAGAGCTTAACAGGACACGGGCCTAAGCAACCTGCTGTAGCTGACCCTGCTGTGAGCAGGAGGTTCAGAAGAGCCTTCCTGCCTCAGCCATGCTGCCAGCTTGTGAAATCCTGACTGCCACAAAGAACTATGTAGTATCGCATAATACTGATATGCTGGGTGATGACAGTATGAATAGTATATATAGCTGCCTATTTACGGGAATAATGTCCAAATCAACTGCTGTCACTCCAAAACAGGAAAAAGAAAAAGAAGAAAGCCCGGTAGTTTATTGTTGAAACTTCTCTGCAGAACATCTTTAATATTCGCCGCCAGTCATAAAAACCAATAAAATGAAAACAAGAAGGAGGCATGAAGTGTCCCTCTTCCTTTGTAGACGTGATTGGCTGAACCTGTTGTGAATACTCAAATGAGTCTGGTAGAACTGGAAAAAACTGGGATATGGGGTGGCTTTGTGCAAGGTGGGGCTGATGAACAAAGGTTCTTCCGCTTGCAAACAGATGACTGGGGTATGATATCATACAGCTTTATACAATTATCTCTGGTATAGAAAAAGTGAATAAGAAGTGGTTGTGCTCTTTCTTATAAACAAAGCAACAAACATTCAACAATTAAAAACAGACAAACAAACAAAAATAACTAAAGAACAACCTTTCTTATGCAATTAAATGTCATTAAGTCATACAGCTCGTTGCCCCAGAACCTCTGTAGGCCAAGTGCTTGAACATACTGAAAATGCAATTAGGTGAAGAAGTGGAGAATAGGTTCACAAAGAGGCTAGGTTTGATTCAGGAAACCTCGTAAGCTACTTGCATCTGGAAGGATGTATTAAAAAACCTTACCCTGCACTTAATGCTGTCTCTGAAACTTTTTTCCTTAAGTGCTTGCTATGTGCTGTTGTTGGAAACAGGGCACTTGTCTGGATGTATCTTGGGCTTGATGAACAGGGGCATTCTCATCTTCTCACTGCAAGTGCTGGGGTTGATGAAACCTGAGGAGATAATGGTAACTTATTTTCTGCTTGCAAACCGTCATCCTCCTCCTTACTCAGTTTTGCTTCTTTTCTAAATGGAATGCTTGCTGTGACATTTTTGCCTTTAACATCAAGAAGTCATGTATTCAATTGTGACTGCTGTTCAGTGAATGGCAAAGGATGTGTATCCTTTGTATCACTTTCTCAGTGCCTTTTGATACCAGGGCACATCCTTATACCTGAATAACAAATTCAAATATTGAATAACAAATGTATGACTTGGAAGTTTTACGGGTGAGGCCTGAGATCTATATTCCTAAGCAGGATGTGTTTATAGAAGCTCTGATATATTTATTTATCTTTTAAAAAAGCATTAAAACCTTCATATTGTACTGAGTCCATGTTTCTCATCCTCAGATCTTTTGGGGATAGTCATTCATTTTTCCAAGACACACTGTATTTATCATGCAGTACCATACCATACACGCTGATAAAACCATAACCCTTATAACATGAGCAGGAATTACTTTGTTATTTGAATTACCCTTGCAAGCCCTGTCTTTTGGCCTGTGCTCCATTTATACCAGTTCCCTTTCAGTCATAATGAGGATTAGACTGCACTGAAGAGTCTCCTTAATTCAAGTTCACAGTAGGAACTGCTTCTGTATCTTGCACAACATCATGCACAAAGGCACCTAACCATCACTGTACACATCTTCTTAATCACATGGTATATTTATATACAGACTTAATTACTGTACTGCCAAGCTTCTCCTGGAAGTGTGCATATGAATTAGAGTATATGGACACCAACTTGGATCACTTGAAGAGATCAGTTAAGATCTTTGCACTGCGACTACCGCATCTGTGAGTCTACTTCTCCTACTCTCCCCTTCCTCGAGTATCATAGCAGAAGTGGAGAGTGCCATAGGGCAGGCTGCTAACTCCAAAAAGCTGTTTAGTTTTAGGGATAAAGTGGTGTATAATTATGGGTAACTAAGAGAAGGGATTGCTGTCAGTTGAGAGCCACGCTGCCTCAGAGGGTGGCCTCAGCCTCCATGTATCTCTGCACCACAGTGTTCTGGGCATTTTGGATCTGCTTGGTGTCTGTCTCAGGAACTCTTTATTTGCGTTTTGGTTTTGTGTTCATTTGCTGAAAGTTGTGACATTCTCCCTTTGCTAATCTGGCTTTTTGAAATTGTGCTTCTATTCTTTCCAAACAGCCGTAAGCATTACAGGCTGCATCATTGTTCAGAGAGTATGTTAAATTTCTTGCTAATGCCCTGTGGTGCATTGCCATGAAAGGTCAAGATGGCAAATTCCCATTTCTGTTAAAAGAATTGGAAAAAGCCTTCCTTTTTACCAGGATCAATTTTGTACATTAGTTATGAGTGTGATTAGTAATTATCCTTTTGGAGAGATTGTCATACTCAAAGGAATTAGGAATATTTTATAAAGAATGCTTATAAATGTATCAGGACTCCTTATCTGGTGATAGTGTGAGTGTTCTGCTAATGAACAGATTCATTTAGCTGTGCTAGGTTTCTAAGGGCTGTGTTACTGCCATCCAATTCAAAATGAGCTGTGCTCTCTCTGACAGTTCTATTGAAGTCCCTGAAATAACTCTCAGAGTTACAATCTGCTTAAACTGGTTATGATGTCAGAGTCTGACCTTTAGGGTGAGAGGGTGAGATCCAAAGCCTCCCCTACTGCTGATAAGTATTTTCGGTTTACTTCTATGGTGTCTTTAGTTCAGTGTGCTTTGACTTGTGACACTTGTGTAGACAAATGTTGAAGAGGGGAGCTAATTTTTGACTAAAAGATGTATTTAAATTTATGGGGTTTTTTTGTTTGTTTGTTTGTTTTCCCAGTACGAGCCTTTATGCTTTACTAAGATCTAGAATTTTTCATGCCAATAATATGATGTCTCTTTTTATATGGGTACATCCACTGAGACTGGACTTTATGTTATTAGTTTTATTTTCTGACTTGATTGTAGGCAGTGTTGTTTCTAAATCAGTTCTACCTGAACTTTTCACTGTTCTGTAGGACAGAGAAGGAAAACCTCAGGCATGGCACTGAACAGCTTACAATTCTTGAGACAACTGCAATTTGTTACAGATATATTGCTGAGGACCTGATGACATTAAGAATTTTTCCCTCATTTAACAAACTATTGCTCTTCTTAGTTTAGAGCATGGTACTCCTTCCTGTTTAGTGGGCTTGGAAGCTGAGTCCCTCAGTAACCCATCATCATCCAAAAGATATCCAAATTACGTTTGAGCTTTACAGACCTAAAACAATTTTGCTATCTTGGTGTCTTTACAAGTTATTTTTTAAATTATTTTTAATTTAGAATAATTAAAGTAGTGCTTAAGAGGAGGCTTCTGGTTTTCAAGCCCACCATTCATTTTTCTTAGTGGATCCCATGAGGAAATACTCATAGAGAAGCAGTACAGTTATTTAGTCTCCCTTAATTCTTCCACCCATCCTCAGCAAGGGGACACTGATCACTTTAAGCAAACACAGAAGCGTAGATCTCTCTCCCAGTCTTGTGGTATCTTTGTGATATATGTCTTTGAATTTTTTTGTGAGGATTTTGGTCATCTGTTCAGTCTCTCTTAGAGACTTTTCTTTGAAAGACCTTATTTCAAAAGCCCCTATAGCTGGAGCTATTTTGATTCTGTGATACTCAAGCTCCCAGAACCTAGTTTTCAAACTCTTTGTCGAATCGGGCTGGAAACAGACATTTGAAGTGACTGTTTAGCAAAATAATTATTTTATCCCAGTGGTCTAGAATGAAAAACATGCAAATATGAATAAAATTAGCTCATTTGGAGGACGCTGAGCTTTAATGAATAACCATTTATAGAACAGCAAAGTAATACAAATTAAAATCTGTTGTGAATACAAGCTCTCTTAAAAGAGCAAATTAAGTGAACATACTGAGAATAAAGTCAAATCGAATCACTGAAGCCTTAATAAGCGTGTTCTTTGTGCAAGGAGAGCTGAATAAAAGAGAAATCACATCAGTCCTTCACGGAATTGGCACCAAAGTATGTTTGTTTTCAAAACCAACAAGCTATTTAGGGTTATAACACCTTACTCTTGTAAACAACTTTGGGTGATATGATGAGGAGAACTGATCCCTTGCCCATCACCCATCTGCCCTGATTTCCTCAGATGTGGCAGTTTTACTGGAGGGTTTGTTTGTTGACACTGCATCCCTTTGTAGAAATTAGCATCAAGCTGAACATTTCTGTTCTGTAAAATCCTGGATGTTCTATGGGGAAAAAAGCACAGAAGGACAGAAATACTGGAAACATCTGCTTTGTTCCATTATTATCTATTATTATTATTATCAATCAGTCTAAGTAATATAATTCCAGAGTTAATGTAATTTATAAAGAACAGTTATAGGCCAGTCTGACCCTAGGTTTTATGTGAGAATAATCTTCTCTTCAGTATCTAAAATGTTAAATGTTATTATTTTGGTTATATATATTTAAATACTGAGTCTTCTTGCATATCAAGATAAAGATACATATTCCTTCACTTACCAGTGTTGCAAATCACTGTTTTTTTACTACTCGAGTACAGTTGCACAGCAAAATCTCCATTCTCAAAATAATGCATTTGTCTACCTCCTCAAAGTGGTCAGCTTGTCCCAAAAATCTCATTCCAGTGCTCTGTGCCTTCAGCTAGCGTAACCAATGGATAGCACATGATCTGTCTCAAAGGGTCAGTCCCACTTTCGGAACATTCTTTGTGAGATCGTTTTAATGCAGATTAATAGATAAAATATTTTAATATAAAGCATGTTCTCACTTTCTAAATTTAGATGTAAAAAGCACATACCAACTAATATGAGCAAGAGGTTGAGCCAGATGACCTATTTCATAGAATCACAGAATCACAGAATCATAGAATCAGAGAATGGCTTGGACTGGAAGGAATCTCAAAGATGATCAAGTTCCAGCCCCTCTGCCACATGCAGGGTTGCCAACTGCCAAATCACGCACCAGCTCAGGCTGCCAAGGACCCCATCCAACCTGACCTTGAGCACCTCCAGGGATGGGGCATCCACAGTCTTTCTTTGCAGCCTGAACAGTGCATCATCACCCTCTCAGTGAAAAATCTGCCTCTGACATCTAACCTAAATCTCCCTTCTTTTAGTTTGAAACTATTTGCCCTTGTCCTATGACTATCAGCCCATATAAAAAAGTTGATTTCCCCCTGCTTATAAGCTTCCTTTAAGTACTGGAAGGCCATGATGAGGTCAGCCCCGAGCGTACCTTTCCAATCATAACTGATTGTGTGACGCTGTGATTCTTTCCCTGCTGTGGATCTAACAGGAGAATGAGAGGACAATAATTGTATAATAATTGCAAAGGGTTACATTATAAGTAAAGGCTGTGCAGTAACCAGGGCAGAGTTTTACATAATCAGGAAAAAGAGAAGAAAACAACATGAAGTTCAAAATAGATATCAGTATTAGTATCTGATTTACATAAGAAATAATAATTAGATATTTTCATGCTTCATACTATGGAAAAATGTTTCTGGATTTAGAATCTGGATGTGGTTTAACTCTCAGACTGATGTCCACATTCAGCTGGTCCAACCGGCAAGTGATCATAGCTTGCATGAATAAATGAGATGAACAAGCAGAACTCATATGAACAGTGGGGTATTTGAAGACTTCTGCTGCTCTGACAGTCATGAATCATGCATTTTCATTTAAAACTTTTCTGCTGGTCTTACACTGTGGTTAACCCGTAACAATGGCCAGCATACAATTAACTGTTCCTGGCTTGCATCACTGATTCTTTATTTTCTATATTGTGACAGCTGGAAACAACGAGAGAGAAGGCCAAGAAGCGGTGAGGAAAATAAAAGAAGAAACTTTGACTGGAAAAGGTAACACACCGTATTGTTTTCTTTAGGGAACTCCTTATTCCTGTATCTTTGCTGAAGCATGTGCATGCGTGTGCAATGGTTCTGTGTCTGGGCATAAGATCAGAGTAGGAGTCATTTGTACTACAGAGAGGTTGACAGCAGGGAAAGTTGTGCTCTTTTTCATTGCTATCCTCACCTCTCGTGGTGTGCATAATCCCGTAATAGGGGTGATTTTAGGGAAGATGTTTGTAAAAGAGCAGGGACGCCGAACTGTGTAATTTGGCATAGAGGGTTTATAATCCTTCACACACACACAGAAACCCCCTGTTTTCTTAAAAAGAGATGGACCTATCATATCAAACCAAAATTCCTGTGTTTCTGTGGTTCTTCTGAATTTGTTGTAGTTTATTCTGATGAGAGATCACGTTGGGAGAGACATAAGGAGAGCCTAGCTTCATATCTGAGAAAAGATATATTGCAAAGTATCTGCTGTGCAATTATAACTTGCAATTTATCATGGAGGTTAGTACATCTAATATTTCCATCTCTTGGGTTCCTTGGGTGTAGTTCCTAATAGTGTGTGATGATTCATTGCTGCCACTTTGATGTATCATTTCTTGGCAAAATAATAGTGCAGTGCTGGTACTCCACCCAATTTAGTATCTTCATGACTTCTTCTGAGATCTGATTCTGTTTTTGTGCCTCTAATAACTACTGTTATGATGATCAAAATAAGATAATTATTGTGTTAAAAAAAAAACAAACCTTTCATTAAGATTTATCTTTTGACTGAAATGAATGTGCGCCAATGGTAGCCTCAGGATACATGTATGCTAGTTGAAAGCATCATAAATTAAGGCACAGTCAGAAGGATCATGAAAGCAAAAAGGTAATTATTACATCATTTAAATATTTTGCTGGAAGTTTCTGTAAACAGACCAAAACCATTTGGAATTAATTACATCACGTGACCTGCATGAAGTTGAATAAACCGGGTTCTGCCTTGCTTTCTCACATTTCTGTGATTGATAGCAGATATTTACCTGATTGTTTTGAAGAAAATGAGCATTAACCTTCTGTTAGAAATTTTGTCAGTACCTAGCTTGCAATTTGAGGAAGCTGAAACTGCGTGTAACTTGACTGAAGTTGTTCCCCATTATAATTACCATGACTGAGGCTTTACAGTAGGATCAGGTAGTTCAGATGGAAGGGACCTACAAAGATCATAAGTTCAACTGCCCGACTGCTTCAGGACTAAGCAAAATCTAAACATAATACTAAAGGCATTATCCAAATACTTCCTTAGCTCTATGAAACTTTGTATAGTTTCAGGCCTTGATATATTTGACCTAAAAACAAACTGGAAGACTATTGCCTTTGCAGAATGTGTCTGTAATTGGGTGCTATTTATATTTGCAAGTGTAGTACACTACATAAAGGGTTTATCTAAGTCTGGGAAGCAGTCCTGTGTTCTTGACAATCAGCAAGATTGCATGTTGTTGAAAGACATATGCAGGTATTTTACAGGAGTGAGCTGTGGGAACATGCCGCCTTTTCAAAGGCAGCTGTTCAACATCGTTTTAGTCACTGCATAAAAACAAGATCGACTACCTTGAACGTTCTCTTTTTGGAGCATTTTTAGTACATAGCATACAGGCTGCAAGTATATCTGTAATACAGCAAAAGGGAGCAAGAGATCTTGTCCACTCCTTATTGACTCCCTGAACAGAGCACAGACATCACTAGAGACAGCTCTGGGAAAAGGCTGTGCTTGTTGAATGCATGTAATTACAGTGTTATCAAAGGTGACACCATCCTTCTATTTCTTGCCCTACTGTCTGTCTAGAGCTCTGTCTGCTCTCTAAAGGTGAGTAATTTTACTTGACATAATTTGCACTCACTGCAATGACAAGTGAGATTTAAAGCATGTACATGACTGGTTCCTATGAAAGAGGTGATGAGCAGTAACAGAGTTTATACTTTTTTTGCAGCAGCTGAGCAAAAAATGAAGAGATGACTGTTAATATTTTTGAGTCAGGGGAGGCAGGAAGCTTGGTTTCCCATGCTGGAGGCATTGAAACCAGAGCCAGTGCCATGGAGATGGAAGAGTGTCGGAGAGGGAGGCAGTTCTGGTAGTTCCTCTATGAGGTGGCGATGCTAACGGGACATAGAAAATCTAAACAAAGTGTCATATCACCTCTAATACTGTTCTCTCATGCTACTACACCAGAAACCTCCTTGGTTCCTCATTCCCCCTTCCTGTTGACTCCAGGTTCTTCAGGTGCACCTCTCAGTTTTGGGTCTCTGTGCTGAGTTACCTGTTGCTAAACGTAAATTATGAGGAAGGAGGTAGGCAGATGAGTAGGGGAAGTAAAGCATGGATCCTGGGAAGCATGGTGGACTCGATTTGTTTGACCATCAGAGACTCCTCCAACATAAAGCAGCTGAAGCCATCAGATATCCAGAAGAGACCATGGAAAGTACTGCATTGTCATGGAAATTATCGCATCGGTACTATTTCCAGCTGTCTAAGGGCAACAAATTGCTGCAATCTAAAGGGTAAAGCTGGGTGAAACAGGAGTGATGTGGGTATTAATCTTGTTTCCATTAGTTACATTGGGAACTTTTACTGTTAAGTTATGTCTGGGAAAGTTGTTGATGGTCAGGAATCGCCTCAGAGATATTCTAATTATGTAGGTTTCAAACATACACACAGGGTGTGGACCGTCTGTATTAGTGAGTTCGTTCAGACCAGGAGAGCACCTTTCAGGCAACACTCAGTTATTGGTTGCTTGCTGAGCTCTGGTCTGCATAATGAAGGGTGCGACAGGCTGTGGATTATCCTTGCACAGAATTAACCTGGGTGGGAGATGAGCTGCAGCAGGTCAGCAAACTCAGAGTTTCTCTGAAATAAGAGTCCCAGTGACTTGTCAGGTCTTCGGCACAAAATGAACTCCAGATTCACGTTTGTTGATCAAAACTACCCGTCGATGTAGCCATTATCACAGTTACTAGCGCTGAACAAATCACACTGACTTACAGGATTTGGAAATTTCTTTGATAACCATATCTCTAAATGATACTAGAAAAAAAACCAACACCATTCAATGTACCTAAATAGAGTGTATCTACCATCTCTGCAAATGAAAGCTGGGTTTAGCCTGATGATTACAAACATACAAATACTGGAAACTAATATATAAACATGAATGAAAGCTTTATTCATTCCAGCATAAGTTCAGCAATTAGCAAAAGTTTATGCATAAATATCACTTAGCATAGTACCAAGGAAATGCTCTCACAACAGCTGTGTAGGAGCTGGAGTTGCAGTTAGACTCAAAGGAAAAGAAATTGAAAGTCAGTTAGAAAATGGGGTGTAAAAGTCATATTAAGCACAGACCTCTTCAAAAGGAGAGGCCTGTGTTTAATCTCACCCAACGTTTCTGTGGCTATTCAAATAAAACCACAATTATAAAACTAAGCACTAAATTTACGGCATCCATGAGGCTTCCATTTGAAGGTAGTGAGAAAGGAAGAGGAGACTTTCTCACTCAGAGTCAAAGGAATGCAGAGGTTAGCATGGAGGCAACCAAATTGTGTCATTCACAGTCTGACCCACATCAAGGCAGCGTGGGCCAGGCAGTAGGTGGAATGATATCACCTTGAAAACGCTGCAGTTCGAAGGCATTCAACGGGCCTGGCCTTTTCCCAAAGCTTTCTCTGAGGGATGTCTGCACTATGTATGGCTCAGACAGGGAATAAGGAGAGGACAAGATCTCTTCCTCTCTTTTAGTATATAACCTTCTAATGAGCAAGGAGACCTTTCTTATTATCAGAGATCTGAGAACAAAGAGTTTGCCCAAAAGGGGAGCGGGTCATCCTGTCAATAGGTGTCAAGTATAATTGCAGAATTCCTCATGGGTAGTTGCTCCACTGGGGCTTCCTTGTACGTGAAGTACCATTTTTAGCAAAGCTGCACATCTTTTTATACTTATTTGTTGTTGGCTTTCCCTGCAGGACAGAAGTTAAGTTAGGTGCTTAGAGCTTTTAGAGCCTTTAGATTTCCAAAATTTTACATTTGTTTTTGTCCCAACTTTTAGATTTAGGTTTTTTTTTGGTTGCATGGGCCAGGACTGTGTAAAGATGTCACCGTGGAAGAGTTCATCCTGCTGGTGAAAATGAGTAGGAGATATCTGTGGTTGACATGTGTCAACCTTGAAGTGTGCATAAGCTTGTGTGATTTATGCTTGCTCATGTCCAATTTGTTACCAGTGGTGTAGGAGTTAGTAAAATTGTGGTATGCTGTGTTCATGGCAATAACTGATGTGGTTGCTCTGTCCCTACTTCCAAATCAGTCCTTTGGTGTATTGTTTTTCTTCCACTGCCAATGCTGAAAGACCTGTAGGGATTTTTTAAACTGATTTTTAGCAACAGCAGTAACAACTTTCATCTACATGTTTTATTTTTTCCTGCTGCTGTATTTTCATCAGTACTTAGTGTTGTCAGGTCAAGGTCTGCCCTTGTTACAGTTGTATGACTGAACTCTGGGCTCTTGGATGTATCTTGAAAGACAGGGTGATGATGTAAGTGAGGACTAAAGAAGTCTTTATCTGACAGTGTGTCACTTTGCAGAGACCTGTATGGAACTACAGAGCATTTCTGTCTTGTCACTTGAAGAATCTTGCCTAAGGATCAAGATTGGTTTTCTTCCTATGGGCTAGTATAAGATTATATCAAGTATATTCAAGCTATATGAAAATACCTAAATCTTGAATAGTATTGTATATGTGAAGTTTAATCCAAGTCTGCAAGGACTGGGTCCTCCATGTGCATGAGGGACAGAAGACCCTGTGCTAGAGTCAGATAAAGTAATACAGAGAATAAGAATTTCTCTGTGCTAATACTGCTTGCATCCTTTACCCAGTGAAGAAGGTTCCTCTTTGCTCTGTATTAATCCATAAAAAGGTATCTCCAAAGCCCTTCGATAAAACCATCTATGTGAGTAGTTCACAAATCAATTGTCAATCTTTTCTGTTTGCTTTACACAATACTTCAGTGCAAAAACATTGTCTGCTTGCTCCCATCTTTTTTGTTCTGTTGACCTCAAACATAACATGTTAGAAGATTTTTCATCTCAGTGTTTACTGCTATTTAAAACAATAGAGTATCTCCTACTTTTGGTGATTCATGAGACACCTTAGAATATGAGTTGTCATGTTAACAGGGTGGTAATTCAGACATTAACAGCAACACAAATATGGCTAAAAAAAGTAAAAATGAGCTGAAAATCTCATTAGTGTGATGAAGATAAAGTCTTTCAAATATAAAATGTATTCACAATGCAGACACAAGCTCTGCCTGCTAGCTTCCTAAATTCCCATTTCTAGTGGAAGTATGAAACACATTTCATTAACAGACTCAGCCACTGGGAAACATGATTTTCTCTTATTTAAATTATTTCTAATTGAAATGTAGAGACAAAGAAATGCACAGGTGTCGCTGTAGGCAGAATAGCAAAATACTTTCGGCTGTTTTGAAAAGATTTTCTGACTATAAATCACCTAAGCTTTGTGTGACTAATGGGACCAGAGTTCTGAGGTTAGAGTTTTGCTGATTATGCCGACTTACTGAATGGAAAGGTAGAGAAAAGGGATTTAAAAATGAAATTGCCTCTGCAAAGCCTGAAAATCCTTCCATTTCACCCTTCGTCATGATTTTGATCTTTTTTTTATGTAACTGGAGTCATGGTGCCAAGCAGTGGCCTGATAGAGGTGCTCCTGGGTTTGACACCTGCCATAACGTGCCATTATTTTTTCAGTCACAAGCAGTAGTTACAGGCAGGTTCTGTGAGCTATTTCCAGACCTTGTCTCAGTCCTTGAGAAAGCTGCCAAAGAATGCTGAAAGATAAAGACAAGAAAAAAGCAATTTGTTTTCTCTCTGGAATGCTTTCATATCTCTTCTCCAAGATCTACTTTATATAATCCTATCTTCCATGGGCTATACGTAGGACTTCAGAAGTTAATTTGCTTATAGAAAGTAGAATATTTTTTGTGCAAATACCATCAGCTTCTTACAAGGGATCCAGCTGTCAGACGTGTGGAGAACTTGTGGCTTGAAGTAAACACTGGGAAATCAGAGCTATATTTGAAGCATTTTTGGGCTGTAAACATAACCTTCCAAGGGTGAATTGAATGTGAATCAACAGACCTGAGTGTGAAGACAATGCTGGTGTTTCATTGCTTTGAATAGGGGTTTCTTGTACTGAAATTTGTTGTGAGCTCAGTTTGTATTGAGGCCCCAGTGGAAGGTAATACAGGTGGCTGACTGAGGGCCTGGAGCACCTCTCCTGTGAGGGGAGGCTGAGAGATCTGGAAACCTTCTGCCTGGAGGAGAGTAGGCTCAGGAGGACCTATCTGTGTGTATTCATAACCCGTAGAAGAATTAAGGAGGAGGGAGCTTCTCAGTGGTGCTCTGTGAGGCTGAAAAATTGTAGCAGCCAGAAACACGTGAAACCCTGTCTGCTGGCTACCATTCTTTGCCTTTATCTTTGTGGAATATAGCATTGCTTGTAATGCCTCGACTACAAGAATGGGAACTGATGCCCATTCCTAGAGCACAAACTCATCCAGGAATTACATCAGTCTGCATGCAGTGCCCATAATAAGGCTCTTAGTCACAAATAATGGAAAGAACAGCAGTAATGTGGCCGTAATGGAGTCTTAGAAAATATGTATTTGAGAAAAACTTGAAAGCAGTATTAGAAAACATACATACAAACAAACAAACAAACAAAAAATCCCAACAAAACAACAACCCGCTATCTGAGCAAATAAAATATTGTAACAGTCTGTGTGAAAAAACAAACTGGAAACACTGCCCATGCATCTGGAACAGCTTGCCTTTTTTGTGTTCCAGATTTCCTAACGTGTGCCATCTCTGCCACGTTTTCACAGAATGGAAATTAGCATGCCCATGTACTTCAAAATGCTTCTCAGGCTGATTAAAGGCTGGAACGAAACATGTAGCACCAGGGCACTTTTATAGTCTTTTCTGCTACTTTGTGCTTGTAAGAGAAAAGGAAATCTTCCTCAGGAGATGGATAAACACTTGAATTAACCAAAGCACCTAACATGAGAATCATTAGATGTCTGATAATCGTGCCTGGATTTGGATTTAGATTTCAAATTGAGGTGGTATTTCTCTGCCATGTGATGTGAAATGTTACCAACATCTGATTAATTTCCCCAAGATAATTACTGGCTGTGTGTAAGTCCTTGTATTTTTATATTATAACATTATGTCTGCTACAGTCTTCTCTTACCAACATTACAGTTGTTTTTAGTCTGGTTAGGAGTAGCTCTTCACAACTAATATGACTTGCGGAAACAAAGCAAATCAAATCATCTTTTAGTTCAACCTGGCAGAAAGATAAACCTTGTCATTGTTTTGCCTTCCAAGCATGGAGAATCTTTGGGCCTATGGTAGAAGAGATCTCCACGGCTCTGGGCAGGACTATGCTCACATACTTTCTTTAATGGTTTTCAGCTACTACACTTCCTGGAACATGGATCTCATTTCAACAGGATGGTTTCTTTTTACAACAGCATATCAGGGGAAAAAAAAATAAACACATATGTATTGCAGGGGAGGAAAGTGAAAATAAAAGGAAAAAAGCAATTCCTCTGGCTCACAACTGTCATAGGAGTTGGTGACTTTGGAAGTATAGGTGTGTGAAATGTTCCGTTTCCAACCCCAAATTGTGCAAGATTGCTCCTAGGTAGTATTTTACAATTCAAAGTCTGTCAATGCTTGCAAAAAAATCTGTGGCTCTAATTGGAACCAATTTTAATGACAATATGTCCTAAAGATGTTATCTGTTTTGATGGGAGTATTTATTGTGGAAAGAGAAAACATTTTGGCCCTTGTTTCTGCAAGGTAAGGGAAGGAAATGGGAGAGAAAAGTGCCCCTGCCAAGAAGGAGGGATTGACTTGAAGCATGATAGTTTGTGATCGGGTCAATCCAGACCAAATGGTTTTCATTCCAATTCATTCTGGGTGAATGAACTAGGTTCACACTAGTAGGTTCACACTACTGTACTATTAAAAGACAGTGGTTGTCTTCTGGAATTGATATGCTGCTGCTTATCAATGTTTAGTGTTGATTACCAAATGCATACTATACTGCAATTATTATGTTTTGTAAACAGAATTTGGCAAAGCTTTTGTTAAAAACAAACAAGCTTTTGTTTTAAAGCAGCCACAAATAGGAAGTTTCCTGTGGATAAGACTGGCATATTTTATCAGTCTGCCATATTTTCTGTCTTTGAGATGATGCAAAATTAATTGTTTGTTACCAAAATAAGTCTTCAAATGGGATTTCTTTCTGAATGCAGAAGGCAGTGCAAGCCCCAAGTGCCACTATGAGCTTATGCATTGAAACGACAGGCCAGAAAGAGATGTCAGAGAATCTTATTTGATGTTGAAATAGTGCATCTTATAAAGCCACTGCATCAAGTAGTTCTCTTTGAAAGTCTTGCTTAGGTTAAGGTGATCTCAAATGGCTGGCTAAAGACGAGGGTCTTAAAAGATGTATGAAGTGATTTTTTGGTCTGTAATTGTCATCTGGTTGTTACCGTGACAACTACTGGTGCTATATAACTACACAGCATTTGCTTCTCCAGATGCCCCTTCAGCCAGCCCAGCAGGCAGAGTATAGATTTTTCTCTTTTTTGCTTGGATTGCAACACTGAACACATGCTGTTCAGAAAGCTGCATCTTTTCTTATGTGTCCTCTTAGCAGGATAAAACACTACATTTGCCTTTGCTTGTACAGGAGAACAGTGTGACAGCGATCGCATATCATCCAATCATCTGCTGAACAGGGACTTCTTGCATGTGTGTTCATATTAACCAACATGAGTATACCTGTAGGTTAAATCTGAATAAATCCTGAGATGCAGGTAACTAGAATGGCATCACTGAGTGAGTAATTCTGTCTTTTTCCCCTTTGATGAGCAGAATGTGTGGCTTGCACTGGAGGAAGGGCTCAAGAGGCAGCACTCACATTTGCTGTGTGCTGCGAAGCACAGCTGCTGGTATTTTTCTTCATCTCAGTGCAGGGAAAAGTGCTGAGGGGCAGTGGAGAAGTTAAGTTCAGGTTTGTATTTGTCAGTGGGAATTTGAGCCCCAAATGGAGTGCTCTCACTCTTACTGAAGCTTATTGTTTATACAGGATGAGTGCCATTTAAGTGGGCTTCAGTGGGTGTCTGTGGTAGAGACTGACTTCTTAGGTGCTTTTCCTTTTAGCTGCAGAAGATCTCATCAAGCTCAATTGCTGGCATTAAAATCAACTTCACAAGGGTAAGCCAGAAACACCATTCTTATGCTGCATGAGAATCTAGAGCCAGTGTGCTGCGATCTCTTAAGCATAAATTTACTTTGTTTTTTGAAGATAACATTTTGCAATATTTGTACATGTTGAAAACCCACACTTTTGTGCCACCAAAGGCTCTGCATGTAGGCTGTTCTCAGAGGTTGGAAATGAAGGGGCTAACCAGTGCTTCAGTCAGCAGAGAGCTTCAGCCAGCCTGATGTACAGGGTTTGGTACGGCAGCGGAACTAGGCCAGGACAGCAATTAATTAGTTTCCTACAGCCCACGGCAAGAAGCATGTGCCATAGGGAGCCAGGGCTCATGGTGACCTGATGACTTGCAGGGGACGGTTGTGTAAGGAGTAGGTCAGAGACAAAAGGGAAGACAGCAGTTGTGGGTCTGTCCCTGTGTGCAGCTTGGTCCGCTGTCTGCATATCCTCCACAGCCCAGTAGCCACTATCTTGTGCAGCCCTTTGGGGAACGTGCTAATCCTATGGGTACGTTTCATGGCTCCACTGCCCTAGCTGGCATCAAATGAGCCCAGGTTAGAATGGGACTTTTAAAAGCACAACATCTAGTAGTTAAAGGGGACAAAATTAGTGTTTGTGTTCTTTTTAGCACCAAGTAAGATTATTTGTAACTGATGATATAAGGAGAATTAAGTCTCAATGGGTTTGCATGCATTTACAAGTAATTAACAATAAATTGTTATCTGACTTTAAAAGTAGACTTTTTATTTGACCCTTTATGGTTTTAAAATGTCTTTGTTTTGCAGATTATTTTCAGGTTATCATTAGTCTATATAGTTTACTATTTGAATAAAATAAAAATCAGCATCCTGCTATGAAAAGGAAGATATAATACACTCTTACAGAACAGATGGATGTGGCAGGTATAATAGAAGAAAACAAGGAAAAAAAGGAACACAAAGAGAACAGAATGACAGGAGGAAACAAAACACAATGCAAATTCTGCATTCTGTATTCCATTTTCTTTCTGAATGGCCATGTTTTTAAAATGGATGGTTATATTTAAACTGGAATAGACATTTAAGACACTGAATCCAAATTAATAAGGTCAACGAAGCTGAGAGATGCTAAAGGGAGAGAGAACAGGAAGGCTAGAGAGAAAAGCAGCACAAAGAGTAGAAAAGGACTGACAATCACCTGAACAGTGTGATAAAGAACCTGGAAAGAAGTTGCAGCCACTTGAGTCTGGGGACATACATGATTTTGTTCAGAGAATATGAGGTGCAGTGTCTGTTGTTTACCTTATATGCTAATCAGACTGTAAGTAGATGAGTCCCTGAGGAAACAACTGGAGTCACTTCACACTTCAGGACTTAGTTGTTCAGAGTTGTATTCATCTCGCTAAAACAGTGGAGAAACTCTCAAACAATCCTGTCTCTGTTAACAGTAACAGAGCTTTTTGAGCCATGCTAATTTGCAGTGCACAAGCATTGCAATAAAGAGCCAGACTAGAAAAAAAAATACGAGAGTCTGATGCTTTGCTTTACGTCTCATTTATATTCTCCAGACAGTATTTAACAAGGTATTGGCTTTGCTTTAGCCCTCAGCTTACATGCTTTCCCATACCCTTCCATCAAGGAAAATTGCTTTATTTTCCTTTCTCTTCTGTGTACATAACTTTTCTAATCTTCTCTGAAGGTCTTCCAAATCGTTTCGTGTTCCTGGCATAATTGCATTTTCATCTCTCTCTCTCTCTCTCTCACCTTCTCCCTTTGTATCTTCTCCCCACCTTTCCCTCTCATCTTTATTCTCCCTCTCCTTTCCCCCCAATCTCTCCTTCTTCCTCTTTTTCTTTTCTTAAGAAAGAGAAGTACATCTTTGTACCACACCACTCGCTGTTTCATATTCTGCCTAACGTGGAATTTGCTGGCAATTGCTTCACATTGTCTGGTTTGCATACTGTGGTAAGTAACAACGGGAATAGCCTGTGCTTTTATTGTCCCTTTATATTTTCAGTTTAAAAATTGATCTCAGGTTAATGGTGCTTTCATGGTCAGAAAAGCTGGATATTTTTAAAGAACGTGTGATTTGCTAGCCTACACTTTTCATCTAATAGGTTTATTTTGTTTCTCTTTGCTGGTCTCTGAGGGGGAGATGCAAACCTTTTGCCCAACCAGGAAAAACAAACTTCATTGATTTTTTGTAGGGGATTGGAAGAGTACACACTGACGATCTGATATCTTGGCATGATATCTTTTCTCTGGAAACTCTTCTGTTAAATTAGTTTCAAAGCTGTCAAATTAAAAAAACACAAAGTGAAAGTGACGTGTTAGAACCAGTGGCTGTTAGTGTCCTAAGAAGAGGTATAATGCTAGCCTGGGGAAAAGCCTAAAAGATATCTTCCATTATTATTCAATTGCTAGCCAGAAAAAGAATGGCTGAATCATTAAGCTAATATTCTTGGAATGGAAGGAAATAGCGTCTTCCCGCCCCCTGTCCCCATGTCTCCCTGACTTCTCTCTTCCCACTGAACCATCCCTCTATCCTTTCTCTAAACCTTTCTTCTTGAGTCCCAATTTGATGTATTTCAAACTGTTTCTTGCTTACTTTTTTTTTTTTTTTAATATATTTAACAAATTTGAAAATTACAGATTTTGAATTTGACTTTCAAAGGAAAAACATGTACCAGTGAGTAGAGACAACAGTTTAAGAGTGTGAGCCTAATCTTTGTGCTGTCCATCTATGTCTTTCCATCACTATCCCCAACCAGTTCCTCCTTCACGTGGAACTTGTTTGCTTTTGTTATGAGACCTGTTGGCTCATCCATTGCTGTCAAGCACCTTCATATTCTCTGCTGGCAGAGGCATTGAGTAATCAGTGACAAGGAGGCTGTCTTTGCTGGAGAGTATTGTGCTGGGAAGCCCCAGAGCCCTCCATGTACTGACTATTCTCAGAGGAGCAGTTCTCCACATGTGTCACCATGTGGCTGCAAGTACACACACTCAATGGCTTCCGAGGAAGTAGCCAAAGTATGGCACTCTGTTCCCCAAATGCAGCTGGATGGATTTGTTAATGATAATAAGGGCCATTGGCTTCGGTACAGGAGTCTTCCAGTTGTCAGAAAAGCTGAAACGTCTTTAAAGAAAAGAGGGGACACAAGGTTTGCTCAAGAGATCATGAGCCACAGAGGGCAGTCATGGCTCCATGCCATGGTGTAGAGACACAGCCCTTCATCGTACTGCCAAGATCTGGAGGCTCACAGTGCCTCAGTGTGTTTGGTAAGATGAGAACTTGAAAGGAATTAAAGATTACCACTACTGAAGGTTTAAAGCTCTGTTCATTCCTCTTTTCCCTTTTCTGTGGCAAATGCTGGTGTACACATTTGAAGTGCTTGTATCAGCGCATATTGACCCAGTTCTCAAGCATTATTAAAATCCTGGAAGTTCTTTTAGTGGTTTTACATTCATGTGGAACATGAACAACAAGCAGGTAGAAACCTGTGAAACCACATTGGAGCATTAGGAAAATAGAGAAAAAAGCATTCATCTTATCATTCCTTTCTTGACATTATTTTTTCAGTTATCCCTCTCTATTAGGGATACAAAAAGTCAAGAAGTCCTCCTTCTTATAAAGTGAGCACTAAAGAAAGCTAAGCATAATATGGCCAGAACAGAACTTGGTATTTACTCAGCACTAAGAAGAAATGTCAAGGATTCTACATCTATCAGTTTGAATAATTACATTCAGTAAACATGAATCGCAAAGTTACTTGATTATTCCATCTAAATGTTTCCAGCCTTTCTGGAGTATCGTCGCCTTCTCAATGAATCTAGGGGCTCTAATTCTATCAGCTCTAGAAAACAGTGGCAAAACTTCAGTTGCTTTGAACAGAACCAGGGATTCAACATCTTAATTTTGAACGATACCACGTATTTCTGTAGTGTGTTGGTTTTTTTCAGTGTACTATCATAATTAGAGGCTTGCCCGAGCCTTACTAGTGCAGGGTCAATTCCAGCAATTCACCTAGGCAATTACTCTGAGGTGTCCCAGCTGAGGTGTCCCAGGAAGGCCAGTACATCTACTCCAGTAGGCTATCCATTTGTGCCCAGAAGTATAGAGTCCCAGGGCCATTCAAATCAGAATCACAGTAGGTACACATGTAGATGCCATATCCATCCATGTATGTGCTTAACTCCTATAAAAACCTCACCAACTAAATGTCTTTATTTCTTCAGTCAGTAGGATCTGTGAATATGCTACATATTCTAAAATATGTACCTCTTCATGTTTTTATTTTCAGTGGATTTATGATTATTTGCAAGGATTTTTTTAAGGCTTTTAAGCCCTTATTTAGCCTCTATGAGGTTCTCTGATTTCTATATATGCTAGGGTTCATATATGCTAATCTGTTTTACTGCTTAGAGAACATACAGCACCGGGCTTCAGTTTTTAGAGAGAGTAGGCTGTAAAGGTTGGTCATTAACTGAATTCAGTCATCTTTTGTCTTCATGTTGCCTGACAGAGAACTTGAATCTCTGTATCTCGAAATGGCATAAGCCAATGACACTCCTAATGTGATTAGTCTAAACTGCATTTTCCTGTATAAGGGATTGAATTCAAACAAAAATGATCTCTATTACTGCTGCTAGCTTTTTTTGCATGGCAGTTACAGACAACAAATGAGAGTTCTTAAGTGCTTTATACTATATTCCCCTCTCCTCATTCCAATACATTTTACAGTTCTTTCTGTAATGAGCTTCTTGTTTTAAAGAGGTCACACTCATCCAGAATGTTTATTTTCTTTCGCTCTTGTATTACACTTTGCACTTATCTGTAATCATTCCTCTGTTAAGTGTTGCCTTATTGCATACTTTTGCTTGCTCTTTCAGGAAATTCCTAATGATCCTCCCAAGCCTCGGATAAACTAAATATTCCTGTATTGTCAGCAACTTTCACCACCTGTCCATTGAGCCTGTTTCACAGAAAAATCACAGCACCTGGCACCTACCAGTTGTTTGGGTACAAAGCAAAGGAACCGCTACATTTCTCCTGAGAGTTGGCAGTATGTGGAGGCAGTAGCTCTGCTCCTGATGAACGATGCCATCAGTTGGCCTCTAGGTCGGGGGCATAGGAAAGGGTTCTCCTCAGGGCCCAAACAAATCTGATGTTGAAAATCTGAGCTCTTTTCAGCACTGTGTAAGCAGAACAGTAAATGCTGAAATATGGCAAACAAGCATGACTCAGAAGTGATCAGTGCTTTAGCCTGAGATCAACCGTCCTATGCTAACAATTGAACTGAACCTAACGAAGCAGAAAAATGAAACTTGCAGGTTGCAAAAGCAAGGAGCTGGGGGCATTAAGAACGCAGGTGTATGCTGCTGTTGTGTAGTATATTTGGATGCAGGATATTTTATTCAGAAGGCTTCCTATGCATTACTTACGTCAGCGTGCATGTGTCTTAATTCCACTGAGAGGATGGTAGAGCACGCAGTTAGCTGCAGAGGAAGCAGGTGTTGTGGCAAGGCAGAGAATGGGAAAGCTGTATTGTGTGATCATCAGTTTTAGGAAGTGAAGCTAAGAAAATGCTCTGGTATGTAGGAGAAAATATGGGTAAACTAGAGTGTGCTTTTCTCCTTTTTTTTGGAGTAAGTGAAGGAGTCAAGGAATCGTGAGTTGCCAGAAAGAACATCTGAAACCCTTTATAAATGTATTTGTGAATACTGTTAGCTCTGCCTCCAGCCTCGATGTAGTGATCTGAACGTGATGCGTATACCTGTGAGCATGCAGTGTTAGGTAAATTCAAGATTTGTGAGCTACTCTTTGATGCAGTGTTGTTTCAAGAAACAATGTGAAGTTTTGAGAAGCAGTAATGATGAAGGGACTGGCAACAGCTGCAGGATGCCAGCTGCAGCTGGAGGGATGCTGTTTCCACAGGGCACATTAACTGGATAGTCATGGATCCTTCACATTTTTAGTATAACAGATAAATAGTAGTCTGTATTGAAACCCCATATGAAGCCTCAAGAGGGGTTTAAATTGTTGATTAAAGGTCACTTCAGTGTCCTGGTGCATTTTGTAAAAGTATCGGGAAGGGGAGAAGGGCGGATGAAATGTTGAACTGTTTCTGAAGGTAAGTGAAGGTTGGACTTGTTGATTACAGTTATTTCAGTCTCTCAGTTAATGAGTGTGCTTTGGTTTTTGTGTTTGTTTTTTAAATACGATTTATTCTACCAGTGAACATCTGAAAGCTTCAATTCACTAAGTGATTCAGACAGAACTATTAAATCAAGGTTTGTTTAAGAATTAATGTTACACAAACTGGAAATAAAGATTCACAAAGTAAGTAATATTTGGTTTCTTCAGCATGTCGATAATCAGTGCATCTATGGGAATTTCAGCTTTTCCCAATTCAGTTCCAGCAGTCTTATGTATTTATTTACCTGTTTTAAGAACTGACAGAGATAAAAGAGAAAAACATGAGTTGTTTCTGAGTTGATATGATCTTAATTGAGAGTGCCTGGCTCTCACATTATCACTGATCACTTATATTTTCTTTTCTGCATTATATCAGGGGATGTATAAGGAATATGCAATAATCCCTTGTGGCAATATCTAGCAAAAGGAGCTGAGACAGCCCAGGTGTTTTAAAGCAGTGGTTTGAAAAAGCTCCAAAATTATATGTGGTTTTGGAAACTTTGAAGGAGGCAGAGGACAGCTTTCCAAGCACCTGGATTCCTTGATCCACCTGTAAGACATAGCTCCTGCCTAAGATGTTGCAGAGCATTAATTGTATTTTCCATGCTTGAATAATAACCATTTTGTTTGTTATGCAGCTTCAAAACAAAGACAGTGGTGTTTCTATGCAGAACCTGTGTCCCAGAAAACATATTCTTCCCTGCCTTTTTTCCTATAGATTTGCAGAAAGGCTTTGAAAGGCAGGAGTCTGGAGGTAATGGGAAATAAGATCCTTTAACATGCATTAGAACTTCTGTATCCTTAGATATACTCCCCCCGATGCCATATACAGAGGGAAAGACACAGATGCTTAGCTAAAGCAATGATTTTATTTCTAACAAAAATGTGGTTTCTAAGCAGAGCCTTTCAGACTGTGCAGTAGTAATAGCTCAGATGTGAGATTTAAAAAAAAACAAGTGATAACAAAAGTGGAGATTTAGTTATGTTTTTACTACTTTCCCACTTATCAGTATCTAACAGAGAAAGGCCATGACAGAGGGAGATACATATTGTAGAGGTTTGTATATGGTATCTCATCCACCCATCTTCTTAACGCTGCCTCCTTGCTTATGTGGAAAGCTGTAGGGTTGGTTGGGTGCTCCAAATTCCTCACCCAAACACCTTCACTAAAGAAAGGAGAGAGATCAGAACATCAAAAGGACAATTTTCTTCACCTCAGACACCTGCTTTAAGGAGGGCAGTGTAAATGACTAGCTGGAACTAGGCAGGTAAGATTTAGACAGCTGTAGGTGACTAATGTCACTCCTGTTCTCCTTCTGTTCCTTTGGTGCATTGCATAATTCATTTCTTTGGAGAGAAGACAAGTGTTGGAATTAGTGAAGCAACAATTTAAAGGCTGTCAGAAATATATACATATATTGAAGTATTTCAATTTGCTGAACAGTAGTTTGTGTCTGTAGAATAAATGGCCTTTTATTGTTCTTATCATTATTATTTTCTTGAGATGAGGGAGCGAGTAACAAACATTATCCCTACTGCTACTGGATGAGCTCAAGTGGTTTATTATGGCAGCTGGCCTCTGTCCAGCAAAGCCATTAGCTGTGGTACCAGTCACAAAAAGGAATCCACTGAACTCCCTCTTCTTTTGCTTTTTGAGGCATTGATCCTGTGTTTCGATCCATTAAGCCCATTGTGCTGGAGAGCCAGAAGATCCACAAGAGAAAAATCCCAATGTGGTTCAATGTTCTGTTAAACCATCACCCCTTTCCCTTCCCAGAGAAAAGCAAACCAACCAGGCAAACATTTTCCCATCCCAGACCTAAAGAATTTTCCCGTTCATTGTTTTCCGTTATGTTACACAGCAGTCCCCATTCGTTCATTTCTTTTTGTCAGGGCTGAGGTGAAACTCCCAGGGACTTGGACCTGTCTGCCTGGACTAGCACAGCCATCATTCATGAGAAGAGAGAGCAGTTTCCTCTGGTGGTAACACTGTTGGATCCTCCAGAATGAGACTAATATTTGCCAAAGTCACAGAAGGGCAGGCTTAGCATTTATTAATGCTAAGATTATTTTTTCTTTTTTTTTTAGCATTGGGTTTACTTTGTGGTAGTGAGGGGAAGGACTTGGGGTACTGAAAGCAGCAATAAAGGGCATGAAATCAGTTTTGCAGTTTATGGAATGCATAGTTTAGATAAGGATCCATCATAATTTTTCCATAGCTTTGCCAGATTTAAATCTCTATACCAAGAACAAATTAGTTTTTAGTTTGTTTGTTTGGCTGTTTTTTTCTGAGGGTACTGAAATTATGCATTTTATACTTTTCTTCCTGTCTGGTGACCTCTTTTAGTTCCCTCGTGGACTTGTGAATTAGTCCAGTGAAGCACCCCCCCTTTCCCTTTCCTCCTCTCTCTTCCCCTTCATCAGGTCATGATGTAGGAGTTAAGAACTGCACTGAAGCTCTAAAGTTTTAGGCTTAATTGTAGCTTCAAGGCCAGGTGTGTAAATGTTTGCTTAATCTATGGACCTAGTTAAATCTTTGGGCTCATAGGCTGCCTTGTGGTTGTGTCAAATAGCAACGATGCATCAGGTATGAGGTATTGTTCTATATGGAATTGTGGAGAAGTACTTGTAGGTAAACTGAAGAGGAAAGACAAAAAAAAAGGGAAGGGGAATGGGAAAGGGAAGGGGAAGGGGAATGAAAGGGAAGGGAAGGGAAGGAAAAATACTTCTGTGGTTGATCTGTTGGTCCATTATCTATGAATATGTCTTGTTAGAGCTTACATACCAATATTGCATGCTCTTGCTTTTTGCAAGTATTCCTTACTGCCTCAAGTACTCCTGACCTCTACGAAGGACTGCAGGGATGCTGGTCATGGCTTCATGATCAAGGCTGAATTCAGAAAGGTACTCCTAGTGCACACATCCAGTCTCGATGGCTCTATATGTTAGGTACAGTGATCAGTTATTGAATTTCCAGAAATGTAATTCAGTGCAACAGTGAGTTGTCTGATGCCAACACAAAGCCCAAGTATTAATCTTCCAAACGTCAGTTCTATTTGTTGTAGAGAGATTGTCTGTCTGTATTGACTGGTGAGTTGTGTTTGAGCAGCATCCATACAATGTGAGTGTGCTTTACACTCTGTTTCACGAGGGTGTTCCAGTCTCATAGCAGTGCAATCTTCCCCTTCTCTGCAAGCAGAGGGCCTGTTTAAGAAATGTTCCTTTCCATGCAAAGGTCATAGTATGCCACCACCACAGACATTGCCTTCATTTGTGAGCAGTGCAGCTGGAACCATTTTTAAGCCAGACAGAAAAAATAATCCCTTGCACTGGGAAGAGCACTTCAGAATGATCCAGATTGCCTCAACCTAGCCCCCTGGGACTAGGCATGCAGTGAGACGCTATTTGCTCTGAATAGGAATGACAAAATCTGGCCCAAAGCTAGTTCCCCATAAATGCAAATGTAGAAACTGCCACAGAGACAGATGCAGGATACGGACATCTCTTTCTCCATCCATGATCTTTCCCCACAAGGTCTCCTGCAGCGAATGACTGCCACAGTTCAGAGCTTCATTATCGTCATGGAGTGACTAAGGGGACACATTGCTGACCTAGCTCAGAAGAGCAGGCAGGCAATTTGCTTCTATAAAATTACAGTTACTAAAGCTTTTGGGAGTTTGTGTCAGACATATCTGAATCACTCCTATCTGAAATGCTTTCCATCATGGGAGGACAAGGGGGGTCACATGAGGATGAGCAGATATCGAGACGTATGGAGTAACCCTGGATGAAGTGCATAAGCCATACAAAGCCGCTGTCAGCAGCAGCTCTGTGCAGTGATCTGGAAGTCCTGCCTGCTTGTTTTGTTGTGTCTCATAGAGATCTGTAAAACACTGACAATCAGAGTTTGCATCACTGCACATATCCCAAGCACCAGGCCCCATGTGGGGTGGGAACTCCTGTCTTTGTGAGCAAGGTGCATTTTCCTCATGCAGCAGGGGCTGCTTTCTCCCTCCCCAGCTCGGCTGACCATGTGCTGTGTGTTCTCATGCAGATCACATTTCTGCTTGCAGCTCTGTCCATGCACTGTAAATACTGGTGGGTGGGCAGGGAAAACCAGACTGAGGCTTTCTCTGAGGGGAGAACTGTGTTCCTGAGCTGTAACGCTCCAGATCATGGCTTAGCCATTTAAATGAGGCGTGCTTATTCCCCTGGCGCAAATTAGCCATGGTAATCTTTGCAAGTAGAGCAGTAAGTAACAAAACTGCAGGTCAGATAGGGGCATACAACGTTGCTTTTAGCAGTAATAATGTTTCTCTAATAGTTGTATGGCTTTACCGTCATTTGCAAGTTCTTACTTTACTTTACCTTGTGTTTGTGCGCTGTGCAGAGGCTCCATCTTCTTTTTTTTGACCGCAATGATTTTTCTTTCTTAAGAAATAACACTAGGACTGGGGGAGGGAGAGCTGTTTTTTCTCTTTTTGCTTGGTGACCTCACACCACTCTTCACTTCTCGTCCCCTTTCTTGTGCTTTGTGATGGCAGTTGCAAATCCCAGATGCCAGATAGCAGCAGCTGGCTGCTTGGCAGATCCCTTAGGCTGCAGCTGGGTGAGCACTCCTGGACTTATTCTAGCTGTGTCATAAAGATGATCTGCAGATTGCTCGCTCCTCTGAGCTGTCATGCTCTTCAAATGCCTCTAGCTTCTTTCTTTCCTTCTCTCATTCTAGTAGTGCATGGAGCCTGAAAATTCAGCCTTGGAGAAATCTCATGTACTGTGTACAAGGTCTGTGGATTGAAAGGATGGCCTATGTGCGTGTTATTCCTTTTACAGTACTGAATGATTCAATTAAATAATACCGTGTATTCCCAATACAGTCTTAGAGATTCAAAGACTTTGTCTTTGAATATACTATACGTACGACAATAGCAGTCTTGTATGAAGATGAAGGAGAAACATTAATTCAGGAAGTCTGAGCTGTCTTTGTAAAATGAGGTACTCAGTGTCCAAATTGGAATCGAATGGTACTTTTCTCAATGTGACTGAATGTGAGTGACAGAGAATGACAGAATAGAGCTTCAGATTTCAACAAAAGAGCGACAATCTTGAATAAGAGTAAATTTTGAGTAGAGGAGTTCGCACACAATGCACTGCATTATCTTTACAAAGCAAATTAATATCTCACATTTTCCTCTCTGAATATTTTCTAAGGAGCAACTGTGTGAGTTTTCTCTACTGGTTGTGCTGTACGTTATGCTTTAGCAAATCCATTTAGTGATGCATTGTAGCAGTGCCAAAGTTACCACTGGCATTAATAAAATCATAATGAGAGTGTTTGGTTTTTACTACAGTGTATGTTTTGCAGAAGCATTATAATTGGAAAATATAATTTGGATATCTTGGTTAAATTTCAGTTACCTTACTCAAAATCGGTAATACTCTCAATAGATGACTGACTTTGTCTCAGGCTGTTAGGCATATTCTTACAGCTTCGAGGTAATACTGAAAATATCACTTACTGAAAATTTATTTCTCCAGTACTGTCAAGGCTGTTGACCAACTAGAATTAGTTTCTTCTAGAAAGACAATTGCTTCTCGGCTCCATCTCTTTTTCTTTTTGGACAACATCAAGAATACACGTTTGACCAAGTGAGGCAAACGCACTTTCTCCAAATGAGCTAATGCTCCCCTGTGCTGTACTTTATTACACTTCTGTTATTTTAGTCCCTTCCCTACAGCACCTTTCGAAAATTATTGATTATGCCATAATATTGCATAATCCTGCCCAGAGCTTCTAGACGATGCAAAATTGCCATGCAAGCCATAAACCCACAGAATTTTCACTGCCAGTTAAAGCAATTCCAATGTCACTGTTTTAAATTTAAAGCAAATTACATTACTCTGTCTTATAGGCACTGATCTCTGTCCTCTTTCGCAGCCTGTGGATTATCTCTGAGTGGAGCAGCCATGTGGCATTTCCCTTGGGTGGCTTTCTCTAACTACCTCTGTCCAACCGTCAGTTCATTGCACCGCTTCCTACTGTGTGCTTTCAGCTTCCTTGTGATGTTTCATCTTTTGAACATTCCAAAGGACGTTGCAGGGGGAGTATCAACATATGCTGTTCTCACTGAAGATGCTAATACTTCTCCCCCAAGTGCAAAGATACTTTTATTCTGCCTTCCTAAAGGAAACACCATGCAATGATCAATGTTGGCTCTTTCTTCTAATGAAATAGTGTGCCATACGCTCATTGTGGTACTTCCTAATAGGAGGCCATTCCCTATGTGCATTCTTGAGTTCCCCATCCTTGCTGGTTCAGAAAATAAACTTTCTGTTTCCCTCTTCTCTCCACAGCAGTTCTTTTTTCTCAGTTACATCTCTAAAGGAAGCACTTAGTTCAATTGTTCAGCACCTTTAATATCTATTTTTGTTGTTGTCAGTAAAGTTCCTGCTAGTCCTTTGTTGCACTGCATCCAGCTGGTAGAAATCCTCATCCTCTGTCTCACACAACTGGCTGACAAAACAAAGTGGCAAATCAGCTTGACCACCATGAACTACACTACTGGAAGCCTGCAGAAACAGAAACATCTCTTAAATGTTTCTCCATTCTCTGTCCCGTTTCTTACAGCAGGAAGCTTCATTCCAAAAGGTCTCGTGAATTATATATATATATACATACACACTATATACACACACACACACACACATATATATGTATATATATACATATATATATATATATATATATATTTCTATTTTATTTTGCAGATTCTTTTATCAGTTTCTTCTCATATGGTCATATTCCAGGGGTGCAGTTATATCTACAAAAAGCCCTATACGTGTTGCAGAGACGTCATTTTCCCATTTGTGACACTTAAGGGAACCGGCAATATAGGATTTTTTTTTTCTCCTTTTCGCTTTGCTTCTTTAAAGCCTTCCCCTGAAGTAAACACAATTATTGACTTCAGCACAAAGAATGCCAAGCTCTACATGTGCCACTTCAGGACTTGCATATGTGATAATGAATTAGTTTGTGCTTTGTAAATAATAATACAGTAATACAGGTTACTACTCATCTGAACTTACCCTTGGCAACTCAGTACTGAGAGGGAAGATCACCTGTGGGCAGTGAACATTTATAAAAGGTGAAAACTTCTTATAAAGTAGAGCTTTTTGTTTCATCTTTCTTCGCATCCAAAATGATCACCATAGTTATCTGGCGTGTTAGTGAGAGCTTGTATTTTGTGAAATGACTTTTTGTATGCCATAGATGCAAGGCTTGCAGTTCAGATATGTTGTTACCTGTACCATATTAAAATAATTCCTCTGAAAAAAAAAAACACCCTGCAACCAGTACATATAGAAAAGAAATGTGGCAGAAATCCATCTGGGGAAGATGTGAGACAAACTGTGAGATTCTAGCTTTCTAATTGCCATATGAGAGAAGCTAGTGTTTTGCAGGAAATGTGTGGAAAAAGATAAGTTCCAGGTTTATTTTGCCAGTGAACCTCTGCTTCATTTATGGTGCTATCATTGAACAAAACTATAAAGGAAACTGCACAGAATTTCCCGGTGCAAGAGGAAGTCTGAACAGGAGGTAAAGAAAGCAAGTTAAGGAGAAACATGAAGGGAAGAGACTGCTTAATGATGTAGGCTTATTTCATTGAGGAAAAAGACACTTTTCACATCTTCAAAGTGGAGGCGAAGATGAAGTAAAAATACAGCACACCATTTAAGGGAAAACAACTACTTTTAAACACTTCTAAAATGTTCAAAATGGAAGATTCTGTGGTGCCATTGCATGACATGTCTTTGTTTCAAGAAGGCAGACTGAACCAGGGTTTTTGACATAAGTGATACATGACAGTCAGCCTTTCCATCTCTGCAGCTTGTTGCAGAATTCAGTCCATGTGTACCTGAAAAGTTCTCTTTTCGTGGTCTATGGATGAATTATATGCAATAGAGCATGACAGAATATGGCACTAATCAGAAAACCAGAAGTATCTACAGCTAAAGAGAGTATCTCTTATCAGATGAGGGGAAAATAAAGTACTAAAATATTTCTGCGCATGATAGAACCAGTCATTCATGTGGCAGATACAGCATTATTTATTCAGCATACATTTTGATTGCCTGATGGAGTTCAGGGCTCCTGTTAGTGTTATTACCTGGGCAAAAACTGGCCATTCTGTCATGGTTCTCTGTAAGCATAAAGCCACAATGCCAGAAAAAGGTCTGAGATAATTTGAATACAAGATAGAGAAATTCATATTACTGTAAGCAGCGTTCCATGACAGAGTCTTAGTGTTGTGGAAAAAAACATAAATGCTAATTTTATCTGTCCAGCATCATTGGTGAGCTTTCTAATGTCATTCAAGACAACTTCATCTTAGCATATTCTTCATTTAAATTCCCTATATTAAGTATATAACACATAATTATATATCTTCAGGTTTTGTGGTCAGAGAGATGATGCAACCAGAAAGGGAACGTGAAAGATTGCACACGTACTGTTCACAGTAAACGATAATGTTGGATTTATTATTTTTAAAGATAAACTGAAAAATCTTCAAAGCAAAATGGACTTTTTTTGTTTGAAATTCTACCTTGATTCTGTTCTGCATGAAACTGCAGTGTCATGTAGTAATTGTTTTTTCCTTTCCTGTATTTTCCTATTTAATTTTGCAGTAAATGATGAATCTAGTTACCAATTCCATAATTAATCATTTTCATAGAGATTGAAATCCCTTGGAGGATGAAGCACTTTTTAGCATGTATTTCATAATTAGTTGCAAAAATTTGCATAATGAATTAACAAGTTCATTTATGATTGTGATGTATGTCTGTGTAAGGTGTCTGTGTATATAAACCGCAGACCGATGCCAAGTGCCCATGAGAGGGATTTCTCAATTCCTGTTCCGGAGCTTTGAGCATTCCACTCAGCTTTAGTCACTTATCTAGGCAAATTTACCATGGTTAATATGTCTCTGGTACAATTAAAAATGGTGGCATAAAAGAACTATAGGGTACCCTGAATTGGGAGGGACTCACAAGAATCACTGAGCCCAACAACTGTTGCATATACTGTCTATATTCACAACTGGACCAGAAAGACAAAGAAAAGGAGACCAACTGTGTCTTGTCATGTGGAAGAATATCTTGGCTACATTCATACACAACTGCAGTCTAATCTAAGGAAAAAATATAAATGTTTCTCTTTTGGGGACTGTTACCTCCAAATCCATGTGTGTGAGTATTATTTTGTTTTGAAACATTTATAGTATTAAGGAGGATTTGCAGCTCATAGTGCGGCAATGCTACCTCACAGACAACTTAGAGATATTACAGTTTTATTCGAGAACTGGTCAATATATAGTAGAGATCTGTAGAATATGAGATGGCACAGTCCAATGATGACACAAGTATTAACCAACTTAGACTGACAACTTGGAGAAGTTGTCCTGGAGTGGGAGAACAATAATGAAGGGAATAATTTTCATTATAGGAAACGATGGTGGCAGTTTCTACTAAATAATGATATTAATCTAAATCTTCCTATGGAGTTGGTATTTGTCTACACCTTTGGAGCTTCTGAAGCACCTGTAGATTTTCTAGACACTGACATAGGTGAAAGTGAAAGAAGCCATCCCGTCATTTGGAAAGTCCGGCTGAAGGCTTAGTCACCATTGCCATTAACTGTGCTGTCCTGCAAAGGGTGATGCACCCACTGGGGTGTTATGACATAACCATGACAGTTCTGTTGGGTAGCAAAGCAGTACTAACGCAGATTGGAAGAGGAGGAAAGAGTCAGCAGTGAACTCACTTTGTAGTGGATTCACCTCCCTGAGTGCTGAGACAGCCTGAAACTGAGGCTAGGCCTGCTCTGCCTAAGCAGCACAACTGAGGCCTCGTTCCTCTCATTTAGAAGATGGGTGTTCTACATTAAGGCATGTTTACTCATCTTAATAATCTGTGTGAATCTATTAAGTAGGGAGACTTGAATTGAATTGATTTGCTTTGTTTAAACATGCTCTGGCTTTTGCCCATGTATACAGCTCATAAAAAAGAAACCTGTTTGAGTTTAGCCCAGTATCCCATGGTGATTACTTAGATGTGCTGTCATAGCCCTGAGCTCCGAGTCTGGGATTCTGTTGGCAGCAGTGCAGCTGCAGTAATTACCATGATATGGAAAGCTGAACCGTAATTTGAAAACCAAAAGGACCATTGCAACTCTTACAGTTCAGATTGCTGAGTAATGTCCATTCAACATACAGAGGTGAAATTCATGATGCTTTATTATTTTAAGTAAATAATGTGGATCGGATCTATTCCAGACATCATTCTTCAGTTTAAGCAGGTGGGTAGGAGGTTTATTTCAGTGTTTTGTTTAACCAACCACTTAAGAGTCAAGTAGAAGTTTTAGTGAAATTAATTTTGGTTAGTTAAGACTGACAAAAGCCTTTGAAGATATTTATTGCCGTATGTATGTTTGTTAGATTTTATTCATACAGGTTAAAGAACAACATCCTTTTGTCTCATAAGCAACTTCTCTCGTGAAAAACATTCACGCAACTTTTTGGACCTGTCAGCAGTACTTTTTTTTCTGTCTGCCATGAATTGACTCAAGTTGACTATAGCTATCACAAGTAATAGTAAAGAAGAGCAAAGGGGATTTGGCACGCACAGCTAGGGTCTTGGTGCAGTCCGTGGAGATGACACTTTTGATCTGAATATAACTGAAAAGTGGATTGCCCTCTCTGAGATTGAATTCAGGTTTCTTGGCTGTGATTTCTTTCAGTGGAAAACAGGTTAATTGAGCTAATGAGGATATTTTTATTTGAAGATGATATATAAACACATTCTGAAGTGATTTTCATTCTTCTGGTGATATCTAGAGACTAAAAATACCAAAAAGGCAAAGTCTACCTGCAAGTGTACCAAAAACCTGATGACTTTTCTCTACTTTAACATAAACACATGTATAACACTTGATTTGGACTATGTTGACATTGAGAGAAGGATGACAGAACAGGAGAAACAGTTATAATTTGAAAGCTGAATCCTAATGTGGATGGTTGTAACATACGAACAAGAAAATCCATGGTGTGTTGAAATGATCTGCGCCCTTATGAAAGAAGCAATAGCAAAGCAAAATGAAGTCTGAGATTTCATTTGTTTTCTGCTAATAACATGGGTTATGTGACTGGTATGTTTTCCTCAGGACACAACCATGTATCTGACATCATCAAAGAATAACAAAAAAATGACATTCCTGAATAGTTTCTGGCGATCAGCTTAAACAGAGACAAATTTACGGAGGTGCATGCTATTAGATATACCTTATAGACAAACCTTTGTCTTCTGTTTAACAGCAGATTCACTGTCCTGTCTAACTGGGTTGTTTGGTAACCTTGAAGATATGATTTTCTGCTTTTGAGAGAATGTTTGGAAGTGGTAGATGCGATTTTTATGTATTTGGGCAATCAATCAATTTTACTGCTTGGCTGCCTTCCCAGCTCCTGGTTGCTTTTACTACTTAATTTTGCATTGAACAAGCAAATAAATGTTCTAATCATACATAAAGTAGTCTGGTTTGATTGTCATGTTCTGAATTCTTAACAGCAGCTTAAAGTATTACAGCTATATCCTATCAGCATATTGTGGCAAGTCTTGTGAATTAATTTCAATAATGAGTATGAGGAAAATGCCACTGAAACCCTGCAGTACAGCTCTGACATATTTTTCATAGCTATTTCCTTGTAGTAGTTATCTACAACAATTCATTTACCTAGAAAACTATATTCTTGGTTTTGTAACAGCATGGCATTTCCAAAAAGCGTTGCTTTTGGACTACATGACAGCCTCCTGTGGCCTTTCTGGTGCTACAAGGGCCAGTGTTCCTGTGGCTGTAACCCTCTGAGACAGCATCCTGGGCACCTTCACAACATGGGTACTGTTTTGCCTACCCTGCATTTGGTGAGCTGTGGGTACGCAGGCAACTTCACTGCAAGAGCAGAAACCATGTGAGGAAGAATTGCTCAACGAATAATATCTGTCACCTCACCAACCCAGATGTAGAACAAGGCATTATCCAGGCACTCCCTACGGCAGCCAGAGCGAGTTGGTTTCTGTTTTAATCCCTGTCACCTCCTCTCCTTTTCAACTGCTTCATATCTTCCTAGTTCTTGATCCTGTGCCAAGGAAGATTACTTGGAAATGCTCATGAAAATTCTGGTCAACTGTTTCTGAGCCGCATAAATGATGTTGATGCAAATTTCTGGATAGAAAATGGCCTCGTGATGTTTCATTGGAAGTACTCATCTTCTCAGGGGCAGACGTGGCTCCAGTTGGCAGGGCTACATTTGGCCTGGAAAAGAAAGAAAAGATTATCACCTCCCCCCAAATTACATACCTGTTAAATTGCTTGCTTTGCATTAGAAAAATTTCACTATTAACCTTATTAAACTGGGATGGCCCATAACCTGCTCTAAAGTAAGGAGGCAAGTCAAGGACTTGCCTTAACTCTTTTTTTTCATTTATGCCCACTAATTGTATGCACCAATCCCTTTCTTTCTACTAAAAAAAAAAAAAAAAAAAGGAAAGAAAGAAAAGATAAAAAGCCTGAGATTGAAGAAATCAAGAATGCACCACTTTATGCAGCCTATTACAAAATAGTATAAAATTAAGAAATGAGAAACACATTAAAACACTCCATTCCAATCATACTCATTCCTTTTTATAGGACGTTCAGAAAAGCAGATGTGATGAAACAAAATACAAACCTAAATGTATACACGCACATAAGGTATTGGAAAAACTGGGGAAAGTGTTAAGGGTGGATCAAGGAAATGACTGGAGAAAGTGCCTTAGAGGGAAACTGAGGTGTTACCCAAGTATTTGCCAAGTGTATTTGCTTAAGCACAGCTCTACATCAGATTTCAGAGCAGAGCTAGCTTGCATGCTGCCAGTTTAGACCCCAGGCAAAAAATATGTTCAGTTTCTGTCTGACCCTGTAGATTTTCCTGGAGCAGCGCAGTCCATTGCCATAAATTGGAAGTGAAAAATTCCAAAGGTACCGAAACCAAAGGGCTGTTAACAGTAGCAGGGAAGAAAGCTTAACAAAAAGAACAAGAACGTGTTATAGAGAGTTAAAATCTAACAAGTTTTAATACATTTTTTTTGTTGTGGATATAAAGGTGTCTGTATGATTCATATAGTCTCTTGTGAAAACTCAGGCAGTTTTTATCTAACCTCTGTCCATCAGTTAAAGGCAGAATAGGTCAAATGAGTAATTGACTTTAATAGCAAAGATAAAATGCATACAGAAATATTCCAGAAGAGGTGATTTTTCATATTTTCTAGTCTATCTGAGAGTGGGTGTCTTGCTCTGAAATATAAACCAATGAGTTCACAATGTCTCTGAGAAAACTTATGATGTAAACAAGAAAAGACAGAGGGAGACCAAAATAGTTTGATGGGTCAGTGGATTTTTTAGGGGAAAAAAACCCACGAAGGATGAAATGAACAGGTAAATCAGTATCATTTTTCAACATTGTAATAGAAGTAGCATGGCAGGCACAAAGCATGCAGTCTCCTGTGAATAAATGCCATTAAATTTGGACATCTGCTTTTACAGGAGACAATGAACACTCATATCACTGTCTATTCCTTGTCAAGATAACTGACAGATGTAAAACTGGCTAACTCACGAGAACTAAGAAAGTCAGTAAGTTCTACATAACTGCTAGAAATGAATATCACTGAGCAGAAGAGGTGGGAAATAGAATTTTAGTTTTGGTCACACTTATTTATTCTTACAGTCTTGGTAAATATACATATTTTCTTACTCCTATTGCAACTGGTCAAATTAGGTCACCCTCCAGTTTTCCAGTTTATCCTTTGAGTGATCGCACCATAAGGACGCTGAAGAGCCTCTTCAATGCAGTGAAGTTTGGACGTGTAGATCCTTTACTGCCAAATTCTCTTTAGAGACTGAAGTTTGCTTGTAAATTTCCTTGTCATTTTTTTAAATTATATCCACACTCAGGTTAAAATATTTGTTAACTGGTAGAAATAGAGCATTGCCAGTGCTGACTGTGTTGGGAAAGTGCTCCAAATGAGTTAAAGTATGAGATAAAATACAGAAATACCTCAACTCTAAATACCCCACTTAGGTTTGGATATGGACTTGCTGATCCTGGTGGGCTCATTGCAGCTTAGGATATAATTCTATAATTCTATGACTTTATCCATTCCAGTGAGCCAGTTAATGTTCTTATAAGACTGTAAGAAGGACAAAAACATTGTGTTTTGCTGTATTTATCATTAAACATCAGATGATAGATGTCTTAAGTGCTGCGATCAGACTACTGCATACTCAACTTGCATTTAATGTATAATTAACACAAATTTTCAAGCAACTTATGCTTGTTTCCTGTATGCATTTCATTAAGATGCTTTCCAACATAATGGAATTTCATTAAGGGAAAAACAGAAAACAAAAAACACTCTTACACAACCTACTTGCTGTTCATCTATTTAAATTAGCCTTGCGTATTCCAGTCCGTAAGCATTATAGCAGAGTAAGAATATGTTCATGAGTGGCAGCACTGGTGTCTTGTGAGCCTTACACAACCTCTGGATTGTGCTCATAGCCTTTGAGGGGGCAGGATAAAAGCAAGTTTATCCATGCTGAGCATTGGTCACAGGTCAGATGGAGTGATGATGGCCTCTGTAATGCTCCACTGCTTGCTGTGACATGCCCAAGTTCTGATATGCTGGAGAAGGAATATATAGCAAGATATATGTGTGTTTAAACAATTGGATAGAGACTAGGGCAAAGAAGGGGCCATTTGACTCTATAGTTAACTGGAAGACATGAGGATGTAGATGCAGCTTTCAGTCATGGGCTAATGGATTTCATTAACCACCCTGGGTAAAATCAAGGAAGCCTGCACAGAGAACCATGGCAGGAACTTCTAAACACTGGAAGAAGCAAATACTTTCAGTAGGAGCCTCAAAATATGATTGAATGGTGTGGTGGAGTTTATTATTAATTATCTGTTTGTTCCCCATTGTACCTGGGAGTGTAGTAGGAAAGGATGTGATAGGAAATTGGAACAGTCATTTGTCAAAAGAGATGTGATGGATGAATGGAAATTGTGACAGGACATACACATCAGTAGGACAGTTTATGATAACGACAAAGAAGGCAGCACACAAAATGCACAGAAGTGTTATACATACTTGTGTTCATATTGTTTATCAAAGAGGAAGATAGGAATGATATCAAAAATCAATCCTTAAATAAACTTGCAGTTAGGAAAGTAAGATTTATTTTCAAGGCTATGTAGACCCAGGACTGGTGGACTTGATTTTAGTAAGGCCAGAGCATCTCCGGATGCCGTGTGCTACTGGTGGCTGGGATGCAGCATCAAGAGTGCTTTGGTTTCTCTGGTTAGAACGCACATTCAAAATGGAGACACAGCCCTTCATTAGCTATGTACTATTTACACGTTGTAACACAACAAAGCTTGAAATCTTTTATTACTGTAAAAAAGGGGAAAAAAGAAAAAGGAAAAAAACTCTACCTCACATAAATTCAGGCACTCTGACTCAAAAATAAAACAAAACATCTTAACAATTTGTGCTTATCTTTTCTTGTAGCTCTTCATGGCAACTGAAATGTTTTTGGAAAAAGGTTGCTCAGAACTTCGCTAATTTACCTTCTTCCAACTAACTCAAGTCCAATTAACTCCTCCTGTTGTGTTCTTGGCATGGCTATAGCTTTTATTCTTGTGAAAACTGCCTTTGTTTGCTTTTTCATTTTTGACATGTTTTACCTATTTTGTGAGAAGATCAGCAGCTTTTACCTCCAAACACTCTCCTGTCTCCTGCCTTTTTGCTTCCTATATACCCCCAAAGACTGAGTAGAAAAGGAAGAGGCAATGTATTAAAAAGTCACTATGGTATTTGGTGGTGACACTGGATGACAAAGAGCATTATTTAAATGTGAACTCTTCCCAGCCTGTCATGGTTGATTTTTCCCTGGATTGTTATGATGAGACTTTAAAGAATTTTAACGCAGATTTTTCAGCATGGTTTAGATGGATGCATTGATATTAAATTTTAATCATTTCAAATGAATTTTTATGTGGTGTAAGGAAATTCAGCAGAAGTATGCAGTGCTAGTAATCTTCATACTGGTAATACTTTCCGTCTGTCTGGTATCAAAAGGTTCCCCTAAATTGTAACATTAAATAATTTCACAGCTGTAAACTCAGAGCTCATCCCTTAAAAACAGCTGACGAAAAGGAGGACATCAGTGATTCAGAGTTACTAAGATGACTAAAGGTGACAAATATAAGCCACCTCTATAGCAGCTTGTACTTTCATACATCTGTGAAAAAGATAAATGATCCTAAGGTGTGTTTGATGGCAGATACCCACAGAAAGCTGGGAAATATCAGGACCAATGGATGTTGAGTTCCACCTACAGTGCAGAGCGCTGCATATTCAGTTAAGGTGAGCACAAGCCGAAATAGAGGCTTTCAGAGTTAAAACAACATCCAAAAAGACCAGGTGAATTAGGCTGATGTTGCCCAAAAATAATTAAATGCTTTTGCTGCCCATGAATCTATCAGTGGGCCAAATAGTGAAACATTACAAACATATTTACAGTAAGTACAATTTACAGAAATAGTGACGTATAAAGAAGGCTTGAATAGATTTAGGCTGCAAGTAGTTAGAAAAAGTTTCCCGGTGTTTGGAGCAGTGAGATGACAAGTCAGCCTTCCCCTAAATGCCAGGGAAAAGGCTTTCTTCTGAAATAGCAACTGACGGGTTTATGAAGGGATACGACCCAGTGCATGTGGATATACTCATGGTTTGTGATGGTCTGTTCAATCCATGGTTCCTACCCTCGGCTGCTGAAGCTTGTTGTTAACTTTATTGAGTAAAACACAAATCAGCCTTCCAGTTCTTTTGTTCTCTCTTCTACAATCACTGACAAAAACCGTAAGGATTAGATAACATCTTTATTGTTTATTATTGCAGTGATTTCTATAGCTCAGGCAAGACTGGGGCTCCCTTGTGTAAAAGAAGGTGATTAAAGAACTTGCAGTAAATAACTTACCACTAATTAAAATAAGTCAGCCATTAAATTGATTTAGAAAATGGCTATTGTACTTCCACTCCTAAGATTTCTTAATCATTATTTGTCACAGATCAGTTTTAGTATTTCAATAGAGAAAGAATTCATGACAAAGGTGTATAATTATTTTGCAGTATTTAACCTTTTTAGGAACACTCTTGCAATTTTACAAAACGGTTTGAAACCTCGGGCTCAAACCGCTCTTAGTAGCTCAAATGGCACTGAGTGCTTTCCTGAGTACTACCAAAACTATGCTATGTGCTATGTTTTAATGGATCGAGGACAGAGAGTGCTGGAATAAATGTGATAAACGGACCAGAAATAGCTCATAGGTTACAGAGATGTCTGATAATTCTTTCATGCTTTTTTCAAAACTCATAGCATTTTTCCCACTGCATTCTTTTCAGGTAGATTTGATGATGTGATATGAATTAGGTTATTTGTTTTTTTCAGTTCTATGATTTGCTTGTGATCTAACAGTTTGAACATTTGTTAACATCGTGACCTACATCGTTTGTATCTGCTGGGCCACTCATTCACGTTAGTGTGCTGTCTGCAGAGCTGCAAACAGATACTGAAAGATGTAGCATTTGCCACACTAATGCATCCTTATTTGGCTACTTTGACATTCTCCCACAGGACAGCTCATCCTTCAGCTTTAAAGGGGTCCCACTAAGTAGTAATGGCAGTAAGGGTCTACACGAGTTCCTGTTTATGGGAAAAATCAACCCTTTTCTATGGCTCGTGTGATGTTTTAAATACGTAATCTGCGTTGCAGGATTTGCAGGGTAATCTTTCCTGAGTCACCTACATACTTGGGTAAGGGCTTTTTGTGACTTCTGTCTTTTCTAAGATGTTCTCTTATGAACCTCTATAGTCTGTTTCCCTTTCCAAGCGTTTGAAAGAAAGGAAGTCTGCTTGAAATGCTGAAAGCTGTAAGTTTTTGGTCAACTGCACAGTAGTGAAGGTTCTGCTGCTGTTTCTAGGAATTGTTAATTGATGTTGAGAAAAATACATTTGGGATGCTTTTTATTTTTTTTTCCCCCTCTTATTAATTTATATTGTGTGCCCCGGTGGTGCAGTGGTAGAATTACCACTTGCAACACTGGAGGCCCGGGTTCGAATCCCCCCTGTGGCGCAACTGGTAGAAGTGCTGCTCTGCTACACAGAAGGCTCGAATCCCGGGAGTTGGACTCGATGATCTCTAAGGTCCCTTCCAACTCGCACGATACTGTGATACTGTGATATGCTAAGGAAATGAATTTAGCATATCTACATATGATCCAGTATACTTAAGGTTCCACTAACTCAGATATGCTGTTTGACATGTGTTTTTTGGAGTGTTGTTTTTTTTTTTTTTTTCTGTTGGTTTTTGTTGCTGTTGCTATTTATCTTTTGTGTGTGTGTGTGTGTGTGTGTGTGTGTGTGCTTGGATAGAACTCTGTGTTAAGCCATTGAGTTTTCATTTCAGATTAAAATTCCCTACTTCCGCTTTGCTTGTGCTTTTAAAGAGCACTTCAGCTTTTAGCGGTTTACAGAATCCATATATATTTTATTTAATTCTTCTTTTTTTACATATACAAAGAATTTCCCTAAAAATTCTTGGTTTCGGAGTCTGACTGTGACAATCAGAAACTCATCAGCATGTAACAGAAAGAGTATTCAGATAACCTTTTAGAAAGCATGGGCCTATTCTTTAAATAGCACAAGTAGCAGGTAAGTTTTCTCGCTTGTGTCAGCCATCAGTTTTGTCACTTTCCCACTAGTAGCCCGGTCTGATTTCACCTCTTGTAGTTAAAACAAGATCTTAAAGTGACATATTTGATTTTTCTGCCAGGAATGACACATTACTTCCAGCTACTAGGAGGATTGATCCAACTGTTTTGTACCAGACACATCTTCTTCCCCCTCCTTTCATTCTGCTTTCATTCAAGAGCTGCAGAAGAGAGCAGATAGTTGGGAGGAGGAGGAAGGGATAATTTACACTCTATTACCAGAAACAAAGAAAACAGATTTTAAAGAGGGTGTAAAAGAATAGAAATAGGAAACTAGTGGAAGGAAATAGAGGATAAGTGACATGGAATGGGAAATATATTGCCTCAGATTTCTAATTCCCAGTGTGTCCTACATTCCTACTCTTGGGAAAAAGACAAGGAGGACAAACCAACTTTTTCTAAATACGAGCTCACTTCAGTCACTTCAAGAAGCCAAGGAACAAGGAAAATAAGAAACTGCTCCCACTGTGGGTAAAATAAATCAGTGGCAGGACTCTTTGCTCCCAGCACAGACTACAAACGTTTTTGTTTCAAATTCACAGGTGAAACATAACCTGTAGCTTTTGAAATGCTATGAATTTAGTGTGCAAACCTTTCTTGCACCCTTTTTGCCTTTGAATGGTGAAAGTGCATAGGCTGGTATTGTTGCCACAGTTGCCAGTGATTAAATAGATGGCAGCACTGGTAATTCTTACCAAATAATTCCAGTTTTTATAAGTAAGTCTTTGCCGATGTGCTCATTGAATACACACTTCTTTGAGACAGATCTGAAAACAGTCCTAATGTAAAGTAGTGTAAAATCATGACGGTGAGTCACAGCTTATGCAGAGAAAATGTAACTTCTGCATATATTAAGGGAATATAAATATCAAGATAGGGTTGATTAAAGAAGAAAAGGTAGCAATTTGGAGCTACATTTTTTTAGCTCTAAGATGCAAGTCAAGCATCTTCAAGAATGATTATTATTTTTTTCTGTTAGAAATTAAAATATCTTAAAAAGCCTTCCAAAGCTGTACCAAGTCCTTAATTTCACAAAAATGAAATGATGTGGGAAGAGAATATTGCCCTCCAGCAAAATCACATTCCAGGTTGCCCAAATGTCTTAAATTGTTCTCTCTTCTCTGGCTCAGGCTACCTTTTCTTCCTCATTTACCTGGCTCCAGTGATGGCAAAGAGATTTCCTAAGAGAAAAAAAAAATGCAGTAGTTTCCAGAATAGTTAGAGGAAATATCTGTAATCATTTTACCTTTTTCTTCATGACTTTTGGAATAGAAAATGGATGTCAGTGAGCCTGAATTTTTTCTGCTTCAACTCATTCTCTTTGGAAAGGTAATGAGGACTGTGTATCATGAGAAATCATCCACATGGTCTGGATGTGTATTATGCAGGGATATGCCTATCAAAAGGGAGAAAAATTACAGCTTTCTCACTGAACAGTCCATGAGCTATGTTATTAGGCAGATACTGAGCCATTTTGGTGGAGCAAGATGAAACTGCCTGGATAGTATTAGGTTGGCCTTTGCTCAGGAAATACCAAAAGACTTGCAGTTTATACATCTAAATATTTATCCAAGGAGAGATAGAAGGGAACAAAGGAATTATCCAGTGATGTCATGAACAACTCTCTGCTGCCTTGGTGATTACATAGGTCTGATCACCCCGGTCTTCCTTTCTTATCAGAGAACAGGAAAATGCAGCCTTGGCCACATGGGTTTTCTGTATCTCAGAACAACTAGCTCTGTGGATAAAACATTGCTAATTTCTCCCTGCTACCAGCCTATAAAGGACTCCTGTAGCTCATCATGAAATTATGTGTTCAACTCAGAATGAGTAACTCTTGGGTCAGGCCTGGTGTTGCACATAAAGTCAGAAAGATGGGTTTCCGTGGTGCTGACCTGTGCAGCACTCAGTCTTCTTTTATCCTCTCTAAACAAGCCTAGCTCCCTCATCCTTTCTTCATAGAAGTAATGGCCCTTCTCTGGAACTACTCCAACAGCTCCATATCCTTTCTGTTCTGAAGGCCCCATGCCTGGATTCAGAGCTCCAGATGGGGGGCAGAGTGGACAGGGACAATCCTCTCCCTCTCCCTGCTGCCCCCCCTCCCTCTTCTGTTCCAGTCCAAGGTTCTGTTGGCCTTCCAGTCTTCAAGCATGCACTTCTGGTTCATGTCCAACTTTCTGTCCGCAAACCTCTCATTCTCTTTCACTTCGGATCAAGACTTGAAAGGCTATGAGTCTTTCTAGAGAGTGAATGTTGCCTCCCAGGTCTGAAACCCAGCCTAGCACTTTTTGCTGGTGGCAGAGAGCTGCTGCCAGTAGCTGGGCAAGGAGCGCATCTTGGCAGAGCACAAGTTGGTGGCTTGCTGTAGGCACAAACCTCTTGAAGAGAGATTTCTTCTGGAGGGCATGAAGACTGGGAGTAGAGGATGACAGAGGAAGTGAAGTGAGCGTGTTTGAAGGATGGCTGGATGAAGACCAGTTTGTCCTTTGATGACTTTGGAGAGTAGGCAGAGGGAATCGTTTAGATTTCTGCAGCCACTGGAACTCTTGGGATGAGCAATATGCAGAAGACAGGATGGAGGGAGTCCCTGGGGCAAGTATCCTAATGTTTCTGAATGGCTAATATTTGAATTCAAAAGGTACTTTTAATCCAATCATTATTTGCATTTTAGAGCTGCCTCAGAACCCAGGCGGCATCTGGACATTTGCCTCTTCACATCCACTAGCTACCACCACCATTACAGGACAGATGGCAGTATGTCTGCCTTGGGGTATAACTTGTAATAGGAAGTGAAGGGCTGCAGTTGCCAAAAATTGAATTATCAACAGCCAAAGGTCTGAAAAAGTGAAAAAAATAAACAGAGATAAATCACAGAGTGTTGATGGCTGCAGTCCAAGTAGTCTGAAAGAATGAAGCAACAAAACAGCCAAGCTGCTAACCCAAATAGATAATTTATCCTTAAATTAGTGTTTTACCTGCCCATTAAAATGTGTTATTACCAAGCTTTGTACGAAGCTAACCAAATTTATTTCGGTTCCCTGAACAGTGGTTGGAGAGATCAGTGCTGGGGATTGCTCAGGGTCTTGCTGTGATCCTGCTTCCCCTTTTTCCCCTTCTTCTGACAGAGATCCCTGGGTAGGTGCTGGCCCAGCGGATCTGCCCTTTCCTGGGTGAGGGACGGGGCCTTCTCCCCCAGCCATACCAGGCTGAACCCTTACATGCACATCCTGGAGCTGGAGACCTGAGTCAACCCTCTGCATGTGCAAGTTGAGCTGGGCCCTAAATTTGGGCTGAAGGACATACTATGATGGGTGAACGTCTGCTGAGCTCCATTAGTGTGGTTTTTATCTGTTGCAGCATGCTGCACCAACATTTTGCATTGCAGCCTTTTGATCTTGCAGCTCTGCTCGTCTGGAGCTCTGCAGCAATTCAAAACATATTTGAAACGCAGTACTCAGATCAGCAGTGCTTCTAGAGTCGGTCTGCTAGATGAGCATACCTGATTGCATAACAATTATTGCCTATTTTTTTTTTCCCCGTTATGGAGAGGAAAGGAGGTTTTCTTCCCCAGAATTGCTGCTTAAACACTAGAAAGAAAAAAAAAAGCACTAGAAAGAAAAAAACAAAACAGCAACCCTTCCCAAATCCTACCAGCTGCAGTTCTCTGCTGCTCTTCTTCACAGTGTCTGGACCACAGCTGTCACCGTACTGGAAGAAGTGATCTATGGTGAATTTCTAGCTCCTTCATTTACCAAACTGATCATATATCAGAGAGTGTAGGAAGAATAATTTCATGCATTATTAATTCCCTGCTAAGAATTCTGAGTTTATGTTTCTTGGGTAAAAGAACGGCTAGAAAAATCCAGTTTGCCTACATTTAAGTTGTACTTGGTTATAAAACAGACTAATGAGAACCTATTTTCTCTCACTCCCCCCATTTCAAAGTTTGTCCCTGGACAGTATGCAGTGGAGGAAACTGCAGTGCTGTGACTAGCACTTCAAAAGAAGACATGCTCTTCTTACTGCTGGCTTCCCCCCTGCTAACTGGAGAACAGCTGCTCACAGAAATACACTCATACACTTCTTATATTTTCTACTGTAGCTATACTTCTATATTGACCAATGTGACCAGCTCAGCTGCTGTCACTGTAGTATCACTAGCACAGTTTTTACCCACCTTGCACCCTTCTACAGAAGAGAAATTCAGGTGTGGAGGAGGAGCTTTCTCCTCCTTTACTGCAGGTGCCTGAGTTGGAATGTTTTCCATGTTTATATTGGAAAGAGAGGCTTCTCAAGAGGTCAATGGCAGAACCTTTGAGACAATTCATATGTTAATTCTAGGAGAAGCATGTGCTCCATGTGAGCTGCTTTCTGTCTACAGTGAGCTAAACAGATCCAAACAAAATTAAAATAGTCACATTTAAAATAACCAGCAGCTCCATTGAATCAATGCAATTGGGTTTGGAGGTAGCTGTTTAGTAGCAGCTCAAACAAAAGGAAGAAGACTCAATTGCTTTCAGGTGTTACTCAATATTATACTCTCAGGATTAGACAGGTCAGGGGGGAAGTTCTCTGAAGTTTTGAGATTGCAGTTTAACTTTTCCTGAGGTCAGCAATAACTATGAATATTGGTCTGCGTTCTCCCATTAATGACCTTTTCTGTAATTACAGACATTTCCCAAAGCACCTACTGGACTCACTCATCCAAATACAACTTGCAGAAGTAACTTGAAATTAGATCTACAAAGGGCAATTCAGAGCTCAGTATCAGACATCTAGTCAGCTGGGATGAGCAGTGGTCCAACCAAGGACTGTTTAACGTAAAATTCATTAGCAGCTCTAAGACTGAGGCTGCAAAATCACAGCTCTTTTGTTAGAAGAAGCCTGGCATCAGCTGACCCCTGTCTTGTGGCTGCTCTTCTGCTTCCCTCTGCTCCATGGTAGTCAAGACACCCTTTCCACAAAGTGGCACAGCTGCAGCTGCAAGGACTGAGGGCACTTTGCCCCAGCTTCTCTTCTTGCCTGGTAGCTACTGCAGTGGAACCTAAGGGTTAGGGTACTTCTGAGGTTCAGAGAATCCACAAGCTTGATTTTCCATGTGCTGTCAGCATTAGTGACAGGACCACTACCCTTCTAAAATATGTCTTCTTGCAGTGTTTAAAATGACAAAGCTGGACTTTGCAGCTGTGCTTGTACATACTGGAGATGGGAGGAACTTTAGGGTCGCACAGTACAGTAATGTTTCCTGATGTTCAGAGGTTTAAATCAGAGGTAAAGAGATAACCACCTAAAATAGGAAAGGGTGCAACTTCAGGCACAGCTATCTCTGCGACATCTTCTATTGGTTCCTGAGGCCTGGCCTCAAGAGCACTAGACACATTGGTTGCTTCTAACATAATTCCTGTATATCTAAATTAGTTTTTTTTGTTCATCTTGTACCACTCATGAACTTTTGGGGAAAAAATTCCACATAATGTTTCATTAAAAGGGTTATCAGCATGAGTTGACGCTGGACAGTGCACAGGATGAGTATTCCTAAGAGACAGAATCATAGAATCATAGAATCACAGAATCACAGATTGGCTTTTGTTGGAAGGTACCCCAAGGATCATCAAGCTCCAGTCCCTCTGCCACAGGCAGGGCTACCAACTTCCACATCTGGTTGTACACCAGGTTGCCCAGGGCCCCATCCAACCTGGCCTTGAACACCTCCAGGGATAAATCCACAACCGATCTGGGCAGCCTGTAGCCAGCACCTCATCACTCACAGAGTAACGAACTTCCCCCAAATATCCAATCAGACCTTCCCTCCTTGAGCTTAAAAGTATTATTAAGATGTCCAAAAGCCATTCTGCCTTCAGGAGGTAAAGAAAATGACCATAACACTAAATACTGAGTTGCAGAAGAACACTGTCTCTTCTCGCACAACTGCTCTGAATTACATTGCCTGAAATTCCAGGTCAGGTCAGCATTAACATGAAAATGCTATGAAAGAGGATTTATTTAAAGACTGATCACTCAACAGGGACACTGCATTAGAGTGATTGTGGTAAAAGTCATGGAGGCCCAGCAAAGGAGATAAGAAGAATAGCAAAGTAACAAAACAAGACTAGGGAAAAAAAAAGGTTCTAAAGTTTCTTAAAGATAAATTGATCTTAAACAAGCAAACCACAAAGCAAAACAAAACAAACAAATAACCCAGCAACAACAACAAAAACCACAGAAAACCATCTTTTATTACATGAATACAATCCTGCAAGTAAAAAGACAGATCTCTTTGTATGGAAACAAGGAGAGAAAGGAGGTGGAGTCCAGTGTACTGGGCAGCTTCTGAAACAGAAATCAAGAAACTCTGGAAGCTCTGGTTCTGTTCTTGGCATTTTATCCTTCTGCTCCTCTTTTTCCTCTCACTTTGCTAAGCTGTAAGATCTCTGCTGAAGTTTAGTAGCTGTGAGAGCTGTGTGGTTTATACAGCAGCAGCAAAACTGCCAGTATGCACCTGGGATGCAAAGTTTGACTGTCATTTTAGAAATGGCAATGCCTTTCTCAGTTTACTTAAGCTCAGTCTTGGTTATGTGCTTATGTACATAATAACACCAGACCCAAGCACCACAATTAGATTTGCCTTCTTCCACTCTCAGGATGTGCTTATCAATTAGGGCGTGTGGTAATGTTTCAGTTTTTATGTTGAGAAGTCGCAGTTATTTCAGAGGCATTCACAATATGAAAAGAATTCAAACACTCCCCGCAAGACTCCTTATCTTTTTGAAGTATGACTTTCCACTGTGTTACCCAGCTATCTGAGATACTTTGGCAAGATCCTCCTGAAAGTTCTCCTTCTATTTTTCCTAATCTTGTGTACAGTGAATAACACTGAGTCATCTGCATGCATGCCCAGTTCTCTGATTTTTTTCTCTTTATTTGTTCATTATTAATTGAATCTGAAGGCTGGGATTCAAATCACCTTATTTTTGAGGTTTATAACTCAGAGGTTTAAATCTGAGTCAGTGTCCCCAAGCTCTCTTTGCAGTCTGTGGAGAGCAATAAGTAGATGCGGGACATGATTCATCTCATCTTAAACTAGATCTGTGAAACAGGTCAGATGAATCACTCCTTAGAAGCCCTCTACAGTCCTAAAGGCTTCTTAAGCTTGAAACGGCCTAGTATCAGATGTGGGGAAAAGGGAAAAGCAAGCGTAGGCCTCCAGATTCTTGGAGAAGTAGGAAGGGATGACAGCAGTGCTGCCCAAGGCAATTTATGTTCCTTTGCTATAACAGATAACATCCCAGGTGTTGGTTGGCAGGAGCCAGGGCAAACAGTTGTACTAGCAGAGCTGTGTGGAAGGAGTGAAGAATGAAGTTAGTCGAAGCGTGATCTGTGAGCTGCTCTGACTCAGCATTTGGTTGCTTGAACTGACACAAGCAGAGAGCTTGCAGGGAAAGAGAAGGTGGTGTTTGCTGAAATATGAATTATGGGCACTTCTAATGGCCAGAACAAAAGATGCTGTATTCTTAGCTGTTCTTGTTTGAAGCTTGGAAATATTATTCGCTTCTTCTTCGTGCTATTTTACTTGACTTTGTGAGCTTTTTGTCCTTAAGGATTCCAATGAAGAGACACTATCAACACCTGCCTGTTACCTCAGAGGGTGTAGAACAGAGTATTTGCCGAACTACTTTCATGGTAATACCAAAGCATACTACAAAGATTGTTCTTTACACTGGAAGCTCATATTGTGGTTGTTTTGAAATGATAAATAGTCATACACAGAAAATGCCAGCTCTTTTCAGGAAAATGTGGCCAATAGGAGAGCTGTTTGCCATCACTTAGTGGTTCTCTGGTATTAAAATGTGATTTATTATGAAATATCTAGGTGTTGTGCTGACCAGCAATTCTACTGAGACTGATTTGTTTTCCAGTCCCCAAGTATATACCTGGTATTAGCTCATGGAAAGAAGTGTCTGCAAAGCAGACTAAGACATGCAACTAATGAGTTTTGATTGAACCCTTTGATATTTACCTTAAGGCATCACAGAAGGTCTTCATCTAATTAAAAAAAAATCTGTACCAGAGGGTAAAAATTAAGTGACTGAATGTTACAACTCATCCAGCTCATTTCTCTAGACATTTACATTCCAGATGGGACAGATGAAGCCAGATACACACCAGTGATGACCAAGTGACCTGGATGGGTTCTAGGCCACTGTAAGAACAGGGATATTGTCAGCTCTGAACTATTTCAACCCAAAACCAGGCTAATTGGAATTGTAGTTTCTTTGCTGTAGTAACTAAAAGAAATCTGTTCTAAAAATAGCATGGTTGTAGGCATGCCCGTAATTATGGTAGCCCTGTTTTAGTGACCCCTTTATTTTTTGAAAGTTCTGCATTTGCATTTCACTGAAGCTAATGTGTTTTGTGTTTTTTGTTTTTTTGTTTTGTTTTTGTTTTCCTTTCTCTTAATTATTCTCTGTGTTCAGAATCATAGAATCATAGAATTACCCAGGTTGGAAAAGACTTCAAAGATCATCAAGTCCAACTGCAGCCTAACCATAGTACCCTAACTCTAACAGCCCTCTGCTAAATCATATCCCTGAGCACCACATCCAAACGGCTCTTAAACACATCGTGTTAAGGTTTCTTTTATGACTTATATAAGGTGAAGAAAGTCAGTTTTCACTTTAAAAATATAATTAGGGAGGCTGAGGGAAGAAAGAGTTAGGGATGTAATGTCATGAAGGGGGTAGCAAATGTGGAACTAAATTGAAGTGACAGGGTTTGGCTATGTTGAAGAAATTATTTTGAATAAATAAATTACACTTGCTTGTGAACAGTACACGTCATATAGAAAAGAAACATTGTGAGCAAAGGGGGAAAAAACTCATGAGGAGTGCTGGTGCATGTTTTAGTCAGGGAGTATCTGCAATAAAATACTTTGAAGAAGGCTGCCAACAAAAGACTGCTAGGATTTGATTGGTCCTCACTGTTGCTTTTTCTATATTTCTATGTAGGTGTCCAGGAAATCCTGATCATCAAATTCTGAATGTGATTCAGTGTCTTAAATTTAAGTGACATGACCCAAAAGATACATTGGTAGTATGCAAGTCCAGAATTTAGAAACAGGAAAGAAATGATACCTCCTTCTACTTATAAAACGGTATCAGTTCAAATCAGTTGAGGACTCAGTGTCTTTTCTAGGAAAATTCATACTCCTCGCTTACTCTGCAGTGCTTTTCTATTCTGTCATCTTGTAAAAGCCTTGCTGGTTTTTATCTTAATATCTTGACACAGTATTACTTCCAAACAACTCTTCACTTGAATTTCATTCCCAGTGGAGTGTCAATATAGGGAAGCTAGAATGTGTGTCTTGAATAAACACTGTATATTTTGGGATTTAAAATGAGAAATAAGTCACAGTGTAGGGTTAAATCACTGCAAGGAATAAATGTCATCCAAGGAGAAAGAGCAACATATCTGCAATTCACAAAATATAAAAATGAAATGTAATATAAAAATCTGTTTACCAGGAGAAAGAGGAAAATAAATCTTGAAGTATATGTAGTAGGAATGGGGATATTCTAAGCCATTCTTCTGTCCTTAAATGATGAATCTTCCAGTACCCACTGTGAGCTTACCTATCCCTATGCAGCAAAGAGCATTTACCCAAACTTGTCCTCCAGTTTCGGCTCCCCATGTAAGGAACAAAACATACTTAACATTGAGCAGGATCAGTGCTGCCTTCCTCAATACTGAAAAGAGATTTGAAAAGCATTTCCACTGCATCACATCTTATTTATTTATTTATTTTCCAAATAACAGCCTAGCTCAAGACAGACGAGGGCACATCATTTTCTCACCATTTCTCCAGAGGTTTCTGAATGGGGCTATGACCCTAACCCTAATACCCTAACTCTAATAACCCTCTGCTAGGTCATATCTCTGTGCTATCTATATCTTGTCCTGCTTCCACCATCATCTAAAGTCTTCTTACAAATTCATTGTAGCTCATTTCTTTTACAAGCCTTGTCTCTGCTGAACTGAAAATATTGAATATGGGTAAGCATGAACTTCTAACATTTGCTCAATGTGAAGTTTCCTTTATATCGTTATTGCCAATGCTAAGCTCTTTTTTCAGTGCAGAATGGCAGCCAGGGCCTGCTTACAAGCACTTGTGTGGGGCTTAAGAAATTCTTTAGACTACATTTAATCTATCAGTACAATCTGGAATGTAAGGATAAAACACATTCCTGCTGAAGAGAAAAGGGGTACTGGTGGATGACAAGCTGGACATGAGCCTGCACTGTTCCCTGGCAGCTCAGAAAGCCAACTATATCCTGGGCTGCATCAAAAGATGTGTGATCAGCATGTTGAGGGAAGTGATCCTGCCCTTCTTCCAGGTCTCACCTGGAGTACATGGGAGACAGACAGACCTGTTGGAGCATGTCTAGAGGAGGGCCAAAAAATGATCCAAGAGATGGGACACCTCCCCTGAGAGAACTGGGGCTGTTCAACCTGGAGAAGGCTCTAAGATGACCAGATAGCAGCCTTTTGGTATCTGTAGGAAGGCGACAGACTCTTCAGTGGTGATAGGGCATGGGGAAATGTTTTCAAATTAGAACGAAAAGACTTAGATTGGATATAAAGAAATTTATTTATTTTACAGTAAGGATAATGAAGCACTGAAAGAGGCTGCCCAGAGAGGTTCTGGACAGATTTGAGCTGGACTGGGCTGTGAGCAACATGGTCTAGCTGTAGGTGTCCCTCTTCATTGTAGAAGAGTTGGACTAGATAACCTTTAATGGTCCCTTCCAACTCAAATGATTCTGTTTCTAAAGTCGGTGAGACTCGAATGGATGACTCAGAGAATTCACAGCAGAATTTGGGTGTTCTTGCTTACTTTCTGGAAGGCTGCAGACAAACTAGTATAACTTGAGTTATGACTGTAGCTTTTAATGATCATACCCTAGCTGTATGTCTTTAAATATGCTCACTATTTTAATCCATGGCACTGCGTTTACACACTTTGCCAGATGGATGTGTTCCATCTGTCCTTTTCTTCAATGGCATATCAAAAACATTAGCTCAGACAGTAAATCTGTGTAAGGGTTAGCTGTGGTCGATAATTTTTTTCATCATCTGACAAAGCCTATGACAGATCAGCGATCTGGTTAAATGCCACAATGTTATTCTGACCAATTAAGGACAGAAAGGAAGACTGAGGGGAAGACTTATAAGGTGTCCAGCTAGCAACAGACAACATTTTTGGTACATGAAATGCTTAAAATAATTTGGGAAATAAAAGTCAGAGTTCTGCAGATTGTCACCATTACTGCAGCTGTGAACCAGTGCACAGGTACCATTGCACACAATAGAATTTTCTATGCATAAATCACTTTAATATTTAATTCCTTTCGATCTTGGCTCCTTATGCAGAGCGGGGCAGAATCTTAAGTGCTACTGCCTGTGGTGTAGAAGCCAGAGAGATCATTAAGCTACCGCCTATATGCTTGTACTACAAGGTTCAGCCTCGTTAGCATCTACAACAATTAAGTACACAAGGGCAGGAACACAGCATCAGTAGGAGATGCTGTCTGTGCTGGCTGGGTTTGTGGTGATTGTCTCACTGATACACAGCTGAATGGTACACACTTTTTCTGCCTGTTTTTGCTTTTTGTTTTTTTTTTTTCCTAGCAATCCTTTTAAAGTAAGAGTTCTGCAGACATTTGGAAACATTCTGTCATCATGTACATCTGTGCAGACTTACACTCTGTCCCCTGAATGAATCCAAGATAACAGGAATATTCTATTAAGAAGAGGCACATTCTGCTGACAGGGGTTTGTGTGCTTCCGCGTATGCCCAGGTTGTAGACTGATTTACTCCAGAGCTGTGTTAACAGCGTCAAACTGCTTTTGCATTTTCCACTTGTGATGTTGTCATATAGTGCCTCGTTTCTGGCTGCAGTTTTTGAACTCAGCTGGTCGGGATTTACAGCTGCTCAGGAGTTCACCCTCAGCTCATGGCAGCCCTGTTTTGAATGAGAATGGCTTTTCTCTTGGCTGGAAGATGTGCAAATAAACATACAGATAAACAAGGCTTGCTCAGGAAGATGGGTTGATTCTGGGACACCTTGCTTTAGGGAAGGAGGTCCACAGGACTAATTCAGAAATGAAGAAGGGAGATACTAGGCTTGTCTTTGAAGATGGGGCCAGACAAAGACACTGTGTCGGCCAAGGTGGTGACAAAAGCAAAGGAGGATTCAGCCAGAACCATTTTATATCTTCTCCTGATTCATGCTTTATCCCTGCTGGTGTTTGCTCCACTTCTTTCTCCACCTGCCACCTTGCTGACAGAGCTTCTTCAGCTTTGTGACGCAGCACCAGCTGATACTCACCTCATTAAGAGCAGTTTCTGATAAACAGCAACCATGCAGGTGCTCAGAAGCATAGTGTGTTCTGTCATGAGCAGGACAAAGTTTCTCCTTGCCCTGTGTATATGCTGAAATGTAACTGAGGCAGAAGAGCAGATGATTGGCCAAACTCCTCCATGCACCCTTGGGATACAGCATCCACAGAACAGTGTGGCCACCTGGAGATTTTGCAATGTGTTCTACAGCCCAAATCTGTGGCTCCTGAGCATTTGTGTTGACCTTGTCAAGGAGCCATTCCTTGTGTGTAGCTGGAGAAGTAGCTGCTCCCTCTGGTGCCGTAGAACACTGGGTAGATGGGTGGCAAATGGACAAAGCAAACCTTTCCATAGTCCTCTTCCCATCATGAAGGAAGAAATCTCAGCAATTAAGCAGAACTGCAAACTTCCTAAAGGTCTGTAGGGAGCTTAAATTATCCAGTCTTACTCACGTGAGTCAGTGTTGTTGAAATGGTGTGACTTTACAACCACTTGGAAAAAAAGTGAATTTAAAGTGTTTTTTAGCTGGAATCTGTGCTTCCTCTTTCTGGAAGTGCTACTGAATAATTTATATATATTCACTAAGACCATTGCCACGAACTAGTGCAGGATGTATCCATACTGTGTAAAACCAAAGGGATCTGAAGGAGATGTTTTTCTATAAAGGATTTTAATAAGAGCTGTGATCGTTCTGCTCCTTAGCTTGGAATTGTGCCTACAGCCTGCCTCAACCCGTGTTATACAAATATGTTACACAGTACCATCATAGGTGCAGCTTGCCTGAAGTGTGTCCAGAGAAGGGCTACAAAGCTGTGAGGGATCTGAAGCATAAGTCTTATGAGGAGCAGCTGAGGGAGCTGGGATTGTTCAGTCTGGAGAAGAGGAGGCTCAGGGGAGACCTCATTGCACTCTACAGCTCCCTGGGAAGAGACTGTGGCGAGGTGGGATTCGGCCTCTTCTCCCACATAACTGTGATAGGACGAGAAGGAATGGCCTCAAGTGTCACCAGGGGAGATTCAGGGACTGCTTAAGGAGATGGTGGAGTCAACATCCCTGAAGGTTTTCAAGGCATGTGTAGATGTGGCACGGATGGACATGGTTAGTGGGCATGGCGGTGATGGGCTGACAGTTGGATTAGATGATCTCAAAGGTCTTCTCCAACCTTGTCAATTCTTTGATCCTATGATTTCATGATGTTCTTGCTTAAAATTTCGCTATTGCTGAAACAAAGCAAAAGTCTGGTGTGCAATATGTATGCTTCCCAAAAAGCTAAAACAGGTAGGTAAGGTCACATGTTTTTCTGTTTCTTTCCTCTTTTTGTATTCTTTTTGATCACTTCAGGATTTCAAAAATAAAATACAATAAAATGAGATGCTGTTGGGGAGGACCTCTTCTGTCTGCAATTTGTAACCCTATTTATGGCTGTCATGCAAGGCAGAGCAGCAGATGAAGTGGTGCTATGAGAGATAGGGGGAGAAAGCTGGTAACTGAGGCAGGAGGAGAATTTTCAGATCTGATGGGGTTAAAATTATTGATGGGATGTAAATGATGTTTCATTTTTACTTCTAAAATTAATTTTATAGCATTCAAGTGAGGGGTAATGACTGACTAATGCTTTGTAAGAAGGATGTTTTTGTAGAAGATATTTTCTTGGAAATAAACCACATAATGATGTTAGGATGTATTTTGAGACGTTCAGTGTGTGATCTTTAAAAAACATAGAGCTGCATGTTTGGCATCAGAACAACAGGGAAGAGTAGTGGTGCCCAGTGTGACTGTCCACCCCTCATTTGATTTCCAGCTTTCATGTCTTGTTGCTTTGTTCACTGTTGTACTGGGGAGCTGTAGGCCCTCTTCCTAAATGGCAGAAGTGGAAAAAGCAGTGGGATCTGAATATCTCTGCTCCGTTTGAAACACCTCTTCATCCCTGGGGTGCTGCATTCCTCATATTTGCTCTGTGAAAAATAAGTAGTTTAAATTAGAAGTGGAGGGAAGAAAGAGAAGAAAATCCTCTGAGACCACCCAGCCTTACTAATAATTTTCAAAACCTAGTTCAGTTGAAAACTTCTGCTTTCCAGAGGACCTTATAAGAGGAGTCTTTGATGATATATATATGTGTTTTCTTTTTTTTTTGTATCTGTCTTAACTCTGGTTTGTTTGTCTTCTCTTTTCTCCTAGTGGAGTTTTTATACTGTGATTTGGCTTCCATGAAGTCTATTCGGCAATTTGTGCAGCAGTTTAGAGCAAAGAATTGTCCAGTCCATGTGCTGGTGAATAATGGTGAGTTCCATTTCCTCTTTACATATATGCATAGGGGAATGTGGCAAACAGGCGTCTCTCCTATCACTTCACATTTCAGATCGATTGCCAGAACCAGACAGCCGGTTACAGAATGGCTGCATTAGCTGGGATGTCCTTCTAGGAGTTAAACTGCAGTGTATGACTGAGCATCAGCTGAGCAGGTTGAGCACCTGGGTGCCACCTCTGCTTGTGATGTTATCACAGGCCTTGCTGCTTGCTGTGTTTCTTAGCTTTCCAGCATTCATGCAGTGGCAACAGAATCTGATCTTCCCTTAAAATGAAGTGAAACGAAGCAAAGCAAAGAAAAACTGGACTTCATGGTTGAAGAAAAACAGCCTTTTCACCTTTGGATCTTCAGTCCCTTTATGTTTTCCCTGTATGAACACATGTGTTTACTGTTTTTGTATGGTGAACTGGGGTCAATCTATTTAAAATATCATCTAGTAAAGAATCCAGAGACCTCAGAGCATTAACTGCTTAGATCAAGCTGCTGCTGGAAGGTTGTCCATCAAGTTGCATCCTCAGTGGTCACAGAACAAATTAAAAGGCTGATATTTATCTTGAAGTCATACAATTATCAAATGAATCTCATTACTCTTAGGCATTTAAGCTTTGTTATGCAAATACTTGCCATCTAATTATTCTTTATAGCCACAATATTTTTTGGAAACTAGCCCATACAGTAATTTTCTTCCAAAGCCCGGTATGTCTAATGTGCACTTTCCTAAAGGGGAATTTTCTCCTATGTGTTTAAATAGGGAAAAAACCTGCCAGCAACAGTTTAGGCTTCTTTTAGAAGCTTTCTGCTGTTATATGCCACTGCTCTTGTTTTCCTGATTATTTGCATGTGTTTTTATTAAGGCATCCAAAAGAACACTTTCTTTTTCCTTGTGCACCCTTCAGTCCAGGTGAGGGCAAACGTGCTGCAGATAAATGATTTTGTTACATTTGTTGATGCCTCATATAGTTCTCAATAAGGCAACTATTGCAATAAAAATTCAAGAATATTTTATTTCATGATTGATGTGAAACATTTATGAAATGTTCAAAGAAGTGTTCATTTTTATGTCATTAACAAAAAAAAGCCTATCATTTTTATTTTAATTGTGAAGTACTTAATAGTAATGGATATCTAATCCTGCCTACACAATCTCCCTTGTTGTACTTGCGTTCTTTTAAAGATGCACAGTGCAGGCTGTCACACAGATAGGAACAAAACTGCATCTTGAACACATATAATTTTGTGGAACAAAAGTTTTTGTGATCTTTGAGGGCAGCCCCTAGCCTCCATTAGTTTCCCACCAGAGCAAGGATAGGGCTTTGCTATGGGGCTTGGGGACAACTTGGGAGAAGTGATGGGCCTAAAATAACATCATGGATGGAAATCCTTCTGAAGCAAAGGGCTGGGTTCTGCCCCAGCTGCTGCTGAAGCGGGAAGGATAAAATTGCAGTTAAATGAATCTTCTTGGTCAAGAAACTAATTTAGATAAAAATAGGTCTCATAATATGCTTAGTATAAGACCAAAGACCCAAAGCTTCTTTTGGGAAGGAGGCTTGAAACAAATGTTTTTTCTGAATTATACTCTTTAGCAGGGTCTGCTGTGATAGGACAAAGGGAAATGGTTTCTAAAACAGAGGGTACTTAGATTGGATATAAAAGTTTATTTATGATAAGAATGGTGAGGCCCTGGAACAAGTTGCCCAGAGAGGTGGTGATTCCTTGTTCCTGGAGACATTCAAGGTCAGGCTGTGCAGAACTCTGAACACCCTGATGTATCTGTAGATGTCCCTGTTTGTTGCAGGGGAGTTGGACTAGGTGACCTTTAAAGATCTCATCCAACTCGAACAATTCTAGGATTCTGTGGTTTTTGTGACCTATTGGAAAGACGTTATTTAATTTACTCCTGGTTAAAAACAGAGTTTGAAAGGAATTCAATTGTTAAAAGAAAAAAAAAATCTTATTAGAAGCGAGACTGAAATGAATGGTCTGACCCTGCTATTTACTCAGACTTTAACAGAATCAAGGAAGTGATCCCGTTCAAAGCCTCTGTAAAGACTCCCTTACAATTAAGTTGGTTTCAGACCATTACTTGGCACATCACCATCCTCTACTTCTAAAAGTTCTTTTCCCCATTTTATGGTTGTTCTTGTTTGCTCTTGTAAATAATCTGTAGCATTCCATTTTGTTCCTAGTGTTAAGGTGAAAGTCCATGAGTTCTCAAGGTATATATCAGGGGAAAAAAAAAATAAAAATTGAATGGGGAAGCAATGGCCTGAAGCTAAAACCTTTGCATCTTGTCTTGACTTTCCATCAGTACTGAGCACATTTGAGAAAAATGCTGATATTTGGGCTAATTTGTAGTCTTCTTCTTGTCACTTCTCTTTTATTCACCTTCTTCACTGTTATGCAGTGCATGGAGGAAGGAGATTCAGTTCATCGTGGGCTGCAGAGCTAGAGGCGCTACCCACTCAAAAAACTCATTGCAGTCACCAGCTCCACTGCCTCTGTTGCACAATCCTCTAGAAACAAGTCTGGGTCCCTGGGAGGTCCCTGGCTTGCAGCAGCTTTTTTTATACAGACAAATACGTTTTCTGTATGAAAACTTCGTCAATAGCAAGGCGATTGGCATGGCTACTGTATGACTTAGAGGAATTCCCAAAAAGACCTGATGGATTTTCTTATGTTTCAATGCATGCACCTAGAATTGTAGGCTTCTTAGTATCATGTAGTAGTTTGTTATTTGTTACCAATCTTGAAGCTCTAGCATTCTTGATTTGAGGAATATTTGCTTTCTAGTGTATGAAGTAGAGCCTTCAGAGCCAAACACCTATGATTTTTAGGCAATCATATACTTTTAAGAGCCTGACCCAAAGTCTGTTGGGCCTGATAGAAAGTTTATATTAGGTTTTGAAAATGGAGTTTGTGTGGACTCCATGATTTCTGAATCACACCATTGGAAATCTAACAAATATGTTCCTCTCTGTTTTCACGGGACATAGAATTCTATTATCAAAGACTGTATTCTTTTATTATTTTTAATGTAAAAACAACATGAAGTGTTACACTGCATTTCTTTTCACAACAAATGAGTGGTATTTAGTTGCTTTAAGTTAAAGTCTTTTATTGATTTATATACTCATCTCTTTATATTAGTGATCTGTCCACATGATATATCCATGAATATTTATACTTTCTTCTTGTGACAGCATATGATATTTCATGTGGGCTTTTGTGAGCCTAATAAAAACACAGTCATTTCAAGATGAACTGAGGAAGGTTCTAATGTTATGCAATAAAGCAAACTATGTAATGAACATTGAAATATTATTAAATATGGGTGATTTGGAATGAATTGCCATGTTAGGTAAATTATCAGTACTACATGATGGAATTCTGCAATTTCTGAGGTTGCTGATGGTTTAAAAAAGAGAAGTGTATATGCTTTCCATCACTTGCTTGGCTCAAGATGTAGTTGGAAATTAATTTAATGCCAGACTCCTGTGTTGCAAAATATCCTCCCAGAGCAAGGCACTCAGATCCCACAAGAACTTCAGTAAGGTTTAGGTATCCAACTGCTCCAGGCATTTTGAGAAGTCTAACGTGAACATACAGGGCTTTCCAAGGGGAGATTCATGCACTGCAGTCGCCTCTTCTCTTTTTGTTATAGTTGATTTTAGCATAGACATTTAACTTTCTAATTTCTAATTTGAAAGGAAAAATTTGGTCGAATGCACGCAGGATTTCAGCTGACAAATAAAAGCCTGCTGTTCCATTGCTTTGGTTTTCTGCATCAGTAATGTGCATGCTCAGCTCTTGTTTTTTTTAAGTAAACAAAACACGTTAAAGATGCAATTATGGTATTGCATAAACATACTTTAAAAAACAAAATGTGCTAGTGGTAAAAAGGGAACAATTCTTGTAACACCAAAATATAATGCATTTTCTTGGGGGGCGGGGGGAAAGAAAAACATGAAAAAATGGTTAGCCAAATATCTACAGAAGGGTGGATACAGTACAACCAGGTTAGAAAACTTTACCTGACAGAAAGTCAGCACAATGCATCTGCTAGTCCATTCATTTGCAATTGGAGTCGATTTATTTATTTATTTGTTTGTTTCTCCTTGTAAGGAACATTTAGCATATTAGAGCATTGCAGTAATGTAATCACTTACTGCAATCATTAAGACAGTATTGGTGTTAGGATTTATTGAAAAGACTTCTTTCTACATGAGGCTGCAAAAGGAACAGATGTAAACACTGTGTAAAATTCCATAAGCAGTAGTCACTGATCCACGTGAGAGATAGTTTTTCTAAATGGGATCCATCATTTTTTACTGTGTGCTAGAAGAGTTTCCAGATGTCCTTCAGATAATGCTTATCCTTATGTGTTCTTTGCAGTACTTAATGACCTTAAAACCATGTGAGCTAATATCAAAATCACATCTTTAGCGACAGCAGTATAGCTTCAGATACCAAACACAACGTTGTCTAATTCATTAAAAATGACATAGCAACTGCCTTCTCTGTAGCTGTTTACCAAATAGTTCGTAATTTTTCCTACAGAATAGAAACAGACTAAAATACGTCTACATTAAATGTCTTGGCATGTATGCAAACATGAAAAAAAATCAGAGATTTCAGTATATTGTTAGCTAGCATTAGGCAGATTACATTTAATACATTTTGGTCTGAAGGCAATTTAAAATCGATAATTCTGAACTAGTGAATAATTCAGAGGTTCATAATCCATAATTTGTTGATCATCTGAGAAATCTCAGTCTCTTGACAGAATGCATATGTCTCTATAATCTTCCCTCTTTAGTGTCTGCTGAAGAGTGAAAGCTGTATCTGTAGGTAAACCGGCTGAAATACCGATATATTCCTTTGTGCTACCTACCCGCAGTTGAGTCATGTGGAGTGTGGGCACAGTCCCTTGCATTGATCCATTTGCATGGAGAAGTCCCATGGGTGCTGTCGTGGTTGATCACATGTAAAATTATTCTTATGACTGAGTATCTGTAAGAACAAATCTTAAGAATAAATGTGAGATTTGAGAGTTAGGAACAAGGGAATATAATAAAAGTAAGCAGTTTTATAGGTTCTTACTTACTTACAGGTGTTTTGGATTGGTTAGGTTTAAATATAATTACTCACGTTATAGCAGTGGGATCCGGAAAAGATCCTGTCCCACTGGATTAGGTAGGAGCCAGCTCCCCTCTCTGTAGCAGTTGGAGGCTGCTAGGACTATAAAATGAAGAGAAGAGAAACCAACCCAGAGAAGTGGAAAATCACTGGGGAACTTTCCCTGAGGGAAGGTTAGTGAGGAGGATTGCTGTTGACTCCAACGGAACTTGGATTTCACCAGAAATAATGCTTTTCCTCCAGTCATACAAGAGGCTATGGGGAACTCAGGAACTGGTCTCACATGAATCTTATTCTAGTGTCTTGATTTCAGCGTCGTTTGTCATCTGTATGCTGCCTTGAAGACAAATTAGAGCAATATTTAATTGAAGATGAGGTGAAAGATGAGAGAGAGGACAGGCAGGGAGAACAGGGAGAAGTAGAGGGGAATAAGCTGAAAGACAGCTGGTCCTTTGCCTGTATGTGTTGGATGACAGTAGACATGGGAGATGTTTAGAGCTGGAAAAGGTCATTTGAATTTGATATAAAATGAATTTCCCACAGATGATGGGAAAAACCAGAGGAGTCATAAAAACAGTGACATACAATAACAATTTGTTCTAGAAGCAGGTGGGTTTTTGAAGAAGAAGTAGCTCAGTGTAAGACTGATGACATTTAGTGAGATTTCTCAGCAGTGGCATCTTTATTAGAGAGATGACTGGAAATTATGGGGAGATTTACTAATAACACTACACTTTACAGGTGTTAGCTGCCTTGGGTACTGGATGCAGCTTGCTTGGGCACGTGTCACATCACTGTGCTCTTTCTGACAGTACCCAGCCCAGCTGGCCCAGAGCCACCTAGAGTCACTCTATGCTCACATCTACTTTGTGCCCAGATTTTTAGCCACAGTCATCAGTTAGAGCTTTTGTTGTACTTGGATAGCATTGCTGTCTGCCACAACGATACGTATCCTATATAAAGATATCAGATTTCTCATCAAAGGTTTATTTTTTATTTGAATTACTAATATGTCAGAAGAGCACCTTTGGGTTACTTCCGATTGTCAGTCTGTAAGGATTTCATTCATTAAAATCTTGACTTTTGTTTGATGTTATCTCTGTCTTTCTAGTTATTTCCAAAGCTTTTTCTGTGTCTGGGATATCAAACGTTTTGTGAAAAAGGAAATATCTCAGGCTCCATATGCTGCAGGTTCTTGACCCACTTGCTTTTATGTCCTGAATACATTTTTTTTTTTTATATCAGCAGAAGACAGATACAAAATGCAGCTATTGATGGATTAGGAAACCCAACTGGTTCTGCTTAAGTGTTGGGGACATTTGCCACTGGCTTTTCTGAGAGGCAGAAATGAGCCATGGTTTATTCTAACCTAATCTTTTCATAGCTTTTGGGTAATCTGTTTTTTATACAAAATGCAAAACAAGGTGTTTTAATTCTAGGAGAACTTTCTGTTGAATGAAAAACTACAATTGACTTTCCTATTTTCAGGCTGTGAGGGGGATAACTTTTTATTTTTTAAATTGATATATCTTCTGGGGAACTAGTGTACGTTCTTGTATATTAACCATGTTGTAGCATGACACTGAATCCTCAGTGAATCTGAGGTCTTACAGACAGTTTTCTGCTGAACCCCATGAAGTTTGAGTTTTTGTTCTTATCATCCTTGAATAGGGACTATCATCTTCTAGAATCATAGAATCAAAGAATCACAGAATGGCCTGGGTTGAAAAGAACCACAATGATAGTTCAATTTCAACCCCCCTGCTATGTGCAGGGTCACCAACCACCAAACCAGGCTGCCAGAGCCACATCCGGTCTGGCCTTGAATGCCTTCAGGGATGGGGCATCCACAACCTCCTTAGGCAATCTGTTCCAGTGCGTCTGTGTGAAAAACTTCCTCCTAATATCTAACCCAAACCTCCCCTGTCTCTGTTTAAAACCATTCCCCATTGTCCTATCACTACCCACCCTCATAAACAGCCGTTCCCCCTCCTGTTTATGCGCTCCCTTCAAGTACTGGAAGGCCATAATGAGTTCTCTCCAGAGCCTTCTCTTCTCCAAGCTGAACAATACTAGTTCCCTCAGTCTTTCTTCACAGAAGAGGTGCTCTAGCCCTCTGATCATCTTAATGGCCCTCCTCAGGACTGCAATTTTCTGGTTTTTTTGTTTTGTTTTGTTTGTTTTGTTTTGTTTTGTTTTGTTTTTTCCTTCGATGAGCGATAAACTAAAAACTTGCCTTTTCTGGAAATATGCAATCAGTTAACTCTATTGGCACAACCAATACAGTCCACTTTTGGCTTGTATGTGAGTGCATGAGCACTATCAGCAGGCACTTCTCATTCTGCAGTTCCTCACCAGTTAGACTGACTTCTAATGTTTAGACTAAAAGTTTTGATGCCAGTTATTTGCCTTAGGCTGATTCATTTAATATTTGTAATGCTAGATAAAAGAGTCTGTTACCAGATAAAAGCAAGAAAAAACATTTTTTTTTTTTTTAATGATATCAAAACTGATGGCAAGTTTTATTATAAAAACTCTTCAGATGTTATCATATTTTGGAATTGGGACTTGATTACTTGCAAGTTGCTGCCTTTGTGTCAGAGATGAATGAACTTTTTACTAACACTGCATGAAGACAGAAGCATGTTAAGCGTTCCAGTGTGAAAACCATCTTTCACATTCTAACAGCTAAATATTATGCCTGTACCAAGCATGCCCTGACTCAGGACTGAGCAGGTCTTGCCTTGATTCGTAGCTGAGGCACGGCTGTGGAGATGGGAGGTGACTGCAGCACACTCCAAACCTAAATGTCTCACAGACATGGTTGATGAGCTGCTGTAGTTGGTGATCTGAAGTTGCTGATGTGTCTCTCTGCACATTATGGCTGCTGCATGTTTAGATGTAAGAACAAAACCAGTGGTATGGAAAAGGGAGAAGATCAGATGGGTCAAGGCTATAACTTGGAAGAGAGATTTACACAAGAAGCCAGAGTGTGGAGAAGTGAACAAGAAGACTGTCAGCTGAGGATTTGAGGGTGAATCAGCAGTGAATAAACCTGCTTTCAGGTATCCAGTCCACTCCCGCCTATGTCCATGCATGCACAAGACTATACGTCCCACCACTGAGGACAGATAGATGTCCTGGTGTCTGAGGGTCAGGGCCCCTGGTGTGGACTCTAGATGCCACCTAGTTCATTATGATACAGCATAAAACTTAGATAGTAGTGTTTATTCCATTATAGCTTATTTAGAAGAGAAGTAGACTGTGGTGATGTATAGCTAGACAGATATATTGGTAGGACTGAAAAATACAAAAACTGTTTGTAGAAAAGGCTTTGCTCTTTCATTTGGAGTTACGCTTTCTCTTCCTTTTTCCCCTTGGGAATGTGTCTCCTGCAAACAGCAAGAATTAGGTAAATGTGGTTATGTAGGTTCTTCTCCTGCTGTGAAGGCATCATTCATGCAACTGACCTTTTGTACTGCTGGCCAGCCATCCGGGTTGCCAGAAATAACAGGCCAGCATGTGGGGACTCTGCCTTCAAATGAAGCTCCGTGAGCTGTCTAGGAAGAAAGGCATTCTGATATGCATCTGGAAGAGAGATTGAAAACCTGTTATCTTTCATTTATTTTAAGTGTTTTTGATAGAAGTAGCTTTAAAACCTCCAAGTAGCTCACTATAAATAAATCTTCACAAATGGAATACTTGTATTTTTGAATCTATAATACAGTTGAAGGATGTTTTGTGCAGCTGGAGATACAGGAATTACAGCAGTGTTTACCTTCATCTGCAGCACAGGCAAGCATGATACAAATCTTCTTATATAGTCCAATAAAAATGTGGTTTTCCTGGGAAGTAATGCTTTCATCTCTCATAAACTTTTACTTTTTAGATTCATTATACTGCTAAAGTCACATAAGACTAGGTCATTGATGGATCCCAGATAGCTTCACTGGAAATTTTTATAGGCAGTCAGGATAGATGAATGATTGCAAAGACAGGTCTCTTGACTTATATTCATTCTTTGAGAAAAAATGTCCTCTGTTCTCTGCTGCCCACTCATTTGAATTAAATATTAGGGTTTTGTTTTTTTTAATGTTATAGGTAATTCATTACAATTACAGTACATAAATAACTGTGGCACACTGGAATGTATTACTTTGGAATAAGAACAGTCACTCAGCGTAGTTGCCCAATCACACATCAATGTGTCATTGTGGCAGTTTTCTACAGGCATACTGTCAGCCTCTTTCCTGAACATTTCAATAACAGCTCATTAATGTCATCAATAACAGCAAAGCAAAAGCTCATTCTCAGCTTTCTTAGTAATTCATTTCCTAATGCCATGCTCGTATCAGTGACACTTTTCTTTTGTCTGAAAACAACCTGACTAAATCTGAGGAAAGAATATAAAGGAAAGTTATATCAGAACGGAGGTGTTGGATGTTAATGGCCTACATTCTGACTCTTCAAACTTTACACACGCTCCAAAAAACTAAGGAGACTGACTTATGTTAGTTAAGATCAGACCAGTATTTGATAGTGTTCTGCACTGGAAGAATAAGCAAAATCATTCTTAGTTCATAGTGAATAGGTAAGATGGAAAAAAAAGAAGAAAAATACATATAAAATAGTATTGGATTAATTTAAAGAATTAAAAATAGTGGCAGCTTTCATTCTTTGAATTACCTTTCAGGCCCTTGAGTAAAGCTGATGACATTTCTGGACAAAGGATACATTACCATCCCACTTTTGGTATCTGCTGAATGTTAAGTCGTTAATAATTTAAAAATAAAATAAAATAAAATAAAATAAAATAAAATAAAATAAAATAAAATAAGAAGAATGTTTTTAGCTGCCCTTAGGTCTTTCCTTGTGTCAGAAAAGCAGCCAAGTTCAGTTTTCTGTTAAGTATTGCTTTGCATGCTCACTCTTGGTGAATTCAAATGGCTTCTCCCCAAGTGAGAGAAAGTGCCTTCATATTTCAGAGCATCATTTTTTGAAAGCCTTGATATGAACCACATCAAAGATGCTTTAAAAAATCTCTGTCTTTCAAAGATTTTATTAGATAAACAGTATCTGATGAGTTCTTGAAGAGAAAAGGGGGATTGTACCAGCAGCAAACCCAAGCGAGCGTGGTTGTGCTTGCTCAAGCACTTGACCACATTTCTGCACAGGGGAGTCAGTGCAGAGTAGAGCCAGTGGGAGCAATGGTGGCCTGCACAGCCACTGCTTGCTGGCTGTGACTTGCACCATGGCAAGTTTAGGTCAGACATTAGGAACAACTTCTCAAAAAAAGTGGTGCTGCAGTGGCACAGGCTGCCCAGGGAGGTGGTGGAGTCACCGTCCCTCGAGGTGTTCAAAAACTGTGTAGATGTGGCACTGAAGGATGCTGTTAGTGGTGCGGGGTTGATGGTTGGACTAGGTGATCTCGAAGGTCTTATCCAACCTTAGTGATTCTATGATTCTGTTGTGCAGCTGAATAGCTGCAGAACTTCTCTCTGGACAAATTCCTCTATCCTTCTGTCCGACTGCCAGTAGGGATGTATATGTTTACAGGGGGGCCTTATGGTGACCCAAAGCTCATGGAGAACAAGAGGCAGCATTTGGGGATCACATCTGCTTTGCTGTGCAAAGGCTGCTTCTTGTTCTTTTCGTGGACTTCCATTTGATCTGTGTTGATGCTAATATACATCTTGCAAACTGTTTCCCCCCTCCTTTCCCAAGTTTTAGAGCTTTGGAAGGCAGGATGAACCCCAGAGAGATGCAAATACTTTCCTTTTACCAGCGCCAGTACTCACTGTTGCAGTGCTGCTGCCATCCAGCCTCCAGCAGCTCATGCCAAACTCCATCTCTGCTAAAACTCTCACTGCAGCCAGCTGAGACTTTGGTTCCCTCCCAGCCTTTCCCTCCTTTCCACATCCCAGAAAAAAAGGACAGCTCCAAGTTCCAACAGAGCTTGTCTCAGTTCATGTTCATCCGTAACCTTCACATCAGTGTTTAGTCCAGGCCTCTGTTCCAAATGCCATCGTATGCTACATGTGCAGGTTTTGGAGGAAAAGGAAGTGCTTTTTGTTCTACAGCTATGTGAGCAGTTGCAGTATGCATCAGAATAAGTGCTTCCGAGGAATGAGAATACAACGGGACACCCAGACAGACAGCCTCTAATTTGTGTCTCTCCATTATTAAAGATGAGATTTGTCATGCAGAGACACCGCATCCGGTGACTGGGTTTTCCCATCATTCTTAGGGACCTGGGAAAGTGGCTGTGATGACAGAGATAACACTAGTCAGAGCTTGCATCGAGGCCAGGCGTGTAATCTGCACTGTGTTTCTCTCATTCATTTCATCAGCCAGCAGAGTAAAGAAACGGCTTTGTTCATATGTGCTGTCTCGCACCCAAACATTTCACTTGTTCTCTTTCCATTCTGGCCCTGTATTTTCTCCCTTCCTCTCACTCACTCGCTCTTGTTTCTCCAGTTGTCTTTTGCAACTGGAAACTCATCCTTCCTCACTTGCGTTTTCTTTTTCATCTTCTATGTTTTATGCATTTTTTTAATGTCCTTTCACTGTTTATTTTTCCCCATCTTTCATGCTCATTCTCTCCCCTGACAATATAATGCAACACAACACCATGGCTAATCTCCACTCCTACAAAATATTCTTCTTTTGCTCTGGACTGCACTTCCTCACAGTGCCAGCAATTTCTGACGTGTACCCATTAAGCAGCTGGCAGTCCATAGTTGAATCTACAGGTGAAACTATAGGTATTAACTATGCTAAAGAGATCTTGAAAGTATAACCTGTTCAACCTGAGCCACAATGGCAAAGCAAAGTTGATGTCTGATGGTTGGATCCTTTTAAAGAAGGAGAGATACAGGCAGACAGCATGACTAATTTTAAGAAGGAACTTACTATGCCATCATTGGTCTGATGTCAATCAATTGTAAGTTATAGGTTTTTAATGGGAAGGCGAAGTAGTGTGAAGATGAAGCTGAGATCCTTTTACGTCTGTGGGCCATTCTGCTGTATCACAGTCATGTACATTAGCGAGAAGATAAACGGCCTGCAACATTATTCTCTATGAACCACGTGTATCTGCATTTAAATTACAGAAGTCAGGTCCACTCGCGTGATAATTAAATTTTAATAAAATAAGAATAATTTATAACATTAAAATCCACTTTGTAAGCAAGCGAGATAGCTACCCCCCACACAGCTTCAGTACGTGGTACAGTTCACACATTAGCTCGAGATTTTCTACAAAGTGCTGAAATCAGCATCGCATGTGAGGGATGTGGATGCTTATTTTAAGCACTGAGTTAGAAAATTGTGGTTTCTAGAAATATATGCAAAACTATTGCCAAAATAAGCATTCAGAAAGTTGTTTCAATATGCAGCTGCATATAAACACAGTAATTAATATATACTGGGTAAATTTACAACATCTTTTCTCACTCACAGCAGTGAGACTGAAGTTGCAGATTTCAGTCAAAGACTGAAGAGATCTTTAAACTGCAGCCAGCGCTCAGCAGAAAGCTGTCTGGGAGAGCAGACCTGCTGCTTGGCTTGGTCTCATCCTCTGAGCCCTTTGATGGAGGGAGTGTTGTTGGGATCAACCTACTTTTCTGGGTGGAATGATTACTGTTGCAGACTTGCAGTGCTGAAGTCTGGCATGCCAGCAGAGGGTTAAATCAGCTTTTAATGTTTTCAGGACACATTCACACCTTTCATTTATCCCTACATTCTTGAAGGTAGGGAGGAAGTGAGCCGTTGTACCCGATTTCTGGCTAAAGGAATTCAAGTGGGGATTTGGACATCTTTCTCAGCAGAAATCAGTCAGTGTCAGCTCTACACCTCACATGCCATCAGCAGTCTTTCACTGCTCTAAAAGCTGTGTTTATCCTGTGCCGCAGGAGATCCCTGCTCCTTCTGTCTAGTTTCTCCTCTGAAATAAATCAACCGTTTTTCCCTCTCTCCTCCAGCTGGGGTGATGCTGGTCCCTGAAAGGCAGACAGAGGATGGGTTTGAGGAGCACTTCGGCTTGAACTACTTGGGACACTTCCTGCTGACTAACCTCCTCTTGGATACGCTGAAGCAATCAGGAACGCACAGTCACAGCGCTAGGATCGTCACTGTCTCATCAGCCACCCATTATGTAGGCAAATTGCACCTGGACGACTTACAAAGCAGGTACCAATCCATGTTGGGTACTCATTGATTTGCAGGAAGAGTGTGCAGGTTAAATTGTGGGTGTTTAGCACTGACTTTTTTTGTTTTGTTTTGCTTTTAATTAACAGTGCTTCTCAAGCAATTGCTTACAAGTTGAGCAAAGCTTGCAGTCTCTTATTACGAGTCTTGAAACCTTGCACTGCATCAATGGCCGTGGTGCAATCTGGATATCTCACTGACTAATCGTGAAGGCGGAAAAAGTGGGATGTTTTAAAATGGCAGGGGTGAATGCTAACAGGCTTCACCATCATGGGATTTCTCTCCTGGACTGAGCAGGTGCAGAACCTTCATTCTGACCCCAGAAGGGTACAGGCAGATGCCTGTGGCTGCCCACCTGGGGCTGACTGAGTGTGGGGCTGTGAGAGAGCCTGGCTTTGGCAGGGCTGCCTGGCTACACCCACCTGCCTGCCTTGCGGCTTCCCCCAGTCCACATCCTGTCTGCCACTTCTTCCTGCTGGGCATCCCTGCCAGCTGGCACCTGATGCATCCCGCTCCATCCTCACATCTCTTGCTTGTCATCTCCTGGTGCCCCTCCTGGTCACCCTTCTCCAGCCTCCCCCACCATCCTCCTCAGCCCTCACAAGCTGGCTGAGGTGAGGCACTGCAGATGCTCTAGGTGCCCCTGATCATTGCAAGAGAACTGAAGTACATGGCATTTAAAGATTCCTTCTGGCTCACAGGATTCTATGTCCAAGCCCTGCTTCATGCCTGTGTCACCCTTTGCCCTTCCCTGAGGGAACAGAGAACAGGGAGGTCATTGGGATCCCAGCACTTTGCTTGTGGCCTAGCAAGGTCCACAATGCTGAACGGCTATATTTTTCCCAGTCACTTGCATGTAGGGAAACTGTGAGGTAGTATCTATGGGATGCTGGTAACGTGAGGAAGGCATCAAATTATGTGGTACATATCTCTGTGCAGAATTATTTAACAGACTAAGGAATGAGCAGGATAACTGAAATGATACATGTTATGATTGCCGCATGCAGTCACATGTGGAAGTGATTTGCTAATCTGACCAGATCTCTCTTCTGAGTTGCTGCTTGTACAAAGGGACCCTAGATTTTGCCTCATCTCCCTGCAGAAATTCTGTCTCAGTCCTTTGACAAGGACTTCAGCAAGACTGTAGAGGTACCTGGTCTGAGGTTTCATTTTAGAACAAAGACAGGAATTAGAGGGTCAGGCTGTTTTCACTGCACACATTTTACATACGAATGCTGCATTAAGCATGTCAAACTTTGTGTTAGACTTCTGATTACATACTACAGCATCAGTTTTATTACAAGAACATCTCTTAAACTCTGCAGGGTTGTAGCAGTTTAATCTCTTGCTTGTAAAGCAGCTGCAGGAAATTATCCTTACTCTTCACTTGATGTATATATTTATCATTTCTGATGTGCATGTGTTGAACAGAACCATGCAAGGGGACTAAGGGGGAGTGTAATTAGTATCTCTTTGGGGTAAAGTGCAGAATGCAAAATTAAATGTGGTTGTTCCATGGCTCTAGATAACAGTTGTTTCTCTTATTATAGCAAAGCCTTGTACTGTGCCTCTTTAGACTAGGATCATCCTTATCTGTGATTCATATTTATTAACTCATATTATAAAGGAACCAGAGATGTTTTAATTAGAAAAACTCAGGCAAAGCATGAACATGATCAATCTTAGGAAAAGAAAAAATATATATATGCACCAGTGAGACTTGCAGCTTTTGTGCCAAATCCTTCCCTTCTGAATTTCAGACACAGAGGAGGACAGACTCTGGCTAATTTTGTGCTCCCCTTCCCATGTGCGTGAATTCAGTGCATTGAGGGAGGCAGCAATACCTGCTCCCCCAGGCATCAGGCATTTCTGTAGCTTCCAGAAAGGACTGTGAATTCAGCTCCAAACCTCTTCTTTGCTCAGGTGGAAGAAGATACTCCTGTTGTTTTTAACCTAGCTGTTGATATGTCCCTCTGTGGGTGAATAGCTTGCTACCTCCTAAGTGGTCCTGCTGCACTCATTGAGATTGCTGGTGCAGTCAGGTACATGTCTACAGAATGAGTGAGTGTTTTGGCTGCTCTGGAGTGCTGTTGTAGGGTGCCAAGGCATTGCTGATACTTTGAAGCCTTAAAGACGCCTTGCTATTTAGAATAGCATTTAGAAACACTAATGGATGCTGTAAGGACGTCCATGGCAAGCATTGTGATGTGACAGCATCCCATGGACTGACGCGGTTTTCCAGTCCATGTGCACCCCTCATTTTTGTATCCTTTTAAATGCAAAATCTTCCTTAAAAAAACATGTACTGGCTTTTCCTTATCTTGACTTGTACTTATTGGCTGTAGTTCATTTCGTAACTTGGGTCTATGTTCCTTGATTGATGGGGAGTCCTAACCTTGCAGGAAGGCAGCCAAACAATTTGGAGTCATTTATTCACATTGAAGACAGGGAGCTATATTCTGTGTTGGAGAAATTACCAGTGGCAGCAGACTGAATTGTTTACCATACTCTTGTCCCATTATTTCTAGATTTTGGTTGGGCTACTGTCCCAACTGGAGGTGAGTAATAGTGGTGGAGGTGGAATCTATCCATCACATGGCAGAGAAGGAAAGGCAGAAGGACTTTTAACATGAAGGAGAAAGTAGACCGTGGTGCAGTTCTCTGTTTTTACCACAGATTTTTCTGTGCAGTCGTTCTCCCTCTCAGGAGACTCTGGGTTGACAGTCAGTTGTGGCCATTGTTCCCAGCTTGCTTTGCTTTTTCTTGCTGCTCAGAATTCTGGTCTGAAGCCAGAAGTCATCTGTATCACAGTAACCACAGGGCCACATCAAAACAAATAATTGTCAAAACGTCTTAACCGGGAACAGCATTAAAGTCAGCCTTTGCTATTCTGTTCCATGTTTCCTCTTTGGTTTGTGTTCTGCCATCTTACCAGTCTCATTTATCCTGTGTTTTCTCTTTTCATCTCCTTTTCGGTGGGAATGCTATTTTAAGTGTTCACATATTTCCTTGCTTACTGAAGTATTTTTCTTCTTTTCTTATCTCTCTTTGGGCTTGCCTGCTTGATTTCTGAGTTTGCAGTTTCACTTTCACCTGTATCTTTGCAGCTTTTTTTCTCTCCATTTACTTTTCCCTCTCTGTCTCATCTTTTTCTCTTCCTTCTTCATCTTATTTCTGCTCAACAGATCATTTACGACTCTCTATTTCTTTTCTGCTTATCTTCTCCCCCCCAACTCCAGTCCTGTTTCTCCCGTGTCATTTTCTCTCCTTCCCACCCACCCTCTTCCCACACACGCCAGTGAAAGAGACACAGCATGGGTACATCAAGGCAGGACAGAGCTTGTTCTAAACTGGCAGGGCATAGCTTGTTTCATGTGTGTTATTGAAAATGCAAACGCACAAGAGCAATGACTGTTCTCCCAGTTCTTTTGCTGAAGGTTATACGAAGAACATCAAACACCTTTGTGGTCTTTTAGATCCAGACCATTTTCAACAGAAATCACGTGAGTTGACAAGGGCATCCCTAAGGCAAATCATTCTCCTTCATCCCTACTTCGAACGCTACTGTTTTCGAGGAGGTGAAAGTTTAACAGAAAAGCTATCTGCAAGCATTTCAGCAGTGATCTAAGCAATTGCATGCTGACATTTTGTACCACAACAGTGGAACAGCTTAGCTATTATGTCCTTTTCTCCTCCTCTGCCTGCTTAAAGTGCTTTCTAAAGTGAGAAAAGAAAAAAGTATGGCTGTGACAGAGTATGGCTGTCTGGCTTCAGAAAACATTTGAAGAGTGTTGTGCCATCCCCTCCATTTGAGGTAGGCTTGAACAGAGCACAGGAGTTCGTGGTGCTCTTAGCAGGCTAGGAAGGAAGGCACTCTTTCAAGTATTCTACCTACCAAAGTAAGAAGGATATTTTGGAAAATGAACAAAAAAAAAGACCTTACTCCCTTTCCCAGGCTGTTGGTCATACTTGAAAATGCATCCTTTCCCAGGGGTTGGTATCTCTGTGTGTTCTGTCTAGCTCTTTCTCCATGACTAACGATTCCTTTCATCATCCCCTCTTTTTGCATGCCAAGTAGGCTCTGTAGTGCTGTGAATCATAAATTTATGAACTCCCCAGCCATAGTAATACAGCTACTTTTCTGGTTCACGTCGCCTGTATATTTAGGAACAGTTAGTCACACTTTTTTTCTGCTCTCTTTCCTCTGCTCTGTTACTATGAAAGGAGCTGACATTTTTTTGTAACTCTCCAAGCTGGTACAGTCCTCAGATAATGTCTGTGTTTCTTCAGTGTAACCTTAGTGCATGAGTCACGTCAGAGACAGCTGAGATTGAAGTGATAGGAATTGCGAAACTCCCCAGCTGTCACATTTGTGTCCTAACTGGTGTAAAAACTGGGCAAAAAAAAACACAACAACCTGTGCAGGACCTGGGAGGATGCTGGGGAGATGAGGCAGATCCACTTAATCTCCTCTTGCAAGGCATTTCAGAGAAATTGTCACACACAGTGTGGAAAATCTGTCCTGCAAAGTGTCTGGAGGCTTCCTGTTCTTCAGTAGCGTCCTTCATCTCTTCTTAAGCATACATGAAATCTGCTGGTAAATGAAGTTGCAATGAAGTTTGGGCAGAAAGATGAGGGTGATGTCCCATACATAACGCAGAGATGTTGAAAATGTTGTCCTCAGATTGCAACAAAAAAATTAACATCTCACATTCGTTTTGAAAATATGAATCCATGTTTTCAGGCCAAATACTGTTTTATTTCTAGTATCTCTGTAATTATCCTTAAATGAGCACTGTCATTCGCATTTGGAAGTATATTGTTGTTCAAACTGAAATTGCAAACCTTCAGTTTCTAAGCCATTCTATGAGTTTCATGGTTTCAAATGCCTTTTTTTTTTTTTCCTTTAAATAATAAATGTAAATCTTTATGTTTGTATGTTTGTTTGTTTGCTTGTTAGCTTGGTTTGCTTTTAGTTTTGGTTTGCTTTTCTTCTTAAGAATGGTTTGATGAATCAGCATTTTTCATAACTGTTTTGATAACTTCCCAGTTGGTTCCTCCCATACCTTTTCATGACTGATCTATCACTAGTAGTTTCTTAAGTCTCTGAATGGAAGACATTAGGGAATGTAATAACTCTTCAAACAAAAGCAAACATGAAGCTGACTTCTTATAGTAGCAGCATGGTAGTACTCTGTACTTTCCAATTCTTTAATGATAAAGGAAAATCTGAAAGAGGAAGCAGGAGGGATTTTAAATAAAATCCTTTTATTCGTTAATCCATTTTAGTCAGCACAGTTACATATAATGAGCAGTGTTACTGCACTGATGCTTAATAAAATGCTATGAAAACAACAGATATTGTAATCATAAAAGATTATTCTAGTCAAAAAGATAGATACGTGCAATTTTAGATTTCATTTAATTTGGGAAATATATGTTTTTGTTTGAGTTGTATTGTTAAAACTGTTGCCCCGCAATGACTTCCATTGCATATTCTTGCTCTATTTGCAAAATAAATCACATTCTCTTGATGGAAACCAATACCAATTACAGCACCCTGCTGTATTCAGTTAGAAGTATCGGTTCTTCTTCAGGTTTCCTACTTTTCATGCCTTCAGTGAGGCAATAAGCATTCTAGTGCTTAATGCATCCTCATAAATGCATTTCAGTCCTTCTTTGCTGAAACCTCGCACTATAAATGCAAAAGGATTTGCTGCTTTGCCAAATGATTCTTTGCTTTTGCAGCAATTAGCATTAATTGCAAGAGTACTAGCAAAGGCTCACATCTCAAATACTGTAAGTTAATTAAAAAATAGTAATTAAAAAGTAGCTATTAGATTAGAAGACCAGTTCGCCCATTGGTTGAAAAATATAGTTTTAGTTCACGCACAGCATATCTCTTCCTCGTGTTGCAGATCATAGGTGGTTCAATACAATCCTGTTGACGGTAATGAAGAAATATTTAATTTGAGATGTCAGCTTTGGAAAAGCTTTATTTACATTTATTGGTGTATTTTCATTCCATTTAATCAAAATACTTTCAAGGTTCATTGGTTTTTGAAGAACAATAATATTGTCTGACTTCTATCACGCCAGACTTCAGTATCTTCAGGGAAATTAAATGTAGCTACTTTATGTGTCAAAATGTTAAACTCCTTGTCTAAAAGGGATTAATGGTCTTAGTAATGCATTGTTAATAATGCTTAATGATTTAAGAGGACAAAGTGTTTCTGAACTAGTTCAAAACTGTGACATGCTCAAAGATATTAGATGTATGGGTGTTCCTGCTGTCCAACCTCTCTCTCTTTGGTGGGCTGAGACAGTGAAAAGTCTTCCATGCAGTGCAGAGGACAAGGATCTCATAGGCACATTGTTTTCCAGAACGTAGGGACGGTTCAGTGATAATGTGAAAGTTAATAGACTGCACCAGTGTGACAGAGAAGGCAAAAGGGAATTACAGAGAGGACAGAGTGGAGGCAGATTGTCACTCTTGAGAAGTGAAGGTTAGTTTAACATTTCCCTGTGAGCAAAACCACTGATGAAAGCGAAGTGAACCTTAAGAGCTTTGGAGTTCAGGTTCTGGGCAACTGTTTCTGTTAGAATTCCTCTCAATTGTTCTAAATGCCACCATCCTCATAATGCCTTTTCAGCAGTATTGTCCTTCGAGTGGCATGGTGTACCTTGGGGAGGGTGATACAACTGCCTGTGAACCCCGAGAATGATGTGTTAAGGGAACCAGATAAAATGCATAGTGTGCCATGCACCCTTCTTGTCGGTGTTCACGTCTCCTATTGCTGATGGTTCTTCACAAGCACACATCTCTGATACCACCAAATGCATTAAAGATTACAAGGTGAAATAGGAGACAAAGGCAGTTTGCTGCTGCTGTAATTCAGTATGATAACTTAAACTTTACTCTGCTCTCCATCCTAAGGCCTGTTCTTTCAGTGAAGCAAAATATTCTCCGTCCAAAAGCAGCATGGTTACTTGAATACATACACCAGTGCAGAAACACCAGTCTTTTGTTTAAAGAGTTTTCTTTAAAAAACATGGTTTCTATGAAAAATATACTTCCTAAATTAGATAAAGCATTGTAAAAGTCAGATATTGTAGCCCCTAGCAGTTTTAGCATTGCCAGAAGGCCTTACAGTTGTCATAGCTTCACTGAGACTGGCTGCACGCAGCACTGCCCCAGCCACATGAGGAGACTGGCTGATGTACCTGTGGCTCACAGTGCAGTGTAGGAGCTCTTAACAGTGATGCCAGCTGTAATACATCACAACAGAAATGTCCACATGAAAGTTGGGGGACTTCTGCTTGGCATCTTTTCTTTCATCATCACAAAGTGGGGAGTTGGAGTCTGGTTTTGATTGCAGAACTCTCTTTGTGGTGTTCCAGAGTAATGTAACATTGCGAAATTAAAAAAATAAATTAAAGAGTAAATTCCTAACCAGAACCAAACAACTGTAAGCCAAGATGGCAGAGAAAGTGATTGCTGTCTCTGTGTCTTATGGAGCTTTGAGATAACTACTCTGTAATGTCAGTTGTAGGCCACTTTGGACTGCTAGTATGTTCCTAGTTTCTTACAGTTTGGGGAGAGATTTCTGTCTCTAATGTAGCTTAAGGGAAACTGAAATGACACAGAAATGACACAGTGAAAAAAAGACGGTGGCACAATAATCCTCATGTAGTGGAAAGAAGTGCTTTCACTGTATGCTCAAGTTCTCTTGGGTGAGGCCTTCCATCTTTTGCCTTGCCATACCATGGGTGCAGAAAACTTCCACTTTTTAATCTCTCCTATACCTGTTAGCATTTCAGCTGTATTCTTTAACTTGTCTTCCAACAGAGGGGGAGACTTTTCAAGACTGTTTTTAACAGATATCTGACACTTTTTGTGAGGTTGTTTCTCACAATGTTTTAATTCATGCACTGGGTGCTGGTAAGTTTAACCTTCTCTGGTCAGACAGTGATGGCCTAAGATTTCCCACACAGCATTGTCATCATCTTGGGGGTGAAAATATACTTTGCTGTCTGAGTGTACATCCAAGCTGTTTTTCCCCCGATGAGGCAGATCCATCCTGCAGCATGTCAAATGTTTGCTTTTGCAGAACATATTCATCACTTTCCCAAGTCCAATGTGGTGCAGTGAGTTCAGCCCATCACAGAATGAAACTCTGCATTATCTTTATATATGGACCAACAAGTTTCATGCAATATACCTAAAATCTGCTAGCTACATTTGGTAAACTGTGCAGGGTTTGAAATGTCAGCACTTTAGTATGCATAACCATGCTCTAGAATTCCCTCTCAATCCCAGAATGAAAAGCTGGTCTGCAGAAGCGTACACCAACTTTAATATGATTTTATCAAAATAGAAATAAGATTTGGAATCCATTTTTGAGCCCTATGTGCATTGCTGTAGAAACAAAAAATCACAGGAAGACCCCTCACTACCTTCAACTTGAAAGCTCTGTTGCAGGAGAGCTGAAAATCATTCTGCACAAGTGTGTAGAGAGAGTGCCGCAGAGCTGTTCTTGATATAAATCCAAGAGATAATGTTGAAAGATGTGTGACAGTCTTCAGTAACCTAAGATCCATGTTATCCAAGATACAGTATGAAAAGACATGTGTCAGTGATATTTCCCAATCAATCCAAAGAGTCACAAAGACACAGAACCTACATCTTGGAGCCTTGCTCTGTTTCCTGGCTGCAGCAATGCAATGACTTACTTACTACTATTTATTTATTTATACATTTGATGGGGATTTTTAATTGAATGAAGAGAAATTATTATGCTCAAACACTACTTCAGATATTAGCCAGCACTTAAACTGCATCTTATGAACAGACTGTAGAAAAATGCTTCAGGAGAGGCAATTTATTTCATTCTTTATAGAGCATTATTATTTCCAAGAGAATGGAATTACAGTAATTACAACTTGGAACACGTCATCAATATTTAAAATCAACAACAGCAACAACAAATTAACACCCATTATTCACAAACAGAAAAATTAGATTCTTCTAAATGTACTGATTCAGACTTTGAGATGACCAGCCTCTGAGTCAGTGCTTCATACATTTTAGAAGAGTGTTAAGCACAGAGGAGTGGAGCTGCACACAGCAAGGCAGTCAGTAGAGCAGGAGGGCTCTTACCTGCCTGCCATTAAGAGGAAGGATCAGCCAAATGGCAATGATGTTTTGTTTCAATCTGAATGACAGTATTGCCCAGAATGACAAGCTCCTGGTTGGTTTGCTATCTATAAATATTTGTACAGTAAAGACCTTTCTTCAGTAAACATAGTCTTTCAAAGACAATAGGTTAATTTATGTTCACTCTGCATTTCCTACATGCTGTACACAAGGAGCTGGTCACTGAATGCTGCACATTCACACAGTGAAAGGCTGAAAATTGGCAAGCATGGCTTTTTGAAAAAGATAACCTAGCTTCCAGATTACAGCTCCTATTGAAATCTGGATGAAACACAAAGCAGTAGTGGCTTGCTGCTAGGAGAGGGATAGCTCTGAGCAGCAGTTACTCTGTGGTCCAGAGAGGGAAAAGCCTCCCAAGCTGCCCTTCAAATGTGGGCTGTTTCTGGCTGTTTCAGTAATCCCACCATGACCAGCTAGGACATGAAGTGCTTGCTTTCCAGCTGCATAGAACTGCTAATTATTTCATCTACTAGACTTGTCTTCTTCATTTCCAACATGTCCATCAGAGGTTCCTGGAGGCCCTAATGCTTGAACCTATAGTCACTCCAATTATAACTGCTAGTGCATTCAGTGGGAGTATGCTAAGGGGCAACTATGAGTTAGGTCATAGTGGCATCAATTACTAGCAGGACAACTATATACAAAGCATAACAAGCAAAATATGAGTAAGTAGAATAATAGAATCACTGAGGTTGGAAAAGACCTCCAAGATCACCTTGTCCAACTGTCCACCTACCACCAGTATTACCCCAATAGGTATGTAAACACTTTCTATTTTGGTTCTGTTTTATTAATACACGTTTGTTTCTTTCAGATTGCAAGATATTGTTTTTTGGTGGTAATTTGGAAATTTCTCCAACTCTCTCTTTTCTCTATCTCTATTGTTATTATCTTTTTTTTAATATAAAGGGAAAATCACAGTTGATGAGGCTCAATAAATATGTTTCTGGCATAAATATATATAGTACTGCCAGGAAGTCTGCTTAAATCTATTAATTAATATTTAGGACTGAAGCTTTGTTTTTTAGAGATAAAAAAGTACTTGTGATAACCAGAAAAGACATACCTGTATTCTGCATTATATTTCTATAGTTGCTTTAAAGTAAACTGCAAAATCTTTCAAAAACCTTGTGCTTCATTCCCCAGAGAAAGGAAATTTAAGACTGTGAAAGCTTCATGAGTGCTTAATAATAGTCCTTTATATTCTTGACTAAGTAGTGGTGATGATATATTGCAAGATTAATACATAAATCATTAGGAGACTTAAGTCATTTTAATACATAAAGTCTGTGTTTTGCTTAATTCACTGATTCATCCTAAGGCATACATTGAAATTTTGTGTGGCCTTTCATTATAAGCCCCAGCACGTCACCCACATTTTGCATCACTTGTCTTCTAATGGAGCACATTGCAGCCTGGTTGTTCCGCAGTTGGATCTTAACGCACTCTGCCCTCCAGGCAAATTAACACACGGGAAATTGGGGAGTGTGGTGACGGCAGAGGGGAAGATGACACATGCAAGAGCAGTGTGGTGTGAGGGAGGTACAAGTCACACCACACTGCTAGCTGCAGTTTGGTTACACATAGCTGTGTGCTGTTAGCTACGGGTCCTCCGAGCCACTTGCTGAAGCAAGGTGCTCTGTGGAAGGGAAAAGATGCTGCACCTGTTCCCTTCCACATGTGTGCACAGTGCCAAAGCAACTGTTAGTGAATGAGAAAAAGCAGAATGCAGCGTGGGAGCCTGCATGCAGTAGGCGTGAAGGCAGTGGCCTGTGCTGAGCAGCAATTTTGCTTCCCTGTTTACTCACTAGGGACCTTGATCTGACTTCATGTCCTTGACTAAACCTGCTATCTCTCGAGATGAATGGGAGACCTCTGCAGCACACAGACTGACTACAGCAAGCCAAAAAAAGAAACCAGAGTAAGCCTAGCTGCCAAGGGAAGTGCTAAACATGGATCCGACTTTTGGAACTGGAGAGCAGCAGAGTCCATGCTTAAATATCTGATTAACCACTGCAGGCTCTGGTTTGAAATTTGGCTTCTCATTACTTCTTACAAGTACACTGACCCAGCATGCTAGGGAGACTGCTTTTGGAGACAGCACCATGGGGATGAGCAGTAAAATCACCTTCTGGTGCAAATAAAGAATAAAATCAGCACACCACAGACTCCACAACTTCATACTTATTTATTTTGTTTTGGCAGAAATGCAAACCAATCCCTTTCTCTTCTTCTTTCTCTTTATTTATTTATTTTTTTCAATGATAAACTTTTCAGCCTACACTGCAAAAAAAAATTCTTAAGCCACAAATAATAACTTCTGTTAAAAATCGAACTGCCAGAAAATGCATAGCCTGCCTTATCCCAGTTCTTCATTCATCACTGTGGAACTGATGATTAAATATTATTTTAAGAGGAAGAAGAAGGTCTTGTGTGTTGCTACTCTCTTGGCTAGATTTCAAAGCAACTAATTAAATTCTGTCTGCCTTAGCTCTTCCTATGGTTTTCCATTAAGTGAGTTGGGCATTGTCCTATTTTATCCACATCAACATGGCAAAATGCTGCAGGGCAGCAACTCCAAGGGAAGACTGTTCTGTTGTGGGAAGAGTGGTCCGCAGACAGCCCCACTCACATAAGTGGGTGGGCATGAGCTCTTCCAGGTTCTCAATTCCAGACACAGCTACTAGTCTTATACAGGCAGACAGTGATGGTACAAGGAGGAATGGCTTTAAACTAAAAGAGGGGAGATTTAGGTTAGATGTGAGGAATAAATTCTTTACTTGGAGAGTGGCAAGGTGCTGGCACTGCTGCTTGGAGAAGCTGTGGTGCCCCATCTTTGAAGGCACTCAAGGCCAGGTTGAATGGGGCCCTGGCAGCCTAAACTGATGGGGGGCAGCCCTGCCCACAGCAGGGGTTGGGGCTGGGTGGGCTTTGAGCTCCTTTCCAACCCAAACCATTCGGTGATTCTGTGACTGTATGATTCTACCTGTCTGGCCATCCAGTTAGGAGGCAGGTTTTCTCATACTGAGTGCTTGCCTTCCTTGCTGCAAAGCATTGGAACGCTGAGTCCTCAGGAGTTCCAGCATCACCCAGTATCCCTTGGGCACTGGTCTTCTGGTAAGCTGCCTCCTTCTGTGCCTCAGTTTGCTTCTCATAAATATATACCTTTATTTCAGCAGGCCTTTATAACCTTCAGAATAGGAAAGCATGTGGAAATGCACAGTGTCAACACTACTATTTTGCTCAATAGACAATTATAAAACCATTCAGTGCAGAAAATGTACATGGATAACATAAAGCACCAAGAGAGGCTAGTTTTAGATACTAGGAGTTTGTATCGAGATTATTCCATGCACGGACTACATGTATGTGCATGAGAGATGCAATTATGATACAGGTACAGGAGCGTATTCCTTTCTCTTTTTCTGATTCATAAAGCCAAGGCTAAATGTAATGAAGTCAAGTGAGCAGCATTGATTTTTTCTCCCAGCGTGATGTTTTATCAACGTAAACCTAGTAAGGTGGAATCTCATGAACAAAACAGTTGTTCCATGTAAGTACAACAAAACCAGCCAGTTATGTGCCACAGGTTATTTCTCTGTCTTGAATAGTCCTGTGGTGCCAGATTCCTGGAAAGCCAAGAGCAAACACACATACTGAGGAAATTGAAAGATAGCTGGTAAACATTGCAGGAGTTCTGTCAGTGTCTGCTCTTAATATCCAATTTTATGTCCTTTCTATCTATAGTATGGAACTGAAGTCTGATTTCCTGCTGCCTTGCAAATCATTTGCATCTCTGCTCTGGGATATAAAAGGCTTCTATACTGATTGCATAGCTTTTTATATCTTCTGAGCTCTCATGTTTCTTTGACATAGTTATCTATGCAAAGTACAAGGCTTTTGAGGATCCAGCCCTTGTAGCTCATGCTTCATTGCCACGAGGTAAGAAAAACAGCAGTGGCACAAGATGTGGGAACGTGAAGTCATGGGGACTGCTTTCTGAAGGTTACTGACAGCCTGGTGTGACCCAGGTAGAACAAGTCTGAGCAGTCTTGGCCCCGCTTCCCTGTGAGCTGCTGGGCAAGATCACTCTAATTTGATATAGGAGCTTGTCCATTGTCCTGGCTTGGTGTCTGCCATCATTCTGGTGGCAGCTGCTGCCAGTTGGCTGCCAGAGGCAGCTGTAGCTGGGATGGCTTCCCATGAGGAGTATAAGACTTGTCCTGTTACGCTGCATGAGGCAGGAGGTGGTGACTGAAGATCTGGCCCTTTGGGTTACAGGGGCTGAAATACGCATGAGAAGGGTGACATTTTGAGTATCTCAGATCAGAGCATGGACATCTTTGAATTTAAAAGGTAACTGCAATTTCCTGACTAATGCCCAGTCACTTTTACGTATATTTGTGCAGTGACTGTTCTTTATTCCTAAAATAGCCCATTTTCCCCCCAGGCACAGGTGATATCCTTATAATGATGGAGCTGCATTATCCAGCTCCACACAGCTGGGGCAGTTGGTTGGTGCAAGGCCTGGTCACAATCAGCTGTCTGTTTTCATCCTCTCTCAAATTACATATTGCTTTTGTGGCCTGCTGGTGTTTTGCTTCAAAAAGAATAGACTAGGAAAAAAAAATAGCCCTAAAAATAAATAAAAGGAGCAGGGTGCACTTGAAGTTCATCACCGTTGTCTTTTACTTCCTACAGCTGAGCTGTAAGATTTTCCATCGTGTCTCACAGTTTCCCAATCCATTAAGACAGCCTAACAGTTAAATTGCTTCTTACCTTTGCAGAGTCAGCCTGTTAGCAAGCATGCAGTGGTTTCTGTGAGGTGTGCAGGATAGTCTGAATTTGATGTTTAAACAAGAATGAGGTAGCCAAAAAACAATAAATAAAAAGCCAGGATGAATTTGCTGTTAATTCAAAATGAAAACTGTGCAGGTAATAACAATCACAGAAAACAGCAGCAGTAACAGATAACAGGGACAACAGTAGCAGCATTGCTGGTGCCCAGGGCTCTGCAGAACAGGAGGGGATGAGGATGGAGATGGGGATGAGTCTTCTGCAGTTTTGCTACCCCCAGGAGATTGCTGCTTTAGGCACCTGCCTGCTTTACATATGAGCTGGATATAATGTTAGGAACTACCTCTGGTTCTGACAAGCGCACATGCACAAAATAAGGCTAAATGAAAGGCCCATAGTAATTTTGAGAGGGAATTGTCAATGCACAGGAATTTGTGGGAGTGATGATGAGGCCTCTACTGGGAGGAGTGTTATAAGTGACATACCGGCTAATTTGCCTGGAGCTATACTGCTTATTTTAAAAAATATTGCTGTCTGCATGAAGTGGAACCCATCTAATCAGCGGTTCTTGAAGAGGTGGACTTGAAAGAGAGGCAGTTTCAGCATCCACATTATAGACACACAGGAGGCTCAGCAGGTGGTTTTGCCCTAACTCCTAGTGTTTGTGTGCCATCATTGTACCTTGTCTGGCAGAGTGAGGCAGCCACCATTGCTCTAAGAGCTGTGTATGACATAACTCTGGTTGTGCTGACAGCCACTCTCCTTGCCCCATCCTTACATACATCTCTAGCTGTGTAACCTGGTGTCGCCAGGGCAGGTGCAACCACTGCCTTACTGATCTGTGCTGTACCCTCTATGGGAGCCTTCATCAGAAGCTAGCAGGTCATTCTGCAACACAAATAAAAATAGCCAGAAGCAGAATGACAGGGTTGGATTTACTGCTGGAAATACGACGTGTGTACGAACAGTGTAGTGAGGAATGGGAGGGTACTTGAGGGCCTCCGTGTGGTGGTATTCTGCAGATTGACGCCTCAGTACTTACTGATAAAATACATTGGCACAGCAATTCCGGCAGGTACCATATAAATGTGTATTATTATTTTTTTTTCATAAATCAGACTTGGTATCTTATGGAATAATCATTAGAACTACATCACTCCTGCTACTGATAAGCTCTTTCTTGTGAAAGAAGACTCATCGTAAAGCTGTTTATTTGCTGGGTATTGCCAAATGCAGTACTTTGGATGTTTGTCCAATTCTGTTTTCTTCCCGATTCTTTCCTTTTTACATGCATATCCCACCTTCTTTCTTTTTTTCTCTCATATGCAGATGTTCGTATTCACCCCATGGAGCCTATGCCCAAAGCAAACTTGCCCTTGTGTTATTTACCTATCGACTACAGCATCTTCTGACTGCAAATGGAAGCCATGTGACTGCTAATGTAGTAGACCCTGGAGTAGTGAATACTGAGCTCTACAAGCATGTCTTTTGGGTTGTAAAAGTGGTCAAATGGATGACTGCCTGGCTACTTTTCAAGGTACGTGTTCTTTTTTTCCCCATCATTTTGTTGCCATATCTCTATATTGTGAATGCTGCAGTCAGCATGGAGCTGAGTATGTTTCAGAGTGTGTTAGAATGTAATATTTATTGTGCTTTTCTGTGCTGATGAGATATGTAACATTGACAAAGACAAGACTTGCCCAGAACAAGTGCTTATGTGGAAAGAGAGCTCATGTTGAGAGAAGTCATATCATATAGTCTGTAGCTCTGTCATGCACCGACTCTCTCCACCTATCTGTCCCTGTTGCTTCATGCATGGTAACAAAATTGAATTCTAACACAGAGCCAGAATATGCAAAGTGTTCCAAGGAAAAACCTCGTACGTCCTGTTATGAGAAGCAGGCACGATCTGGCACGATCTGCATGTACACAACATGTAATAGAGAAAAGGGCAAAGGAAAGATGGAAGCTGTACAAATGAAAAAAAAACTGTTGGTGGGCATTGGATGTACTCCGTGGTGGGCATCTGTGCCAAGGAATATGGAACAATGTTTGTTTAGGTCTTCCATCCTAAAATGTATTTATAATGGTATATGACTTTCTGTCATCTATTTCTGATCTGAGTTAGAAAACTGAACGTTGTTTATAAAACTCTTCCAAAAGTGGGGCAAACTCATTTAAGACCAGCTTCAAATAACGTTTTGTAGTGGTATAAGTAGATCAATCTGAAATCAGTTTAGCTGCACAGGTGCGCTGTTCTGATGTGAAAAAGCCTTAGAAGGACTTGTGCTGAGAAAATGTACTCTTTCAGAACACTGTTTTGGATTAAGTGAATGGAAACTGATTCCATTAGAGCAAATTAAATATCCTAATTAGAATGAAGTATTTTAGATCAAGGGGCATGTTCCACAAAGCAAATTAATTTTAAACTTTGATATGGAAATGTCACTAGCTTTAATTTCAGAAATGAAACTGGAGGGTGGAAGAGTGGCTGTAAAATAAGATGCAAACAAGCCCATATTTTAAAAAAGAATAGTATCTTCTGAGAACACCTTGAAGATTGCAATAAAATTGGAATGGGAATACTCACAGTATGTAGTGCATTCTTAAAGAAGCAGAATACAGCACTGCCAAAATGTGTACGTTGAACTCGTTCTGCCTCTTGTGAATGCCATTTTAAGTAGCAGTCTCTAGTAGTGGTGTTGTTTCTTAATTGGTCTGACTTCACTTTGCTCATGTTTTATGTAGGTGTTTTGATGGTGCACAGCATTTACTGGGGAGCCACAAAATTCTGACAAAACCCTCTGTGTCTGAGGGTGAGAATTGAATCTCTTGTTTACAGCACTTAAGTCCATTCAGTTTTACTGCTGTGCCAAGGGAGACATTTTTGTATTATACTGACTGTGTTTAGAAACTAAATGGGGTGTCACTGAACACGTAAAACAAGAATGGATTTATCACAAGAAGGAGTCGAGTACTTAGTGCTGTAACAGTAATACTGACTATGGTTCCTGATCATTTTGTATTTTTTTATGTGTGATACCAGTCGGAAGGAATACTGCATTGCAATGGATGAAGGACAGATATACTGACTTGAGTGGAAGCACTATGTGTGTACTGTCTGAAAATCAAATGCATCAACTGTTGTGTTTTTTGGAGTCAGGACAACTGTTGTTGTTTTTTGAGTCAGAATGTGTATCCTGAAGGCTTCAGTTACAGAGGCTGAGATCTTCATATTTCTATATAAAACTTGTTCTGCTTTCCCTGTATGTCTAAGGGGAGAAAGAGGGAAACTTTTACTGGCACTCTTCTCTTTTACTGTTTTACTCCCTCAGGCTTTGGACTTACAGCTCTAACTTCTACTCTTCTTACTTAAGATATGTTTATGTGCTCAGGATTTACTGTGTTCTTCATTAAGTGTACGGTGTCCAATGTTCTTGCTTTTGCAAACAGGCATTCAGCTGTCTGCTGTTGGTCTCCTGCATTAGGGTAAATTTGCCTTGAGAAAAGTGAGAAAGCAAGTATAGGAAAATTCAGCTATTTGATAATGCTAGCTCTGAGTAGGTGCGTTACAGGTTTCTTCTCCCTGGAATTTCATTCCCAAATGCACTTATATAAGTATTCCTTCTAGGATTATGGCTGCAACATAGTGAAAATGAGGTGATATCTCTTTAATCATATTGGCTAAACCAACTGTTATCCTGTTAACTGTTACCCTGAAGTATTCTGAAGTGGTTTCTAAATGTGCACAGGAAATTGCTTCACCTGCTGCAACCTGGCACTCTTGACAGTAAACATAGCCCAGATCACTCTGGTGAGGAAATGCATCATGGATTTATCATATCACATTCTCTCAAGAGAGAGTCAACATGTCGTTTGATTTCATTCCAAATTGTGTCAGAGCCTCTACTACTTTTAAATCTGTTTCTTCCGACACTTTGGTCCCTGTGGCATTCAAGTCAAATACTTCTTTGGGATTACAGCACGGCCCTGAATCTCGTTGCATTGTTTGTCGGTGAGATGGCTCGGTGTGGTGGGAAGGGCTGTTGACTCAACAACATCTACCTCGGAGCTTCCTCGAGATATTTAGATACCTAATCAAATAAACCTACAGCTTTGCAAATAGGCCACGATACATACATGTAATTCACTCCAGGTATTAACAGCTTGGGTTTCTCAGGACTTCAAAACATTGTCTTCTGCTCTTCATAACAGCTCAGAAAAACCTTTTGCTGAGCATGTTTTTGTTTTGTTGTCGTTTTGTTTTGTTGTTTTGCCCCGACAAACTGGAATGAGAAGCACCCAGTAGAAATATGAGAGGCCAAGATACAGGAGCCAGTGGCTGTCATAAAAACTGCAAAGCTATCACTTGCCTTTTAGAAGTGGTGGCACTGCTCTTCCTCAGGAAAGTGATAGTGATACTTGTTTCTTAGAATTCCTCTTTGAAAACATTCTTTCTGTGTTTTTAATAAAAGGGCATTGCACTCGTTGCATGCAAGAGAGAAATTATGTTTATTCTTCAGAAAGTAAATTGATTTCTACCCCACAACTGCTCAGTAAATAGAAGCTGACAAGCTGTCATTATTCTCTGTAGAGCACAGTGAAATATGTTATCCCTTAGGAATTTTTAGCATAAAGTGATCTTCTTTTTGATGAGATAGCATCCAAACTTGTAAACAATTACCAATTAATAAGATACCAATAGACCAAAAAGACATTCATCAGGCATCAGTTTTGCAACTTAAGACTTCATTATGCTGTTGAAGGAGAAACATTTCTTGCACAGCAGTATTGTAAACTCCAAAACATTCCTTATGACACTCTTGGTGAATGTGCTGTTATCAAATATATTGAGTCCTTTCAACTCCCTCAGATCAGTATTTAGAAGGCATTGTGGAAGGAAGATAGCAGGTCTTGTCTCAGCAGTCATGTACAAAGACGTAGAGCCATATGAGTGACTATTGACTGACAAACTGAAAATGAGTTAGATGAGTGACCCGCCAGCCTGTGAAAGTGAAGGGAAAGGCAGAATCAAGAATACAGGCTAGAAATCAAGCAATATAAACTAGTTCATTTCTTTCATCTGTCAAAATAAGCTTGTGTGTGATTTTCCCATAACTTTTTTTTTTTTTTTTAATATTTTCAATCAATTGCTAGAAAACAGGATCTGAAGAACCCAAATTCATCACTCATGCCAGATGACATAGTCATGCAAGTCTTATTGCAGCAGTTCTTATCCAGTCTGTCCCTTTGGCACTCTGAATGTATAGAATTCATTTTGTCTTCTTCCCTGAGGTGTCAGAAGACAAACGCATCACCACAGCTCTACAGAACTAATATAATTAAATTCTTCAGCTGAAAGCTGAAGCAATTCATCAGCACCAGCATCTTTAGTCTGTGTGTGAGTGTGTGGTCGTCATGTAAAGGTAGTCCAGAAGTTTCTCAGCAAAAGAAAACTCCCTGCATAAACTTGTTAATTGTGGTTAATTTTTACAAAAGGCTTTTCAGATCAAAAGTGGGATTGTGATCAGACTCAGAGAGATGGAAGCAGTCCACGTTATCCCAGTACTTAAAAAACAGGTTCTGTTTTTGAACATAACATTCAGCGATTTAAACTTCACGCCTCTCATCCCTTGTTAGAGCCATAGGACTTCTTTTCTGTCTAATAAATATTTGATTGGCTGTACAACCATGGAACAGTTAGTTTAGGGGGAAAGATAGAGAGATTCAGCTAAAAAAGGAAAATGAGCAATCTGCCTTTCAGCTAACAAGTCCTGGGGATCTGGGTATTTTTCTTAGATGTGAATGCCTAGGCATGGGTAGGTACCCAGTTACTGCTTTTTAGGGGACATGTAGATGGTTTATTTATAATAACTGTTACATTAGAAGGCTTAGGAGAACACTTAGGAGTGCTAATTAGTGTTAGACCCTTCTAAAGTAGACTGACTGTAAGTGCACACCTGCATAGCATTTGAACCTGTTTTCCACTGGGCCTATGGTTCTCCTGTGTGTCCCATGCGTATTCTCAGGTCAGCGTAGCTGGAACATTTAATGAGACACACTGAGAGTTGCTTTGGTGACATGAAAGTGAAGGATTTGTGTTGCATGTCTTGTTGTGTGGCTTATGAATGGGTAAGGGTTATACAAGGGATTGCAAAACTGGTGGGATTGTGCTGGGGAACTTCAGAGGGAGTCAAGGCTATTGGAATTGTATATACGACCTATTTAGAGCAACCAGTGTAGTGATCTATCCCCAAACCACACCCAGCTTTCTTTTGGAGGAAGCTGGTTAGAACAGGCTGAAACAGCGACATGGAGCCAGCTAAAAATGAAGCAGGAAGCACAGAGATCCATCTCATGTCCTCTCCCACAGTTTTAGTTGTTTTGTTAAAAAGAGAAAATAATCCTTTTTTTTTTTATTTTTTTCCTGTCTGAAAATAATTCAGTTTGTGTCCAGGAGTTTAAAGAATACTTTCTTGATTGCTGCAATGGGAAAGCAGTAAGTAAGCAGTTAATTTGTGAAAGAACAGTGAGCCCACCCATTGTTAGCGCATCAGCACATCTGTGTTGTAATCTGTAACTCACAGATGTCCAGCCCTTACTCTTACCTGAGCCACAGTGAATGAAAAGGAATTGTCAAGGGCCACATCTATGAAGGTTGCTCCAAAAGTAATGTCTCCTAATTATTTGCATGGAAAGTACACGAGATAAAAAGAGCACGATAACACTGTTTGATAAAGCAAGTTCTCAGCCAGAAAACACTCTTTGGCAACACAGTCGCCACCATTAGCTATTCATTTTCACCAGTGATGAACCAGTCTGTATGCTGCTCTTATAACAATCTTTTCCAGTGGAGGTGACCTGCTGTCACCATTGCTGAAATGCACCACCCACTGCCTCACTATACTCACATCCACTGCTTGGAGTGCTTTTCTGCATGGAGGAATGCAATTCCACACCTTTGCTTCACCTGCACTTCCATGTCAGATGCCATTGTGTCAGTCTGCCCCTCTGCTGCCATCTGTCACACAGCAACAACATGTAATAGAATACTGGTGGAAAGGTTCAGCCTGTACTGCCATACCACCAAGATCCACCTCTGATGTTGTGGGCCAATATAGCACAACAGGAGGCATTATTTTTGGAGCAGCACTTATAAAATATATAATATAGTCAATGTATGTAAGTAATAAAAATTATTGTAATTTTTTTTTTTTTTTCCCATGGATTAAGGTGGCCTGGAAGCCACCTCTGACAGAGCCTGGAGTTCATGAATGTCTGCAACATGAATGCCCGTATCGTCAGGGCCCTCCATCCAGTGATCTCCATACAGATAGTGGAGTCACTTCTAATGCTGGATTTGTTTTATCTTTAGATAAAGGGTACCCTACAGTTGGACAGATGAGTCAAGTCTTTCATGTGCCTGTTTATCCCTGTGAGCTACAAAGGGGCCCTTTGGTGACTAGTTCAGCTGCAGACATCTCTGCTGTATAATCTCATTAAAAGTCATTAATTTAATTGAGATGAATCCTATCCCACAATACAGGATACTAAATCTGTCGTACTTTAAAAACCAGAGGTGCTTTTAAAGAACTGAAGACAGTACATTTTCGGCTGCGCAAAGAGAGTAGGAACTGGAATAGTGTGTTTACATATTCAGAGAAGAAATAGTCTGTAGGCACATTGGTTTATCAAATGGCAACACCTAGGCGTTCAGAATATTAGGCAACTTCCCATACACATGATAAATATATTCATGGGTAGCCATAGATGATCCCAGTTGCTTATGAAATGCGTTTCTCATATACATCTATGATCCGTCTTGTACTTCCACTGTCACATAATGCTGTATGTTTAAATGGGCAGTTATATATGTTTCCTATATGCATTCATAATAGCATCATTTGCATAATGAGAGTAAGAGAGAGAACCATGAAAAGCAAACAGCATCAACCATTTGAAAAAGAACTGGAAATAATGATTTATTATTATTATTATTAATAATAATAATAACCAGATCCAATTTTGAATTTTGAAAAGTTTCAATTCAAAGGTTGCTTGAATAACTCTGGCTTTAATAAAGATTTTGTAAGGACAGCAATTGTAATTGCCATCTCCAAACATTTGTGTTTGCTTTTTTAGAAAGAGCCCTGAGATAACTACAAGATACAGTTCATGTGGCTCATTTTATTCTGATTATGTTCTCAGTTAAATATTTGGGATGTTGGGGGTTTTAATGGGTAAAACTGAGATAACTGCGTTCCTGCAGCCAGCAGCAGCATGCCGGGGCTGCGTATATACTGGGAATGGAGAGCCGCGCTGACTGACTTATTCAATAGTTTTGCCTGCCTGCCAAGCTCTTGAGATGCAAAATGCAATCTTCCAAAACGTCTGGCACTTGTCTCAGACTATCCAGAGATGATTAAAAATGTAGAGAGAGAAAAGCTGTCCCATTGTTTTTGGAGCTCAATGGTGAAAACAAAATTAGATACTACGAACATTCTGACAAGTGGAGTTGGTCTAAAAATGAACATTTTTTTGGTCAAGGTTGTGTATCACCCAGGTGCAAAGGGTAATTTTATGACTACCCAACCCATGAATTTAACTTGCTCATTTCTCAGAGGGTAGTTCAGTTGTCTCCACTCTCATGCACTGTGACCAGTGAAAAAAAACCCAGTGGGAAATAATCCACCAAACCAGGCTGACCAGAGCCACATCCAGCCTGGCCTGGAATGCTTCCAGGGATGGGGCATCCACAACCTCCTTGGGCAACCTGTGCCGGTGCATCACCACTTTCTGAGTAAAAAATTTCCTCCTAATCTCTAACCGAAACCTACCCTGTCTTAATTTAAAACCACTCCTCACTGTCTTATCACTATCCACCATCATAAGCAGCCGTTCCCCTTCCTGCCTATATGCTCCCTTCAAGTAATGGAAGGCCACAATGAGGTCTCCATGGAGCCTTCTCCAAGCTAAACAAGCCCAGTTTCCTCAACCTTTCCTCATGGGAGAGATGCTCCAGCCCTCTGACCATCTTAGTGGCCCTCCTCTGGACCCACTTCAAGAGCTCCACTTCCTTCCTGTGCAGGGGGCTCCAGGCCTGGGCACAGTACTCTAGATGGAGCCTCATGAGAGCTGAGTAGAGAGGGGAAATGTCATCAGTAGCTTTGCACAAGTGAACCAATAAACAAGTAGATTATGCCCAAACCTAAAAGCATACAGGTCTCATTCTTGTTGTGTGTTCTTGTAGCAGAGATTGTCTGATCAGGCTTTACATCTCCTATATGGAGGACTGTCCTTATATGAAGTTTTTCACATGTCCATTCCTGCTCCTTAGGGGTTCTCTTTGATCTTGGGCTGGCCTTTTATATTTCTTGCTTGATTTGGGCTTGTGGCACGTGTGTCCCATTCTATCTGCCTATTATATGGAGAAGGGAATTAAGGCTGGCACAGATTAATTGAACCCTAGTCCCTTCAGAGGACCTGCAGGTCTCTAGAGACAGTAAGTACTTCAAATGTTGATACCACTAGATTCCAGAAGTCAGAAAGCAGAGAGTTTTACATAGTCTTTTGTTTTCATAAATGCAGTCGCACTGTTGATGCTGTTTTATGTACATTCAGTGCTTAGTACCATGGCTGTAGAACTTCTTCAATCAGAGTTTCCACTTCCTCTGCACAGCAGTGGGTCAAAGGCAGGTTGTTGGTGAGTCATCTATTTCCAGCTTGGTGAGAAAGGGATAAAATATAAAATGTGTTCACACTAAGGTACCTGGATTTGTCATCTCTGGGTCACTACACAGCAGTTTATTCAGAGGAGCCAGAACTGCAAAGCACCTCCAGCGCTCAGAAGCAGTACCAGAACATGTGATTGGCAATCTGTCCCGTGCTCTCCCTGAGGGAGAGGTTCTTTATTGTTCCGGTCAAGAAAGCTGTGTGTACTGTTAAAAAAAAATAAATTAGCCTATCCAAAGTTAAAACAGAGCAGTAGATATAGTTGGCATAGTTACTCTGTTACTCTCTGCTGGGGTGGCAGCAGGTAATAGGTAACCCTTCTGGAGAGGCCGTGGCTTCCCTGTGTTCCTGCCAGCAGATCAAGGCCATCGTCTTGAGCCTTCCTGGCTGCGTGGTCTGCACCTAAAGACCCTGAGAGATTAAGAACTTTGAGATGGCTTCTAGCCCAGCTGGATGTCAGGTGAGGAGCTCCAGCTGGCAATAGGCATCCAGGTTTTCATGCCAAGGAGTTGTCAGCCAGTGCAGAGAGCTTTGCTTGGGATTTTGGCAGAGGGGAAGAAAGAGGAATTCTTACATCCCTTTTTTGTAATGGCAAACCTGTCTCATCTGCACCGGTGTTTTCACTACTACTTGCCATATTCTTTTTCGTGGAAAAGTTAGACTGTTGATTTAAAAATTTGGAAAAAAAAAAAAAAAGAATAGTAAAAATGAGCTGACTTGTTTTTAGTTTTTATTGACTTTTAAAACCCTGATGTGGTTTTTAGTTTAGACAGGCAAAGCTGGGCTCATGCGCTGGGGCCCATTTCTTCAGATGACGGCAACAGTCCAGCTGCAAACTGCTGATCATGGCTGCATTATGATAGCTAAAACTTGTTAATGCTCCAAATTACTGAGTTAAATCTTTGCCCTCTGATCTGGATGTCTAGCTTTAAAAATAAATCCTTTGGATTATACAAAAAAAATTTGAACTGTCAAGAAATAAATGGTGTGGTGAACTGAAACATAGGTCTCTTAAACTATCCTAAATTTAGCTGTGTTTCAGTAATCTCTCATTCACTTTTCATTGCTGTCAGCAGCCTTCAGGGTTGCTCTTATGTTTATGATGGAAATGTCTGCCTATGAATCATGCCACTGCGATTATGGTTTTTTGCCACTTCAAGGGATTAGCAAACAGTGCATAGTTTCTCTGGTAAAGAACACCGCATTCCTGGATCATTTCTACCAAGAGACACTTCTTCATGCAAATGTCTGTCTTGCATTAACAGCTCCTTATTTTTTACTTGTGGTAGGTATTTCTGTTAAGCAGTTGCATATTACCACTTGTGCTTTTTTTCCTTATTTTGCTACCATCACCTATGTCTGTAAAACTTCTACCAATGGTAGGTATTAACAGGCTTTTGGAAGTATTTTCTTATTACAGTTACATACTGCCTTCATCACAGAGAAACAGGTGTACCTTAATTGTGAGAGCCTGGCATAACTTTTGTTTTTGGAGTCCCTTTGATAAAACCTTTGGAGACCAGATAATTGCCTTGTTAAAATAACAGTTGCCATCAAGTACAGAACTTTATCATTTACAAAAGTATATTAATAAAGCATTATTTTTAAATCACGTGCTAAACAAAAATATAACATTATGACTTTGGAAGTTATACATATTGAAGTATGTATATTTATACATAAACATATTTCAGTCTGGAGAAGAGGAGGCTCAGGGGAGGCCTTATTGCTCTCTATAACTACCTGAAGGAAGGTTGTTGTGAGCTGGGGGCCGGCCTCTTCTCTCATGTAAGTAGTGATAGGACTAGAGGGAATGGCTTCATGAACCAGGGGAGGTTCAGACTGGACATTAGGAAATACTGCTTCTCCAAAAGAGTGTTCAGGCAGTGGAATGGGCTGCCCAGGAAGGTGATGGAGTCACCAACCCTGGAGGTGTTCAAGGAACATTTGGCTGTTGTGTTGAAGGACACGGTTTAGTGAGAACTATTGGTGATGGGTGGATGGTTGAACTGGGTGATCCTGTCGATCTTTTCCAACCTTGGTGGTTCTATTCTATATATTATCATGTAGTTTTAAATAATATTCTTTCGCTCTTAATTTCAACCACGTCAACTGCCTACAATACCTAATAATTTTAAGAAAATATAGATTAATTACTTGAACAAAATACAAAACATTGGATATTTTTAGTACTGTATTTTATCCACTGCATATGATCTGCAATTTATTGTTGTCAGTATAGATTATGGATGAGAGCCCCTGCAATTATCCTCCATTAATACACTTTTGATTTGGAAGAAAGGACAGAGCTGGGGTGCAGCTGGTGAGCAATCAGTTAGCCTCCATTGCAAGCGCTTAAAGAACCTCTTCAGTGCAGCTTCATAGTGATCAAATAGGTAAGGCTGGATTTTCTGACAACACGTGGAACATGATCGATGATTGTGACCTTTTCTTAAAATTAAAACTGTAACCTGGGGGTGGGCACTGCAGTGCTCTCTGGTTCGTAAGCTTTTGCATAGCAGCTTTCTTTTCTCCTCCTCACCATAAATACTTTTCTTAAGTTTATTTTATATATATATATATATATATATATTCTGGGTTATAGTCTCCTTTCCATTTCACTGAGCTTCCATCTCTCTTTATAGTTTTTAAGTAATTACATCAGGATGTACTTTAAAGACGCAGTTACAGCAGGACCGAGAACTGTTTAGGTTATATTTCCTTTTCTACACAGCAGCAAACTGCGAGTGGGAGCAGCTCTGCTCTACTTGCAGATGAGCTGAGTGTTGAGAAAATCTGCAGTCTCCTTTTTGTCATTTCTCATATTCACCTGAATAAAAGAAATAACAAACTGAGTGAGCTTTCCTGAAAGGAAAAGCATCTTCAGAGAAGGAGGTAATGAGCATAGGAAAGCTGGCAATCTATTTTTGCTTAGAGAAACATCTTCTATAAGTGTGTGTTCCTCAGTGTTATTTTCCTTTGAAATATCTTACTTTGGTTACAGAATGATTACTTCACTTAGTTTTACAGGTTGTTGTTTTTTTTTCTGCTGTGTCCATCTGCAGATATTTGCAAATTCTTCATAATATTAATTTGGATTAGAAGAATTTGAGCAATTTTGGAAAAAAAAAAATAAACTATTTTTCTCCATTTTATTACATTAGCGATTAAAAAATACAGATGTTTTCTCCTGCTGAAGTGTTAGTAGACTGCCTATGCCTGGTGCTTTCTACTCACAGCTGGCTCTGTGTTCCTTTGAAAGTCTCCCTCAAATCAGACACTGCTTGTAACTGCTGTCAGATGTTGGAGCAGCTCTGATGGCAAGTATGGAGCTGATTATTTTCTAAATAAAGAGTGCAGACGTTTGTCCTAGAGGGAGAAAACTAATTCACAGTTAAAACTAAAGGTACGTCATTTGAGTCTATAAACCAGTCATCAAGACAGCCTTGACCCAAAAAGTAGGAGATAGAGAATGCTAGGAAGCTGTCTTCTTCCCTATGAGTCCTAGTGCTCATTTCTGTGTCTAAGGAGCAAGTGTAAAATGCTGTCCCTTGTGGACTGAGCAGCACCCCAGTGCTTACTGAAAAAGGAACCAGGGGGACTTTACTCATCTGAAGTCCTGGAGGGGCATTGCAGGCCCACAATTGATCATGTTGTGGTTGGTAATTCTCTTAGAAAAGAAAGAGCGAGTCCTTAGAACATTCACAATGAGGCATTAAAAAATATGCTGGCACAGAGGAACAAAAGCAAATGTTATTGTTTAATTAATATTAAGTAAGGTGAAGTTTTCTTGTGGGTATTTATTCATGTGTTGCATGGTCACAGAATCATAGAATGGCCTGGGCAGAAGAGGACCACAATGACCATCTAGTTCCAACCACCTACTGTGTGCAGGGTTGACAACCACCAGACCAGGCTGCCCAGAGCTGCATCCAGCCTTGCCTTGAATGCCTGCAGGGATGGGGCATTCACAACCTCCTTGGGCAACCTGTTTCAGTTCATCACGCTCTGAGTAAAAATCTTCCTCCTGTTGACACCTCCTGTTGTGTCTGTAATTATTTATGAATTGGAGTCATTTTTCCCTCAAAACAGAGCATGACTCTTGAGATATTGCCATTACCTATCAATTAGCTCTGCAGCCATTTTCAGTCATCAGTGGATACAATAAAATAAGTAGCATTTATTTTATATCACTGCAGCAGCTTTGTACATTGCTCATTAATAACTGAAAGGAGTCTGTTTTTTTTTCAATTATCACATAGACCACATTGACATTTTCATTAGCAATAGGTCCTGGGATAAATGCAAAACTCTTTATGGGTGTTTTTTTTTGCTGGTGGCGTTTTATTTTGTTTTTCCTTACTTGTTTTGATGGGGAGGTTATAAACATTCTGCTCTTTGAGGACAGTGCTGCAATAAGGTGGACATGTTTGTCACTGTTTGGTGTTAATGCAGTTTCCTGTTTTTCCTCCTATACGACTCTCCTTTTAATCTTACCAGTGGTTAATTTGCCTTTATTTATTTATCTATTTATTTATTTATTGGTTAAATGAAGAGTCCTGAGATTCAGCTAAGAGAAAATAATTAAAACTATTTGTTTTGTGCAGGCTGTCAGCAGCTATTAGGGATTAGACAAATATAAATTAAGCTTTCTCCTACCCCCAGCCTCGGTACAGACTTTGCAAAGTTCACAAACAACTGTAATCCTCTTTTATTGAGCATGGATTTGGAAGTAAAGGTCAGTTATGTTTTGGTCACTAAGGAGTTTGTACAATTGCTAAAGACCAAGTGTTTAGGTTATTTTTAAGTGTTGAGATTATTTTTATATAAAAAGCGTGCATGTTGCTCGGAAAACTCTTGTTCCTCCATTGTGTCTCTGCTAACAATCTTAGGGACTGAGCAGCAGTTGCAGCAGACCACCATCAGCTGGAAGAGCAAGGCAGGCTGGGCAGCTCACATCTTGGGAAGGACAGAACTACTCAGAGGGATGCTGGCAGGTTTTGGTGGTCCCCACAACCTGCCATCAGCCCTACTGCCTTGCGAAGCAACATGCTGTGGCTGGTGTGGCCAGGTTGTTGCAGGGTACGGTGGAAGGGCAGGCGGAGAAATAGGTGGGAGATTAGTCTGCAGATGTGTTTTGCATACCACCCGGGAAGCGGAGCCCTAGTCTCAGCTGGAACAGCTCAATTCCGCAGCAGAGCACATATTTAATAACAATAGGCAGCTTCAGAGCTGTGCAGACTTGCAGGGGAAGAGCAGAATTTTAAGCAAGCCGCGGGAAGCGCAAGAGGGCTGGGGCAAGGCTGCCCAGCTCTGACAGTCTGCACTGGCAGCCAAGCCTCTGCTCAGACCTCAGCCTTTATTTCGGGGAGTTAAAAGCTGTGAGTAAACTCCAGCAGGTTTCTGCATTAATTCCACTGGAAATTTTCCCAGAACACAAGTTTCATAATCTGCAACATTGCCGTTTGCAGTGCATCACTGAGCACGGGCAGGGATGGCTCTTCGATTAGAACTGAAAGGCAAACATGCATGTGCAGCAAAACAGCATTACCAGAGAATTCAATATGAGCTCCCTAAACAAAGCAAATTACTCCAACATCAGATGTAGCATGTATTTACTGAACCAGAGAACCTGGCAGTATTTGTTTCCCACTCTGAACAACTGCTCTAGCATCTTAGCAAGACCTATGAATAAAAGCACATTAGAAACTCTCCTGGAGCTCTTAATAAAACGAAAAGGTTAATTCTCATCACGTTACTCTGACTAATGATAATTCCACAAACATAAAAGTCCCTGGGTTATTACGTACAATATCTCAGGCCATAACCTGCCTTTGCCCTTAGTCAGTCCAGTACCAAAACCCCAGGCAGAAGCTCTCTGCAGAGATGGAGCTATTAGAAAATAATATAAATACAAAGGTTTTCAGGAATATTTGGGGCAATTTTAAGATTCTTGCCCCTCGATATTTCTTATTATTTCATTGTTCTTTTTTTTTTTTTTTTTTAATAGCAGGCTGGGTAAAGACTTTATGTATGGAAGGGATTCCACTTTTTTTTTTTTTTTCCTTTCCTGTTTTTCATTGTCCTCCTTTGACTCATAGGATTTGACCAATTGCTCTGAATCTCATTTTCAGTGCCTGAACCAATCCCTCCTGTAATGTGAGGTTCAATGCTCACACAGGACTTGGGTAAACCATATCACCTATATATCGCTATGACACTTCTGTGGTATCCTTCAAAAGAAGCAGGGACGTGGGAAGGACCATTTGTGAATTATATGCTGATCTTGCTGGGGAGATGCGTTTCATAAAGTAAAGGCTCCATGTGCTACTTTAATGATGACTCAGCAAACATCGTACAAATAAATCTGGACATTAAAATGAGCAACTTTAGTGGATGGTAAAAGTCTGAGTCTTCCTACTTATTAGTAGTAAGCAATCTTCAAGACATCCCACTTCCTTGCTTTCTTTTATCTATTCCATTAGCAAGAACTGCCTTTTTTTTTTTTTCTCTCTTTTTTCTAATTTGTAAATTTATACAAAGGCTCCCAAGGCTAACATCTCCCTCTATGATACAAGAGGCAATCTTCCCTTCTTTCAGATTGTTTAGCTGATTAAATTTGATGGATTCAAGCTCACAAGGAATTGTGTTCAAGATGGAAACTTTCCGATTCCATTTCAGACCTTAGGAAGCATTTGGGTAGATGAGACTTTGCGTGTTTTTTCCATTTATAATAAGCTCTTCAGTAAAAGATGAGATGCCTCAAATTTGGTTTGACGTAATTTTAGAAACATGACTAATCTCATTGAAATCATTGGCACTGTTTGCCTGTCTGAAGTTATACGCATTTTTTGGGGGCACTTCACATTTCTAACCATTGGTAGGTCCCTTAATGCACAATAATGAGCCTCAGGGTGGACTGATTTAAACAAAGCCACTTAGGTTGCAGAGCTTAAACCTTCAGTCACACACACCAAGAGGCTTGATTTAAATAATCAAATTCAGTCTTCCTTTGCATTTGCCTTTTTAGTTTGTTGAAAGCAGGTTGACTCTGGTGGGTTAGTAAGCTTTATGTTATGTTGATTTGCAACTGAATATAGTTTTCGCCTTTAAATTTAGTACTTCTCTTGGGTAACTGAAAGGAGGATGAGCTATGTAGACATATCCATAATTGTATGGCCTCGGAATATATCTGTGATTTCATGCCTTCTGTTCTGATAGAAAATGAGAAGTGCTAGTTTTGTTTATGAGATGAGTAATTCTTTATTTTACAAGCTGCTATCAGGTGAAAGATGAGAGCAATTAAAATGAAGAGAACTGTCATTTTTTAAAGGATTTTATTACTTAAACAGGAATATCTTGAACTTATTGGATACATATTTTTCATCAAAACGGAGGGTGTATAATCTGTAATTATTTACTGATTCTATTTACTGTTTGTGTCAGAAAGAAAATCTGAGCCACTCTCACTTATTTATATTGTAACATTTTTGTAGAAGATATATCAACTTTTCCTATTTTCCATCTTTGTAACAAATAACTCCCTTGATTATATATATATTTTTTTATATTTTTTCAGTGTATTGTTCCAGATTAAGTGCTGAAGTTGGCAGCAACTGGAATTATAGGAAACATCCGTTTGCAGAACAAAATCCCTTTCCTCCTCGCCACCCCTATTTGTCTTCCAGTTTATGTTTCCTCCCTTTCTATTCTCTACCAGAACCTGTGAAACAAACAGGCATTAGTCTGTTTAATTTGGGTTTATCTCATTTCATCTGTGCTCTGTACAGTCTTTTTTGATCTCATCATAGCTTGTAAAGAATTTCTGTGTTGTGGTTCTTGTAAAGATTTAGGAGTTCCTACCACCTCTGTCCAGAGTGCTCATAAGCAGTAAAAAAAAATTAACAATCCTGATAAAAAATAACTTGTAAAGTTTGTGATAAAAGTGTCAGCTTCCATTTTCATAGAAGGGCAGTGACTCATCAAACATTAAACAGAAAGTAAAAGATTAAAGATAAAGGTAGGGGCCTACATGTCAGAAGTAGCCATGTATATAATCAAAGAACCATAGAATTGCTCAGGTTAGAGAAGACCTTAAGACCATCGAGTCCAACCACAACCTAACCATACTACCCTAACTAAAAACCCTGAGCACCACATCCAAATGGTTTTTAAACACATCCAGGGATGGTGACTCAACCACCTCCCTGGGAAGCCTTTGTTTTCAGCAAAAAACCAAGACACTTTGCATTAGCCTTTGGGTAGGAACATAAGTTGTCCAAAAGTATACGCACCCAGAACCATGATCTTCAGCATCTGAAGCATTGTTGTGTCTTCCACTGCCTACATCTGCTTAAAAAGGCAGTTGCCATCTCAAGTGTAAGCAAGCACTTCTGCATGCTTTTCTGTGTTGTTCCCCAAAAGCTGGCCTCCTTTGTAAGAATTCAGCAAACTGAAGATGACCCATGTGCTGATATGAGATAATGCATGAGGGAATGAAAGCTCTACAGCCTTCATGGTTGTTTGTTGTTGTAATTCCTCTTTAATTTTGATGTATTTACATCTTGATTCATATTTAAATCGTGTTTCCAACTAAAAGAAATTGGATGCGTGTTATTAAATGAGGCAGATGTTCCAGCCACTACCTATCAAAGAGGTTACTTCTGTAAGAGCGTTGTTGGAGGGAGGAGCAGTCTTACATTCTAATTCATATTTCTCAGATAATAATAGTTCAAAACCCAGAAGAACTATAGCCTTGCATAGCTAATAAAAATAACAAGGTGGTTCCTTAGCTTTTTTTCTAAAGTGAATACTAAGTAGTAATTAAGCATTCTTACTTGATGATAGATCAGTTTGCACCTAGGAATGAAGAAGATTATATTGAATTGCTCACATGGTACTGTAATTGTGGCCATAGAACTGGTGGTAAACAAAGAAACTGTATCCAGTCTAGATTAAGATTTCTCCTGACCAGTAGAACACTCTGGCTGTCTGTTCATAGAGATATTGCAGGAAGTGTCAGATTATGTAAAGGCACCCAGGATAATTCAGAGTGATTTAAGCGCATCCTCATCAGTAGGTAATTCCTGGGCATCACTTGCTTTCCAGATGGAGTGCCACACTCCCAGAAGCATCTTCAGCATTTAGTGAACTCTCTTGGCTTTTTCCTCCTGCTGTCGCCTGCCTTCTTTCCTAGACCAAATGTTCTTCCAGCAAGTGGCTGTCTCTGCTGGATGCTCATACAGTGCCTGGGGCAACAGAGTCCTATTTGTCAAACTTTGCTTGCTATTACTGAGCTCAGGAAAGTTACAAGTGTAATGTAACTTGAATGGCTGCAGCAGTATCTCATTTCTGACTTAGAAGACCTTGCTGTCTGCTGCACAGTGAGCTTAGAAATCAAAATGCAGGCGAAGTAAGCTTCCTCAGTGCACTTGACAAAACGAACAAAGGATTCAGTTATGATTAATGACTTTGACCTGAAATTTCAACTCCCTGCAGTTATGTAAAGTTCAGTTCTTGTTTCTTGTTTGAAAACTGCTTAAAATGAAACACTGTTCTTCTGGTCCTTCATTCCAAAGGCATAGAAAATGCAAAGTGTGAACCAAAAAAATGCTCACTCAAATCACTGGCGCAGTGTTTCACTTGCAGGTTAGAGAGATTCCATTTGAAATTAAAACATCTAAATTTATTTTTGTTCATATAGGCATCTGCAGTTGAATTCAGGGTTGAAGCTGATATTTGCAGCCAGCGTAGATTTCTTTCAATAAGGCCCAGAAAGCCAGCCAGCCAACAGGGACTTTGTTCGGCTGCCTGACAGCATAAGCATCTGATGCTACTTGAGGTGACACGCGAGGTCCTGCTCAGTCTGAAGCAGCTGCATTGGAAGAGGCGGGCTCGGAGCTGTAGCTGCCGTTGTCCTCAGTAAACCTTTGCTCGTGTTTTGAGTCTGACAGAAGAGCCATCCCAGGGCTTCAGAGCAGAGCTGCTTGGCAATTTTCCAGCAAAGCAGATTTCTCGGAAAGCATTGCCCTGACACAAAAACAAAGTGAAACCTTCCACCGATGACACCATCAAAAGATTCACTGGAAATCGGGCATTCAAGCCTGCATCCCTGCCTGCTTGGCAGAGGCTGACCCCAGCACTGTGACCCCAGTCCAACCAAGAGGGTTTCTTTCTTCCATGGGCTACTTTATCTCCAGGCCCCTCAGCCACCTACTTTGGGCCTGATGAGAAAAAGAGGAGGACCTTCTGAGTCTCTCAGTGTATCTGTATTTTTTGGAAATGCCTTTCCAGGAAAGCTGGAATGAGAGATTCAGGATTTGATTCTCTTGTGTCTATTTGCCAGGTATCTTTGCTTCTTTTCTTTATAGCAGCTCATAGCAGGGTGCACAGGGAAAAGCTGCTCTCTTTCCCTGAAAATATATGAATTATTTATATTATAAAAGCTCCTTTCCTTCAGCATTTTGATTTTTCATTTGTTTGTTTGAAAACTGCTTTGTGTTCTTAATTCATCAGTGTTTCACCTTCTTTTATATATTAATATCCGTGTTTCGAAATGATTACTATATAGCCAAAGCACTGACAGGCAAAAGGCTTTGCGTTTTACCCTTGCCATTTCTGTTTGTAGTTGCTGTCTTTTTTAAAGATGAAATCTAGAAAGTTTTATTATGGCATGAATTTGCAAGTTATGGGCTGGGGAGAAATTAATTTGATGGTGCTGACTGACTCTTCAGGGAGAGCGGTATATTCAATAAAACAGCTATATCTCTTGTGGGTCTATAATCAAGGCAGAAATCAGATAGAAATGAAATAATAGTGAGCTATGTGGGAAAGAATAGGAAGAGAAACAGAACACAGATGGCAACCAGGACATTTAGTGATCGCAGAGAGCTCTCAAAAAGCTGTGCTGCAGACCATTGGTGGCATTGACCTGGAAATCTGACAGGTGTTATCAGGACTTACATCCAGCTGCTACACGTTATTTACTAAATATTGTCAAACCTTGCACCTTTGTAATGGTTTCCATTCTACTCTTTGTTTTCAGTACTCCGTGTTTCAGCTGATACTTCTTAGCTGATTAGTTTTAGCTTAAATTTCCAAAGCAGCAATTGCTTTAGGAGGTTTAGACACTGCTGGAGTTACGGGAAGAGTGCTAAGAGTGCTTAGTCCATACCCTGCAACATTAGAGCAACTTCTGTTATTTCACCCCCAAGTCTTGCATCCTTAAGTAACCTGTTCTTGCACTGACTGGCTAGTTCATAGATCCTGGTAATCAGTGTTAGCTGGAACGCAAGTAATTTGTTTTTCAATGTTTTTGTTGTTTTGGTTTGGTGTTGCTTTTTTGGTTTTTTTGTTTTTTTGTTTGTTTGTTTTTTGTTGTTTTTTGTTTTTTGGTTTTTTTTTTTTTGCTTTAATATTCATGGGAACATTATCCCAGCTTTCCCATTTTTGAACGTTTTCTAACTATTCCATGTTGTGCTTTGCCTTAATTCTTGAGAGTCAGACGATACATTAAGGATTACTGGATCTCACCGCACCATTAACTGCCAGCAATGAGGTAAATGACTTTTCTAAACTAAGCAGCAGTAATTTTATGTTCTCCTTCCTGCTGGTAAGCCCTGTTATGTGTATTGGCAGTACTGTTCCATGATCCCAGGTGATGATCCATCTGGTGAGGTGTATTTTCAGCTTTTCAACACAGAGGTAAATCAGCAAAATACCAATGTTTGCAAAAACATTACCAGAACAAGCAACTTTGAGAAAAGTAAAGGAACCTTGGAAAAATACCCAAGTATTCAGGCTTATTTAGTGACTTATTTAGTGCTTACTGTGACTTCATATCTGGAACCTGGAAACATGCTGCTATCTGGAAACAGTTCTTCTCGTTACCTGAGCCAGGAATGGTCTAATGAGAGCTTACCTGTTTAGAAAAGAGAGGCCACAAAGCAAACACCTTGAAGCTCTCTGCAAAAGCACTGAAATGTCCCTTTAGCTCATTAGCCCACAAGCATGTTTTCCATGTTAACTGAAAACTGAATGATGTAATCAGTGTGAGCACATGAGGTATCACAACCATTATGAAACCAGTGTGGATGTCTTCTCACCATCCTATTTTAGTATTGCTGCTGAGGGATTTTCCACCAATTTTTCACTGTAGCACAGGATCTATGGTTAAAGTTGTTTTAGCATGTTTTATCTGTGCATTATGTCATTTGCCAGCATGCCAGACAATCCTGGGTGCACATCTGCCTGTTTGGCTCCTCATTCCTTTACTTCAAAATGCAATGGCAATGTCAGTCAGTTTGCCAGCTGCTTCCCGCTTTCCTTCTCTCTTTCTTTCCTTCATTCTCTTTGCTCAGCCCTTTCATCTCCCATCTCTCACAATGGCAGCATCCTGAAGTCATGAAATATGAACCAAATACTATCAAATGATTGACCAGGATGAAGGTACAGTAGGTAAAGCTATTCCACGATAACAGTCCTACCCTTCTGACACAAAGTTTTATATTCCTCCAGCTTTTTCAATCATACGGCCAACTCATGACAGTCAATATGATTTAAAGTGTATGAATGTAATCTATTTAAATTCTTCATCATTGCATTTAAGACATGTAGCAAGGCTCTCATTAGTTGCCTGTAGACACTAAAATTATTACTTGGAAATTATTACCAGCAAAGGAATCATAGGAGCTTATTAGCTTTGTTTCCTGTCAAATTTCCTGTGGTTTCCAATGGACATACTGTGCAGCCTGGAGATTTGCAGTAGTACGGTCTGACCAGAACTCTGAGCTACAAATCCAGATGTGGGCAGAACGGGATAAGTACTGGGATAATGTACTTCCATCATATATAACTGATGCAGACACATGATTTCCAAAGAGTTAAGCTGTTGTAGGCAAATGAAGTGGATGTGATATTTTGTGATGACATGACTGACCATTGTCAGCTAACACATTTTGTGAGCGCTAGCACCTAGTATTGACAAGATTATGTGGCACTTAAAAAATTGTTAACTGGCAAGTCTTTAAGAAAAACAAACAAACAAAACATCTTTTTGGTATATATCCCAGTTTTGCGTAGAACATTCCATTTGATAATGAAAAGGAATTATTCTGTGTTGATCATTTACTCTCACCACTGATGAATACTCGAACAAAATAATGATGTAAAAAGGCTTCTTTAAAACAGCGTCTTCTTTGGGCATAATCAGTACCTCAACAATGTATATAGAATATGTTTTGCTTAAAAAATAGTTCAGTGCAAAATGTTATGAACGTAATCAACTTTATCAATACTGTAACAAACAAAAGGAATCGCAGGTGCGGAATTTCATTCAGAAAAATGTTAAGCATAAACCAGTTCTACTTAGATACGATAAACATACTAATTGCAATTGTTTGGGTAGTAATAATATAATAGTTTAAAAACAACAACAACAACAAAAATATATATATAAAAAAAATAACACAAATTGGTAACTGAAGGCTGAAGAAGCACTGTGTAATTTATAGAAATCCCTCTTGTCCTAAGACAAGTCCATCCAACTCATGAACAAGATGTTACCGATCCTATATGAAATGTGTATTAATTTCAATTAATTGATGGGGTTGCTCCTCTGGGCAGCTGTGCCAGCACCTCACCGCCCTCTGTGTGAAAGATTTTCTCCTAATACCCAATCTAAGTCTCCCTCTTTTAGTTTAAAAGTGATCCCCCTTGTCCCATCACTGTCTCCCTGTGTAAAAAGTTGGTCTCTGTTGTGTTTATAAGATACCTTTAAGTACTGGAAGGCAGCAATTAGGTCTACTTGGAGCTTTCTCTTCTCCAAGCTGAACAAGTCCCTCAGCCTACTCCAGCCCTCTGATCATCTTCACGGCCTTTCTCTGGACACACACCAAGAGCTCTATGCCTTTCTTGTGCTGGGGACCCAGCATTATCTGAGACTTCTCTGTATTTTCTTTATATTGAAGAATAAGAAAGAATTTGCAGTATGAAACAGTTTGGTAAATATCTACTGCAGTCGCATGAACAAAAGCAACAACTGATTTTCAATCCATGTGTAACCTTTATGTAACTTTTTGGTGGGGAACTTCCCTGACATATAAAGAAAATGAAAATCTTTGTATGTCTTGAATAACCTGTGAGACCCTTTCCATTGAATTAGCAAGGTCACATGGTATTTCTGACACTATAGGATGATACATATAGATGTCACTCTGCTTATAAAACCATAATCATAGAATTCCGCCCACAGACATTCACAGTTTTTTTAAAGCATTTTGGTTATGAGATGCTGTCATTAAGATTTGCAAGTCATTGACATTGACATTTATACTTGTTTGTGCTGAAGAGCCGTTGAAGTCAGGAGCATAATGTCCAGTGAACCATTGCAAGAAATAATGGTTTATCTGTGTCACCAGATTTTTAACTAAAGCACAGCAGAACGTTAAAAACTTCTGGTTGTCTTTTTTTTCTGTCATCTACAATGGATGAAATAAATTGAGAATGCTTATATTCACCTTTGCTTCTTCTTCGCAGTATTAAGATATATAATATCGCACCATAACTGATTATGATAGTAGTCACTGTATGTTTTTGTCAACAAGAAAAAGCCACTTTTTAGAATTATCCTAACCCTACAAAGAGGTATGTGTGCATATAACTTTATGTTATTTAAATAACCTGAATAACACTATTCTGTATAATAAAGAAGGGTGAAGTAGTAGCAACAGAGTACTAAACTGAGATAAAGAAGCACTTTGTAAATGTTCAGTTTCCCTAGATTGTATTTCACAGTATAGAAGCTTAAAAAAAATACTTCAGAAGTCACCTGGAACTAACATACTGTTTTTGTAACATACTGAATGATGTTTTGCTGAGAGGATAGTCCTCTGGATAGATGATCATAGAATCATAGAATGATTCATTATTTTATTTCACTTGATGATATTGAAAATGGGAGATGCTCTGTTGGTGTGATAACTGATAACAGAAACGAAATTGTCTGTTATATGGCCACTGAAGGAATGTATGATCCTTCCCTATTTTCTCTTTCTTAGCAGACTATTGGCATTAGTAGTTTTTCCTTCAACCTAATTACCTTTGGACATGGGGTTGGCATGTAACATGTGAGGCATGTATATTGGAACAAAGTGTGGCTCTGGGCATAGAAGTGCCTCAACAGAGCTAGCAGCTTCTTCAGCAGTTTTCATTTTGGGTAATAATGTACTTCTGTTCGTGCAGGGAACTTGTTTTCCCCAGAGGAACTGAGGGTGCTGTGCCCCAGTGGCATTCGGGGAGGATGCCACTTACCTTGCCTAAGTCTGGTTGACGTGGCTCTGATTTAACTATAAATGAGGCCATATGCCAGATGCATCATATCAACTAATGATTATTGAAAAACTGCTGTATTTAGTGTGCAGTGAGAAAACAGATGGGTTGTTTCCTTTTAACATTATCTGAACTTTGTCACAAAAAGCTTCAAATGATCTCTGGTTGTTTTTTTTAATTAGTCACTGAGTAACCTATTCAATACTGTCTCATTCATCAAGTGAGTTCTTTATGTGAAGACATCCTGTCAGGTGCAGCAGACAAAGCAATGAACAGCATTGGTACTATTAATGACTCACAGAATGATATCGCAAGGATTGTAAAATGACACCTTGTTATCTAACAGACTCTGATCATAACTGTATGATTTATAAAAACAAAACATATCAAATGTGTTGTAAATATGTCCCCCAATGAAGGAAAATAAATGCCATTGAAAGCAATTCAGTTATAAGCTGTATCATCCTTCTGAACACAAAATGGGAGGGAATGTTTTACATATCCTTGGGATGAAAGGGGTTGTCGCTCTCAGCTGTTCGTTTGTTAATGTTCATTTAATACTCATGCTATATCAGACATCATAAATCTTTCACTATTTTACTCTTTTCACTACTTTACTATTTTAACTCTGATAATTATGCTATGTATAAAATGTAATTCCTTGGTTAACCTGCCTGCTTGGATTGAACTGCCAAAGCTCAAACTGCTGTTGTGGTTTTTACCATACTTTGCTCATGTCATATTGTTGCAATGAACACATTATGCATACAGCACAGCGTTCATCTTCTTAAGGCAGAGTACAAGCCTTTCATCCTTGCAAAGAATGAGTAGTTGCACTTCGATTTTAATATTTGTGTTTGCTTTTGGGTTTATTAGCTCTAACTGTGAAAACACAGTAATTTTGTGTGCTGCATCTGGCTAGGTCTTGAAAAAAGTGGATCAGGGTTTGTCATGTCCCTGTTCTGTGGCTTTAAGCTATCAAAAAATAGTGCTGTGGTAAAAAAGGACCGGTACTCTGCTGGTTTGATAGGTGGTATTCTCATCATTACCAGCTTGAGGTTATGTTGAAAAACAAGGGAAATTAATTGTCACTGGTAAGATCCTGTGGCAAAACAAAGGTCTTTTTATTGTACTTCTCCTGAATTTGTTCTTGGTTTTTGTTTTGTTTTTTTTTTTTCCTGCAGACTCCAGAAGAAGGAGCCTCTACAACCATCTATGCAGCAGTATCACCTGAGATGGAAGGAGTTGGCGGCTGCTACCTTTACAATGAGGAAAGGACAAAATCAGCTGACGTAGCATATGATGAGGAGCTGCAGAGAAGGCTCTGGACAGAAAGCTGCAAGATGGTTGGGATTTCTGATGAATCCATCAGAGCTCCCTAGAAGAAGCCACTTCCAGCCGGGTATATGAAATGCATTGGCAAGCATCTAAGGTGAATTCTTGCCATATCAGTCATCATCCTGGAAATCACCGTTCAGTCCCAAAGGCAAACATGAACAGCTCTGTTCTTCACTCAAACCCCTAGTCTGCTAGGGTGTGGGGGGAATATTCCCACAGAAAGATGTACGTGGTTGGTTTTAAATCTAACCATCAGTTTTGTAAATCATGATGTTTCAGTCCGTGATTAAAATACAATCTTTAACCTTGTGCAGAGTTGAGTTTTCATTTTTTGTTCAACAAGAGAATGCTTTCCATGGTGAGCACCTTGTATCTATGGCATGTTGAACTTAAGCCACCTTTGTACATACAGTTCACTCTTTCATAATCAGTTTTAAATGTTGCAGCTTCTTTCCTTAAGCTTCATTAATCTTTAATACTCTTTATACTGAATGTCAGTTCAGCCTAATTCAGACATTTAGCATTCATTGTAATTATACTGTTTCTATCATAACATTAGTTTTATATGTCAAATTTTATCCAGAGGTGTTAAGTGAAGATGAAAACAATATCAAAAAGGAAATGTAAAATCATATGATCTTAAGACAGGATGTAGAATTTAAATGTTTTCAGATGTGAGGGTTTAAATGAAAACCTGAGAAATGAGGAAGGGATCAAATGTCAAAATGATGGCATGCATTGTGACAGAGGGTGCAGTTAGCTTGTTGTCTCTGCAGTGGGCACAGATTACTCGTCCCCATTGTAAACTTGCTTCTTGCCTTTTCTTTAGCAAGGAGATTCACTCATCTACCCCTTATTAGATGAAGAGTCACTTCCTTTGGTTAGTTTTAAACCTGGTTCATATGAGTTTCCTGACTGAAGTTGGTGATTTGGAAAATACATCAAACGATGCTGTCCATTTGATCTATGTTGCTAAGGGTTTTGGAGTTTGAGGCTTTCAACATATCCTCTTTAAGTAGTTGCTTTTCCATATTGAAAAGTAGTCCATGCTTACTCACTTGAATTACTTACACAGAAGCGACAGGATACTTTTCATTTAATTATGCATCTCTCTCCTAAGAATTCCTAACAGATAATTGGCTTTTAAAAATTATTTATTTATTTATTTATTACTGTTACTAAGTGTGGAACTGATATTTTTTATGGAGCTATCTTTGATAAACCCCAAACAAAACTGAAATGTGACAAAATAGTTTGAGATCCTACAAGCTCAAATAACTAGAAGACAGAACTGGACTGACGATAGATCAACATTTTAACAGTGAAGGTGATAAAGAGTTGAAATAACTTCCTGTCAAGTTTAGAATTTGCCCTCAAACTTCTCATCAGAGGAAACTATCCAAGCATGGGCTCTGTGACTGGGGAACCTGGGCTCTGTAACTGGGGAACCTGAGCTCTCGCTGGCCTTTCCCCATGTCATTAATTTTAGGTATTGTCTGGAAAAGCAGAACAATCCTATAAATTCCATCACATCTCCTTTTTTAAGATATGCACAATGATAGAAAGCAATGGGTGAATGTAAAGCTTTGAAGTACTGAAAATCACTGCGTAACAGAACTTAATGCAAAAATACTGTTGTGCTCTCATTTGCAGCAGACTATGAACAATATGAATGTTTCTATGCACTGAACCCCAGAATAATATCCCCTTTGGGTTTTTTAGCTCAGACCCGGTGCTTCACTGACCATATCTCCAGTCTTTTGTTCAGAGTGAAATCACGTCTGACAGAAAGAAAGAATACTGACATGCCCATAGAATAGCAAGGAGATGCCAAGACAAAAAATAATATGAACAACAAAAAGCATACAAGAATGAAAATAATAAAAATCTGAAGGAGAGCATATTTCCCCTCTGAATTAAGTAATGCATGAGTTATTTCTGTCTCCTTGGAGTTAGTATATACGTGGGTTAGCAGCAGGAAGTTTATCACTCGCTCACTATAGCACTTTCTCCGTATGACTGACTGACTTTTTCTGGTAACTGAATGTAGTGTTTGTGAAATGTGCCAGACTGACACCCTGGGAACTAAAATCCTCTGTTTATTCACGGATCGTGCACAGGATGCACTAAGCCTGCTAGACAGCCAACATTTTCATGTTGCCATAGCATTCCCACAGAGCATCACTGCTGCTAGAAGGATGTCTAGGATTACTCAAACTAGATAGAACCAAAGTACCTTCAAGATTAACGCTATCAAAGTGACACAGTATTTAAACAACCAGTTTCAAAGAATCATAAAATGGCTTGGGTTGGAAGGCACCCCAAGGATCATGAAGTTCTAACACCACTGCCACAGGCAGGACTACCAGCCTCCAGATTTGGTACTAGACCAGGCTGCCCAGGGCCCCATCCAACTTGGTCTTGAACACCCCCAGGGATGGAGCATTCACAAACTCTGGGCAGCCTGTGCCAGCACCCCTCTGTGAAGAACAGTGTAGCATAAGGAATGGTAAAATAGCAAATGCTAAAGGGAGTTAGCCATTCTTTCAGTGTAGTCTAAACCATTTTGTTAGTGACCTCAGTCCCATGAACTCTGTTTTAACGTCATTGAAAACAACATTTGTGTGTTGTCAGGAATACAGATTGTGCCTGAAAGAGGGAAAACCATGTCCTAAAATCAGAGATTTCTAGAACATTGCAACAGCATGAATTTATAATTGAGCTAATTGTAAAAGCATTATCTTAGGAACTAAAAGTGGTGAACTTTTTCTACTTTGCGGCATCATATAGGCATATGAGCTTGTCTTGAGCAAAATCCAGTATTGTTATAAAGTCTTGCATGTCACTATGAGTCGTCCCCTGTGACAGATGGAAAAATCCAACTTAATCCTTAGCGTATCTATTTAGGGATAAACACGTATATGTATGTACCATACAGAAGTAAGACAGTGATTTTACCTCTTCATACAGCAATGCAAAGAACTCCTTGACATTTCACATTTCAAGAACATGGAATTTCTGAAGACTGAAGAAGCCTGTTTTTTACTTCACAGAAGATACAGTTTAGAGATGGCTTGTGTCCTTACAGGAGATTCACATGTATATGCAACAAACACACAAACAAAACCCAACCTGAGAACTTTTCAGTCTTGCAAAGAAAGGTAAACCAGGCTACAACAGCTGTAAAGTGAAGTTAGACAAACTAATCTTACAACAGGAAAACAGTCTCTATTTGAGAGTAATTACATAATGAAACACATAGATCTGATAACCAAAGATAATGAAAGGATATCTCTTTTCATTAAAAGGAAAGGAGGCCAGGTAGGCTTCTAAGCAAAGTAGGTCAGTCATATAGAAGTCATACATAGATTTCCCTCAGGTCCAAATTGAGAGCACTTATTTCTACCTGTATGAGGGTGGCTCATTGCTCACACTTTTAAAATGGCTATTTCTATATCTATACTCACCCAAAATAATGTTTAATTCAAAAATCCAGATGTACCAGGGAGGGACAGAGAGGATCACTTTTCCTCCACCTGCTGGTCATGAGCTTTTCAATGCACCCTGGGATACCACTGACCTCCTTGGCCACAAGGGCACACTGCTGGCTCATGGCCAACCTGCTACCCACCAGACACCCAGATCCCTCTCTGCAGAACTCCTCTCCAGCAACTCAGACCCTCACCTGTACTGATGCTATTTACACAATGTTATTTAAAGAGTGAACCTGCATAGGAACTAAATAATGTGTTGACAAAGTACTCTCAGTCTCTTAGGGAAGTGTTAACTTTTCTGTTAATTAACTAGTTAATCTGCAAACTGTGGGGAAGCTAATCATATACTGGAAGAACAAGTGCTGTTATTCACACAAAACAGGGCAGATAAATCTTTGCTTTGAGTTCAAAATTGATTGAAGTCCTAAATGTGGAACCTCCAGCCACACTTCCACAGTGTTTTGTAAATAGTTAAAAATAACTATTCGATTTCTGCACAACTACCAATTGCTATGGTATATGATATAAAAAAAGGAACCTTACTGCTTGTCCTCAAGATCACTATTGCATCTTCCAAATGCACAGTGACATTATTGCTAAATACAAAAATACACAACAGATATTTAATTAAGTCCTCATCCTAAATAAGCTATGATCATGCAAGCTGTAGCTTTTGTACAGTTAATGTGTGAGAACGTCCTTCCTTATTCCATGACATGGTTTATGTTCCAGCTGCCACCACAGAAAGACAAAATCAGATCCCAGTGAAGTTAATATGAAACATGTCACAGATAAGACATGGATATATATCTGAGATATGATTTTAAAGTGATGAAGGTTGAGGGAATTGACCAATCTGCAACAGCAGAAGAGATCAATGCAAAATGTGAATTGTACAGTATAAGGCCAGGAAAGACTGTAAGACATTTTAAGAATAACTATTTGAAGGTAACCGTATTCCTTTTTAAAACAAAACTGTGCTTCAGCAATCCACTGAAGTAGCTGTGAGGCACACTGGGTACCACAGGAGATAAAGTAGTTAGAGATAAACCCTCTGGGTTCAAAAAATATGTAGAAGTTCTAATTTATATTTTGAAGAGCATCCCGGCCATGTCTGTTTGAAGGCTTAACCAAACGATATCCCACATCACCCATAAGGTCTTTTAAATGATAAACGCAGATGAGCAAATGCCAGATTTTTGAGGAGAGTGAAACAATCTGAGGGTGGTGAGCATGCAGAATTGAAATACATTGTCACTGATATTATTAAAAAATCAACAAAGATATCAGAATGGGAGTCACGACAAGTAGAATCCTTTGTCTAATGAGAGATAAGAGCAGGCTTGGGATTTAGCACATTTTTCTTAGCTTGCCTGCAAAGTAGTCTTAAGCACTGCCAAGAAGAAAACATAGCAGCAGCCAAGAGTGCTGTTTCCAGATCTATGTAGTTTTTAGCTTCCGTATTGCACCCATCAACGCTTGTTAGCATCTCTCTTTTTCAAAATGGAGCCAAGCCAAGAATTTCTTTCATACAAGCACTCGAGTCACAGAAGAATCAAAAGATAGCAGTGACCTTTATGTATTTCGACAAACACCTTGTAGATTGAAACCAATCACCTTAAAGCGAAAGACTCCCTAATCGCAGAAGGAAAAAAAAAAGGCTGCATCATTTCTGGAGTGACATTTTACGTCTTCACCATTTTACATATGCAATGCAAAGCAAACAAAATTATGATGGTAAGCAGGCTTATATATTTTCTGAGGAGCATAGAACAGGAAATAGCCTATCTTCTATCTTTGCACTGCTTGAATTGTCAATAGGACTTCAAGTACCTTCACTACAAAGCAGATTCATTTTACATATTTATCTTCCCTTTTCTGAAACCACTAGCAAAACTACTTTCAGCTTGTCTGTGTCTATGGAATGCATGGTATAGTCCATGTTGACCTGCGTATGTTAAATATGTATGATGTATCTAAGACATCTTTAATAAGAAGAAATAGAAAAACAGATTATTTTTGAGAATTACAACAGAACTGAGGCCCAAATACTTCATTAATTTCTCAGGAAAATCTTCTATTGAAGTTAGTCTCACTTCTTCAGGAGAAAACCCAGATTCATTAGAGAAAGTTAACGTAAAATATTTACAGAGAACTTTTCCATCAACTGAGCTGTACATCTCTGCCAAAGTTAATGATACATCCCAGAATCACTGGAGCAAGACATGTAGCTTAATAGCAGAATAAGCTATAAAAACCTTGTATCATTTAAATTTGATAATGCCTTGGAACATTACCTCTAGAGTGAAAGCACCTTCATGCTTCTATTGATATATGAAACCACTCTCTTTGTTTCAAAGAGATTAATCCAATAAAATGCGCAATCTAAAAATTCCACTCATACGAGTATATTGAGAGAAGAGTGTAGCATTCATTTCACTTAAACTAAATAATCTAAAAGCAGGATAGATAGCCAGACAGTTAGGCTCTGCCTGAGGTTATACTGAGTGTAATACTTCTGAGGGACAATTCTTCTGACCTGCTTTAGTGTTAAATGAGTCATCTGCTAGAGATGCCATCATTGTGGCTGACCACAGAGGGAAAATAGACAAGTCGTCTAAAGTAAACACCCAGCACCAGTAAACTGTCAAACTCTTGTTGGCTCAGGCAGCTTTAAATTGAACCTAACTGCCTAAGAATATGGCATTTCATTTCTAGGGTTCTCTCTGTTTTTTCCCCATAGTTTCTTAGCTCAAAAGGTACAATAGCAATCTTATGTTGTGATCTTCAGTGCAGCAAAGATCTGCTAATTCTGATTTGAGTAATCTCTTCTAGTCAATAGTGTTTGTTTAAAGGTTTCCAGTGAAATGTATCACCTCAGATATGTTATTTTCCAGTCATAATTTGCCCAAAGTTTAAAAACTTGACCTTTGTTTCACATCTGGGCAGGGATAGCTTTTCAGCTACTTATTTAATCCACTTGCACTTTCATCTGCTGGGCTGAAGAACCTATGTTCTCATCCCAGTGGAGATGGCTTGGCCAGGAAGAAGTCATCTTGTGGCATTTTTTGATAATCAAATTTGCTTTAGCTCTTTGAATCTTTCATTAGAAATCATGTTTTGTATATTATAATCATTTTGTTGTCTCCTCATGAATCTGGTACATTCAACTTTCTGCTTTCAGGATGTGAAAAGCTGTTTTTGACATAAATAGGAAGTATAGTCAAGCCAAGTAGACTAGTCAGTCTACTTTTTCTCTGTTTCTACACATCAAGCCACATGAACCTTCTTGCCTAAAACATCTCAGTAGAGCTTTAAGCTGTTTTCAGGCCCACAAAGCCCAGTAAATACAACCCACCTCATTTGTTTCAAGATGTATGCTCTCATAGAACTCAGAACAATTCTTTTATCATGATTTATTTCCACAGTTAAAGCCCTAAATCTGCAATAAAGAGTACTTGAGCAGGTTTTGGAGCTGTTGAGTCAGGAGGGGCAACAGTGGTTGAGCAACAGAGCACTGACATCATGACAATATGCCATAGTTCAGCAATTAAAGCCATAGATAAAGGAACAGACCTGCCTTACCTGGAACATAAATGATTTCACCACATCAGCCATCTTACTCATTTTTATGATTACTTCTCTCATTTCTCACTTTCACAGAATCTCCTAGAAGACATTTCTCTCTTATCCCAGCCAGGATTTGCTGTGCAAATGCATATTTCTCTGCACCTGTGAGGTGATCTCAATTACAAGACACTTCAGCGGTGCTGAAGCCTCAGCACCTTGGCTCTAAACTTCAGCCCTAGCAATGATTTTGAGAAGCAAAATACGCTCTCAGAGATCTCCTTTTTAATCTAATTCCCTATGTTCATTTTTCATTTCTCTTCCTCTTCCATAAGCAGCTTCTCTGCCTCTCTGTGCTTGTGAAAGATGCCTCCTGAAGTTGATGGAAATAAGTTGTTTTTCCGCCCATCAGCTTGGCATGACAGCTCTGATCACGACACTGTAACTGCCTCTTGCCCTCCTGGATCTTATTCCTGGATGCTGAGTTCAGGCTAAAGATTCGCAGCTTCTCTGCTTGTTCAAGGAAGAGTATCAACACCTATTTTATAGGACTGTGAACCCCATTTCATACCCCATGTGCTTAACACATCATACCTGTTACTTCATTTATCACTCTTGTTCTTGTTGAACTACTTTACTACATGCTAGTATTCCAGGCAAGAGTGAGGATACTGTGGTTGTACAGCATCTGAGGGGATATTCTGTATGCAAGGAGATCAGAAATGTTATTTTATTTTGATATATATTTTTAATCATTTAGACAGATTAGGTGACATTAAGTATTTTAGATAATATTGGACAATATTAGAAAGTTAATGAAAAAATAACTATTATAAATGTTAAGTACCTGATTTTCCAGAACATGTAAAATAGCAGTAGTCTAAAGTTTAATACTGTGTGCTTAGAAAAACAGTCTTAAATTTGAAGTGATTTTTCTCGACATGGCTGTGTTCCTCATATTTTTTTCTTGATACACAATACAGCATTTTGAAAAGATTATTTAAATTATTTTTTTTAACAAGCTCAGGGAAGAGGCCTTTAAGTGAAAGAGACATCTTTCATTCCGTGCTGAAAATAACATTCTTCTTTTGAAATTTTGCTTTGAAGAGATTTTTCTTTTGACAAAGATGACTTGAAAACCTGAACAGTTGGAGAGGATTCAGTACAAGGAGGTCTTCCTTCCTGATGACACTGCTGGGGCCTGAGAAGACACAGGTAGGAAGATACAGCACATGTGTGTTTTACTTTTCTTCTCTCTTTTCACTACTTTCAGTTATGATGGCTACATGAGAAGAAAATAAGAGAAGGAACATAACAGTCATTGCAATGGGAAAACATGCTTCCAATTGAACAGTAAAAAAAGGAAAGCACAGGTATCCAAATCTTATTCTGAACAAGCTCTTCATATTAGTTTTGAAGAGGTCCTTGAAGAGCAGCCTTACAGGTCACAGGACTTGGGAAATTCAGTCTCAATTGTATGACTAACCCCCTCTTAACGTGAAAAATTCGTAGTTTCCATGATTGTCCTAACCTATTTCACAGTAGCTCATAACACAAGGTGACTACTGTTTTCAGTACTGCTGGAATAGTCAAATTCTGGGTGTTACTCTTTCTGCAGCACCAGCCTCTTAATTCATTGACAAATTCATGCAAACTCATTTTTGTTATTTTTCAAAGCTTCACAGGTCAGGAAATATCTCCATGGTCATCATCATGATACACTTAAGTTCCCAGAGTACTTTTAGAAAGGTTCTGATCCCATTAAGTCCTACGTATACTGCATTCTTCTAAAGCAAGCACCACATTTGGGTAATAGGTTAGACAACATTTGTAATTTTTTCCTTTCCCTCAAGCTCTGTAAGCCTACGTGACCTAATTCTCCTGAGAACAGATGTTTTGGGACATTGCAGCCAGACTATTCGTCACATCTATTCAGCAAACTACATTAGTATAAAAGCATGTGTTTGAACATAGTGGTGTAGTAAAAAAAATTGCTTTTAAACATGCTTCTCCAAATTTTAGTATGTGCTTTAGTGACTCAGGACTAAAGTCTGGTGGGCAGCAGATGTGGTACAGGTGACAAAAGAGCTGTGAAATCACACCCAGGTAGGTACCATACACAGCACAAGGTAAAGACTGTTATTTATCTCAAGTAAAGACAAAAGATTCCCATGTTTGAGTTTGTCATAAATACCAAAACCAAGGGAAATATACATTTAAACATTAAGACTTTTTGTTCAACAAATCTTAATCAAAATTATCTTGTCTACACAATCTACTGAGAAAAATAATACTGGCATTGCATTATATTTTAAAATGGAAAATCAAAAATAAGCCTATGCTACTTAACAATCGTTTGTCATAAGTTCAAACCATGTATCAAAGCTCACTAAAAATAAGAGATGTTTTTTTGGAGAAGGCCAAGGAGAATGACTCCTTTGTCAGAGTATTACAAATAAGATAACTATTTTTCTATTACTTGATTACATACGGTGTGACGAGACAAAGCTCTGCACTTCTTCATAGGAATGTAAGCTGGAGTGGTAACTGTGTTGATGTAAAATTGTTTACTTTCATGAATGGAAAATAAAAAAAAAAAATTTGGAACCACTCAGATTTCATATGTTCAGAAAGCAGTTGATGTGATGAATACAGAGGAATGCTTGTACTTCTTCCTATTTTTCTCATGTTCTCTTTCATTTTTAATAAGTCTTTTGTTAGTCAGATGTGAGAAAAAGATTTAGATCAAGCCTCTCGAGGTAAAACCCCAAACTCTAGGGAAAAATAAGAAAGATTAATTTGTTTAGTTTCAAAACACATAGCCACATTACCAAGAGGCTCCAGCTGGCAGGATAGAAAAATGTATCTCTCAATTGCAAATTGCCAATTCTAAAATGGCACAGCAGTAGCTTTCCATCCTGATTACCTACAGCTGCCTGCCTTTCAGCTCTGAGTTTCTAGTCACAACAATAATTTCCTGTTCCATATTTTCCATCTACCTTCTCCAAAAATCATACAAAGTTACTAAACACAGTAGACAATTACTTGTGTACTTTAGATGAGCCTGTATTGTAGCTGTCACTGCCTTCCAAACATGAGCGAGACAAGGTCTGCATCACTCACTACAGCCATCTGACGTTGGCCAGGCATGCCAAGACTTGGCACTTGCTCCAAGATAAGATCTAGATCGTTGCCTGAAACAACAGCCCATCTTGCTAGAGGACAGAATCTTCTCCAGCGATGGCAGGTTGATTACATTGGGCCCCTCCCTCAGTCAGAGGTTGTGAGATAGATATGCCCTGACCTGTGTCAATACTGCAAGTGGGCTACTGCAGGCCTATCCAGTGCCAAGAGCAAACCAGGCATATACCATCCATCAAGGCATTTATTAAACTGATGTCTGCCTACGGGACACTTCAAGTCATTGAGAGTGACCAAGAGACTCATTTTACTGGTGCAGTGATACAATGCTGAGCAGAAGAAAACAACATCAAATGGGGATTCCACCTGCCATGTAATCCAACAGGGGCAGGCCTCATTGAACATTACAATGATATTCTTAAGGCTGCCCTGAAGGCAGATGTCTGATCTGCAGGGGTGGACAAAAAGACCCTATGAAACCCTGCGGGACCTGAATGGAAGACCCCAAGACAGCAGAACCCAGTGCCCTGAAAATGTTACAGACAACATTGGCCTCCCTGCTTAGGATCCAAATTATGGGCACTGATAATCAGGTAAGACCCCAGATTGGCAATGAAAAGAATCTTCTGCTCCCTGCCCCTGAGAATTTAGAACCAGGTACCCACAGAATAAAATGGCATTGGAAGGTGCAGGCAGGACCAAAGTGGTGTGACCTACTTGCACCTTGAGGGAGATTATTGGAGGTGGGAGGCTTGGTAGTCCCTCCAGTAATTGGTACATGGCCTACTAATATTGTGGTCAACACTCTGGTCTTCACTGCTAGAGGGATCGCCGTCATGTCCCTGTGGTTGATCAGGGCACCCCCTGTGGTGCCTGATATAGTTGTGCAGTCACAGATATCTGGCCAAAGGGTATGGTATAGTCTGCCAGGGTATGCCCCAATACAAGCTGAACTGTTGACCCAAGATAGAAATACAGCCTGTATCTTATCTGGAGGGCAGACCTTCCCCTCCTGGTAGCCCTGAAACATCTGTCTCACTCCCCGTGTGTCTTTGAATCACCAGAAGGAATGAAATGCCATCAAAGCATTCCAGTGTTGCTGTCAGATCATGCATGACACCAGGTGATTGTCTACATGGGACTGATGGATCATAGGATGGACCTCTACCACACAGCTGCATGCCTCCTGTGTCACCACTGAGTGCTGGCCCACGAAAGAGCATGAACCTCCACCATACACTGGTCATCACTCATCTTAAATTGTATCATCCTGCATTGTGATGGGCAATTGTATAAGCATCATGATGTGTTGAATCTCTGTATTAGGGGAGAGTCACCCTCTAGCTAACCCGATCACTGGTTCATGCCATGAAGAGGTGGGAACTGTTGAGTCACGGCCTGAACCACTGATTGATCACCTGAGGCAAGGACTGAGTCAGCCATGGGAGCACAGGTGAAGGCAGTTCAGCTGTGTGACTGGAAAGGGTGGAGCCTGGCTGCTCCCATTTAAGGGCTGACTGCCACTGGAGAAGGTTTTCTTTTTGGAGAACCTTCTCTTTGGAGCCTAGGATATGGGCAAGCACTTCATTTATTTTTGATTGCTTCTTTCCACCCTAGTAATCTTTCTAACTATAATCCTGTAGAATACCATTCTAGTCATGCCACTCATCTAACTGTACGTTTGAAAATTGTACTGGGCTGTGGGCTACAGTAGCTTCTGTGGGCCTGTCTGTAAAATTCGTGGGGGTAGTTTGGTCAGGAAAGATCTAAGTGCTACCCAGTGCTGTTATAGATAAGGTTCAGGCATAGTTAGTCTACAATACTGAAGCAGCTGCAGGTTTTTGAGTATATTGGGATAGTGGCATTCCTTTATACCTCATTTAGCACAGCTGCTGAGGCTGCTGTACAGACTTATGAAAAAGGGGCAGCTATGGGACTGGGGGAGAACAGAACAGGATGCTTTCCAACAGGCAGAACTGGCAGTTACCCAAGCCCAGGCATTAGGTATATTTGATCCTACCCTCCCAGCCAAGTTAGACATTCATGTCACTCAGGATGGCTTTGGCTAGGGCCTGTGGCAATGCCGGAGTTCTGTTTGGACCTCCATTGGATTCTGGTCACCTATCTCAGCCACAGGAGTAGTCTGTCTTCATCACCACTAAAAGAACTTCAGAAGGTCCTAGGCCCAGTGACATATCCGAGAGATGCACCAAAAGAAACATCAATTGCACCAGCAGAGAAGAGTCCTATTCAGGAGGGAAAATATCCTGTTCCTGAAGATGCGTGGTACACAGATGGGTCCAGAAAGGGTAACCTGAGCAAGTGGAGAGTGATAGCATAGCATCCCTCCACTGAGACAATCTGGTTTGACGAGAGGAATGGTCAGAGCAGCTCATGGGCAGAACTGTGAGCCATGTGGATGGTCATAAACAAGGAACCTGGTGACTATATCCTGAATATCTGCACAGACAGTTGGCTTGTGTGCTGGGGGTTCACTCTTTGGATTGCACAGTGGGCCACCCAGGAATGGACTATCCACACCTGACCAATCTGGGGCAAGGATATGTGGTTAGACACATGGAAAGCAGTCAAACACAGGACTGTAAGTGTCTACCATGTCTCTCGTCACCAACCCCTACAATTACCAGGAAATGATGAAGCTGACACACTGGCCCAAGTTAGATGGTAAATTCTCAATCCATCAGAGAATATTGCCCATTGGTTACATCAGATGCTACAGTGTGCTGGATGAAAGACAATGTGGGCAGCTGCTGAAGTGTAGGGGTTGCCCATAGATCAGATGATATAGCTGTGGGCAAAATGGCAGCCTTGCAGCTCAGAAATCCTTCCATGGGTCTTAAAAAAAAATAAAAAAAAAATACAAGTAGTGATCCTGAGTGTAATTGCTGTCAGCTTAACTTCATTATGGTAGTTCATTAGATAGCTGGAGAGGAGGGTGGCTGACACTGCTGGGCCTGAGGGAGTTGCCAAGGAAGGTCAGGGCTTTAGATCCCAGGAGGCAAAGAGAACTTCATGAAAGAAACTGAGCAGTGGGATGTATTTTCATTGGACTTTGATGGCCTGGGTGCTGCTTGAGATGAAACAGAAATTAAAAAAAAAAAACAAACAAACTCCTTTATAGATGTTATAAGACAACAGCTGTTGGTAATATAGCATGCAAGTACTCTTAGCAGCAATGCAAGCAAGTGCCTAAATTGAGCACAAGCTGAAGTGGATCCCTTGTCCAGAGGGCGGCGGGGCTGGCCCCTCCCTGCTGTGAGTATGCTTTCATGAGGCTGTAGAAGCAGGGGGGTTCCAAGCTTGCTTTTATTCTGCAGGATTTATCTCCTGCTGCAGTCTGGCAGAGCAGCTGCATTGGCTGGGAGGGATGAAGCTTGGGAAGGAGGTAAGTGAACTGGGTGGTATCTGACAAGCCTAATGGCTCCTGGTGTCTTAGGTGGAGTCACAGCCTTACTAGTGGGTGTTAAAAGGACTCAGATCTTGAGAAGCTTTAAGCATGGCTCTGCCTGTTTCTGGCAGAAAAGAGATGGTATAGGGGAAAAGCATCAACTGTTAAGGTGCAGAAGATCTCCATGGCGTGAAGCAGCAATTTTTGGTGTACTTGAAGGAACAGCAGAAAAGACAGGGTGAGTTCAGTGAATCCATGTGCTCCTAAGGTCAGGCAAGTGCTGAGCAAGAGGATTTTTGTTGGGATATTTTGGTATTACAGTTTTTATCCATCCCCTATTTTATAGTTTTGGTTTGTTTTCACATTGGAACCTTGCCTATTCATATTTATTATAGAGAAGAATGGGGAATGCCCATCTGGAGAACAGTGCTGGTATAGCTCTAAGATACTTTGCTCACCTGTTGGGAAAGCAGCCCAGGGCATATGCTGGTGGAGGGCTGAAGAGCAGATGCCTGCCCTGGGCATCATAAATTCTCCTTAGGTAAGGCGTGAAAAAGATAACCAATAATAAACTGAGCTCCTCCAAAGGGACAGAAGAACACTGAGCAGAGGTTGATTTTTAAAATGAAAGCCACGCTGTTGCAGACAATGGCCAGTATGTACTTTCGTGCATCTTTATCCTCAGCTCTCATAGAGCCACAGAATTACAGGGTTTAGAAAGAGTCTATGAAGATCACCTAGTCAAATCCCCTCCTGAAGTAAGTTCCCTACAACCAATTGCACAGCAAAGTGTCCAGGCAGGTTTTGAATATCTCCAAGAGAAGGTAATTCCACAACCTCTCTGGGCAGCTTGTTCCGGTGCTCTGTCACTCTCAAGGAAAGAAGCTTTTTTTCATGCCTGTACAGAATTTCCTGTGTTACATTTTGTTCCTATTGCCCCTTGTTCTGTCACTGAGCACTGTGGAAAGTCTGCCCCATCTCTTGTCACTTGCACTTTAGATACTTATAAGCACCGATTAGATTTCCTCTCAGCTTCTTCAGACTGAACAGCCCCAGGTCTCTAAGCCTTTCTTCACAAGGGAGATCCTCCAGGCTTCTACTTATCTTTGCAGCCCTCCACTAGACACTCTCCAATACTTTCCTGTCTTTCTTGAACTGCGGAGCCCAGAACTGGAAACAGTACTCCAGATGTGGCCTCACCAGGGCAGAGTAGAGGGGGAGAATCAACTCTCCCAACCTTCTGGCCATGCTCTTAATGCACACTAGGATGTCAGTGGTCTGCTTGGCCACAAGGGCACACAGCTTGTGGCCAGTCTGTTACTGACCAGGACACCCAGGTCCTTCTTTTCAGAGCTCCTTTTCAGGAGCTCAGCCCCTAACCTGTATTGATGCATGCAGTTATTCCTCCTCAGGTGTAGGACTGTGGGAATACAAGAAAAGCTGTTCAGAGCAGCAGCTGTGGAGCAAGATAAACAGCATGAGAACCAAGGACACCTCTGGAAGGAGAAGGCAGCTCTCACAGCTCTGATTGGATATGTGCCTGCATGGGCAGTTGAAAAGTGTTTTGTAGAATGCTTTGTTGACATGTAAAGGTGGTTGGGAAAGTTATAAGAGCGGATGGGAAAGTGAGAAAACAACAACTTGTGAAGGTATGTAAGGGATGTGAGAACTTGTAATAAACGATTTGGATTGTTCACATCTGAGTCCGTGCCTCAAACGCTGCAAAGGACTACATTTGCCCTTGTTGAACCTCATAACACTTCTCTCTGCCTAACTTTCCAGCCTTCCCAGAAGTCTCTCCTCCAAGGGAACATGAGACAGTGTTAGTTTCAAACAGTCCCGATGTAAGGTAAGACCCGTATATTAAATGCCCAAATATATCCCATGTGCACTCAGTACAGCACTCTCTCTTTAAAACATTCCAGTTTTGGCTCTCTCTAGAGAGCTGCCTGTTCTTATCTGCAAACACCAAGAAAGAAAACACTGGTAAAGCTCAGAGAGAGGGGTGACACAAGGAGGAATAACGTGAATGGAACATCACAAGAAATTTTCTTACCATCCAGGGCTGGGCTCAGAAATAATTTTTGTGGGATTAGGGGGATTAAAGAAATGATTGAATTACTTTTAAAATAGGATCCCCATTAGACAAGGACAGTGATATAGAAAGCAGTGGACATGAGTGTGGTGACCAGAATGGATTGTAGCAGAAATAAATTCCCTTGCCATATCATGGATTTCTGGAGAGTGTGCTTTGTGTTCTGGTGAATGCTGTCTAACTACAAAGACTGTAAAAGGGTTTTAGGCCTGACAGACCCAGGCAAGCCTGCCACAGTGCAAAAATGTGTGCACTGACTCGAACTGCAACACAAAGGAGAAATGAATCAGGGCTTTTATAATAAGTGTAATTCAGGAAGAAATTAAGACTTTCTAGCTTTAGACCACAGCATGGGCTTGTGCTACAGTGCAGTGTCCAAACAGAATGAGGAATTCCCTTCTGCCTGCTTAGGAGCCTCTCTCTTTCCAATGGAACTAGGTGTCTGGCATTACAAAAATCTGCTCTCAAATGGCCAGTCCAGTCATTCTCTCTCTGTGGTGATTCCTCATTTTCTCATGCCTGTATGCATCTATGCACAGTAATGAGTAATTTTCTGGATTAACCTTCCTTCATCCCCTCAAGTAGCTGAGTTTGCTTCTTGGCTTTCAGCACTTTAAATTCATGTCTGCAGGGCACTGATTTCTGTGGGTTTGGGCTGATCACTGTGGCAGTGATTCTCTGGAGGCTGGTAGCTCCCAGGCGGCATACATGGTGTTTCACAAGTCTGATTCTCTCTCTTCCCAGAACTGGGCAAACCTCTTACGGTTAATAAACTGCTAGCTTTCCTACTAACTTCAGCCAAACACTTCTGAGGACTTTTATTTATTTATTTATTTTTACTAATTTTGTATAAAAATACTTCTCCCATGCTTCCTGGTACATGTTAGATTCTTTTCTTAATGCTGTATTCTCAGAAATTACCGGTGTGGCACAGATAGTGGTGAGCACGTAGTGCTGCCAGCGGGCACTCTGGGGAGCTCAGGCTGTCCAGAAGCTGCTGATGTCCCTGCTTGCTTTCAGCAGGTTTATGTACACAGACAAGAGCAATGAGTGATGGACTTCTGCTTGTCAGAACAGGTCATATGAGTTCGTGCAGGAGGATATTTTATTTTGGAGACAACCTTTATCATTTTAACTTTTGCTGTCACTGGACGTTGGAGGAGAAAATGTGTCTGTATGCATAAAGGTAGAAGCTGACAGCTCAAATATGTCCTTGGGAGTGGACATGGGTGTTTGTGTCCTTCCTAAGTCTGGGCAAAATAGGTAACATTTAAGAAAAACTGCTGGAGCAGGTTGTTTACATGCATCTTTCATTGCTGCACCTGACTTTTCTGTGAACACAGGAAGATTAGGAAATGCTCATAATGAATGCAGGAAGAGTAGCACAGAGTGCAGACTCTGCCCTCCTACAGTGTCCCAATATTCTGTAGGGCCAGAGGTGAAGCACTCAAACAGATATGCTTCGTAAGAAATCTTTTTTATATGGGGCATTAAAACCCATGAAGTTTGAGAGGGTCTTTGCCACTTGTCCAGTCTTAAAAGGGAGGAAGGAACTACTGGGGGAAAAAAAGATTCAGAAGAAGCCAGAGGGATACAGCTGAAGTATAGAGTGAAGGGATTAAATCACTAAGAAACTGAAAAAGGAGAAATGTTAGTCTCACTTATTCAGTTTGATTCAGATTTTTGGGGTCTTAGAAAAACTATCCTCTGAACTACAGTTACTCCATCATTCACCATGGATAGTAGAAGGTGTGTTTGCAGTTTCCCAGAGGAAGATCTTATCCATCCAAGCTTTGATAGTAGTTCAGTAGACAGGAGCTTACCAAGGGGAAGATTACAATAGCAAAATGGGAAAAGGAAGAGCAGAAAAGAGAAGCAGAAGTGAAATAAGCCTTCTAAGAAAGATAAAAAGAAATAGAACAATTTCAAACAGAAAATGAGACAATGAAAGATGAATGATATGCAGGAAGAAGGAAATCTTCAAGGAGAAATTCACCATAAAGGAGGAAGCTGCAGAAGAAACAACAACATAATCCCACCAAACAGCTTGAGGAAAATGGAATAAGCTAGTAAAAACCTTCTATTTGTTTTTAAAGGGTATTTTAGACATTGCTACCTGGAGAGTCGCATCTTTGACTTATCTCTATTTAAGTGCAAGAAAGTGAGATTCTGAGTATTTCTGATCTCCTGTTTGTCTCAGAAATAAATTCCTCATATGTTCTGTTTGCTTGATGCATTTGTAAATGACTATCTTGATCTTCTTCGCATAATCTTTGAAAGAGAGAACTGATGTGAACATAGTCTGTCTGGATTTGTGCCTCAGAGATGTAGAGGAAAAATGAAGCTCTGGTGACTGCAAGCCATTTAATTGAATATGGTAAACCAAACTCCAGTGTTGGTGTTTGTTTGTTTGTTTTTCAGATTTCTGTTGTAGTTTAAAACTGTGATTTGTAGGTTCCCTCCTCGAATTTGGTGCCACATTACTCTGCTGAAATAGCTTAGCAATTCCTCTGAAGCCTTGAATTATATGTGTCCATATTCTGTTCTTAAGCAGGCTGAAGAAGCAATAGGTATAGTCTTCTCATTTGACCTAGACTGAAATGCCTGAACTGGGACAGGAGCTTTTCTGTAAGAGTTAAATGAGAACTCTGCTGGCTGCTGCTGCTACTACCAGGGGAGAGGTAGCAAACAATTCACTTTTCTGAGCACCCATTTCTTTGTAACTGAAAGTATCTGAGGTCAAGTTCAGATGTTCAGGTTTCAGACAGAACAAATCTCACTCTGTGTTCTCTGAGTTCTATAGGTCAGGGAGAGCATGGCTTGGGGTCCACTTATTTAGGAAGAGAAATCCTAGATTCTAGCCTGCCTCCATTCATTTTGTACCTTATCTTCAGTTACTCATTAAGTCTAGGGTGAGAAGGGAAATGTGTGCTAAGAACAGCCAAAACTTAGCTAAGAATTCTTGAATTGTATGCAACATTTGTTTACGGAGACCTGTCACAAGAGATCTGCATAGTCTTTAGTCTAGGTAAGACATTTATGTATGAAATCCTCCAAGAGCTATACAAAAAGGAGTTGATCTTGAGCTGTATCTACAATGTGAGATAAATGTAGGCATGTGCCCTTCTTAGTTTTTTGAAGTGGAAGATAAGAGAAGTCATCCTCCGGGGCCTTCTTTCAGGCTGCATATCTGGATTACAGATGCATTTTGGTGCAAAGCTGAGAGGTGAGGCCCAATATTTGATTCATGAAAGTTTCAGACAGCTCCTGGATCAAACAAGCTTTTGGGATTCCTTTGGAAGGTACCCAGTGACAAAAGCTCACTGATTGCTGGATTCAATTCTGGAGTACCAAGGCCCTCAGAATTGTGACCATGATGGACCAGGGTCTTTGGTCAGATCCAAGGCTAGGAGCCTGGCTTCACATTCTCCATAAAAAGACAGACATACCTCAGAGATTTCTGTTAATCCTCTCCTGTAAGATTATGTGGTGTCAGAGCACTCATCCTGCCCCTTTTCTTTTTTCATGAATCATCTTTCCATGCTATTGCAGTACAAGCCACAGTGTGTTTAACCATAGGCAAGTTCACATTTGAATCACATGCTGCATCATGGAATAACTGCAAGAAAAGGGAAAATAAATTAATAATACAGTCTTAGAAATTTTATGAGTGCAAGAAAATCTTTCATCTTGTGCACCGAGGGTAAAATCCAAATTTCTTCAGAAAGAATCTTTGATGATTAAAGGCTGGTTGGCAAAAGACTCGCAGAAGCTAATTATGAATTCTCTGTGTTGAGCTCACTCCACACTGCTCTCTCAGTTAGTTGGCTGGCATTGTGGAAAATCTGTAACATCCTATATCAGGAAGCAAGGTAGGAAGATTTAAGGCTTGAGATTGACTGCCTTATCAATTTATAAATGGCCAGTCCTGTCATAGAAGCAGATATTGGTGCACAGTTTGATACTGGATTTTTTATTTTTTTTTTCTGTTTGTATATGTATATACAGGGCATGGAACAAATACACCAAAAGATACCAAACATTCAGCAGTTCTTTAATATTGAATGTCATTGAGTGCCATAGATGGGCTTTTGGACATCTGAAAGCTTATCTATTTGATCCTTTTTGTAGCTGTGAAAAGGGTTTTTATCTGTAGAGGACACAAAACAACCAAGTTACCTTCCCTATAGACAGACTGATTTTGAGAGAGTTGTCTATGGTATGTCCCAGACTATGTGTTAACCTAAAAGATAGCTAATCTTTCTGCCCCTCCTGCAGGTTTGATGCTCAAAAAGAGTTTGATGTTTTTATTCTATTGCAGTCATGTGGTGACAGTAGGACTTTCTATTCTGAAAGCTCCTTACAAAAAGCATGTTGCTATATTGCTTATCATTTATGAATTCACAGCAGAGGAATAAGGGATGAAACTGGATAGAATAATACTTCCCCATATTGAGAGCATTCTTGCATAGTAACAATGGGCTTGTGAAAGAACTGAGCTGCCTTAAAGGTCCAATCTCACAAGAACAGAAAACTTCATCCTTTGAGAAGGAATGGCTTATTCAGATTTTCTTTTCTAAGCCTTTTTCCCATTTTGTTGCATACTCAAACACATACTGTTTTGCTTCAGAAATAAAGTGTGTTGAGAGCACACAGTGTTCTTTCATTGCTGGAAAAAAGCTGAACACCTATCTGTGTGTGGAAGCCAAACAGCAAGGACAGTCGTGTCTGTATTCCAGTCATGTTCCCTTATCGTCTGTGCCATCCTGCCCATCTCCAGAGCATGGGAGACTGCTTACGGGGATGTAATTCTGTTTAAAAGTCTGTCACTGTGAATCACTGAGGGGAAAAGGCAAATCACAGGGTTGCATAGCAGTACTTTGGTGCCAAAAAAATCCCAGACCTTTGTAGTGTCAGGAAATAATTTGCACTGAATATCCAAGCTCCCCCTACACTGTTTTCTTGAGGCTACATGCATGCTAATGTTTTCTATATATACAGAAGCACACCACACATTAGCAGCACATTTGGAAAGAAAAACTGGCACTTCCAATTTCTACCACTGCCAGTCCTTAGACTCCGTGCATAAACAACCACCTCACATCTGAAATGACCAGGTCTACCAATTTTGTATAAGGTTTCCTCTGGTGACAAAGTAGCTCCGTTTGCAGTTTGCTTGCCTCAATATTTTTTTCACTGTGATTCATAAAAATGTGTAACAGTGTTGTCTTCAAGAAGTAGGATGTTTGTAATATAAAAGCAGAAGAGCCTGGGGTGCTTTGGGAGACTGGAGGTCACATTTAGAATTACTTGCATGTGAAATTATTCAGCAAAAAGTAGTAGCCTGAAGTGAGTGGCTGGTTCAGATACTCTCTAACACAATTAAGCAGTCCTGAAGAATTTCTCTTGCTGGTCTTTTCAAAATTGTCACTGATCCTTGAAATGAGACCATTCCTGCTTGTATTTTAAGAGGTTTATTCAGGAAGTTTCTCCCTAAGGAGAAGATCAGCAGAGAGCCAACGCGCCAGCAGAATTGCATGCTAATCCTCAGAGCAGATGAGGGGAGGGAAGAAGAATACAAAGTAAGGAATATGCCTTCTGCTGGCTTAGCTGCAAATTTGCTTTAAGCCTGAGAAAGGAGAAATCAACCAAGCCACTTCCCTCCATTGTTAGCTGAATAGTGATTAGAAGTAGAAGTCAATTCAAGCCTGTAGAGAAATTGCCCAGAAAGTAATCAAAGCCAATGATCTGTTCTGACAAAGAGACTTGGCAAAGACCCACACATTCTTCATAATCACAGGTCCCTTGTGGCCATTAAATCTCCTAAAAATGTAAAATATAAATAGCAACCTAGCGTGGAGAAACCTCTTTGTTAGGTAGGGTTAGTAATGCTGGCAAAACCATTGCCTATCTGCAAGAGTCATTTAAATGCAGAATCTCCTTTTTCCAGTGAGCTGATGCTACATGATGTGAATGGATCTTTAGAAATAGACAGGATGGAAACAATCATTTACTTCTTGTTTTTAAGTGATCTTAATTTGAATTGAGTTCTTTGTCTCCATATAATAGAAGTGACTGCTCTCTCCTAATATTCCACACAACCTAAATTGGATTGATGATGAATGATTAAATTTGCCACTGAAGGGGTTGCCCTTGAGTTGCCTGCTGGGAGACTCTCTTCAGATTTGTGTTTTGCCCTTCTTGTGTCCTTTCTGTCCAATCTGCAAAAAGAACCCCTTATTTTACTGTCAAATTTACAAATTAAAACAACTTTGCTACGATGCATGCAGTGCCTGGCTGAATAGGGCTCTGATTAGCTGGCTGTGCCTGGGCTTACCGCTACTGCACAGAGAAGGCACAAATAGTAAATGAAATCTGCTTCTTACACTATTTGAACGGGGGGGGGGGGGGGGGGGAGGGGAGGGGAGGGTGAAGAAAAAAAACAGCAAAATGGACTTCCAAAAATGATCAAAAGGGCCACAGTCTGGATATTTTTGATCCCTTAAAATTTTCTTAACCATTTCATTTTTTTGTCTGTGTGTTCTAGGAAAGAAGGCAAGGCTTTTGTTGAGGGACTTTTTAAATAATTCATTCTTAATGTTATTATTATTACCCTTCTCATACTTTTTCTTGATTCTGTCTTGAATTTTGCTTTCTAGAAGAGAATTAAGAAAGAACGAAAAAATAGGGGCAAACCCAATGACAGTTTTTCAAATTTGAGTTTTTGAGCAGAGAACCAGAAAGAAATGAAATACTGAAAAAACCAAAGCACCAAAACAAACCAACCAAACTAACAAAACCCCAAACCAACCAGAAAAGCCACAACCACCAATAACGACAACAATGAAAAACAGTTCTATTTTAAATTCTCTCATCTTTAAGATGCTCTGACAGCAGTGAACCGCCTTGTGGCAAGCACTCTACAGTAGCATTCGATATACCTGAAACCCTCTGGAATCTTCTTTTTCTCTTCCTCATGTACTTACTGAAATCACCGCCCTTATTCTGTAATGGTGACATTTTGATGCTGTTTCAGGTTTTCATTTTAGTTGCTTAGAACTCACTGCTTTGATATATAGTCAGCTTCATGGTTTCCAGTGTAATCGATACCGATCCCCAACAGCTAAGCATATACTGCAGCTCTTTGATGGGCACTTTTAATAATATTTTATATTTTATCATGTTTTCAGCATTACCCAAAATGTTTTTGCAGGGCTGGTTGAAGATAAGGAGCTTTATAAATAACTTTATATTAATGTTGCATAGAATTGAAAAACATTAGGCACAAGAGAAAATTATTTTGATTTGTGTCTTGAAAAGTAATTTTAGGCCTCTAGAAACAGAAATTATTCTTCATCTCAGAGGCAGGCTGCAGCACTTGGAGAAAAGCACAAGATTGCTGTCTAATTACATAGGACTGTGCTTGTATCATTTCCCCTATTTGTTATAATCAAAATCATTAAAATAAATTAATTTAGCATCGTGCCGTTTTGTCTTCTTACAATCCGTGTCAAGAGAATAAACAAGAGAATGTATTCATTCACCGTCATACCTTGTAGAAGTATTGCTACAGTATTTCATGCGATGCAGAAGTCTCTGTCTCACCAGGGGCGTACTGCAGTACTCCGGGTGTCTGCAAAATGCAGCAGGACTGGTTGAAAGAAACCATTACAGAAAGGGACTGCTACAGCTGATTATGGCTATGGAGTGATGCAGTCACCCACAGACACGTGACAGTTGCCTTGGGCCCCCACAGCACCCTCTGGTTGAGACAGGGTTGGAAGCCATAGAACAGCTTTTTAAATGCTGTCATCTCTGCATTATGGAAGGAAAAACAACTGTTCTTATTTCCCTTCCTGATTTTCCTTGCTGCTTTCTGAAAGCCCCAGTAGTCAAAGAAACTGCATAGAGGTAGAGGCTGAAGAGCGTTCTGCAGTCATATGTAGAAGCTCACATTGGGAAGGAAGGAGGAGAGGCCCTTCTCCATCCGTAGGGACCTGGGTAACCAGTTTTAGTCAAAACTGGTGGCTACAACAAGGTTTTCTTGATCCAGCACAAGTGGAATGTGTTGTTTCTGTGCTGGACACTAAGATGATGAAACACCTTTCTTCGTGATCCTTCCCACTCATCCTGCCTGCACAACCAGCCCCATATTTGTTCCTTTGAAGCTACAAAGTCCTCTGAATTTTTTCTAGGTTAAATATACTCCCTTAGATGGTCTCTTAAACTGCAGGCATTTCACATTTAACCATCATGATTAAATATTTTCCTGCCACCCATGCGCACACATTTTCATCACATTTTCAATGGGCTAACAACCATTCTGAGCCTGTGCCCTACTTGTGCACATTTTGCCAACTAAAATGCCAATTGGCACTATTTGGTCATTTTCCGATGTAAAGGCAGATGTCTGCTCTTGTAGGCAGCATGGCTGGGAACTGTTTGTGTGTGTGTGTGTGTGTGTGTGTGTGTGTGTGCATAACCAACATTTTTCAGTGACACAGTGGAGTGTTCTTCTGAAATAAAGCCTGGCTCCCCTGCTCTCATGAGCTCCCTTTCATCTGAGAGCAAAGAGATTCCTAATGAAAGACACCAAGCCAGTGTAACTACAGAAGAAATATGCTGGGATTTCATTTTCACTTTTTCATTTGGTCTGCCAGCATGAATATTTTTGTCTATTCTCCCGTCACCTAAGAAAATTTTATTGAGTGCACTGTGTGTGACTTGACTATATTGTATTATTTAATTGGCATTTGATTGATAGTCATAGCACACATATTCCTCCTGTCTGAGAGAACTTTCAGTGATTGTGCCATGAGATCCTTTTCTGTACAGTTTCTCAACATGCTGGCAGCATGTTCTCCTTGCTTCTGCCTCACAGGAGGGTGTCCTCATTTGTCCCTCTGCTGTTTATCCATCTCCCTGTCCTGTGACCCAGCTCCTGAGACCCAGTCCCATCTACTCCTCCTCCTCTTCCCCAACATCCTCTGTTTCCTTCACATGAACTTTCTGTTGCCCCAGTTCCATCGCCTCTCCACTCTTGCTGTGAGTCCTCTGCCCACAAACAAGGCTGGCAGAGGTAGCATTTACATGCAGATTTAGTCAAACCATAGCCAATATTTCATATTATATTTATTTAATTCAACGTACACACTGATGTATGTTTGTATGTCTTATTATTTTCACATATGCAAAATAAACTGAAGGGCTTGCAGGAATCTTTTTCTGTAGTCATCAGTCTTCCATTTTCCATATTTCTCTCCCATCCCATCCACCATATGCAAACATAAATTACAAGCTCTTTAGGACAAGGCCTAGTGGAGTCGCCATCCCTGGCAGTGTTCAAGAATCCTCTGGATAGGGAGCTAGGAAATATGGTTTAGTGGTTTTCTGTAGGTATGGTAAAGGGAGGATGGTTGGACTAGATGATCTTGTAGGTCCTTTCCAGCCTTGTGATTCTATGATCCTATGATTCCATGATTCTATGATTGGCAACAACAATATTTTGGGTGAGAAATGAATAAATTGCAAATATGTTGTTTGTTGTTGTTGTTGCTTTTTTTTTTTTTTTTTTTTTTTAATTTTATTTAGAGGTGAGAATTATTTATTTTTTCCTTAAGAGTGAAAGCAATCAGGTAAAAAACCAAAATTCCTTTGCTGCCTGTAATGCCTCCGGAGAGCTTCTTCAGGACTAATTTCAGTCTGTGGGAACCTCTAATACAGGATGTTTTTCCTTACCACTTCAAGAACCAAAAAATTATTATCATAAAGGGATCTCTCCTCTGCAATTAGAAAAACATATTTTAACGAGTAAAAGTGTGTTTAAAAAAGTTCCTGTTTTCAGTGGAATTGTAGATAAGTTAATCGTCTTGTATTCTCTGTCTTTCCTGTCTCGTTCCAAAAACTTCATCTCCCTCTAGATTAATAACAAGACAAGAGTTAGACATGAGATAATTTACCACATCATTTATTTACATATTTTAATGAAGGAGAGATCATAGTAGCATAACAGAGCTGAAGTTTGTTGTCAGCTGGGTTGGGAAATGTATACAAGTTCCAGGAACAACTTAGTCAGTACTGGCTTTATTTTAATTTTAAATGGAAATTATGCAGCTAACAAGACGTATCCTGTCTTCTCACTGCTGTTGATCTGCAAAGCAACAATACTAGGACGCATAATGAGAGATCTCACAAAAAATACTTCTGTGAAATAAAATCTGATGTGTGATTCTCCAGCTTTATTTTTAACTGCATTGCTGCACCAGTATACAACATTTTGGAAGCCATTTCAATATACCTTGAAGATTCCATTTTCTCATTTTGCAATCAGATGGCATAGACCATAGTCTTGACTGATGTCAAGTCATCACCATTTCATTGGAAACATATAATCATTCAAGTATTTCATTGCACGCTTGACAGCAATAGGATCACTTTGGAATGAAGTTGTACTGACCCGCACCTGCTTATGTGATATTTGGCCATAAGGATTTTTATATTTTTTTTCAAGTATGTGCTTAGAGATATTTATTTTACAGAACAAGGAGAAAGATATAGGTGACAAGTATTGCTGAGAGGACAAATGAGAGGACAAATTGTCTGGATTCAGAGGGATGGAAGAAGGAAACATGGATGTCCTGCTTCCAGCACTGCTTTTGTGTTTCAAAATAAACAGCCACAAATCCAAACCAAAACAACCATAGAAAAAAAAACAAACAAAAAACTGTTTTTGAAATAGATAGCAACAGGGTACCCAAACCAGCAGGCTGGGAGCTATTGCTTCCTCATGTTGTTGGAGGAGGCTGGTATCCTTAAGCAGTTTAAGCAGTCCTGAAGAATATGTGGCCTCCTGATATGGATACTGTCCTAAGAAGAGGTTGATACAGGCTGGAAATTTTTGGGATGAAATAGGGGCTGCTCTAAGGTGTTTTGTAACATCACAGTGTTAGAATACTGATCAGGTAGGGTGTGAGTCATCCTGTTTCCCTTTGTATTGAAATCCATACCTTTAGCTGCACTGGCTGCAGACCCACTATGGCAGACGTTTTGGGGACAGCCATAGAACTAATCCAGATGGAGGAATACATGTTTTCTGGATTGTAGTTAAGTGTAGGCATAAATATAGCTTTGTTTTGTTCTGTCTAGTCAAAACTGGGGCATTTCTGGACATGAAACAAAGCATGACTCTAAAGCACAAAAGGTGCCCCCAGGGTTACCTGGTGTTTTTCAAGATTGGGTGGCACTGTACTTCTGTCTCTGCATTCCTGTGTTCGGGAGAGTACGATGTAGACAGCCAAAATGTCTGCACTTAAGTGTAGGCATGCCCTCATGCATCTGGGAAAGGAAAAACTTGTACATAGGCAGTATCTGAGAAAGCTTTGGAGAATTTATGTGTGGGTGGTTTGGTACCCTGTGTATAGCTTTAAAGGTATGGTGAAGTGTTTACTGAGGGTCATTTTAGTGATTATAGTGAAAAGTTTTGCCCTGTCTTTTTGATTCTTGCAGGGACATTTTCTGAGAAGAGTTACTGTTAGTGATAAGATAGATAGAATATAAATAAATACTATTTACTATTGTAGACTGGTAAGTAAGTCCAATAGCAGATAATTATGTTTTTACTTCCCATATGAGGATACAAAGACTAATTTTTGGCCACTTCCTTAGTCAGCATTTCTATTTTCTTATAAACAACAATATTGAAATTGCGGACTCTTTTTTTTTTTTTTTTTTTGTGACAACTCATGGGGTGAGAGAAGAGTTTACAAGGAAAAGCAAAAGCTGTTGATACAAGCAAAGCAAAACAAGGAATTAATTACTTCCCATCAGTAGGCAGATGTTCAGTCACTCCCAGGAAAGCAGAGCTCATCAGGAGTCATGCTTTCTTTGGAAGACAAATGTCATCACTCTGAACATCTCCCCTGCCTCTTTCTTCATCCTAGGTTCTATTGCTGGGCATGATGTCATGTGGTATGGGACATCCCTGTGGGCAGATTATGTCACTTATCTTGGCTTTATCCACTCCCAGATCCTTGTGCCCCCCAGCTCCTAGCTGTCAGGGCAGCATGAGAAACTGATAAGTCCTTGACTCTGTGTAAGCACTGCTCTTCAGTGTGTTATCAACACTGTTTTCATAAACAAAAATCCAAAACACAACATTATCCAAGCCTTTATGGTGAAAGTTATCTCACACAAAACTTTGAAATGAAGTCATCTATCTGAATCTTCATAACCTTGCCAGAAATTCCTTGCCGTGACATGGGATTGCATTCCGGACAACTCTTCTGTATTAAACTGTTAGATAAAATCTCATCATTCCCCTTTCTCATTTGACCACATTCATCATAATTGCACTCAGGAGCACAAACCATGTGTGGTTTTAAATATTTGTTATCCACCTCATCAAATATATGTATATATATATTTTCTGCAAGTAAGCTGACACCTTTCAAAGCAACATATTGGAATCTGCATCAAATGATTTTTCATCCACGCTGCTCTCTGTGTATGGTGGAAAGTTCTATCATCAGAGCAATTTCATTGCCCATATGCAGGTTTCCTCTCAACAACTGACTTTATTGCAGTGCCACAAGTCTGGCAGTCAGACAGCTGGCATGTTGTAACTGCTGCTTTTCATTACTGACCAGATTGCCTCTTATGTGTTTTCTCCATCTGTTTCTTGTAACTACCTTTGGTCCTCTTGTTATTGATCATGGGACAGACACTATCTATTTACACATAACCTTCACAGTAAATCTCTGGTTTCTGCATAGTGCCTAGCAGTATATTTATCCTGATAGAAGTATCTGAATCAGCTTCAAAGCAACAGGATGACAGAAATACACACAGACCTTAAAGCAGATGCATTTTATTTCATTTTTTTAATTTTTTTTTTTCATGAAGGAGTGCATATGAAGTGATGTACTTATGATGTCTTTTTATGAATATTGGATAATATGATTGCCATGATGCCTAGAAGCCTTCTGTTGAAATAGGTGACATTCACCCCTCTATCAAATGATTGTTCTTGTTTGAAGTACTGTATTACAAAAGAGAACAAATGTTATATACCACAAAATACCTCGTTTCAATGTTTTTCTTTATTTCATATTCCAAAGTTTCTTTTTGTTCTTACTGATACTGCTCCATAGGTGAGAATCACACATTTCATTGTCAAGGTACCACTGGACAAAATTGTCCCATAATTTTGCTTGAGGCAAAGCAATCAGATCATTGCTAATGCAGAAGGAAAAGATGCTGTTCTATGGCTGCAGATATAATTAATGGAAAGGTTTTATGGGCTTTAGTAAATTATTATGACATGACAGTTTTAAAATCTGAGAGTCACTGTGAAATACACAGAATTACTTCCAGAACGCACAACTAGAACAAGGGACCTTCACAAAGGTAGTTATTATAAATATATATGAATATGAAAAGCAGTTACTGCTAATGGTCAGAAATGAAGCCAAATTGTTTATATGTATTTATTATTGATCTATTGTAAATCTGATGTTGTCTCATGCAGGAAAAATCTACTACACAAGAGGAAACATGTTTATCTGCATTCCATGGAAGTTAAGCAACACTGTGGAAAGAAAAAATAGCAGCATAAGTTGACGAGCAAAATAATCTGAATATTTGGAGTCAGTGCTCCTTAGCTCCTTAACATTTGAAAGCAGTGAGTTCTTGCAGCTCTGAAGGCCAACACCATCCTATGCTACATCAGAAGAGGCACAGCCAGCAGCCATCATCCCCCCTTGCTCTGCCCTTGTGAGGCCTCATCTAGAGTACTGCACCCTCTAGCGTGTTGAGGAACCCAACACAAGAAAGATCTGTTGGAACAGCCAAGAGGAGGGCCACAAAGATGGTCAGAGGGCTGGAGCACCTCTCCTATAAAGAAAGACTGAGGGAGTTGGGCTTGTTCAGCCTGGAGAAGAGAAGGGTCCAGAGAGAGGTCATTGTGGCCTTCCAGTACTTGAAGGAGTGGATCATTGTGTCCTTCCAGTTCATAAGCAGAAGGGGGACTGACTTTCTACACAGGCTCGTAGGATAGGACAAAGTGGAATGTCTTTGAACAAAAAGGGAAGAGATTTAGATTAGAAGTTAGAGGGAAATTCTTTACTCAGAGGGCAGTGAGGCACTGACATGGACTGCTCAGAGAAGCTGTGGATGCCCCATTCCTGGAGGTCTTCAAGGTCAGGTTGGATGGGGCACTGGGCAGCCTAATCTAGTGGGTGACCACCTTGTCCATAGCAGGGAGTTTGAACTGGATGATCTTTAAGGTCCCTTCCAACCCAAGACATTCTATGATTCTATGACCTGTGCATCTTAGGTTCCCTGAACTTCAGCTGTCACACTCGCTTTTGCCTTCTCAAAAGCTGGCGTCTCCTGTAACATCTTCTCCCTATATTCACATGGCAGATCTTATCAGGGAGCTCTCCTTGAGCAGTGAGGTGAAACTCTGATGCTAAACTTGGCAAAGAGTGCTTTGTTACCTGTCTTTTCTGATTCAGCTATTCTGAAGAACCAGCAAATGTGTCTGAGAGACTCCTGGGCAAAGGAGGCCTTCTAGACCCTTGAACCACACTACTGTGCTTTCTTGCCATTACATGTGCCACCTCCTGCCTGCTACCAAGCCCTGAACCACCACAGACTGCTGTCAAGCTTCTTGGAGCAGGAAGGAATCACAGCTTCTTTGCCACGTTGTCTGTGCCTGCAACTGGTGTCGAGGTTAAAGTTTAATTTGAGATGAGCAGTGTACTTTTAGCTGTGTCTAGAAGTGCTTCTGATAGATTTGGCAGTTATAGCAAGGTGATAAAGTATTGATGACAAGACATGGAAATGCTGGCTTGTTCAGGCTTCTAATGGGAACATATGGCTGCAATTAAATGCTTTCAGAAAGATTCCTTAGGGTAGGATGCACTTCTGGTAAAAGATTACGATAAATGTTTGGGGCACTGGAGTAAGAAAATGGAGACTCCAGGACCTCAGTCTGCATTTCTGAGGCACAAGCTGAAACTTCCCCCTAACATATCCATGCTGATTTGATTGCTATGTACTCACTGACGTTTTTTGTTGTTATACTGCCTGGAGGAAAGGAAGGCTCTCTTCACCTTTAAAAACTGAAAAAGTCTTCAAGTGAGCATGTATCAGTTGAAGGCAGTATATCTAGGGTGTATTTGCTCTTGTCCAAGTCTTCCAGCACTTCAAAGAACACTTTAATTTGTCAGTAATTTCTCTTGGATGTCTTTCCAAGGCATCTAAGACATAACGAGTTATATACTTCTGTGCCAATTTTTCAATATTTTACGTGCTATCAGAAGTTATTTTGTCTTTGCTGTTGCCTAATTTCTCAGAAGAGACTCTTTTAATCACAGTTTTCACTGTTCCATCTAATGCATTGCACAGAGTAGCTTTTATATCAACAGTTCTGGAATGCTTTTTACAGGGTGGTCGCTCCTGCTATTCCCCATAACTTCCTCATTACTTATGCACAATAAACCCCACCAACTAAAAGGCAGAGGATTTTGCTAACTGATAACTCCTCACTGCAATGTCAGCTCTGTGTCCAGAATTAAACACTGTGCAGCAAATTTTAATGTCAAAGTGGAAAGAAAGAAAGCAAGAACTGACAGCAGACAGAGGTGGATAGGAAACACTGTCGTTAAACAGGCAAAATATTCAACTCTGAAATCAGCACTGATTTACCGTGCTAATGTCAATAAATAGGCATTAGTGAGTGACATGCCCAGAATTGCTTGCCCCCCTCACTTGTACGAGTTACGTGCAAAAATGATAATGCTGAACCATCACAAAAGGGAAATAAACAGATCACAGAATGATGAAGTTGTGTATAGCTGCCTTTCTGCATGGCAAAAACATGTGTGTTTAAAAGTTTTGTATTACATCTTACACTACAAGTTACGTCTTGTTTTCCTTGTTAACGAGGACAGAATGGATAATTTTATCAGAAACATAATGGGAGCTGCAAAGTCCAGAATGCATTTGTAGAGGTTAAAAAAAAATGAATTGATGCTGATAGGCGTTCCAGTCAATCATTTAACATGATTTTACTGCACATTAATTTTGCCTGTTGAGTAAGGACATGTGGGGTCACAGAGAAATGCAGTACTGCTTTATAACTGTATTTTACTTGACCTGATTCAGTTTTTTCAGAGCCTTGTGACATTCATTGCAAAGTTGAAGTCTATGTTCTGTGTCCATGTCTTGAGCTATTGTGTCTAATAGGCTTTCTGGTGGCTTTTCAAAAACAATAAACGTGTAATATTTAAGGAGATTCACAGTCAAGAAAGTCAGTATGCATATTCATTCTCTACTACACTCAGCATGAGACTGTGAGACAGCTTCAGATCTTCCAAACAGAACATTAAAAAGCCTAAGGAAAGCTTTTTCCTGAAAATAAACTATGATTAAGTGTTTTCCCTGAATCTTCTGAACAAGAGTGATATCCACAAGAATGCAAAATCAGCACAATAATCCTCAGTCAGCTTTCTCTGGAGTTCTTTTTCTGTAATTTCTCATGCACTGGTTCTTCTTTGCTATTGAAAGCTGTTGCATTCAAATAAATTATGATTTCAAAGCACAATTACTGGTTCTCAATCGTGCCATAAGGTAGATGATGTTGTTCCAGAATGATCGATCTGCTCCTGCTCAGTTGGAAGTTGGACTGAGTCCAGATGGATTAAGGGAGACATGGAAGATACAAGTGTTTTCATGAGTACTGCCAAAACTGCTATTCTTTGTATAGGAGTAGCTGGGAATGAGCATAGTCAAGCAAAAGAAAGTTGTACTCTTTTTATTTCAGAAACAAACAGAAAAGTGACAGTTTTGTATTTTTGCCTTGCCTTGCCTTCCCTTCCCTCTGGTCACTTCCCTTTCTAACCCTTTGGTGTTATGCCCTGTGAGATAATTCTACAGTCAGTCACAACAGTGACTTAAGGAGGAATGGTGTTCCAGTTCTTCCTGTGAGAACTGTTGGACAGCAGTCCCATGGTCAAAAACAAGTATCTTCAAAAGTGTTGGGTCTGAAAGCGTAGCTTGTATCTAGCCTTAATCACAGAATCAGAATCGTAGAGGTTGGAAGGGACCTCTAGGGATCATCGAGTCCAACCCCCCTGCCAAAGAGGTTCCCTACACCAGGTTGCACAGGTAGGCATCCAGGTGGGTCTTGAATATCTCTGGAGAAGATAACCCCCTGGGCAGCCTGTTCCAGTCCTCCGTCACCCTCACTGTAAAGACATTCTTGTGCGCATTAGAGCAGAACTTTCTATGCTCCAGTTTCTGGCCATTTCCCCTTGTCCTGTCTCCACACTCTTCCCCCTACCCTTTGGGACCTTTTCTCACAGGCTTTATGTGACATGAGGTACATTTTGATCTAAATGTAGATTACAGGAGAATTTTTAGCATAAAACAAATGGGCTTACTACTGGAGTAGTGGTAGTTTTCTCGGTAATGAAAGTCAACACACAAGAGAACTCTAGAATATAAAAGGAAGTGTTACTTTTAAATTTATTTTTATTTTTTATAGCATTAGGCAATACAGCTTTTTGCAGTTCACACAGGAACACAGATAAGTGAATTTTACAGAGGTGGTATCGAGGTGGTTAGGATCCTACCAGCATTATTGCGTTATACCTTCAGAAATCAGCTGTCAAAAAAGCAAAGCATGGAAGATGGTCTTTCATCTACTGCATTTCTGTCAAAAACACAATTTCTTTATTTCATTCAAATTTCTTTCTTTGTGACAGGTGGTGTATGATCAAAAAAGTCGTTTGTGATTTTCAAGCTTTCAGGCACCATGTTTAGATCTTGTAGAAACTGCAGACTATACAAATTGGGAAAAGTCTGTCGATCTGTAGGTAGCAAGGAAGAAGGTTTTGCATGGAAGTTACATAAATATTAGTTTGGGATGATTTCACTCTTTAAGCATTTTACTGCAAATTGATTCATTTTTTATTTTAGTATTGCTAACTAGAGCCAAAATCAGAGAGGTGAAAAGTCCAGCTAAGCAGTGTTCACAAGTGTATAGGCATGAAAATAATTGACAGTCAAGAGGAACACATTTGTAACTGGTGGCTGAACATTTCAGTTTATACTTCCATGGTTTCCTCAAACTATTCTTACTGAGTAGCCAAACCATCACAGTGATATTGATCTTCAATGTAAGATAGATAAATAAACAAACAAACACATAAACATAAAAATAGTCCTTCCTCTTTCATTTCTTTCTTTTTTCTATGTTTCTCTTCTTATCCGGTTTCTTATTTATCTTTCTCCTTTCTTCAGCTGCTTCTTCAGATGAACACTGAACTACCTGAGACTCTTGTTTCTCTTCAAAGGAGTTTCTAGAAAAAATACCCAAGTGTTTATGAAAGAGTCTGATGTGCTGAAAAAAGAAAAACTGTACTTACAGAAGAGCTTTGAGTGGCCCAGAGGAAGCAGTCCAATGGGCAGGTTTTGTTCCTCACCACTTTGCATTAGCAGAGGCCAGGCTTTCAAAGTAGTGAAACCTTGTCTTGAGGTCACAGCTCATTGACTGCAAATGGAGCCTGACACTGAATTGGGAAATCTGGAAAAAACTTTGAGCTTCTTTGCAGAAATCCCATTTTAGGCTAGGGTCAGTATTCCATCCCATTCAGACTAAAGCACATCTTGTCTAAGAGCCGGTTTGGCATCCATCAACAAGGACTTTTCCAAAAACTGGCATGCCTTCCAATTATGATGAAAGGCATGAAGCAATAGCTTTGCTTTCTAAGCTGGATTTTTTTTCCCCAAAATCTTTCTGGATTAACTATGAAAATGTTGACTGATTACACTTTTCCTTGTGATTTAGAGAAGTTATTTATAAAGAAATTTTAAATTCTCATAGAAGAAGAGCCCATGTTGAAAAATAAAGTAGAACATTATTCCAGTCACTGACAAAACTGTGAAATTAAATAGCAGCAGGTCTTACTTCTTAAAAATCTGTTCAGAATTTACTTTGAAATTAAAAGGGAAAACAGTTATCTACAAAAGAAAATCTGGTCATGTTTTATTATGCACAGGACAAGACAAACAAAAAAGATACAGTGGGAATATTTCAAAGCAGCTCATTTGCTTTCTGTAAGGTGATATTAAACCACCTTTTTTATTTTCTCTTTATTTCAAGGTACAACGTACTCCTCAGAAAAATATATGTGAAACCTGTCATAACGTCATCTTCCTGTTGCTTCTTTTTTCTTCCCAAATTTCTCTTAAATGAATTACATGTACAAAAATAATAACATAAATCAGTAAACACTGCAGAAAAAAATAAAATCAAGTTTTAACTTGGTGAATTGATTGAACATTTAAATAAATGTTTAATAAACATTACATTGGTCCTAGTTTCAGAGTCAGAATTTCTGTCCCTGTGCCTTAAATGGAAACATAATATTTATTTTTTCCAGACTGCTTGTTTTAGAGAAAACAAACAAGTGTTGTTTGGCCTCCAGAGGCCTGAGTAATATTGCTTTGACTGGGAAGGAAATGCTGGCATTATTTAGTTTCTTTCATAATTATCTGCTGTGAAAAGCAAAACACAAACTCACAGCTCCAGCTCAAACCATGCGCAGTTTAGGGAGCATTATGCATATGCCTCCAGAGCTTGAAAGCTTACTCCTGGTACTCTCTAAGCTGCTGAACCTCTCCTTGTTTTGCCAATAAACACATTTTGCAAAGCTGTGTGATTAGGAAGACTGACAACTGCAGGGATCATATGCATCCTTTGACCCAGATGGGGCAAAATGCTCATTCAGATGCTTTCCCGCAGTAAGACATAACCAATTGGTGGCAAAAGTTGAGATGCCCCACTGCACTGCTCTCTCCACCATGGACAGGGCCACAGAGCAAAGTGCCATCAGCTGCGAAAAATAAAAGCTGCCCACAGAAACAACCGTCAGGTTCGCTCAGCATCATCTGATAACCCCGTTGAACAGGTGATCAATATTCATCAGCATCACAGTTTCCCTGCTAGTGATGGTTAATGGGCTGATAATGCCATCCTCCTTGTAGCCAAATCCCATCAGGGACCAGACAGCTGGAGCTAAAGGAGAAAACTTATCAGATCTGGCAGAAGACAGTTTAGGAGGCTAAAATTAACCTTGGACTATTCACAGAAAGAACTAATTGTTTCAGACTGCTAAATTCCTGCCAGTGGCAAAGGTTTATTGCTGCACAGATCTTAACCTGATACTAGTTCTTTCTGCAGCAGGAAAGACAAATAAAGTGAAGCGGGAAAAAATCCCAGAGTTATTTTTAACCTCTTACCCACAAAGAAATACAAAAAGTGCATCTGTAATGAAAATCAAAGATACAGTTAAAGCTTTATCCACTTGTGCTAATAATGGGTTAAGTCGTTTCAGGGCTCCGCAACATATTGCGAATTCATGAGCCTGACAGATCCTTCAGTAAGAAAAAAGGAAAGATCTGTCAGAAAATCTCAGTTCTGCTGAATTACACTTACTTTACTAAATCCTCCAATGATATCACTTCCTCCCCTTCCCTTGTCAACAGCACACATGCTGGAAGCATTTACATCAGGATTTGAGGATGTGCAAGAGGAGGAATGTGTAATACTTTGGCAAAATGTTATGCACATTTTGACTTTCAGGCATATTTAAGTTTAGCATAGCATCACTGCAGAGCAAACTCCAGTACAAGGGACTGAACCTGGGAACGAACATGTTTATGTGGCCTACACAGGAAAAGGTAGGCTGCTGGAGAACAGAGCTGGAGAACAATTTTGCTTCAGAGAAGAAAAAAACATATTTGTGAGAGCAGATGATATGTTGGCAAAGGAGAAGATGGCATGCTTAGTTCAACAAAGAGAGGAACAAACAGCCAAGTAGACACTAACAGCTGCTACAAATGAAAACAAAGCTGATACTAGGAAGGGGCTCATCTTTATGACCCTCATTAGGGAAAAGAAAAAGAAAATTCCAACACAGGAGCTGGTTAAGAGAATGCACACTACTGAGAAATGGGTTTGAAACTAAGAGGGTCTCAAAACTATCAGGAAGAACTCTATTTAGTGTTCTTGCAGTTGTGACAAGAACCAGTTTTCTACACCTTCTGTCTAGGATGCTCAAAGAGAATGTTTAAGTTACGTGCATGGAATTCATCCTATCCCACTCCCAGCAGAGAAAAGTAAAAGCATAGCAAGAAGAACTAAAACAGAGATTGATTATAGTAACAGGTGGTAATAAGATTTAACTTCCATTTGTAGGTCCACAATCAAGTAGAAGCAATTTTTCTTGAAGGATTAAAGCTGTACAGGCGTGTGGGGTACTAAGGTAAGATGTGGATGACTTGGAAGGAAAAATGGAAGAGTGAAGAAATAAGATGATCTGGCGATGCTTCTGAACCGCCATAGTGTTAAAATCTAGTAGAAGGTGGCTTGTATGGATGAGGATATGGTAGCAGATTAAGGAATGTTGGACAGCCCAGAGGAAAAAATCTTGAAAAAATTCTTAGACAAGTTGAGGAAGAAGTGATAAACCCTGAGGGTGAAATGTACAGATGGAAGATTTTTGTAATGCAACTGGAAATACAAATTAATACTGTGAGTTATGCCCTTAATGAGAGATTTTAAATCCTAACTGTAGATAACCTGAGGCTGAGAAATGTGAGAACTGCCGAAAGTCAAGCTGAATTACACATCACAGAGACATTCACACGATTAGAAAAAGTTCTTCATCCATTAAGAGTGAACAAGAGGAAGGAAATAAGGAGATTAGATGAGAATATTTTAAGGAAAGCAAGTAAACTGTCAAGTGGATTTCCTTGTCTTGTCCGACATTTCTGAGACCTGATTTCTTTCATGTTTCTCCCACAAGATCTTTGGTAGCTGGTGACAAAGCCACCTCACCATTCAACTTTCAGGAAACCATTTCCAGGAGTGGCATTATCTCCCTGTCAGAAGTTTGGGCAGATGCATCAGACGGCAAGTTTGCAAACAAGTGCCTAAGTTTGTATTTGAGTGAAAAGACCTGTGTAAAGCAGGTTGATTTTCATTCCTTCTGTGTAAGTCATATTTAAAAATAAGACCAAAACTTCAGGATGGTGCTCCATGGGATGATTATGTATTCAAGATATTCTCTGTCATGCTAATTTCTCAACTGAAAGGAAATTGATTGGAATTTTATTTTTTTATTATTATTAATTTTTTAATGGTCCAGTCAGCTTCAGCAAGATTACTGGCAGAGAAAGGCAACCATGCATTTTTTGTCTTGGCATTCCTCTAAGGACCAAGCATTTTGACCCTTTCCAGCACTTCCTTCCAATACAAATATCATCCCAGAAAGCATTTATAAATAAGAGGCCGATATAGTAAAAAATACCGCTGTTCATTCAGGGTATGGGTAAAAAAACATATCCTTCATGGAGAATAATGAATACAAAGAATTTTTATTTGAACAGAAGACCAAGTTAGACAGAAAAGCTTCTTTCAGGATTAGCTTGAGAGTGAAAAACATAGGAAGAAAATGGTTCTAAAAGTGATAAAAGTACATCAAGAAGGCAGACAGAAAACACTGCGGGAAGGTATGGAAGCTAATGAAACTTGAGAGAGAAACATGAAGTGATACTAAAGTAAATTTAATGCCCTTCTTTGCTATCTATGCTAGCAGATAATATTCCCGCTGGAAGACAACTAACTTTCCCTCAAAATATATTACTGAATAAAAGCAAATCTCTTTGAAAATATTTTTGTCTAAACTTGTCTTGATAAAATAATGTCAGATTTATTTCATTTTGATGAATAAATGGTCATTTGTCAGTTTGAAATTTTATGAGGAACAAAGTCAAAACAGCAGAACACAATGACTAGAAATGATTCGTACCGCCTATCAAAGTTGCAGCTCCTTGGTTAGTATTTTCTGCGTCCATAACTAGCATAAAACCTCTGATTTCAAGTTCTGAAGTAGTAAGATATTTAGATGCTATATACTTGGACAAAAAAAAAAAAAAAAAAAAAAAAAAAAAAAAAAAAAAAAAAAGTGGACAAACAAAAAAAAGTATATTTCTTTTAATAGCTAACTCCAGTTTCTTTGTGGGAAGACAAAGACTTGTTTCCTTATTAAGAATATATTATGCAACTATGGATATGGCAACAACAATCTTTATGTTACTATTCAACCAATGGGAATAGATAGATAGATACATAGATAGATAGATACATAGATAGACAGATAGATAGATAGATAAATAGATCAACCTCTAACAATTTTGTCAGCATAATTATCAAACGAAAACAACATGGATTTGCAAAATATTTAACCAAGAACAGTTTTAATGAAAACAAAAACTAGTTTTAAAACAGGTAAATGATTGAACATTGTAACTGTTGGACTGTATGAGATTATATGTTAAGGCTTTTTCTTTCCTTTCTAATGGAGCTTTTTAGTTGTTCATTAAACATTTAACTGCAATGAGAATACGAGCTTGAAAATGATTTTTCACTTTCCAGACAAGCATTTTAACATTTTAAAAGACATTTAAATTATTTCCTTGGCCAACAAAATCTGGTATTTCTTTTTTCGTCTTGCCTACAAGGTTATCAAACAAGCACTGAAATTCCTTTGGAACTATTTTACGAAAAAAAAAGTCAGGATGGTGCCTTTCAAAACTTCACTTTTGGAATAATTAAACTGTTTGGAAAATCTGACTAAAAATTTAAATTGGCTTTGAATCCACCAAAATAGTACTTTTGTGGCAAATTTTAAAGTCACATAGCTCTGTTCAAGACAAGTTGCTTTTCCTGCTTGTATTATCTTTAGCACCACATCCAAAAATTTCACAGCTTTTCCTGAAAAGAACTAAAATAACCCTGGAGAAGTTAATTTTGGAATGCTCTTCCTACAAGACTATGTAGATAAATAGTCAAAACAGTCTATCTAGCTATATAACACTGTCAGGAATAAAAAAAATTACTGCAAAACAAGTGGAGAACAAATAGTTTTCAAAGTGTGTAATATATTATGCATTGAGATGACTTCCTTCATTTTTACTATCTGCTAATTTTTGCCTTTTTTACACCTTTGTCAAATGATAAGACTTAAGACATTTGAATGCCAGAGTGCTACGAGTTGGTTGCCTTCATTTTCTTCGTCATTTATTATTCAAATGGCTGCTTGTAATATTTAAATGGTTCCGCCAAGACATAGCATTCACTGCAAAAATTCATTAGTGCTCATTATTCTGTGATCGCTACCCTACCATGCAGGGCAAGATACAAAGGAGAGTCAGAAAAAAAAAAAAAAAAAAAAAAAAAAGAGGAAGAAACTAATATTTAAAGAGAATGGCTCCTTTCTTCTTACTAACAGCTTCAGAATTGCCTGTAGGTCTTCTGCTGTTAGACAGACTCATCCAAGGCTTAGGTCTTCTGCTGTTAGACAGACTCATCCAAGGCTCTCTCCAGGAGATTAAAATTAAATAATTTTGGTAATTTTCCCTGCTTTTGAAGTTCAGAAATGGATAAAACAAAGTGTTTTCTCTATGGAAGCAGTGTCTGGATGAGTGCTCAATAACTATGATTCACAGATCTCTGTGATGTTCATTTTCTGATATTGTTTACATTTCCAGTCCTTCTAAGAATAAAGAGACATATAATTAAAAGGAAAAGTAGAAGAAGGGGAAAAAAAAACACCAAAAGTTACACCTGAACAGAAAGTCTTGCTGTTGATTTGTTTTCATTTTACTCAGTTTACCATTTTTCTTATGTGTGAATATGAAGTTAAAGAGCACATACTGACAATCCAGATTTCAGTATGCTGGACAAATATTTTATGTGATTTTAAGTGCGCAGTGGACTTCTGGTTTTCTTCCCCGACTCCCATCTTTTGTACATACATGGACTGGCAGTGTGAGGGCTGACTCAGGCATGCTGCTGGTGGTTACAGCTAGGTACAGAGCTAATCACAGTTACCACATGGCACCTGGCTCCTTTCCTTTAGCCTCTAATTACAGTTTGGCCCTTTAACTTGCAAATATTGATTGGTGAAACATTTTAGGATAATCGTGTGGAAACATTTAGCCGCTCAGTCCTTAATGATATTACCAGTAACATTTTGTAGCTCATTTGGCCATCCTTTCATCTTGACACTTAGAGGATTTACCTCCATACAAACAAGCCTATGTTCCTTGTTGATGTCATGGATGCTATGCCCAGGTTGAAAGCCACCAGTCTTTAGTGCATGTGCCTGATGTTCTACACGTGGCTGGTTTTCTTCTGGCAAACAGAATAATTAAAAGACAACTGTAAACTTAAACGCATAGTTATATGTAACTGGAATCATATATAGACATTAAAAAGAAAGAACACAGAGAGAGAAAATAAGTAAAATATGAAATTAAGAAGTAAATGCATTACCATTTTGGCCTCCTGAATTGCCTACAGCTCACAGTGCTGCTTTTCCAGCAGATGTCAGGGTGGTTGAAGTCTCCCAGCAGGGCAAGAGCCTGTAATAGCAGCTCTTCCTGTGGCTGAAGGAAGAAGACTTTATCAACAGGTTCTGCTTGATCAGGGTACTTGTAGTAGACAGCATTTACAAAGCTCCTTGCTCTTGGCCGCTATTCGTGGACAGCTCTTCACCCTCTGTTCCTTGATGCAGAGGGAAACACTTCCTCTCCTTCCTCACCTGTCTTTTCTGAACAGCTTTTAGTTGCCAACAGCCATGATTCAGTGATAGGAAACATCCCACCAGCTTTCAATGGTGGCAACTATGTCATGGTTTTCTAGTAGCATGGTGTCTTCCAACTCCACTTTTTCATTTCCCAAGTTGCATGTTTTTGTTCAGGAAAAGTGAAATGAATTTTACTGGGCAAAACTTTTTTTGTTGTTTTAATGAATGTGTGTAAAATAGAATTGGCTAGAATAATGCAAAGAGCAATAAATACCTCAAGCTTCTGAGGGTCACTAGGGTTAAAGAAAGGTTTGAAGCTGTTAATAATAAATGATCAAAGTAAAGACCAGAGAATAGTGGATTTTAATGATATATTAAGGCAGTGGATGAACTCTCAGATAGATGCTTAATTTTAGCACTTTTGTATTATGTCTTCATTTTTCTTTCTTCATTTTAAATTACCATTAAAAATAAACTTTTGTTGCTGTTGCACATCAAGTTAAAGAATGTTAGGTAAATGTTTGTTGTGCTACATGTTACCCGAAGATAAAATATTAGTTTTCCCTGAGATTTTGCTTTAGCACTAAGCATTCATGAAATTTATCTTGACTGTTGAGATTCAGGGTCACAGCTGTGTAATGGCTGCAAAAGACATGAATGGCTATTCACTGGAGTTATAGAAGCCACACAGATCTTTCCTCTTGGCTTTACTTATTTAAATATATGTATATTAAAGGAGTAATCAAATCCCTGTGTCAGGATCTAAAACACCTCTTCCTCTAAGCTAAAGAAAGCATTTGTTGGGAAATTCAGGCTGTCAAACTAATAAGGCTGCTCCAAAAATAATGCCTCCAATTTTATTGCGTTGACCCACATCAGAGGTGGATGTCAATTGTATGACAGTAGAGGTTGAACCTTCCCATTAATATCTCATTAGATTTTGTTGCCATGAGATGCATAGTGAAAGAGGGGCAGTCTGACAAAATGGCATTTGACATACAGATAAGGCAAAGGCATTTCACCGAATTCCTCCATGCAGAAAAACTGGCATCCATTGTCCGTCAGTTCTTGCTGAATGTTTATGGAGACCAAACAGCAGATGGGAGCACACTGAAGCATTGGTTAGTGCATTTCAGCAGTGGCTCACTACTGTCAGCAGAGGCTGGTGCAGAATTTTTAAGAGTGCAGCATGCAGCTCTTGTTCATTGCAGATGAAAATGCATAGCTAATGGTGGTGACTGTGTTGAAAAATAGTGTTTTGTAAGTGGGAATTTGCTCTAGTAAATAGAGTCAGTGAGCTCTTCGCATCTGCTATAGTTTCCATGGAAATAAATAGAAGGACCCCTTTCCTCAGTGGATAGAGAGGGGAACTAAATCTAACAGTGGTTATTTGCAGTATGATGGTTACATTGTTGACAGCATATACTTCTTCTAGTTGGACCAGATATTAGTGATTCTATCTGAAAGGCCTGAAGAGCAATATCTAAGCTAAGCATTTTTTATTACTGAACTTGCACATCACCAACACTACAGAGAAATTCTGGAGAGGGATAAATGACCAACATCCACTTTCCTAGCACATGAACTGCAAAACCTCTTCTTCAGAGAGCTGCTGCTCTGAATGGGATTTTTTTCCAGGGGAGTCTAACAACTTTTGAGTCCTCTTTCTTTATTTCACTGCTGAATGACAGAACAAGAAGCTCAAAGAAGTCACCTTGCCAAACCAATGCATGTACATGTTTCCTTGGTGTGATGAAAGAGGCATTAAGTTTTTCCATCATCTGTATGTTTGCAAGTAGCTAACAAAAGGTTCTGGCAGCTGGTACTTCTGCCCTGAATTCAGTGGCCCTGGAGATGAGGAGAGAAAAGGCAAAGCATGTCAGCATGGACTGCAGGCTCATACCTGCTCTAATTTATTCCTCTGAGTTTCACAACATTTTCAGCAACGAGATGTATGGAAGCTGCACAAAAATATTACTGAGGTGTGTCTCGATTGGCCATTAAGCTTTAGAAATCTTAAATATCTCTCACTGAATGATCCATCTACAGTAAACATTTAGCACTGTGCATATACCAATGGATTCTTTGTGTGCAATGAAACTGTGTCACCATTTAGATGAATGTTCAGATACTCTTTTGCAGAACATGAAGGAAAATTAAAAAGCTTGATCAATACCTTTTGAATACTTTTTGAGCTACAAATGATCTTTCTTTCATGCAAATTATTTCCTTAGGAAAAGTAAAGTTCCATGGAACTTACCATATATAGAATAATTTCCCTCATTCTCTACAAAAATGTGTGCTTTCAAAAGTGGAAGTGAGGCATGCCATAATTAGATACATTACTGTTGGTTCTAGAGGGATCTGAAGAGGAGTGAAATAGATTTTGAAGATATTTTCATTACATCTTTTTGTTTAAACAGGACTGGAAGAAGCAAAAACAAACAAACAAACAAACAAAAAGAAGTCAAGAGAACAATTTCTGACAACTGCAAAGGCTCAATGTTTAGTTTCAGAAATCCAAAGACATGTTCTCTCAGGAACATCTAAGATCCTGTACGTGGTCTGGCAAAGATTTATATCAGTGATATACTATGAGAAACATATGGGAAGAGTAATTACTTTGACACAACTTGTTATGTTACATGCTAATAGAGTAATGAAGATGTTGATATGACACACGAAAGAGACATCTTGCCAAGCCTAATCTCTATTGCTTCTATTCTAAGTAAATACCTGGAGTGCCCATATCTCCCCATATCTCTCTGCTGTATCTGCAGATTTCTACCAACTATGGGGATGTCTTTTCTGTCAGCTCATAATGGAGCCCAGCAAACTGTTTGGAGGAGATACCCAACTTTTCAGCAAGATAGGTTAGTAGAAAGAAAAATGGCCTGAAATAATTGGCATGGAAGTATGAAGAGACATTTAACTGAGATGTTAACAAGAGAAAAACTAATATGTATTGCCCACTTCCAAATAATAAACTGACGCTCAATTTCATTTCACCAGATATGGATGTTAGTGCATAGGAAAAAGAACACTCCAACTCAGAGATGATATTTCTTCAGTTCAGAACTCTGTGTGTCCCACTGTTCCTCTTCTGCATTGTTTCAAGGCTTCAGGGTAAATTCATTGAATGTGACATCTGGAAAGTTTTTTCTTGAATCTTTTATACTCATGGATTTTCCCAACAACTTTCCTAGATAATCCTCCCAACATTCTGATTTTCTATGTATCTCAGATAAAAACTTTGATTTTTCTTCATTCAACCAGATTTTATTTCTTTGTTGCATGTACCCTCCAGTACAGCCTCTCGGGCAGAACAGTGATGGCAGTTTCAGTCAATGTAGTCATTGCTTTGTACAGAGTGGAGAAGAGAGCTGCAGAAAGGAACTACCATGCTGAAAACTTCTGAGTTGCAGAGATACTTTGATACTTTGAGTTGCAGAGATACTAATTTGATACTTACTGAATAGATATCTCCTTTTGGCTCCTCGTGGGTCCTGTATTCTGCCCTAAGACTCTTGTTACCTTGGCTTTACTGTTGTTAATACCCAAACAAGTTTCAAAAGTCTCCATGAGATGCAATTGCTCTTCTAAATTCTAACACAGAAATGGCCTTAAGGATGTCTACTCAGACCTCAGCCTCTTTACAGAAAAAATGATTTTCTATGTGTTGCAGTTGTGATTTCTGAGATGTTCCTTACAACTGTAGTGGAAGAATACTAAACATAATTTTCCAATATTTGACATATACCTACAATATTACTATACCATTTAGTCAACAAGAAAGTTAAGACTTGGTGAACAGGAAGCAACATAGAAGCTTACTCTAAGTTCTCATCTTTTGTTTCTTATTTTCTCCCTCATCCCTCTGGGGGTTGTGTAAGCAAAAAGCTGATGGGTGCCTAGTTCTTGTTGTCCATTATTTTTTTTTTATTTTTATTATTATTTTTTTTTTTTACATATATTGAAAATAGGATACAGAGGCTTAATTATGAATCCAGGAATTTAAACTGGTAGAGGTATATTTCTCTTGTTGTGGTATCATTTGTCAGCTTAAAGGCCAAGAGTAAACAACAAGTTAATTTAGAGGGGAAAATAAATAAATAAATAAATAAATAAAGGATTCCAATGTTTATATCAACAAAATGTTACAATTGTATGGCCATAATAGAACACCAGATGAAAATAGTTAAGTTTTCTTATAGTTTGAAAGTAGCAAACAATACTATCTTACATTTAAAAAGGGATTTTATGAGAGCACATAAAAACTGTGGATACACATCAGCTTTATCCACAGCTTCCACCTATATTCTGCATAGTATCACCAAAATATTGAACTCCATACACTCAACTGAAAATCTTTGGAACCTTTTATTCCCTTGACATTTTTCAAGTTGGAGATCTTTTCATAGGGATCTCTTGCCTTAAACTGGATGAAATTTAAAATTATATGTCAAAGAACCTGAGACCTTGTGCTGGAGGCAGAGAACAAGGACAACAGCAAATCATTTGTCAGAGAACATATTTTGCCTTATTCCAGATACTGGCAAAATTATTGCAGGCATGAAAAACAGGCAAGAAATACACCCACCGGTCTCCAAAATCCCTCATGTTTTCCACATTTCTCTCTTTCAACTTGAACTTCGATTTCTCCCACAGTTTTCACAAGAAAAGGGCAAACCTCAAAATAGTCTGATGTAGTTATAGATTCATATATTGATTCTTATCTAAAGAGAACTTCCCAGAGCGTGGAGGTGTACAAGTATAAAAATATATTGCACATCCCCACAGAATTATACAACCCCAAGAAAATCTGCAGAATTAAAAAAAAAAAAAAAAAAAAAAAAAAAGCAATCTAAATCAATGACTCTTTGTACTTTTTACATTTCTGAATTAGTTTATTTGAAATATAATGAAAACTTGGTTAATATTTATTTTTATTTTATCCAGACCACTAAGCATCCCTGATTTGTACCAGAGAGGATGAAATGGATGGAGAAGGGCCAGCTGGGATGATTATTTAATTCATAATACAGTTTTCTTCCTCTCCTGACACATGAAACATCTGAGTGATTTTATGTTTTCACTCCCTTACTCTAAAAGTACCAATGAAAATATCTTCCTCCTGGCTGAACATAGTTAATTTTAAATTAAACAGCTGTGCCCTGGCACAATACACATATATCTCTGTTGCATAGCAAATGACTTGTAACTGGAATTACTGAAGTCTGAGTTTTTGACCTCCAAATGGTTAAAGTTTGTTTTTAGTGAATCATGTGAGACCAACATCCCCAGTGTAAAAAGGTTTGTCAGTTTGAGTCCTTCGCAGTACACAAGGGTGACAATGCTGACCACTGTGTAAATACGCTGGAAAGTTTGTTGGAAGTTATAGCAGAGGAGACAGCTTGGTGAGTGTGGGGTAGGTAAGCACAGGCTTTGATTTCACCGTGCATAGAGTCATTATCTTCTTGGATCAGTAATCATAGATAAAATAAAATAAATAAAATAGAAGTGAATATGCTGTTTAGTAACTCAGGCAGGCTAGGACATCGAATATGGAATTCACATTGTGATAACAAAACAACGCTAAAGATGGTGGGATCCAGTGTACATTGCTTAGATATGTAATGAAAACTAAAATCTTGGGCACAGAGGGAAGTAGCCTCCTGAAAAACTGCAGCCCCCTTGGTACAGTGGAGAAAGAAGCACCTCTGAAGGTCACAAATAACTGGAAGGGGCTGCATCACTAGACTGCATGCTAGAGGCATGTTAGTTATCCAAGTTGAATAGACTGGTTCCTGGTCCATTTTTTCTTCCTGCTTGCCTGTGGTAATCACTTCTGCAGTTATGCTCTCTAGAATGCACAATAGCCAGTGGATGAAATATGTCATTCACATTTTTTCATGCCGTGTGCAAATTAAGTTTACCCTTAATTCACTTATGTGTAGTGTAAAGTAGTTTCACAATGACTGAGCACTAGAGAGTACTTAACTCAGACATACAGAGCAAATCACAAGAACAATGAATCACCATTTATATAAACCACACAGTTGAGCTTTGTGCTAAGTATAAATTCAGTCTGTCTATAAAAAGGATTGTTCAGAAATGGTTTCTGCCCTCTAAAATGCCATTTAGTCTCAATCCTGTCTCAGAGCAGGATCAACTAGAGCAGTTTGCTCTGCATGTGATTGGGATTTGAATATCTTCAAGGACTTTACAGTCTCTCTGGATAACCAGCTCTTGTGCTTGACCACCATCATTTTAAATAAGTGTTTCTGTGTTACAGTGTTTTTGTTTTGTTATGTTTTGGTTTGGGGTTTTTGTTTGCTTGTTTGTTTCTTTTTGGGGGTTACTGGGTTTTTGTTTTTTTGTTGTTGTTGTTTAGCTTAAATGGAGTTTTCTGTGTTTCATTTTTTGTCTAGTGCTTCTTGTTTTATTGCTGGGGACAAAAGAGAAAAACCCAGTTCTCTTTTCATATTTACAAACATGGATATGGTCCCCCTGAGCCTTCTTCTCTGCAGGCTGAGGAGTTCCAGCCCTCTCAGCCTCTTCTATCACAGATGCTCCATCCCCTTATCTCTGAGACCCTTTGCTGGACTATCTCCAGTACATCCATGTTTCTCCTCTACTGGGAAGGCCATCACTGGAACCATTATTCTAGGTGTGTCTTGTCACATCTGAGCAGCACAAAATGATCACCTCCTCCAACTTGCTGGCAATGTTCTCCCGAATGCAGCCCCAGGAGGCTGTTGACCTCCCTTGATAGAGGGACATATTAATAGATAAGGGTGAACTTGACAACCACTAGGACTTCAGGACCTTTTCTGTCAACTGCTTTCCAGCCCATGAGTCCTCAGTTTCTGCTGTTGCATGAATTTATTCCTCTCTAGGAGAAGGGAATGTTTTTCCCTTTGTTGAAATATAATGAGATTTCCACTGATGCACTTCTCAAGCCTGTCTAGGTTGCTGTCAACATGAACCTAGATCTACAGTTTTTTGATCACTGTAATATGTAATTAAGCAACTGAGATTACAAAACTGAGATTGAGAAAAAAAATCTAACCGTATTCATTACAAAGGCTAAAATAAATTCATTTTTGAACTAAAGCTGCTCTTTTAGAGAAATATTCAAACGTACTTATAATTCTCCAGTTATAAAGTAGAAACAAACAAAACTCTTATCTCCTAGGCTATAAGAATAGGACAAGAAGGAATGGTTTGAAGAAAAAAGAGGGGAAATTTAGATGAGATATTAGGAGGAAAGTCTTTACTTGGAGGGTGGTGAGGCACTGGAACAGCTTGCCCAGAGATATGGAAGCCCAATAAAGGCCAGGTTGGATGGGGCCCTGGGCAGCCTGATCAAGTGGGTAGCTCTGCCCACTGCAGGATTTAAAACTGGGTGATCTTTAAGTCCCTTTTAAACCCAAATCATTCTATGATTCCATGATAACTCTTGACAAAAACTTGTGCAAACTCCCATCTCATTTTTGTTGCTAAGAATATATCTGGCTTGCAATTAGCAAAACTTCATCTTTTAGATTAAAGAACTGTGTATTCTTAGACTTGAATTTTAATTTTATGTCTCTTAAAAATTTGTTGTGTTCCTTGAAGCTATCAAGGTAAGATGCATTTCTTTACTCATTGCAAGATTTCCAGGTTTCTCTGAGTCACATTTACAGTCTATTGTGAGCTGTTGAAAGCAGACCATAATACCATATCCTGGCGGTACTTGCATAGGTACTAAAATGTAGTGGTAAGATAGGAAAGATTTGATTGCCTAAGTGTAGGCATTAAGGCAATTCAGATGCACTAGTTTATCTTGTCTAGCTTATAGCTGCCACTCCAGAGGGATCTTCCTTTCTCACAGGTCCTTTGTCATCTCTGCAAACCTGTTTTGATGTTTTGGGTACTGAACAGTGGGCAGTAAGCACCCATTCAGGCAGAGGAGTTTCACCCACAATGTCCCTACATACAGTCCATCTGTTAATATAATCACCCACTCTGTTGTGTTGATCTCTTCATTATTAGATCACATGAGAAATTACATCAATCTAAATGTTTGCCTTTTCTATTTTTTTTTCTGAATCTTTTCTTCTTTGGCTAGCAGCTGTTATCCTGTTTATCCTACAGTCTTATTCATTTTCTTGGCTTTGGCTGTGCACTTCAGTTGGTGCTGAAATTTTCAGTTTACTGAGCAAATCAGAATACCTCCAAACCATATTCTCATTATCATCTGAATTTTCTCAGTCTTTGAATATCAGAAAGTGGCATAATAACACAAGAAAATTTTTATGTTGTTATGTTTTTATGTTGTCATCCAAGGGCTAGAAGGATCTCATTAGAAATAATGTCCCTTGAAAGTGATTTACCATTTATGATTATAGATAGAGACATACCAATCAACCTCCTAATGAAAGACAGGTTTCTCTCATACCATTCAGTCTCCCAAATGATTTAGTTCAGTATAACATTTCAGATGCCTTACAGAAACCTAAATATATCAACGCCTTGTGTTATCTCAGTCTGCTTTATTTTCCATTCTGCAGTTAGAAGAATTATAGAACTCCCTGCGTACTGTACATTCTGTCCTCTTGCTTTGATTTTGTATGTACTTAAAGAAAGGTACATCAACATTAAGATTGTCAGATGGATGTAGTCATACAAATGCAAAAGATTTATTTAAATGAAAGGAAAATTGGATTTTACCCTTGCTGATGCTAATGGACCAGTACATCTTCATGAATCATAAAGGAACAAAGTGTCCTTGTCTATATAAACATTTAGCTAAAGCTTAGTAGGATAGTACCCTAAGGGTAACTTTAGGACAAGGAGAAAATGGTGACTGAAGGAGGATGTGGAAACAAATACAGTTCTAGCTGCACAACCTTTTTTTTTTTTTTTTTTTTTTTTTTTTTTTTTTTTTTTTTGCTGTCTCAGAACAAGAAGTGTAAGTGATTCAGAAATCAAACAAAACTCCAGAAAAGATAACTTTATTTGAGATAAAGCTTAAGGATCCAGTCAGCAGAAGGCAGGAGAGGGTCAGCTTTTTGTGCTGAGCAGGGCTGGGTTCTTATTCCTGTAGGCTCAGCAGAAGGCACAGAATATTCTCTCTGAGCTGAGAGAGTATTTGCCTGCATGCTCCTGGTGAGGTCTCCATGGGACAGTGGGAACATAGCAGAACACTGGTATGCGCTTCACTCTTGGAGGTGGCTCATCACTATCCTACTCAATCCTCTCCCCAATATTACTGTCCTATGAATGGTTATATGAAGTGGCTGAAGGAACTGAGATTGTTCAGTCCAAAGAGGAGGCTAAGGGGTGATCTTACTGCTCTCTACAACAACCTGAAAGGAGGTTGTGGTGAGGTGGACCTCTTTTCCCTGCTAACAGCGATAGGATGAGAGGTAGTGGCCCCAGGTTGTGCCAGAGGAAGTTCAGATTGGATGTTAGGAGAAATTCCTTCTCAGAAATATAGGTGAGGCAGTGGCACAAACTGCCCAGGGAGGTGGTGGAGTTGCTGTCTCCAGAGGTGTTCAAGAACCGTGTGGATGTGGCACTGAGGGATGTGGGTCAGTGGGCACAGTGGGGATGGGCTGATGGTTGGACTGGGTGATCTGAGAGGTCTCTTCCAACCTTAGCAATTCTGTAATTCTATGATTCCGTGACATAAAACTTCTAAAATCCTGTAGATGTTACTAGGTCATCATCAATACTTCTCGAAGATGTCATTGCCATGCAGGTTAGTGCATGAATTCCCGAACTCCAACAAAACAAGAATTAATTAATTCATTAATTAACTAATTAAAAAAGTGAAACCTCAAACCACTATAAGCAGAAACAATATATTTTTTTAATAGATGAACAATATTCACTGCAAGTTTTGTTTTCAGAAGCGCTGTAGAGTGCTCTATCTTTACATAAACAAAAGAGACTCATCTAGGTGAACCAAAACAGGCAAATAAAACTGGACATAAAAAGACCGTTTGCTAGACTTATAAGCACATTTATATGAAGAAGAATCTATCCTAAGCTGATGGTAAAATGAAATGTAACTCTACATTCAAATATACACCCATTTTTATACACTTTTTTTTTTTTTTTTTTTTTTTTAATTCAAATGTATTTATTTTCATTTAGTTCATGCAGGATATTTTACTGCCTTTTTCCTATTTATGTTATTCAGAAATGGAACAATAATGCCATTTTAACCTATTACTGGAGTACCTTATTATGTGATAGACACAAGGAAAGGATCCAGAAAACTTCAGCTCCAGTACTGCTGGGTGAGGGAAGCGTGAAGAGGACAGATGTGCCACCCTTACAGCAGCATCATGCTGTTTTTTCCCCTCAGTGTTAAAATTACAATAGTCCTTATAGCCTGTCTATTACTTTAACAGTATTTCCATAATAACTTATTCAGTTAAGTGGGTGCTTTTCTCTGTTCCTTCTGTACAATCAGCCCGCGTGAGTAACTGTCTAAGAATGTTTACAGGACATTTAATCAGCAGGATATACGTACATTTACAAAGGTAATAGGAAATTCCCTGTGGCTTAGTACCTAATTTAGTCATCTTTAAAGTCTGATGTATTTAATGTTGCAGCTGGAGTCTGGTACTGTCAAGAGTCTCAGCACAGAAAGAAAGTCCAGCACCTCATCTGGCTAAAATGAAGTTCTCTGTGTTTTGTAAAAGTCTAAATTATCTGGTAGACTAAGCAGATGTTCTCTGAACATTTTGAATATAAAAATAACCATGAAGAAAAAGATCACATAAATCTTGAAGATAACTTTTATTCAAGAAAAAGGCAGACTTTAGTACTTAAGTATTCAGAAAGGAACCCACATCATTCAAATAATCCCAGATCAGAACTGTCGTGCCACGCATTGGTACTATGTACTGAGCTTACTCCCTCACTTTTCTATTTCATGTGCCAGAATTCTTCTCAGTCCATCCTTATGGGGGTGAGAGATGTATACATGAAAGCAATTCTAAACTTTTGAAGAAGTGATATTTTCTGGGATTCTCCAGAATATTTTGCCTGCTCATTTTCTTCCAGATCATTATGGAATTAGTTATTTTGGAGGAAAACGAGGATGAAAATATTGTTCTCAAATGTTGATTAATGTGAGATATCATACTATGTTTTGTGCGGAATTAATGAAGATGCTGCGGCATTGCACAGTGCCAGAGGAAATAATGTGATGCAGCAAAGCACAATCTGAACTGTATTGTTTCTGACATCTAAGCAGATTTTGTTTTATTTTCTTTTAATTTTTTGCACTACTAAGACTGAACATTTCCCTGGATACTCCGGGACAGTGAGGTAGCTTTCATCATTACATTTGCTTGCAGGCAGATTCCATCTCTGGTGGCACGCCACATTTTATTCAACAGAACAAAATAGAGACCAGATTGCCTGGCAAAACTAAGAAATGGAGAAAATTTGGATTGTAGCACCTTCTTTATCATCTTTGCAAAAATCAGCAAGGTACCTATATACATGCTGCAGGACTACTTGGTGTCAGGTGGTCAAGACTCTGCTGGATAAAACCTCCTGTGCTATTAGTAATGGAAAAAAGGGGAAAAAAGGGATTAGGTAAAGGAGCAACTCAGTGAAGCTATTCACAAGCTAAAGCACAAATTGCAGGATCTTCTCAGGGTAAAAAGACCATGTGATATTTTCCATACCTGACTCTGGTCTGCTTCACTAAACGTGGATAAAACTATGCTGCTCTGCTGCCTTGAAGTTAAACCTGAGAAAAGAAATGCTCATGCCTAAGAATCACAAAATGGAGGAGCAAGAGAAGTAAAAGCCGATCCTCATTACACAGGAATATAGGACTCAGCTTCTGAACGTAGCTTAAATAAGGTTCAGTTCAACACAGGCAAACAAACAAACAAAACAACAACAAAAACAAAACAACAAAAAAAGGAGTAAAAAATTGAAAAAGCCAGCCAAGGAAACCACTTATCAGAGAACCAGCTCTGACATACGGCATATCCATTTACAGAAGGGACTGGAAAGCTACCCATTGCAAATTAACTCCCTCACAGATGCCTCGAAGGGAACAGCTCAAATAATGGTTGAATAGCTGCTGGCTTCTGGTTCTAAGAATCCCTTTCACATGCCTTGGTCCCGAGGCTGGTTTCTAACCAAATTCTGGCCAAGAGTTAGAGCATCTGACCAGCTGATCCAAACAATGCCATTGAAGAGGGCAGGATTGTGTCACCTAACTTTATATGATTGCATTGTGCATAAGATTCACTGAATTAATTAAGCTCTGTTTGCCTTGAGACTCAGATTGCTTATTCATCCCACACAGGTTGCTATGCTGTCTGTCACATTTCATGATCCTGCTCCTAGACTGCAGGCACCTGCACCACAGGAGCTGCTCAGGGGTCACAAGCTGGCTTTTCCTCCATGCGAATGGTCCCTGCCCAGAACTGTCAGGACCTGATTACCCAGCCCCTGCTGCATGCTTGTTCTACAAAGCCCCCTTACACCTGCTCACCAGCTCTGGAAGGGCTGCCCTGAGCTAAGCAGAGTCAAAGATGCTCCTTGCTTACATGGGGAAAGCAGTTTGGGATGAGGCCATTAATTCTCCTTTAAAGAGGTGAGTGATGCTCCTTTCAAATCATACATAGCCCCATTTACTTTGATGCACAGGAAGAGTGCAGCAGAGCATAGACAAGGAACACCAGAAGTCACCCTACAGCCAGCTTTTTGTTATGTAATGCTGCAGTGCTTGTGCAGTCAGGGTGACTGAGCGATCTTACAGACAGAAATCAGCTGTGAAGAACAAAATACCAGCACAGCCTTCTGAGAGCAAGTTCCCCGTGCTCTCTCTGCTCATGTTTCTGCTCTTTTAAATAATCTATGCTAAATTGGTGTATTATGGGGTTTATTGCTCCAGGTGAACACAAGGCTGCAGAGGCAGGGGAGGAAGGAGTTAATTGCTACTGCACGCAGATGCAGATTTCCTAGCCCAGGGTTTTCTTGCATAGATTTAACTGATGTGATAAGACACACGTCAAAACTTTGAAAGGTGACTTGTGACTCTGTGTACCTCTCTGGAAAGGCAGCAATTTAGAGTGATGAGCTTTGAGAAAGTTCTTTCAAGGTCTCTAACTGTGCATGCAAAAGGACTGAGGTAACCACCTTGAATCACTTCTAAAATAAATATTAAAACTATGATTCAACCAGAGAATAGCCAATTTCTTGGCATTGCTCAGATTTGCCTGCTTTTGAACTGCTGTTTTCCTCTTTCCAGGATGTATCTCTGTAAAATGTGTGTACTCTGACTCCCTTACCTCAGCTTGTACTATATTATCCTGCTTGAATGCATGGAGTACACTGTGCAAACTTCCAGTGCATAAAGTAGTATCACAGATGAGATTCTAGTGAAAATGTCTTGCAAAGAGCTGCTGTAGCGATGGCTGAAACCAAGGGAAATTATGAAGGCTGGGATAGACAACTTTTCCTGGGGTTAAGACTGGGGTGGGAATGGACTTGGCCTATTTGTGATTCTATGGGCATGACCCTGTGAGCTGCATGACTGTATCTGTGGAGGTAGCAGGTGTATATAACTGGGTGACAGCACATATTACAGTTTCTTCAATCAATGGATTTGAAGGCAATTTTCTGGTAAAGACCAAATCTGGGAGTCAGCAGTACTGTTATTGTGAGGAAGACAAGGCAGGTAATAGAGATGTGTTTCCAGTTCAGTGCTCCTGCACCTGCTGGAACATACAGGAGGGAAGTGCCTAGTTCTTGCAGGGGAGCTGTGGTCCAGGGATCCCTTCCCACTGCTGTGGAACCACACAGTCCTTCCCAGTGCCTCCATCTTCCTCTTTACCTCTGTCAAACCAGCTGAGCTTACCATGGTATAATATCATGGGTAATAATAAATGCATATTGATTGTAAGAAATGAAGCAGTGCATGTGTTTGTTGCATTTTACCTTATGTTAATATCCGCTCAGCACTAGATACAAGTCATGTCTTCTCTGGGCCGAAAGAATAAAAGCTGACATGACCTCAGTGCCTTTGTATCCATCTGGATGTGCTCACCAAGAGGCAGACAGAAAGCAGAGATAACACTCAACAACCAGACAGAAACTTTATAACAAGTGGCAGCAAAGTGAGCAAAGCATGTGCAAAGCATGTTGACATGAGTTCCAAACCAAGGACCGTGGCCTCTGGATGCTCCACAAAGAAGGCAAATTACTACTGTTGGTAATGACTGAATCTTGGGGGGTTTGTGCCAGAAAAGTAAGGAATGTGCTTTTTTCCTCACCATTTTAAGCAGAAGGGACTCAATAACTAATAACTTTTTTGTCACAGATTCTTGAAGAATGGGCTTTTGTCCTGGCTGTACATGGTTGCAGGCTGCTCTGCAAATGCTGCAAGAGTCACTATGAAACCTAAAGGGAAAAACAGAAGCTTGTTTGGGAGGAGTCTGGGTTGAGCAATAAGCAGGCATAGCCTGGGTAAAAGGCCTGGTGAAATTCTGAAAGATTTTGTTTTCACTTCGCAATTTAAAGCATCTCTTATCAGTTCCCAAATAATTTTGCAAGTTACAGTGGGTTTCTAGAAGCTTTATTTCCATTACAGAGTAGAAAATCACTTTGAATTAATGGGACTAAACCTACTCCACTCCATTCTTCATCACCAAAGTATCATTCTGTGTGGGCATCTCAGGTGAGCTTCTTCCACTTTCTGAAAGAGAGTCCCATAATACAGGCCTTGAGAAGGCTTGCAGACTGAAAAAATACAATCTAATTTTCACTGCTACCTAGTTCAATTCTTGTGCCACATTAGATCCAAACAGTGAGTTGTCTGACTTGCTGATAGATTTATGCATTTCATTTGTAAGAGAAAAGAAGCAATATATTTATCGATCTAAAGAGTGATTTAACAAAGCTTAATTGTAAAGAAGACAGTAGTGACTTAACAAGATGGTACTGTAGGTTTTATTATTTACTACATAGAGAGTGGAGCTAAACTCACTCCTAGGAGGTCCCCTCATTGAGTCACAGAGCTCACAAAAAGTGCTTTCTAATCTCATTGAACCACAGAAATAAGTAGCCTAGGTGTGGATGAATCCACTCCTAGTCCCAGACTTGTTCAATGGGTTTATGTCTGAAGGATTATGTGTGCACAATCCTAGATTGATTGTGCACATCTTAGCTATACTCACAAAGCTTAGCAAGCTGCAAGGCACTCACCAAGGATCTGTAGTGGCAAGTAATCTCCTGAGGTCAAAGTATACGGTATCTCCACAGCAAGGCAACCTTTAGAGATGTCCCTACTTAACAGAAGATCCTGCTGCTGTACAGAAGAGCTCAATGGGCTCTAGGGCTGCTCACTTTTTATATGGTAAGATGACTGATGGACAGCCATATTTGCATGCTGACCACACATATTAATGTCTTCCAGATTTGGCATGAGTTGGCCAGATGCAGCCATCATCACTGCTACTGATGGTTATCGCTTGAGCAGGGGTATGGGAAACAAAGTTCAGGCTGGGGCACGGGGAGGACATCGTCACACTCTGATGGGTAAGAACCAGTTTTAAGCAGTAAAACATATCAGACTGTCAGTTCCTTAAATAGTTCCCATACAGATGAAAGCTTTCTTCTATTTTTTTTTTTTTTTTTTTTTTTTTTCTTTTTGGTGAAGCAGCTGTCAAGTGCTCAGCAAGCAAGATAAACCTTCCAGTTCTCTGTGTGTTTTTATCTGAACATCTGCAAGACTAACACCTGCTGTTGTATTTCTGTACTTGCAGGATATTTTTTGTTCAGGTCACAGAAAAATGATAATTCAAAATAGATGATAATCAATGAAAATGTAATGCATCTAAAGCTAACATGCATTACATGATAAAAATACATCTATTTTGAAGAGTGAGCAGGGAGAAGAAATCTTGTGTCTGTATTACAAACTTCCTTTCCCACCTGTAATGACAGTCATGCTCACCCTCAATCCCTCATGAGCTTCACATAGCATTTACCTCTCTCCTGCTGGGAAAATCTGTACCAAACAGGACCATTTAGGAGCTGGCTGGAACAAACTGTTTATACAACAGCAGAAAAAGGAAATGTGAATGTGGATGTTTGCTGAGTAAAGCTACTGATGGCACAGAGAAGAAGACACACAAAGTCACAGTCATCCCTGCAATTTGAGACCCCCTCCAGCTCTGGCTGTTTGCAATGTGCAAGGCTGCATGCACAACCAAAAGGAATTTCACCACAGCCTCACTGAGAAAATGTTAGACACCATGTTAAAGTTAGTTTCTCGGCTCCCTCTACAGTCAATGGAGAAAAATAGTTACCTCTGGAGGGCAGGTTCCTCTGCTTTTCTTGAGCATGTACTTTACAGACTTCCAAGTGACCTGATATGAACCTGTGAACAAAAAAGTGAATGACCTGTGTATTTGAGCACTTTAACAATGAACGTAGGAATGAATGTAGGAGGATGGAAAATACCATCCATGCTAATGCTTTTTTGGTTCATTGCTTAACAATTATTCATGTCTACTGCATAGAAAACAAACAAACAACAACAACAACAACAAAAAAAAGCACCTTTTTTTTTTAGTAGTTTGTTTTCTGTTTATCGTCTATGACAAAATGAGGCCAGATTTGGTAGGATAAGATTTTAAGAAGGGTATTATTATTATTTTTTCCTTATATTTTAGCTCTAAGGTTTAATAATTAAAACAAAACAAAACAAAAACAAACAAACAAACAAACAAAAACTGTTTATGAATCTTTACTTTGCATAAAGACATCAAGTAAAATTAAGTGCCTGGCCATCCACAACCTTGACAGGACATCTCTCGTGTGAGAATTTGTCAATATCAGTTGTCAATAGTGTGGGATGGCTTACATCCATTATGGTGCTCTAATCCCTACCGCAGTGATGGTCATAATCTGAGAATAACAAGCTCCTGTAAATTCTATTCATCATAACTCTTCTGTGGATTTTTCAAGTCTGGTTTAGTCACTTTCTTAATCTATTCCTGGCTGTGACCTCAGTTCTGTTGAATGATGAGGCTTTATTCTGTTTTTCTTTTTTTTTTTTTTTTTTTTTTTTTTTTTTTTTAAGGAACATCACCAAAATAACTTTTTTTCTCTTGTTAAGAAGAGAGTTGTAGAAGGAGACCTTCAAGGAGATCCAAGTGCTACATTCATACAATAGACAAGAACAAGTTGTTCCAGTGACAAATACAAAAGACGAATGATAGGATAACCTTTGTGATAAAGACTGTGAATTTCAATAAGAACTAAAAAAAGAGAGGGGTCGGACAGAAGGCAATGAGATAAATTTTCTCATGTCACAATGTGTAAAACTAATTCTCCTTTGCACTTCTAAATTAATATGAATGTTTCAAATGCTGGCTATTGCAAAAAGTGAGAGGGAGAGAGTTTCTGTCCTCTAAAGCGTATACTCTCAATGCCAAGATGCAAACAGCTGTAAGTCTCAAGGTACGTTAACTACTCCAGGTGCTATGCTCTACCAGCAGACTCTGATAAGCTCCAAAAGAAAGCAGGCCATATTAACAATGAGGGACAGTCTCAAAATCCCCGTTAGTCATATGTGTTTGCTGAGTAATTGCTATAGCACTGTAGATTTTGTAGCTGATAACTCTGCAGAGGACTGGTACTGTTGCTGCATACTTTTCTTAATGTTACATACCGAATAGAAGTCAATAAGTAATCATGAAACAGAGCCTCATTTACACAGAGTGCACTGAAACAGCTCTGCTGCATTGTCCCTCAGTAACTACTGGGTTTTAACTAAGAACGTCACGCTGCAATGGCTTCTGATTCAAGCCACTCTGGTTTGTTCCATATGTCTGTTCTTAAATTAAATGAACAATGACCTCCTCCATTTTCAGGCTGGAAGAACTGACAGAAGGATTCCTGTGCTCAGCACTGAAAAGGCAATTTTTCTTAGCATTGTGAACACTGGATCCCCGCTTCACTGTTGATGCCAAATCTTCTGACAGAACAAAGGCAGGAGTTGAGCCCATGTATAATGAACACTGTGGTTTCCTGGTAAGATCCCCAAATTGCAAAATACCTAAGAAAACTGTTTTTCTTCTCCCATTTATTTTTTCCATTACCATCAGCAGCCATGCTCAGCTTTTACAGTTCTGTGCATGCATGTTATAAAAGACAACTAACACGTGGTGTTCTCTACAACTGCCCTCCCTATAAATCCAGATAGAGAGACTTGTTTTTCTCTTTCTCTTCCACACACATCCCCACAAGGTTCTTCTACCTCAGAATTGCAGAAAAATTTATTTGGCCAACCTTTAAGTGGGGCCAGAACAAACTCTGAATCAAAACCAAGCAAGTCTCCACAGACATCCAGGATGAGCTGAGGACTCCAAGATGCTTTAATAATTAAGTATGTTATTTTCCAGGAAGATTGATGGGCGTCAATGCTGTTTATAATAGCTTGTGTAGAAGTGTTTTTTAGGTGTAGTACAGCACAAACAATCTTTTATAAGGTTATAAAACTTAAACCAGTGAAGTCTTTAAGCTTGCAGCAGAAATGTTAGAGAGGTATGACCAAAATAAAAATAATAATAATAAAAAACAACTCTCTTCTTCCTTAAAACTAACAGGATTCTTTGTTCTGCTGCTGAGTGTTTTTCCATTCTCTTTCTATCTTTCACACCACTAAAGTGAGAAAGTCTTTTATCCCCAGGGTGGCCCTCTCCCCTCCACCAAGATGTTTTACTCAGCCAGTCAAATAAATAAATAATAACCTGCCTGGCTGATTAACATCACAGCACTCACAAGAAGAGTGCAAACTGTATGTTTACTGAGGAAGGTGAAGTTTTCAAACAAGACTTGGTATACATAAGCTTTACTTGCACAGATTTCCCCAGATCATTTTGCCTACTCTCTAAATCCTTGGCCAACTGGAGAGAAGTCTGCTAAATTCAGAAATAGTTTCTCTGAAGGACTTGTATATTGATTCTTTGAATTCCCCATACTCACTTCTCCAGTCACCTAGCGTGGCTCAGGTAGGTAATGGGCACACTAATTTGCTTGTGTCCCAGGTGAAGCAGAACATCTCTGTGAAGGACCAGCATTCATTTGGAAGCAACATATTCCCTCACATTAGATTTTCTCAATTTGGACACCACAGCAGTGATCGTAGATCATGGGGCTCCCCGTGGCTCCCTTGGTTGTGATATCACCACAGCTTGTGAAGCTGGGATGTAAGACTGTATCAGTGAACTGGTCTAGAGGGTGTATTTCTGATCAGCCCAAGTGGCACAGAGGAAGTCCTCAGAAAATTCCCCACAAAGAAGTGAGGTGAATACAATTTAGGGGCTGCCCAGAGAAGGACTAAACAGCTAACTGTGTAAACAAGAAGGGGAAGAGGTCCTTAAACTAATCATGCTGCTGAGTCTTTCCAAAAAACTGTGGTCTGAGTGGCGGCTTTCCTGGGTACTACAGCTTCAGCTCTCCTAGCCCAAAAGTGATTGCTTTATTATTTGCAAATGCCTGTTGCCTTACTGCCTGTGGGCTTATGGAAACACCTAATTTGCATGTATTCAGACATCTGCATATTTGCTGAATGCAAATACATGTGCATAACTTTCCAAATTCCATTTCTACCATCACTTGCTCTTGGATAATTTTAGCTTTCTAAAAATATATTTCATTTAGGTTGTCTATCTGCCTTTAACATTACAATTTTCAATATAAATCTCTGGTAAGGTCAGCAGGTGCCCTAGTTTCATGAATGTCCCTTTTTCACCATGGGAGTCTCAGAGATGATAAGGTGTCCTAGATTTAGAAACCATTGGAGAGCCTTTCGCTGCCTTGGGTACATACTTACAACGATTTTGTGAAAGAAAAATGGAAGGCTGTCACAGGAATGAGAGGTATTTTAAAGTGACAGCAAAATAAAATACTGATTTTTTTTTTTTTTTCCCTTTGAAAGTACATTAAATTCTCCCTGATCATTTACATTTTTCTGCCACGCTAGGTTGCCCATATTCATAAATATTTCAATTGAAATTCAGATTAAAATGGACAGTAATTTTATTCACTGTTGAAGTGTGTAGTTGCAGAAGTAAAAAAATGCTATCAGAGTTCATTTCACCCGTTTTTTTCTTCTCCTTAATGTTACTGCAGAAACTGAAACCCAAAGCCTATTTTGTTTTGCATCCAAAAATCCTCTGGTAATATATATATATATATATATTTTTTTCAGATTAGTAGGTAATTTATATTGGACTTACAAGCTGAGCCAAACTACTGCTTGCTCTTCCCTAGTTCTACAAAAAAAATGGTGAGTGAATCTGAAGCAGCAAGTGAATGCTGCCAAGGCAAATGACTGAGCCCCTATTTTACTTAGCTAACCCTGGTCCTGTCTGCCAAAAGTCCTACTGCAGGTGTAGGGATCAGGCCTTCCTGCCCACAGTCCAATCTGATGCAGGTTCCTGTTTTGTTTTGTTTGTTTGTTTCATTAAAAGACGCTTCCAACAGAAGTCAGCCATTTCAACTTTATTTTTCAGGGAATCTTATCAGACCTGCCCATTATAAATAAGAAGCTGAACCAACTGAAAAAGATTAAGAATTAAAAAAAAAACAAAACAGGCACCATCTCTCATGAGTTTCTGGGGGTGATGTAAAGTACATGCAGCTGGTTTGAGGGTGCTGCTAATATTCCTCTATAAATGATTAGAAGTCATAGTGTCAGTTCTAATTAATTTAGAATTAGATGCGATAGGATTTAATGCGATAGGAACTGATGCAATAGGAAAATGTTCAGGTAGATACACAGAGAGACAAAAGGCTCTTTTCCCACATGATTCTGCTTACTTATTTCTTCTCCTTTCACCTGAATTCTGGTGCATGAACATATGCTGGTGGCAAGTTGTACTTGTAGAGAATGCTGTATCCTTCCCGCTTCATTAAAATCCTTCCTCTTCACTGTCTGCATGGTTTTGGGTTATCATATGGATTAACTCAAGAAAATAAAAATGGTATCAATAAGAAAACAAGATTTCAGAATATAAAGAGCTGAAAAGAGAGCCCAACGTTACTAGTTTTAGAAACAGCAACAAGCTTTACTTAGGGTCAGATGTAAATACCTCTTTCAAGTGAGTGACATGCTTTTCTTCAAATGTCTTCATTGGAGCTTTGAAGCAAAGCATCTGAGACAAGAAAGGAGAGTAACATCTGGCTTCAAAAATTCAACTATTCTTGAAATTATATACAACAGCATACCTCACTCCTCTCCCTGCTCTTTTCTGTGCTTTTGTACTTTCCCTGACAGTCAAGGACAATAATTATTAGTTTTCTGGATACCTCACTGAATCCTCTAAGTCAGTCTTTTGAAAATGATGCTCTTTCACTTATCTCACCTACATTAATGAAACACAACAAAATTTAAACCGATTCTGCCGAAGCTATGATGTTTTTATGTTACTCTCAATCACCTCTATGCACAAAGGAGAAAGCAAAATAGACAAAATGCTGCCAATTCCTTTTGTATTTTATTTTATTTAAAAATAGTCTGAGGATTATGGGGTCTCTGTTAATCAAAAAATAAAAATAAAACATTATAATCCCATACTTATATAAAACAACCTGTCTATTGTATGTTTCCTTTGTGTACCTTATTTCTTAATTTCAGCCCTCAGTGTTCCCATATTCCTCTTCTTCAGGGCCAAGCATTTTGAATGCTCTTAGAAGGAAATTTGATTATATCTTCATATTGCAAAATAGATACTTATGCATGTCCAGGTGTCCTGAAAGCACTGTGAGGTATAAAGATGTGCTTCTTCAGATTAAAAATAAAAGTAAAAATCACGTGGTGGCTGTTGCTCTAAAAAGGAACAATCATGTTCTGATAGCAGCCGTTACAGTGCTTTCTGCCAGGTTACTTCATTTAAACCTTCTATTCTCCTAAAGGATGTGGGGAAATTGAACCTCAGAGATAAAAAGCCCTCAATAACTGCACACAATTTAGTTCCCAAATGGCACCTAACGTGATTAAAATAATAAGCATCACACTGTGCTCAACAACACTTCAGCTAGTGTAACTAGGGTATAAAACATTAAACATGTCTCCAATGCAAAACATTTTACATCAGAACTGTAACTGCAAGTCTGAAAGAGCATTATGCTGCAGGCTACAGTACTGTCAAGCCAAGTATGTAGGTAAAGATGGGGAAAATTTACTGACATGGCCAAAGACTGCCCAAAAATAGAGTCCAAGACTTCCTTCAGAGAAACCTGTCTGATGCAGAACTGATCTTGTCATTGTAAAATTGCCAGTGATTTTTATGATGCTTATATCAAGTCCTTCATCCAGAATTTTTGATACTGTCATTCAGTAAGTCCTTGCTTAAGTACAAAGATCACCACAGCCTCAGGCTGCTCTGAGGTGACGGCTGTCCCTTGGGCTGCAAGAAGGGCTGTCTCATGACTGTAGGTCAGCATGCAGCAGTAGCCAGAAAGTATGTTTAATGCTAGGCATATTAGGAAAGAAGAAGCAAAGCAACTTCATGATGCCTTAACATAAATCTACAGGGTGTTTGAGCCTTGAACACTTAGTAAAGATCTTACATTTCTGTTTCAGAGCAGGTAAATTGCATAGAAGACAGACCTAGTGATGGCAACAAGAATGACCAATGGAAGGGAGAGGTTCCAGATGAGGAGTGACTAAATAGACCAAGGACTCACTAGCCAGGAAAAAAGATAACTGGGGGTGACCTGAGACAGATAATATGCCAAGTGACCTGAACATCAACTGGAAATGCATTTTCACTATTATTTCAGTTAAAGATCCAAGGGAGAGATAATGATACAAATAAGAGGAGACTATTCTTCACACATTGCTTATGTAACCCACGAATCTTACAACTGGATGTTATCAATTTATAAATTTGCATGAAGTCAAAAAGCAGTTAGACAAATTAAGGGTGCAAAAATTCATAAGTGATTATCAGAAACAAAGAGAGTCTCCCTTCTCTGCAAGTCTCTGAACTGCAAGACTGGTTAAGTATTTTTGAGGAAGTATTTCTGAGTATGCTAATATTGCTTATTCTTATAATGGTTTTATGCAGCCAGCCCCCCTGGGTAGGCAGTGCTGGAGGACACAGCGTTAACTGGACTTTTTTGGCCTAACTTTTCTTGCAATTTTACTTTGAATACATTAAAAATAATAGTGGAGAAGTACAAAAATGTCCATAGTTCAAAATATGGGGAAAAGACGCCAGGATTTAGCAGTTTAAATTATGCCCCACTGTGGCTCTTTGTGAAACTGATCTTTTATGTTTTCTGTCATCTTGGGGGCAGCAAATACATGCTGTTTTTTGCAGTCAGTAAGTGCTGTAAATAATTTTTCCTGGTTGACTGGCTCTCGGGAACATTCACTATTACCTTTGACAATTCACTAGTCTCTTTGGGGAAAGAAATAATTTCCAATTTACTCAGCCTTGCATGATAACAAGGGCTCCCATAGCTTTCTATTTTATTTCATGTTTAACTTCTCCAGCAAACCAAAATTCTATTGATTAACAGCAGTCCTCCATAATGCATGGAACACGCTGCCGAACGTACCAAGTAGTACTTGGTTTATAAAGTTAGCATCAACAACGCTATTTCGTCAGATGAATCTGGTGTCTCTGTTTAAAACAAAACTACTATGTATCGTGTGGAAAATGCAAACTCTGTCCAGTGTCACCAGGATGTATCAGTGTGAGACAGTAACAACAGGTTTTGCAGCCCACACAACCAGACATGAAAAAAAAAAAAACAACAATGAAGGAAGCAGAAAATCCGGTGTAATGACAACCAGTGTCCAGCTTCTTCCATTGTCATTTTTAGAACAGATATAAATATAAGAAGTCTGAGCATTACTTTAATTTAAGCAGAAACCTATGTTCTTTAGTAGAATTTCTTCTGATTTATGACACAGATTCAGGCACCTGGGCCTTCAAAACACGCAAATGTAATTCTCTACATTGCAGTTCAGACTATGGAACTATATTGCCTATAACTACCTAAGATTTGGGTTGATAATTGTAAATGTTAATGCTTTCTGTAGCAGAAATGGGGAGTTTAGTAATATGTGAAACTATCTGAGTTGTTGCATTCCTGAACCGAAATAATCTCTATCCTGCTGCAACAAAATTGTCTTACAATCAATAACTGAGGACAGGATCTTTATATAGAAGAAAGAAAGAAGAAAAATGCAGTTGGCTGTAATTACCGTTGAGAAATGTGTTAGATAGATTGGAATGAATTTTCTGTTGATTGTTCCCTTGTAGTTCTGATCATCTAAGGCTCCACCTTGATGTGAAAATGTGTGGGGAGAAAGAAAGTAAAAGAAGACAAAGCAATTTCTATTCTGTGCCCATTATGTGTTGTGAATTGTTTTTCCTCCACTCAAGGAAACAAATCTGGTGGAGATAACAGAACTAAACCAATTTCATCAGCGTGCTCCTCTTAGATTTCTTCTTTTTGGAAAACCTAGTAGTATCTCCAGAAGGTGGAAGTTATTCAGGAGGAAACTGATACCCAGGGAAAAAAAAAAGGCTTTTTTTCTTCTTCTTTTCAGAGGCTAGTTCTATATGTTCCTTGCTTTTTCTTTATTATTTGTGTGTGTGTGTCGTTTTGTTGTTATTGTTTTTCTTTTTCTTTTGCCTTTTATTTTCCTTTTTATTTATTTATTTAGTTGGTTTTGACTGCTATTATGAGGAAAACTTTCTGGAAGCAAGAAAAGGCTAATTCAGTTTTGAACAGGTTAGGGAAAAAAATAAAGTGAACAAATAAACAGAGCTTAGTAGTTTCTCTGTGAGTTGCAAAAAAGCTTTTTCTTTTACCAGTTATAATTTTACTGGGCATAGTTAACCCTCTTGTTTTTGAAGATGTGAGGTTTAGTTTGTTTGGTTATTTTTTAATCATTAAGCATATCTGTGTTAGAAACCTGGAAAGAAAATTAGGAAGGGATTTGATATATCAATTTTACAGTCACATTTTTCATACTAGAGGTATTTGAGGAGATTCAGAAAACTGCTGACATCTGCAATAAGTGCAAGCAGCTAAAGAGAATATTTTTTCCTCAGTAAAGATACTGTTGAGGATCATCAAGAACAAAAATGGCCTCAAGTTCTTCCGAAGCATAAACAACATAACCGTCTTCAAAAATTAAATCAACTTTTGCTTCGGTGCATTGGAACTCATCGTTAATCTCAGAGGGATCCGAACATACCCTTCATGAATTTAATATCATTCTTCTTGAAGAGAAGTGTGCTTAGCATTCTTGGTATTTTTTTTCTGTCATGGACCTATTTGCCTGTTTTTGTCTTGCTCTCGGTTCCTGCTCCCATTCTTCTTGCATGAGATTCTTCACTGCGTCCTGTGGTCTGTTATGGTCAAGTTGACAACTGTTAGCAAATTGTAATGTATCACATTTATATGGAATAAAATATGTAGAGAAAGATACAGACAAAGCCACAAGGTAAAAGAAGAGTGTGTTGAAAGAAGAGGGGCTGACATGGATGCACAACAGTCACAGTCGCCCTGGAGAAAACTGTGGAGACTTTGGAGTCAGAAAACAAGTGTTCCTCTGCTGGATGAGGGATTCATGCACTAAGAGGAAAACAAATGGTGTAGGAGATGGAGAGGTCAGTTCAGCCTTATCATATATGACTCATTGATAATGAGGCTCTGGAAAGGAGACAGAAGGTCTGAACAGAGATGTCTTGTACCTAGGCATAAGATAAACTCTCTGCTAATTATTTAGACTTGTTATGGAATTTGCTTGCTTTCTAGCCAATGGATTGTTAGTGGAAATGTACTGAATATGCGTGTTAGAGTAGAAAAAGGCTTGCTTAGAAGAATTGTGTGTAATGTGAACAATCCCATAAGAAAGGCCCCTCAGAAAGGCTCAGCCAACTTGTGAGGAATGTATGACTTGAAGTATAAAGTTAATACTACAAGGGGCATTTGCCCCTGATGATACAGGGGCAAATTCTAATTTGAATTAGGGACTGGAGAAACTCTCCAAGAAATCATGGCTGAAAGAACTTGAACTGCTCATCCTGAAGAACTTGCTCAAGGAAATCTTATCAATATGTATAAATACATGAAGAAAGTGTGTGAAGATAGAGCCAGGCTTTTCTTAGTGGTGCCCATTGCCAGGACAAGAGGCATCAGGCACAAATTGGAGCACAGGAGGTTTTCTCTGAACACCAGGAACACTCCTATGTGTGGGTGATGGAGCAGAGGCACAGGCTGCCCAGAGGCTATAGGGTGTCCTCCTGGAAGATCTCCAAAAGCCACCTGAATGTGGTTTTGGGCACACTGCTCCAGGTTGCCCTGCAGGAGAAAGACCCAGAAGCCCCCTCCAACCTCAGCCATCCCATGATTCTGTGAATTAAAGCATGCTAGACAAGGTAGTATTTTACATTCATCATTTTTTAAAGAAAGTTATACTAAATTAAACAGGCATGAGAAAATAAACATTAAAATTTACTCTCACTTAAATTCATATTTATTTGGAGAAAGAAAAGCAGCTTTCTCATCTGTGAAAAAAAAATCCATACAATTTCTATATATGAATATATATGTACATATATTGATGTGTACATGTAGATAGGTGAAATAGTCTTTTTACTTTTCCTCTGAAATGGACAGCTCAATATAAATGCACTGCCATGGTATCAGTAAAACTAAATAAAGAACAGCCTGGCTATTGAGAGATGCTCGCTGATGCTGTTCAGCCTGCAATGGGCACATAGGAGCACTGTGTGATACCAGCTTTCCTCCCTTGGCTACAGATGATATGGGTGCTCATTAAACATGTTCTGTGCAACTGTTATCACAGGAATGTAATGAAGAATTTTTGTTTATCACTGCATGGCCCTTTGAAGACAGATGGGTTGAATTCTTCATCTGCTATAAAGTAGTTCAACTTCATTATTTGTCCATCTGAGTGACAAAATCATCCGGAATATTATAGTTACATCACATTTAAACCTTTTCACTTGTTATATGTATTTTAGTGTACAATTTGAGTTTAATCCCAATGCAGAGAGATTTTCCAGGTTTGGTGTTTAGTCTATATTGCTGTACGTACAGTGAGAAGGCAGCTTGTGGTAGTTTTACCATAATGGGCAGCCAAAAGCCACACTTATCTCCCAGAGCACACCCAGCATCAGTCATGGCTCGGCTCTGGCAGTGGTGGGTCCCTGCTCTGACATGGATCAGTGATGGGCTCTGCTCACAGAGGACACTCTTGCAGCTCAACTCACTGCTATGACCTAGCCATGTAATTCACTGCTGTCTCAGTCCTGTCATACCAGGATGCTTCATGACTGCATAAATATCTGCCTTGCTTGTTGAAGATAACTGGTATGTTCCTCTAACTAGCTATCAAACATTTGTCTATTTGCCCACTAGGTTCTGCACCTCATTCAATGACATCTTATTTATCTACTTGTCTACCTGCTTATCACATTTCCAACACCTGTATCATTTCCACGGAGAATGGTTTTCAGCATTCAACTGAAAAAAGTGGAAGAAAATGCATTGGTATGGAGCAAGAATGCGATGTCTTGTGGGTAGGGTGTTTTAGTCATTGAGAGTACCTGGACAACAACAAAATAATTAGTCCCTGTTCATTTCAAGCACTTTGTAATAGGTTATATTTTTAACACTGCATGTGGGAGATAGATATACACAGCCTGCAGTCTCTAAGGAGTTTATATTCTGGATTTCCTTTGTGACTTCATGCTATGGTTCAGTGGGAACACAAAGAACTGGTTGCTATTCTTTTTTTCTTTTGCTTTTATTACTATAGAAGCAAAACAATTGCAACAATTGGAAGAGGAACTACATTTTAAATAAAGCAATGTGTTTAATGAAGACAATGGGATAAAAGTGATTGTTTGAGAAGATATATTTAAATCATATTAGTACCAGGAACTGAGGAGTTTTTCATCTTGTTTCTTCTGACAGTTTCAGATATGAATTTGGTGGTGAATTAAAACAATGAACTGTGAACCAGTGTCCTCATACTATGTAAAAAAAACATACTGCTTAGGATCTAACTGGGCTATTATTTATAGAGCACCGGGAATCTTTGCCTAGAGTCCTTAGCAACGTGACATAATAAATACAGGGGATGAGGATTGTCTAAAGGAAATCTAACCCAACCAAATCAGATTCTATATACCTGCAGCTGTCAGAGAGGCACAATGAAAGCAATTTTATTGTCAAAGGAAGATTCTAGGGATTCTTTTCTTGAGATTTTTCCTCCCATGTGGGAGACTAATAGGGTGGAGGATCAGGAAAGCAGAGGAAATTGTACGCTTGGAGCTTGCAAAATTTTAACCAATACAGTGAACCTCTACAAATGAGGTATCTTGCTCTAATTTATGCCAAAGAATTTTCTAGTAACTAAGGTCAACATCAAGAGAATACATAAAAATTAAAGCTTCTCCGCTCTGGATCTCACAGGCCAAGTGAAGTCTGTCCTTGAGTAGCTCTTTGCAATAGTAACAATATGCAACACATCTCCTTGTGTCGGTAGTAACAATTGTTTTGTAAACGTAATTGACATTTATTTCTGCTTTTTGTCTGAACTCATAGTTGAACAATCAGCTACACAGAATAATTAATCTATGCTTGTGAAGGATCAATAATTCTTCTGAACTCATCATTCTGTTTTGAATTTTTCTCATTAGAATTAAATTCACTGAACTGCTTATGGGCACTGGGGAAAAAACAGATCCATTAGAGCACTGTTCATATGAATCTTAGCATGAAAGAAAGAGACACAGAAAATATGTTTGTGTTTTTGTGCAGACACACAGTATTCTTCCTAATAGCAATAATGTATTTCTATTCTAAGACATAATATGTGTGCAGTGATTTAATTTAGAACTATATTTTCACACTCCTGTCTTCTGCATTATGTTTAAGGGGGTTGCTTCCCCTCTCCTCCCCAGCCAGGAAATCAACATTTTGAAGAAATTTGATAGCAGAACTTATACTAGCAATAATGCATGGACTCTGATTCACTACAGTCTGCATGCTCTCCATTATCACTCTTCAGAAGACACAGGATGGAAGCAATGACAGCTTTTTGAAATGTGAGAGTACTTTTGGAAATCCAGGACATTTGCAGACCTAAGTCTCTCACGGCAGGGCATGCAAGGCAAGATTAAACAGGTACAGACTGAAATAAAAGAGATTCAGATGGTAAGAAGAGAAACCTTCCCCCTATGGAACAGGTTTCCCTGACAGGTTGTGCCATCTCCATACTTGGTGAATTTAAAGATGTCCTCAGTAGCCTGGTCTGATCCCAGAGATGAACAAGCTTTGGGCAGGTACAATACCACTGCTTTGTTGTGATGCAAACTGGATGATGGTCCCATGCAAGAAGGACAGAAACAGCCATCATGGGATCTCCCATCCCTTCTGTAGGTTTGGATTGCTTCTGCAGAGCTCTGTGCTTCTTGGGTTCTTCAGGTTCTGAGATAGACTGAAGGTCATTGCAGGGAGCTGCAGGGTTGATATACAAACAAGCCAATAATTCTTCTGCATTCACCATTCTGTTTTAATTTTTTCTATGATTTTACATAAATATATCAGAGGATATATACAAATATATATACAAATATACAAATCCATCAGATGACAGGCAAGTGAGTAGTACTGTATGACTATCTATGTAAGAATGAACAGGGGGAAGGAATTCACACACATGGAAATGAGAAAAAATTGAAGTAGGGAAAGACACCTGTAGTGAAAAAATGTTTTCCTAATGTACTGCTTCCATAGCTCCATTTTGTCAAAGGAGCATTCACATTGTGTGTGTTCTGTTCCTTAGATTTCAAAATGCAAAGATCTGAAAAGAAACTCACTGTCCTTCAGTTCTCTACTTCTGGTAACATTCTTTCATGTATATCAGTTGAAATCCTACTCCTAGTGAATTCAGTGGAAACTTCTCCCTCAACTTCAGCCAACAGAATCGTATCTTTGAGCTTCTGCAGCCTGGAACACCAGTACAAAAATGTAGAATAAAGCACATTCACAGTTTAGGATATGGGAGATTAAGTACATTAGGGCAGAACCATCAGCTTTCACAGTGGAAGCATCTCTAGATGAAAGCTTTATTATAGTCTGTTTTCCTCCACCATAAAAGATGCATGTCTGTACAACTTGCAAATTTTTTGCAAACTCGGGTTTTCATTAAAATAAGTTATCAAAAGGTAAGAAAAATAAATTTCTGGGAAAACAGAAATTCCGAAGGGTCTGTCATAACTGGACTTGAGAATGTTGCTTAAAATATCACACCCTCTATGTAAATAGCAGTGGCACTGCTGGTGTTAACGCTGCTTCTTTATCTCAGGGTAGTGTAATGGAAGAGAGACTAATAAGCCTTGAAAGTAGTCTTGCAATTGTTTGTAGGAAATGTAGGAAATGTGTGGGGAATGGAAGTTGTTCTGCTCTGTGCCTTAATAGCAAAAGTTCTTGTTATCCATAACCTTTTTTTTTCTGCAGTTAGTAATTAGCAATTTATTATGCTGAGAATGAATCGCTTCTTTCTGACTTATGATTAGTCTAATTAAACCCAATCATTAATGTAAAAACTCTGCATGAAAGAGACGCTTCATACCTGATCAAACAATTATTTTCGAAGGTGCTGATCCTCTTATTATTATTCAGGACATTTTTTGGTTGATTGGAGATGTAATGGCACAGCATTCTTAACAAAGCAATGGAGATGAATGGCTCTGAAGTTTAGAATGATATTTCTGCTCCACTGCTTCAGTGAAAACTATACAAAAAAACTGTCTTACAGCGATGACAGGAAATATTTGTCAAATTAGCATGTAGTTCTCATTGCTTCCAATGGAGCTATTGAGATTTAAATAAATAAATAAATAAATAAGAAAAAAAAAAGATGTCTGAAGTTTTATAGTACATTCAAAAACACTGAAACACATGTTGTCACTATATACACTGTAACACTTGTAACTGCACAACTCTATAGCTTATTTTCCTGAAAAAGGGAAAACTAACATATCCTTTGGCTTTCTGCATATATTCCTGAACTATTGTAGCAAGATTGTTCATAGATACATTTTCTATGTATCAAGATGGGTTTGTTGTCAGAAAAGAAGACTGCTGGGGTAGTGAGGAGTTTCTTCATGGCAGTAAAGCTGTCAGTGTCAGGCCCCCAGATCTGAACTAAATGAAAGGAAGGGAGATTTAAATTATATGTCGGGGGGATGTTTTTCACTGAGAGGGTTGTAAGGAACTGGAACAGGCTGCCCAAAGATGTTGAGGATACCCCGTCCCTGGAGGTGTTCTAGGCCAGGCTGGATGAAGCCCTGGGGAATCTGACCTAGTACTTGATCTAGTGGCTGGCAACCCTACCTGTGGCAGGGGTGATGGAGCTTGATGATCCTTGAGATCCCCTCCAACCCAAGCCATACTGTGATTCTATGACTGCTGTGGAGGGATGCCACTGGGAGGATGTGATGATGAGCGAGCTGTGGGGTGTGTGTGGCAGTTGAACTTGGCAAGATATAAAAATAGAGGGGCTGCCTGAGGTGGAAAGACATAACATTTGGTGGAATTACATGAAAACATTATTGTCAAAGAAGTATAACAATGACTACAGTTTGCACAGGGGATTGGCACTCCTTTCAAGGCTTCTACACAAACACTAAGGATGACCACATCCCTTAACTTCCATGCAGCATAAAGATTTTTCCAGACCTCTCTTTGGATTCATGTTAACCAGAAAGGCACTTGAAGATGCAGGATCATCTCTTGCACAAAGAAGCAGCCTACGATCAACTGTTCTGAAATAGCTGTTGGGTATGCAGCAGGTCCCACCCAAAGGATGGCTTCACATCCCATGGCTCCCAGCTTCCCTGTGTGAAAGGTTGGGCCATATGGATAATTCTAGCTTTTAGGATAAATTTTGGTCCCTAAGGTATTGTCATACTCTTTTACAAGATTTTTATCTCTCTTTCAAAATTCAAACAGGCAAAAAGTGTGATTCAGACACTATGCTTATCTTTGATAATGGGAAGCAACTGAAGGCCCAAGCACATTAACAGCCACCAAAGTAAAAAATATCAAGGATGTATTCTTTATGCATCAGACATTAATTAAATACCAGTAAAGAAGAAATGGGAAAGGTTTAATCCTTTGAGCAAATAAAATACCCACTCTGCAGGCATTATTGTTGGACTTTCATATAAACCATCTGTTACCAGTCATTGTCAGCTCTGATCATATCAGATGGAAAAGAAATGGGGTTAGACTCTGAACCGTTACACCTATTTTTATGCTTTCTGCTGAAAGTAAAACAAATACCTTGCAGAAAAGTGATTCTTTGACTTTATCTTTGGTAACTGATAAACAGTTTTAATTGCTTAATTAATTTTAATTGTAATAGTGATCAGAGTTCTGAAGGTTTTTTAGCCTGTCTGCCCATATCAAGGGCAGTACACATCCCAGCCAGCGATATCTTGTCAGCTGTGCATGTACATTATTTCCAGGTTTTGAATTCAGTCTAGAATAATCCTCTGAAATGCAGGAAAGGATCAGAATAAGTATTGCTCAGAGAGGGCAAATGAAACATTCAAAAGCTAAGCACTTACCAAAAATACAGATGACAAATCTGTGTCCTGTTTGAAGCAGCCCCAGTGCCTGCTGAAGTGAGGGCAGAGTGAGTTGGGAGAATACAAAAGCTCAGTCTGCAGCCTGCTCCATGTCCTGGAAATACAGAAAGAATGAAAGATGCTGCTAAATCTCAAAGCAGCTGTAATTTAAGATACTTGTTAAATTAGAGGTCCAGATTTACATCTGTCCCAAACTACTCCCCTCATATCACAAGAGTGCTATGTGTCAGGGGCAATTTGCTGTGTTGTGGCTATCTTTCTGGCAATATTTCTATCCTGAACATGGAAATGAAAATTCTTAAACTTTCTTGAGGGATTTTTTTAATTTCATTTTGGAGGGGAGGAAGATGGGGAGTGAGATGAACCTCACCTCAGCAATTTCTGGAAGAGATTTCTGAACTGAAGGAACATTTGTTGCATTTAATATACAGTTTGATAGATGTAGTTTGGCTCCATTGATCATCTGGCATATTTATGTTCCTAACTAAATACAGCACATGAACTTGGATTTCCAGTGCAAATACCCCTTATTAAAATATGATAATTATTTTCATCCATATTTTGCTATTTATTTCCAATCTGCTTGGTTTGGCCAGCCTTCGTACCATTCTGGGTTTTGGAATACTCATACACAAAACACAAAAGAAGAGTGAGACTGCCAAACAGAATTCATTTGAAAATTAAAGCAGACATTTCTGAATCTGTCTTAAAATGATATTGCCTCATTTCAAATCATACATTCACTTATACAATATTGCCTAGAGAGAGTCGACCGCACAAATATTATGAGGAAACTGAACTGCATGTGCTCCTTCCAACAGTGCAGATTCTATTGGAAGTTGAGTATTTATGTCACAGAGCTCTAGGAGAAACTAAGAATGTGTCCCAAAAGACATCCTCGGCAGAAGGAAATCAGAGACAAATAATTGGAAAATGAAGCTTCATACGAGCTCAATTAAAAGACTACTTTAATTTTGTAAACCTCACCTCCCTGACCGGCCTAACTGTTGGAGAGAAGAGCTTCCTCCAGAGGGCAGTTCAGAGTGTGTAAATCTCCATTCTTACTCAGTGGAGTGAGAGGATAGAGGATAGCCAGTAATTTTTAGTAACAAAAATCATGTGGAACAACAGTCCTCATGAGGAAAGAGAAATGGTGTTGGCACTCAGTTTTGTAACCCATACTAAACTGAGTAGGATTTATTTCAAAGAGCTCTCCCCTGAAGCTGAGGAGGAGGTCTCAGGAGCAATCTGAGTCATGGTGTTTAAAAGTTGCAAAATTGAATACTAACATTCAAGTCCCTCAGCTCTCTAATCACTTATCATTTCCAACTCTACTGAGTAATGCACTGCACATTTCCAGCTCTCCTCTTCCATTCTTCAGTAGGTCAGCCAATGTAGTCCAGATTACAGCATTCATTAAACTCATTGTAGGTAGATATCTGCATTTTTGGTGTCACTTTTAATGTTTAATTTTTCTGAGATTTTGAAATATTCAACTGTAGTTAAGACAACACAGAAATACAGAATCATATCCCAAATTGGAAGGCACCCATAAGGATGACCACATCCAACTCCTAGCTCCACCCAAAAATCAGACCATATGTTCAAACACTTGTTGGACTCCAGTGTCATCACCATTGCCCCAGGGAGCCCATTCCAGGGCCTGACTGTTCTCTGGTGAAGAACCTTTCCCTAATCCTTAACCTGGCCCTCCTCTGACACAGCTCCATGCTGCTCCCTCAGGTCTTGTCACTGTCACCAGGAAGCAGAGTTCAGTGCTGCCCTTCCTCTCCCCAAGCATTTTACATCTGTCTGTCATGAGACAAATGTCACCTAAAACTCAGTTTTCAAATATGTTAAAATCTAGTAGTCATTTAGATCTGTTTTTATAATATCTTTATAGAGAACAGTTACTTCTTTAAAAAAATATAAGTTAATTATTACAACAATTATGGGTCTCTTATTGCAGGCTTCATAGCCTCCTTTATTAAAGAAAAGATTCCCTTCAAAGACCTTGCTTTCTAATTTACTGTAGTGTTAGATAAAGAGTTTACTATGGGGAGATTAAGAATCAGTTGTTTTGCAGGGTAAGCCAAGTGAAAAGACCATGACGCATCATAGCATCTGCATGCTTGATTGAACATTCCATATCCTGTTTTTTCACTTCCTTGTGATCTGAAAATCTGTGTTGGCTCAGTGCAGGCCATTTTTTGTATTGTTATAATATTTCAATCCTTATTAAACTTGTTGTTTCTAATTAATCTATACAGAGAGCAAAAAAACCAATGTTGTAAGTGCTTATGATTCTGTCTGAAGTGGATAAGACAGCCAACTTGTTTTCCAGAATGAACATTTCATTTATGGGGCAAATCACTTATTTCTATTGGCAAATGTAAAGTAACATGTGAATTACTGTAAGGTGGATGTATAAATAACCGTGTCGTAATGCAGCATATCTTAGCTCTCTCAGGTCAGTTTGATCAATATTGCAAAACACTTGAATGAAATGAAACAATATTGTAGTACCAGAGCATTTTGATTCATTGTGCATGGGAATTCAGATATATTCAAGAAAACAACAGCTTTACAATCTATATTTCTGTCAGTGAATTTACTGAGATAGCTTCTAAAAGGGCAGGTTTTAAAGGCTTGAACTTGACTGCACTTTATGCATTTGAAAATGTGCATTCAGTTTAGAGGGGAAAGAATGCAAAACATGCACTCTAGTTAAAATCCAGAATTATAATTACTTCACTGCCAGCCACAACATCCTTGTGTTTTATTATCATTTTTAGACAAATGCAGGGAGACATCTCCCTGCCCAAAGCACTTACAGAAAGCCTACAGCCATGATCCTACCACTGATAGCACACAGGAGAAATGTTTTCTCTAAGTGGAGTGTCCTTGAATCCAAAGGGTAATTTAAGGATGAATCAATCAGTCCGTGTTCTGTAATTTCAAGTACTGTGAACCTCAGTCTTGAGCTCTGTTCCTGCTGATCTCTTACTGTTGCTTTCAAAGGCTGCAGGATGAGCCCAAAGTCATATAAAGTCCATAAAAAGTAATAGGGGTGAGAGAGAAATAAATTACAAAGAGGAAGAATTCAGCACACCAGAGCCAGTCATAATGAAGTATTATCATCATAGTATCATAGTATCATAGTATTGTGCGAGTTGGAAGGGACCTTAGAGATCATCGAGTCCAACTCCCGGGATTCGAGCCCTCTGTGTAGCAGAGCAGCACTTCTACCCCTTGCGCCACAGGGGGGATTCGAACCCGGGCCCTCCGGTGTTGCAAGCGGCAATTCTACCGCTGTGCCACCGGGACACACATTATTTTGAAGAAATTTATGAATAGAAATTTACAGACCAGAGATGAACAAATGAGAGGCATTTTTCTTGTGGAAAATCTGTTTCAAACTCTGTTTCCTCTCTAAATTAAAGAAAAAGTTGACATTCTAAACCTTCACTGAGCCAAAAGTAATTCCAGAATATCTCTGTTCAGAAAACAAAGATTCTGTAGAATCATAGAACTGTTAGGGTTGAAAAAGACTTAGATAATCTAGTTCCAACTCCCCTGCTATAGGCAGGGACAGAGACACCTCCCATTAGAAAGAATGCATCTCAGCAAGATAAAAAAAGTACGGAGTACTAAAGCAAGTAAATTACTTCTAAAATACACTAAAATGTATCCAGAAACAAACAGTAAATGTATTTCTTGTGTTCAGTTTTAACAGGAAAATATCATCAATCAGGATACTGACTCCGAAAGATTTGTTTCAATTGACAGCTTTCTCATCATTAAAGCTTCAATAGTACTAAGCTCTGCATCAGTCACTCAGGATCTTCCTCTGGCTTCATATGGAAAAAGCATAAAACATCTTCATCTCCTTTGGGTATAACTATGCAATTTTTCTAGTATGTAGACAGGACTGATTAGAATGGGGAGTGACTAAGAGCTTGAGTGACTAATGTTCATAGAAGCTGGGAGACAGAGATGCTTTAACTACTGCATGGTGCAAACCATCTATACAGCACCTTAGAATCAAGCCTGTGCCTTCATCTCCTTAGCCTGTGCCAAATTTGAACACGAGAGTTCTCTAATTCTTTACACACTATCCAAAGATGAGAACAGCATGAACATCTTTGGGACATGGCACAATGCAAACAGAATCTCTCTACCTATTGTGAGCTCGGAATGTGTGGTGCTCTTTCATGGTGTGTTAGTCTGTCCAAAATTCTATCTTACAGACTGTGCTGATACAATCAAGACGAATCCAGCAAAATCCTTAAATTACCCTTTGGATTCAAGTTATACCCAAGGAGTGCTAGTGATGCCCAGAGAAGTGTGTGAAAAATGCACAGCAAAGGGAGAAAGGAAGAAACAGTAAACAAAAAAACAAAGCCCCAGCAATCTTCCTTCTTCCAGACAGCTTCCTGCTATGTCCTTTCTCAAAACATATATACACTGCTTTAATTAGTACATTATTACTCATGGAAAGGCTTCATTTCTCAGGCGGGTCAATGCCCAACCACTTTGTGCCTGGAGAGGCAAGCTATTCATTAATTAGATCTGCCCTGCAGTCTGTCACTCCTGTTCTGCTACACTTTATGCCATTCTCCAGCTGACATAGCCATGATGTCACTTTCTTTCAAAGATGACTTTAAAGCTAGAAGACAAAATATGAAAATCAGTCGAGTTACTGCTGTACTGAAGAACATGCTTTAGGCAAACTTCTGGAGGGCTGCCTAACCCTGCTTCTTCTGCAAGCAAGGGCCAGCTCCTTTTGGGAAGTATTTTTGACTTTAAAAGTCGCAATCACTCTAAAACGTCCTTGTTCAAAACCTTGCAATGCATCAGTTCAGTAGTTGTGTCAATATATAATTGCAATTAGCTTTCACACAGTGCTTTTGCTTTTATCTGTTGATCTGAAAGAATTTTGCAAAAGAAGTCACTGTTATCTTCATATATACAATCCTGTTCCCTCCTGGTCATTTATTTTTCATAAGATCATCTGTACAAGATTAGGAGATAGAAGAGGCTGTGACGTACAATTATCTGCTTCAGACCATGCATTTGATCATCCAAGGGAAACAATCTAGTGCCCACAGCACACCATGTAGCTGTGAGAACCCTTCTTTGTTTTCTGGCTCAAAGCTTTCTTCCTGAGGTATTTCTTGTGATAAGACTCTCACTGATTTATGGAGGAGGCAAGTGATGGGTGCTACTGTGTGACAATCAACATCACTGTGGACATCTGAAAGCAACTTCCTTTCAAAGGAGCTGTTTGCCTCTAGAAGAGAGTGCTCAGGATTGTTTACTGGCAGAAGATCTGGCCTGTGACTAAATAGCTCCAGCTTGGTATGGGAAAATTGGGGAATGATATCATCGTGTCCTGTGAAAAACAGGATGAAGGTGGGCATCCCTGCTCCCTCTTATCTGCTGGCAAGGCTCGGAAGATGGGAACAAAGGAATTTTTGCTGAGATCCCAGAGCCAGAAGCTGCCATTCCAAGGAGAACTGACTTGACCACTTTGGACTTACTTCTAAGTAAGTTTGTACTACTATTGGAAATTGACACCTTGGTCACTGTTGTTGTCAACAGAACAACAATGCCTGATGACCCACCATTATTGAAGATCAATGACTGAACTACAAACCATGCTGGATCCATGGTGGTGACTATCTCCCTCTAGCTCCCTAGAAAGACTCCTTGCTTCTTTTTCCTATCTTTACTATTGCCCTTCTTCATTCCCTATCACCCTAACTCATAATAGTGACCATCCTCCCCTTCCCTATCTCCCTGATTAAGATTTGCAATAAACTGTTCTGACCAACATTTGAACTGTTGTTTCTTAATCTCACACCAGGTATACACATACCAAAGAACCTCCTCTCCCTTCTATAAATTGGAGCGAGACAGCAGCTCCATCTGCCTCTGCTGGTGGAGTATCAGATGTGTGAAGTTGTCCGGTGGCACTGGCAGCTTCCAGAACTGCTAGTCTGTTTTCTGAAGAGATCTCATTTTACCATCTCCCCAGATACTGATACCAGCTTGTCACTGTAATCTGTCATTTTTATGTGGCTGTTATATTTCACTAAAGTCCTGTTTTACCATCCCTCTGACATAGCCTGTAATACCTTTGGGATGAGTATCTTCAGGTGACCCCAAAATTGAAATCACAAAGAGAAGGGTAATGGCCATTGATGGATCTGTGCTGCACTTTTTAACCAAAAGGAAGTTAAAAGGATATTTTCACTCTTCATACGTTTCTGCTGTTGTTGCTATCCAGTCACTGATGGTACTCTCCAGTAGAAAAAACCAAACCTTTAAAGCACAAAGCTGCTGACGAGAGTAAAGTCCTCTTTCCTCTGTCCCTGCCAGCTCTTACTAAACCCCACATTTAGACCACCAGAAGAAGATCTGAATACAGCTGGCAAAAGGTGACCCATTGAATAATCTCACTCTCTAAAAAAAAGTGATCCTGTTGTCTACTGGAAATGTTGTCTGGCCTATGCTAGCTCCACAGAGATACCTTAGAACTATCCAAGAGAATGGTTGTCAAGTTTCAGTGTCTGGGAATATCCTCTGGCACCGTTTAATCAACTAATGCAGACATAAACTCGGTGACTATATCACACTTTGGGTGAATTTTTAATATCATTTCCAAAAACAGCCTGATTTTCACAATTTTTCATTAAAACATATTCTACAGTATGTGTTAGTATGAAAATCTGGTTGATTGGACACATTACAGTAGTATTTGTTAAGTTCTTTGTAGAAAGACACAGTTGTTCAATATGGCAAAACAACCTACATCATACTGAATGTCAAAGAGAAATCAGAGTATCTCTTTCACCAGTAGCATCTTCCAGCATGAAGATCTTCACTATCCCATCTTTCAGGTGACAAATCGTCTTTTCACATCTCAGAATATGAAGGTTTGAGGAAGGGGTTAGGTGGAAATGGGATTTCAGAAGCATGGGAGAATTTTAGCACACAATTTTACAGTATAAAATAACTTTAAAAGTAATTTGATTTAATACAAACTTAAGTTTAGATGTCTTTGGATACAAGAGCCATAAGCATTGCTTAATAAGGTATTAAATAAAGGGAAAGGGTCAGGTAGATAACACTGCTGATACTTTCTCTTAGTAAAGCAAAACCAGTTTCCACTGTAATTAGTAGTTTATCACTTACAGTTTATCATATTATTAGAGACATTAAAAGAAGAGCCCTGAGGCAGTTTTTACTTCTGTTTGCCTGAAACCTTTAAAAATTCACCAGTGAAAATTAGGTGACCCAGAAAAGATTTCTGTATTAATGTACTGACAATGTATTAGTGATCCTTAAAGGCAGGGAATTAGGACTTTGAAAGCAAATCATCTTGCTTTGTATAGCAGTTATCAGTGGATGTAAGCTTCACTGCATTTTTACTTCCTTATTCATTGTTTCTTTACACACTTTATTGTATTGTTTTTCACTGACTTACTGTATTGCATAAAAATGTAAGATATTTAGGTGAAAAAGAAACTGCTCTGAGGATGAATGCTCTCGCATTATCTGGATGAATGAAAACTGGCATCACTATTACTCTGAACTTGCAGAAATACTGTTTTCTAGAGATGACAATAAATAAGATTAATGTCATGGCACTGAATCTGCAGACTGTGTACCAACACATTTAAGGGAGATGATGAAGTACAAACACAAGCCACGTAGAACTTTGAGGTGATCAGCAGCTATATGTAGCTGTAGGGTATCTATATATTGTCCCAGTCTGATTTTTGTAAAATGTACTGAAAATGGAGCCCAGGAGAGAAAGGTCAAAAAACAATGTCCTTCCTCCTGTTACATCGCTTTGAAAGACTGATGGATACTGTGGTGATAGGAAGCAGCTCTATTCTTGCTCAGTGCTCCTGAAGATGGTCACAGCACCAAATAAATGGTGGCTCTCTGGGACAAAATAAGGTGAAATCAGAATTATTTGCAAGGTCTTCCTTCTCAGTAAAGTACAAGGGAAGTAAATCTGGCATGGTTCACAAGGAAATGAAGAGGGAAAAAGGACTCATTTTTCCTGGAGAAAAGAGGGTCTAAAGAGGAACAACAACAACAATAACAAAGAGATGAAAAAAAACAAAACAAAACAAAAGAAAGAAAATAAAACTACCATCAACAACAAAAGAAATAAAAACCAAATCAAGCCAAACAATACCTTCAAAAACTTCCCCAGTATTTTCAAAATTTTTTCAGGAGATGACACTTAGCTGACTCTGTCCACTTAATCAGATTTTGGAAACATGAGCATTGAAACTGTTGAGATGAACATTTCTGATCCTCCACTGTGACAGATACAGGAATTTTTGGAAGAACAAAACATAAGCTCTGGTTTGAAGTATTAGAACTGCTTTCCTTTTGAGTGTACTGAATAAAGACGTAATTGCAAAGAGCTGGGCCATTAGTTATTACAGTGTGAAATCAAATGTCAGAGGTCATTCCTTGGCACTCACAGCTCTGGGCTCGCTTGCTCAATGAACTCTGTTTTCCTGCTGGGTAAATTAATTATGTGATTGCCTCTGCTTGAAATTAACAGTGTCCTACCCTTCTTCACATGAAGAGATCAAATGCTCCCGCATGACTTGCAAGTACTGCTCTAAATAAGGGTCTCTGTAGAAATAATTAGTTTACTTTAGTGCAAGATATTAATAGTACCCATTTTCAGCACACATGTTGTGAAGATTCGCTTCTATTTCTTTTTTTCTATTTCTTTTTTTTTTTTTTAACTGAGTTTTCATTAAAGTTAATGCAACATAATATTTCTGAGGAGGCACATCAAAACAGCTTAATGTAGAAGGTGCACTTTAAGTGTAAACAATAAATGTTAAAAATGCGGTGGTTTGAATGCTGCATGTGAATATTGCCTATGCATGCAGACCCCATGCACATGTAGAGTGTGCATGCATGTCTCCACAGAGATGAGACCCTTTCCATGAGCATCCCATTGCTGCATGACATCAGAGCCCACCCAACCACAGAGGGAGGACCCAGCACTGGCAGGAATCAATCACAGAATCATAGAATGGCTTACATTGCAAAGAACCTTAAAGTCCAGCCTGTTCCAGCTCCCAGCAGTTGGCAAGGGTACCCCTCATGAGCTCAGGCTGCACAGGACCTTATCCAGCCTGGCCTTGAATGCCTCTAAGAATGGGACACTAATGGTTTCTCTGGACAGCATGTGCTAGTGCCTCATAGACGTTAGACTGAAAATTTTCCTCCCAAGGAATCATCAGCAGTCAGCCAAGCATCATTCCAGTTTGGCTCACTGAAAATTAGCAAGTAATTGACTACAGGATGAGGCTGATGGGAGGCAGAAATGTCCGAAAGAATGATCCAAGGCAAATGCAGAGCCTGAAGCCTGATTACATAAAACTTAATCGTATGGACAGAAAATAACAGAAGCATTGCAATTAATTTGCCACCACTGACACTATTAAATCTTTTGTAGGTTGTTTTCTTCTTTGGCCTCCATTTACTAAGTTGAATTATTAGTCTGTATTAACATTGTATGTGATGCTTCTATGTTTATGAGACTATGTTCTATATTAGATATGTTTGCTTCCACTGATTCTCTCGGTTGGACTTGGCTATATAAAAAACTACCTGGATAAATGATCATTACTTAACTTCTGTGAGTTGTATTTTAGTAAAGAAATTTTATTTTAAAATATATTATGTAGATGATAGTAAAATACCACTTTCTAAGTAGACCAAGATTTTACTTATGCAAGAGTAAAAAAACCAAAATAAAACAAAGCTTTGAATTGTCTGCAGTTAAGTGCTTTTTTCACTTAGTTTTCTAAGGAAGCTCTTTTACACCCTGAGTCATATGAATGCCAAGGTTGTCTTCAAAGGCCACAGCATTCTACAGTCTCATTCAGCTCTGGACTTTTCCCTTTGCTACTCAGAAGATATTAAAAAATAACTCCTGCTTCCCCCATCACTCCTCAGAACAAACAAATAAAACAAACAAAAAACAAATGACAACAACATGGAAAGTGAGAAGTAGGACAAAGTGGCAGATGAAGCTTGCTCCTTCAGATCTTACCACAGAAGATGCAGAGTGTAAAAAGAAAACTCAGATGAAGTTAAGAAAACTCATTGCAGTTAAGGTAATGAAGGAGAATTTCATGAGGTCAAAATTATCGTAAAGTCCTTGAGACCTTTGGAATTATAACAAAACTGAACTTCTGCCCCCATTTGTGTAATTGGTTTAGTAACTATTTCCATCCACTTGCTGAAAAAACGGTCTATTTGCATTTATTCTATTTTCTGTGAGGTACAATGTTTACTCTCACAATATCTTTTTTGATCCAAATGGGACAGTGCATATAGTAAGGAAGTCTTCTAAAGAAGAAAGTGAATAATAACCTTTCTAGTAACATGCTGCAAATTCATATGTTTCTCTGTTCCATACCTCCATTACAGAGAATCATAGCTTTTACTGTGTTCTTGAAACCCACAATCATCCTCTGATTTTTCCTTTCAGACCCTGAAATGACTAACAGTAACTGAACATTTAGCCACTTGATGTTAATTTAGTTGCAGGAATACACACTAAAACTGCGTGTGTATCTCTGAAGATGAAATGCAGGAGAGAAAGCTGAATTTCCTGCATACAGTAAAATCCAATTGTATTAGGCAGACAAAGAACACAAACACTTGGCTTGGGACATAATTGCACTCATCAAAATGGTACAAACACCATTCTAGGAATAAACAAGGGAGAAAATTTTAGTATTTCTGGAAATTGGCCAGAGTTGGAACCTGTTAAGAAAAGTCAAAGTGACATCAAGGATTTAACATCTACTCTATTGCATGCAGAAAGAAGGATATGGAAGTGTGTGATTAGAGGATAGATGTGGAGGTACATTATTAACCCACAATTATAGCAGACAGATTTCTACTTCATAACTATGTAGATTCATGGAGTGAACCTGTCTTAAGCAGAATCCTTCCTGCATCTCTGAAAATGAAAAATAACAGCAGTATTTTCACACAGACATGAAAGTCTTGCACGAACACTGAAGACAAAATGCCAAACGTAATTGCTTCCTAAGCTGGCAGACACCTTGACCACATGGCATCCCTACAGAACAGTCAGCATACCCAGACAGCAGTACTGATGGAGGGATGGCACAGTGACAGACGTCCAGACAAAGAGTCAGTGGTGGTCTGTGCTTTGTAGTCCTGGCTTGTATCAGGAATGGTGTGATGAGCAGGACTAGGGAAGTCATCCTGCGCCTGTACTCAGTGCTGATGAGACCCCACCTCAAGTACTGTGTTCAGTTTTGGGAACCTCAGTACAGAAAGGACATAGAAGTGCTGCAGCAGGCCCAAAGAAGGGCAACAAGACTTGCAAAGGGCTTGGAGAATATGCCCTATGCAGATAGGCGGAGGGAGTTCATGCTGTTTACTCTGAGGAAAAGGAGCCTGGGGGGAGACCTTATTGCTCTCTTCCAATACCTGTAAGGTGCTTACAGCGAGAGCAGGGTTGGTCTCTTCTCACTGCTGACAAATGACAGGACAAGGGGAAATGGCCTCAAGTTGTGCCAGGGCAAATTTAGGTCAGATATCAGGAAAAACTTCTTTACAGAAAGGGTTGTTAAGCACTGGAATAGGCTCCCCAGGGAGGCAGCTGAGTCACCATCCCTGGATGTGTTTAAAAACCATTTGGATGTGGTGCTCAGAGACATGATTTAGCAGAGGGTTGTTAGGGTAGGATGGTTGGGTCTTGGTTGGACTCCGTGATCTTTAAGGTCTTTTCCAACCTGAGCAATGAGCAATTCTATGATTCTAAGAGAAAGAAGATGAAAATGCAAGAGAAGGTGCACTGTTGTCTCTTTCTTGGTACAGCTGTGAGACTTTTACACGCATATAAAACCTCTGCTGGAGCCAATGACAGCTAATTTGCATCAGGGCAGCAGGAAGTCTGAAAGATGTGTCGTATTTCTTTTGGGGACTGTCTTAACAGAGTAGAACACATAACTAAGCCACACTGACATTCTGCAACACATAAACCCCGTGTGTTTGCAAGCATACATCACAGAAAGTCAGACACATCCTGCTTACTCTGAACCATCTCAAACCTGTGGAGATGTCCACGGGGAATCACAGTAATCCCTTTTGCTTTAACATAGGATGCTAGAACAATGCTGTTCTTTAAATGTTGACATACTCTTTGAACACCTGTCTCTTCCATCAAACACAGCTATGACAAACTCTTAAAAAGTATGCAAAGATGCTGAGCCCAGTACATTTGATTTGGCAAGGCAGTAGAACAGTTTTTACCTCATGCCTGTGTGATCACAAGAGAATGTATCCAATCATAGTGACCTGGCTAACTTTGAAGCAAGAGGATTGTTTTTGTACATCTGTCTCTGATAATTATTTCTTTTTATACTTCAAGGGCCATTTTTATGCTTGTTCAGCTGCCACCAACAAGGGTAAGAATATGGAATATGTACCGGTACAAAAGAAATGGATAGGTATGTCAGAAATCCAGGGGAACTGCCAACACAAAATTGCAAATATGTAAGTAATTTGGTATGTCAGCTCTTAGAAAGACTCCCAACTCCAAATAAAGGAATAAGGTTTAGTGATGGGACTTGATAGGTCAGAGTGATGATCTTGAAGTCTTTTCCAATCTGCATGAGTCTATGATTACTAACTGAGATTTAACTTCCAAGTAGGCTACTGGATCTTCTTTGAAGTCTTTACTCGGACACTAAGCATGTGGAGTGAGCCTGAGCTGCACTCAGGAATACTTGGTGAAGGCTTCTGCTGAGAGGGCAGATGCTAATGTACAGAGATGTGCCTGGCTGTCAAGCCAGTGACAGAGGAAGCACAGTGCTGTGCTCCTGGACAGCTCTGGGACTAGAAGATCTCTCTTGGACTGTCAGCTCACATCACCACTTGGGGAAACTGAGTCTAGTCACCCATGTAGATACACCAACAGCTTTGTCTGAATTTTTTTGGCATTGGACTGGAATAGCTCTTACGGTGACAGCACTCTGTTATGGTGGGGGAATATTTGTAGGGGCTTCCCACATGTTTTTTCCTCTCTGGTGATTTCAACATCATCCAAAGGCATGAACTGGTATTTACCTTTAAGTCAGTTCAGGCAGATGATGAGATAGCAGCAGTTTTGGTTGTCATGTGCTGGCACCTGGAAAAATCTGAGGATGAACAGGAGGCTGGAAATTCTCTTGAAAGCTTTGAGCCATCATAACCATGTAACGGTCAGTGAAAATGGATGTAAATCCCATAATCAGTTTACTGTAAAGAGGTCGTTATGTTAATGACAGCATGGTCTATACATGTTGCAGAACTGACTGGAATGAAGAAGACAAGTTATACAAAATGGCATCTCTCCCTTTTGTGCACTGGAATATCCTGTATTTCTGCAGATAATTTATTATTTAACATATCGTGAAGAATAAACTTTTCAGGTTGCCTCATAACAAGAAAAGCTGCAGGAACAGCAGAAGCAGTGGGTCTGAAAAATACCAATGTAACAAAAGTTGGCCAATGTACAGCCATAATGATGAATGCTGAGAAGAAAGATTTAGTAACATGTGTACATATAATCTCCAGTCTGCCAGGTAACCTCCCAACATTTTCTAAAATTACCAAAAAGCAACTAATATATTTTACTACTCAAGTCTTATCAAACCAATGCAATGCAACATCACATTCTGAGTACTTATAGCTAAAAGTATTCATTCCAATGTCATGATGAAAGTAAAACTACTAAATAAATAAATAAATAAATAAATAAAAATTCTCATGTTTAGTAAAAGCATTAAGTTGAGTCTATACAGTGAACATCTAAGTAAGCTATATATATCACTTCTGCTGTGTACCATATTAAGTTCCCTACAGTTATAATTCTCAGAGTTACTCGTGTTGTGGAAATAATATTTATATTAAAACAACAAACTTTCATTTCTGAGTACCAGAATTCTAGCTCTGCATTTTGCAGAATTCAGCATAAACAGCATTAGAAAGCCTATAATCAGTAGCATCAAAAGAGAGAAATACTCTTTTCTCCAGCTGGGAACACTTGAAAAACAAAACAAAACAACAACAAAAAAAACCCAACAATGTAAATAAATAAATGCAGTAAATCTTAACACAGGGTTATTATAAAACACTAAGTTTCATTTGGGATGTAGACTGTCAGGTCCCATGGCATACCTTGACACAATAGAATGCACTTTTGCAATTACTGAAAATATCAGAGATTGAAAATAATCTTATTTTCTTACAGATGAGACAGAGATAGCTGTGCAGGGAACTGGAAAGTTTATCATTGTTGATATGAGCCTGGAATATATTTCTCTAACATATACATCTAGATAATTCTATAGACAAAATATAGGGAAAATATCAAAATATTGTGCAGAACAAGATTAAGTTTTAAATTCGGTAGTTCCATAGAGGCAGGAGGAATTCTAACGCTGTTTGAGGAATCCTTTTCCTTACAAATAATAACCCACAGAAGAAAAAAAAAAATTCATTAAAATAAAATAAAACAAAATAAAAACAGGACAAACTAAATAACAAAAATAATGTTCCTTCTAAAAGAAAAGTAGGCAGTCTAAGCAAGCACACAATTTTTCTTAAAAGAAAAATGCAAATAAAATCAGCTGAAACATAAATATGTGAGTTTTGTATTAGTAAACGAGCATCTTAATTTTTATTTTAAAAATGCTGTAAATTGTTTTGCTACATGAGAAAGTCTGGAAAGTAAAATGACAACCAGGCCTTGATCTCATGGCTGTATCATCACTATTCACCACATGGCCTAAGAAATAGGTCTTTATCAGAAATAAATTATCTCACTCACAAAACAGCCTTAGAAGATGTCACCATTCATTTTGACAATGACTTGACAATATATTTCCTAGTGGAAGTCCAATAATCATCAGTCTCTGAATAGGAAGACTGTTCAGAACTGGTACAGAGCACAGACAGGAATGGAAGACTGGTCCAGCTGAGATTTTATCTGCAGTTAGAAGATTTTGTTTTAAGACCACCCACGGTAATGAAGCAGCAAACTTCTTCTATCGCTACAATTTTAACAATATATAAATTTAGGTGGGAGTTGCTAGTCCTTTTTTTTTAACTGTTTTAGCTCTGCTCACAGTGCAGATATATCCAGTAGGCAATTTTTGGTACGCTAGTTATTAGCAAGGTTTGCTGTATCGGTTAACAGTTTTAATGTGTTCCATCTTAGTCAAGACAATCTGGGTACTGCTGCCCTGGCTCCTAGAAGTGCTTGTTTGTTTGTGCTGTCAGGTGCCAGGCACCTGAGAGGAAACATGGAGAAGAGTAATTCCCAGATGGAATTCCATAGAAACAAAACATATGAGATCAAAATAATTTCTTTCTTGCACAAAGTAACAGAGATGAAGCAATACACGTAGCTTGATGCATAAGAAACTTTTGGTACAATGCCACATAGAGTTCACATAACCTGATGAATATTTAAGTGAAAATAAGATGGTTGCCGAACTCACGGGAAAACTCTACTTTGGGATTTATTAATGGGAACAGTTCCAAGTGAGTGATATTATCAGTATTTTATTTCTTTATTTATTTATTTTTAATGATGCAAGGGATTAAATAAATAATGCGCCGGTTATATTTAAAGACACTAATAAGCTGACAGTATTGATAAGAAAACAGGATCAGAGTTCAATGGGATCCTCCTGGTGCACAGAGAGATGTTCTAAAAATAGAAAAAGTACTATAAAATAAGGGCAAATATCAGACCATGAACTCAGGTAAGAATAATTAACTGCACAAATATAGAACATGGAACAAAGGATTTAGTTAGAGCTCTGCAGAACTATACTTAGCATTCTGATTCATAGTTTGAACAGGAGTCAAAAGGATTCTGTAAAGGCAAACCCCGTATGATTAATCACCCGTAGTAATTAATAAACTATCATACCTAACAAGACATTTGAAGTAATTCTGTTCCTTTCAGTACTGACCTCTGCTGAAGTACAGCAATATTGAGCATTGAGCAATGAAATTCAAAGAAGCTAGGAACCGTTTGGAAAGCTTCCCAGGCAAAAAGTCCCAGAAAGACAAACAAAACTGAAGTCTACAAAACAGGCTGAAGAAAATCTGAGTAAGCTGGATATTAATGCTTGTTTCTTAATTCATTCCAGAATGAAAATTAAAGCTTTGAGTTCTGAACTTGGAATGTTGAATTACTTAAAGGAAAATACTCCCGGTGGTCTGCTGTAGATGAAAAGGCTTCTCTCTTCTGACAAACAGTTAAAAATGTGGCCAGGTGGCCTATTCTATTTTATTTTTTTTTTAATTCTCAGCTGATGCCCTTCCTTATCCTCTGCCAAAAAAAATTCTACAACTTTTGTTTATTTGATTTTCTAGCTTTATAGTCGTTAGGAAAATCTTATTTTCATATCTTCATGTTACCACAACAGTGGGAAATATCTCTAATTCGCTTTCTTGAATCCAGCACTCTGGGTCTTCAGTAAGAAAATATGCCAGGTACTGATAATATTGTCGGCAACAATGTTTTTTGGCTTCTGATCCAGCACCCACTAACTGAAGGAGTGATTGATCCCCTGCTCAAAGTGATTGTTTCAATCTGTCCCTTAGCTCAAGCAGTCATTTCTGCACTGTGTTCCTTTCACATAACAGCCAGAGATGTTTTCTTTGGCTTAAAAGTAACATGAGAATCAGAGAGCGATTGAAAACTTCACCTTCATCCCATTCTGCATGCCAGTTGCCTTCATTGTCTAAACTATACATCACTTGAAGCCTCCAGAAATGACACATACACCTGAATTCAGAGAGCATATTGAACAGAATTCCACCTCTCCAGTGGAAGACAGTACATCTGATTCCTTGTCTGCTGTTTGAAAGCTACCCCTCAGAGGAGTCTGTTGTATCACATCTGGGAAGCACAGATTTCTTTCCTAGCATACAAAAGACTGGATAGTAAACTGCACAGTTTTCGGTGGCTAATGATACACAAACTACATTACTCTGTTGTTCTATCATATTGATTAAGGAAACAGGGAGGTAGGATACAGGGATAAAGCAGATGTTGATTTCCCAGGTTTCTTCCTCTGATAAGCAAGGTGTGGGCTGAGAATGGATGAGGTTACCTTGATCTTGTCCTGACACAGCCTTGGCATGTGGCCAGTGTTTGCACCTGGGCCTAGGGGCTGGGAATATACCCAGCTTTTGCAGTACAGACACAGCCACTAAGACCTGGTTTTACATAGGAATAACTCATTATACTGGAAGAAAAATCTGGGTATGTAAATGTGACTCCAAGCATCCAACACTCCAGTTCACCCAGAATTAATAAAATTGATGTTCAGTTGCAATATACTCTTGAAAAACCTTAAGTCTTTCAACAGTTAATGGTGATAAATAATATTATTTACTGCTAGCCTTTTATTCTTTAGAATGTATAAGGAATTACATACCAGAGGCAGGTAAAGTGAAGAGGGAAGGAAAGCTGTGTTGTTTTCCACTGATATTCACAGTGTAACACATTTTCCTTTCTAGGAGAAAGAACATATGCTTGTTTCATTCACTGAATGGCCATGTTTATCCCAGATGCATTTTAAGCCCCAGTATCACCTGATACTTTGCTCCTGTGTCATCTCTAACTTCTCAAGAATGGTATAATTTGTACCAGCCTTTCCTATCTTACATAGCTTCCTCCTCCATGTTTCTGTTTTGTTGTTTTTTTTCTTTCTTCCCTTCCCATTTTACTACTGTGACTCTTGATGAACTCAACAACCTCCTTTCAATGAGATATCAGCATGACCAATATTCATCCATAAATAACTAAGAAGTCACATCAAATCCCATCACCACTGACTAGTCACCACGATATAACTCACTTTTTCTCATGTCAACTCTCTTTCTACAGGGCTTGCCTTTCCAATGGTCTCCAGAGGGATTTAAATAAATTGCCTTTCAAAATCTAGATTTTTCTTTGCCCAGGGTTTTCAAGAAACTCAGAATCTGCCACAAGTCTGCATTCTGTTTTTCCTGTTTGCATCATATTATTCTATGTTGTGAAGAAAGAGGAATAGATCCAGTACTTGGCATCTATTAAGCGTCTGTGTTCCAACTAACCATTAATCAGGATTAAGACTTCTTGAAAGTACATCTTATAGATGAGGAAAATAATTACCAATGATTAATCATATGCTTCTTTGAGATACTTAAAAATTAATCGTATGCATTTTCCAGATGATCTGAGGAGACTTGTGAAATATTTAAATTGCATTATACCCCAGGATCAATTGAGAAATACCCAAGTTTCTTGTAAACAAATTAATGCTTTATTGCAACTCCTCTCTCATGTTAGTGTTTGTTCCACCCCATTCCCTGGTTTATTTCACCTAGCAATATGACAGTGATGACAGTGCACTTTGCTGACACGGGTCAGATGCACCACATACGATTTGTAATCACATGCATTCTAAGCAAACAGCGTATTAGCCTATGACTAATCACTATTCCTGGGGGAGGTAAAATAGGGCAGGCCAGGGTAAATTAGTTTGGGTAAGGTTATGCAAATTCTGGGAAAGGTCAGGAAGGAAGGAAAGGTGATACGACCTGTCTCGTTGATGGGTCCTTAGTAGGATGGGGTCTGAGAGGAGAGGGGGGACTTGCGAGCTGGGGGAGTTTCAGACCAGGTGAGGGAAGTTCTGAAAACTGTCCTCCGTCCTGGTTCTATACCCTTTTTACATGTGGCTTGCTGTGATAAACAACATGGGAGAGAACAGCAACAAGGTATGCAAACTAAGTTACAAACAGGTCTATATAAAGAACATATGACTGTGCAGAAAAGCACAGAAACTTCAGTTGCTTCCTTAGGATCTTCTAAGGGATGTGAGGGATTGTTTATGGGTTAATCATTGCACGGTTTTATAGTCTCTGTGTTTCTGCCAAAGAAGACAAATTGTCTTTTCCCTGACATCTTCCTGTCATAATTTAGGCTCTTGACACAAGTAGTGGGTCACACATGGTTAGGCACAGGTAGATGAGGGGAGAGACAGAGGCAATAACTATGGACTTATCTGGCATGCACTGCTAGGGGCAGAACTCACTGTTGACCAGAGGACCTCTACTGGACCTGCACCCTGTCCATTCTCCAGCCATGCATGACTTCTCCCCTTCTTCAACAGGCTGTGCTTGTGCCATATTCCACAGTACTTAAAACAACATTTCCCTTGCAGCATCCCAAAATTTAATTTACTGATACATAACAAGGCAAATAAGTTGTATCAGCAGAACATTTCTGTAGCTTGTAAAACTACAACCCCATCTTTGTGAACAGAGAAGTGCAGCAGTGTGGGATAGCATAGCTACGGGAGGATCTGACCAGGAAATTCTGCACGCAGTATCATCCAAGACACACTTATCTGTTGAGTGGGTTGTTAGGTAGAGCTGCAGACCTTTTCATTTCTACTTGATGCCTCATAAAAATATGCCTGATGCTGTCCTGCTGGGGAGAAAAGATGTATCAAAAGAGCACTACATCACCATCATAGGCATTCATAAGAACTCTTCTGCACACTGGCCATTTTTATTTTTCAAGCGACCTAGATATCCTCTAATTTTACATGGAAAAATTGATCGTAATGTTTCTGGGAAGTGAGTGATGAAGCCGAGTCTCTCCGGTTAAGCCTCTGGGTTGAGGAACATACTGTATTTCAAAATTCAATGCAATGAACTGAAGCATTAGCAATTTATAAATCATAATAATCCATTCTAAATCCAAAGGCTAATTAAACTAAACATACCAAACTTGCCTGTAACTAGAACCAGTTGCATGTCATTTGAATAGAAAAACTGTAAAAAAAAAAAAAGAAAAAAAAAGGATTTGCATATCCAGAAAAATTAACACCCACAAAATATTTAATAATAAAGCTGTAGTTTCTGGCTACTGGAAATAACGTATGAGAATAAAAAAAAAATCTAAAGAGTAATTATGCAAAACTCATTTTAACTCCAGAAGAAAACCTAATAAATAACACTGAACTTGAAATATAAGAAAAAAACACCAGGGTGTCAATATCAGAAGCATATATAGTAGTACTGTTTCTAATTCTTTGGGTACAGTATATAGTACTCAGAAAACTGTTTCAACATAATTTTGTGTTCTTTTTTTCCTCTTGTGTAAAACATTTTTGTCTTCCCCCAAAACAAGTGTTTTCTGTAAGTAGAATTATTTTAATAGTCACTTACATTGCCAACTCATTTATAGACAAGAATTAGCCCTCCAAGGGAACTTGGACCTGATTCAGCTTTTTATTTTATGGAAGGAACTTGGAGTGAAGAGATTTTAACAACAGATTTTTAACATTCAAATGATTACAACTTCTGTAAAAAACGGTTGAAGTCTTGAGTCTAAGCTATGTTTGAAGACACTGTGTTGCTGTGTCAAACTTCAGTGATTTCATCAGTGTTTGTAGTATTAAACTGTCAGGAATAAGCATATGTCAGGAAAGGTCTGAAGGGAAATACTAAATAAAATAGATAAATACCAAGTGGGACCACTGTGACTGCTATTCAGGTGAATGCAGATCTGTTCTGATAGAAAATTTACATGCAGAAAGTCTATAAGGAGGTGTAATAGCACTCCAGAGTATTCTCTGGTGCATTATTTGCCACAGTTGTCATTGTTCTTGAATGGCTTTGTAGTTAGTTACTGATAAAGATATTTGTGCATTATAAATATCTGTAAGATTTGTTAACTGCCCAACTGCTATTGCTGGGGAAAGCTGACAAAAGCCATTGGGAAAAGTTATTCTTCCTCTGTTTTACAGGGTGTGTATCTGACAGGCTTGCCAAACTAGGGAAAGGAGATAAGGAAAATAAACAAATAAAAAAAAAAAAAAAAAAAAAAGGAAAAGGAAAAAGAAGAGTTGTGTCTCACAAGACCTGTAACATGTACAAGGGCATATGGATACTTAAAATAGAATTTCTTATCACTAGTCATACCCTGAAGAAATATGTAAATCAAATCCAGTTTAGTAAAGGTTTTGAATTTCATACTGTGCTGTGGACTAAACGTAGTAGGCAACTAAACCCCATTCAGCTTCTTACTTACTCACCCCATAGAACCACAGAATGGTTAAGGGTTGGAAGGCCTTTGAGTCTCTCAGGCCCAGCTCCTGCTCCATCAGGGCCACCCAGAGAAGGGTATCCAGGGACACATCCAGGCAGCTGCTGAAGATCCCCAAGGAGGAGACCCCACAGCCTCTGGGCAGACTGTGCTGCTACTCCGTCACCTGCGCAGCACACAAGTGCTCCTGGCATTCAGAGAGAGCTTTGGTGTGCCAATTTGCACTACTGGGTACCACTGAAAAGAGTGTAGCTCCATCCTTTTTGCATTCTTCCTTTGGGAATTTATTCACATTGACTAAATTCCCCTTAAGTCTCTTCTTCTCCAAGCTGAACAGTCTTCATTTCCTCAGCCTCTTCTCACAGAAGAGGTAGTCTTGTCCCTTGATCCTCTTGGTGTCCTTACAGTGGACTCTTCTCAGTATGTCCTTGTTTCTCTTGTTCTAGTGGAGTCCATAAATGGACACAGAGCTCTAGGTGCTGCCTCACCATTGCCAAATAGGCAAATTCAATGGGATGGGGGAGAAAATCTGTGGAGTAAAAGTAACAAAACTTGGAATTGATCTAAAAACAATTTAATAGGTAAAATCAAGCTGTGCTCACAAACAAAACAAGGAATTTATTTGCTACCTCCCATTGGCGCACAAATATTCATCCAGAAAAACAAGGCTTCATCACACTTAACAATTACTTTTGAAAACAAATGCCATCACTTTGAGCATCCTTCCCTTCCTCTTTATTTCCCCTATTTATACTGTGATCACAGTGCCATATGTAATGGGATGTAACTCTGTCCAGTTTGGGTCAGCTGTCCTGGTTCTGTCCCCTCCCAGCAACCTGTGCACTCAAGCCTCCTCCAGGGCATCGTGAGAAACTGAAAAGGTCTTCTGAGAACAGTTCAGCAATAACTCAAACAACTGTGTGTTTTCTACTTTCTTCTAGTCACAGTTCTGAAGTACAGCACCATGTGAGTTACGCTGAAGAAAACCAGCTCCATCTGAACCAAAACCACTATACGCTAATATCTAAATACAAACACGGAGATTTAATTGAGACAGATTACTCGCTGTTCCTTCAAACACATATGGGTGTTACATATGCTATGCTGTGCGCATTTGCATTCTATGTATGACAAGAATAGATGGTAAAAATAATTAAAACTTATCTAGGGCATTAACTCATAACAAAATGTAATTAATAAAGAAATATTAGTCAAATTATTCATTATGAATTATTAACAGTTGATTTAACTTTTACGCATTTTCTTTGATAGAGGCGATTTCTGTCAGATGTTAAAAATTTCTATTACTGAGAAATGAAGGTTTGATCTAAGTACTAAAGAGGAATCTCCTTGAGTGTAAATGACTAATTGGGTTAAATCTAATCTGAATTAAAGTTCCTTTCAACTGATACTCTGGTAGCTACATTTTCTTTATAATCTACATTTTAGAAAGAAATGTTACTGGCTATTCTATTTAAGGTTGTTGTGCCCTGTATATTTTAGGCAGAAAAAGACATTGTAATGACCAGCGAATGCTACAGATATCTGACACATCTCTGATCATCATGAATTTTTGGCAGATTAGATTTAAACAGTTTGAACCCTGACTGAATGGGAGTTGAAGAAACAGGTTACAAGAAATAATCTGCTCTTTTGTAGATGGCAGAAAAGCCAAGCAGATGGAGGACGGGTTGCCCTTGGCAATTCAAGCATCGAACTTATTAATATCTGAAATGGAAAAGGGACACAAAGACTAAATAACTGGTCCTGCCCATCTGGGAGAGGCAGGGCCAGCATTTCACAGCCAGACCAGACAAGAGTTTTCCTGGTCTGGGAGATCCCAATGGGAGCAGCTCAGTCAGTGGCTTTCCTCAGAACTGACTGCAGCCATAAAAAGAACCAAGGGCAACTGAGTGGTACTTGGCAAAGTATATAAGGAAGGAGCAAGAAGCAATGCCATGACCTCCACCAAGGTGCTGTCAGAATGGTTTAATTGGTAACACTGAGATAATTTGCTGAGACTGACCAAACTTTTGATATCTGTGCTGGTGACAGAGACCCCGGCATCCTCTGTGCTCAGGCAAAAGGAAAATGTCAGAATGACTGGTAACAGCATTAGAAGCTCAGACTGTTCTTTCAAATGATGAGCAAGGTTGTTCTACCTGTCCCTGTGGACACTGAGAGAACATCTGATGTCAAAGCAGCATCTTACTCTGTCTGCCATTTCCTGTCTATAGAGATGATAAACCTACAGGCCTAATACCTTCTATAATGAGTTTGATAAAGCAAATCTGGCTCTTAGGGAAAAAATAAATAAATATTGCTTAGGTAATTAATCCATTGCTACTCAGAGATTCCAGTAGTGTTCCTTGCAGTAACTCCTTCAGGGATGCTGTATTTGATGGTAAAACTAATAACAATTTCATTAAGCTAACAGCTCCTAATGCTAATAATAATTCTGCTAAATCTTTGTGGATATATTTGTCCTTGCCTTTCTTTTTCACTTTCCATTTATTGCAGATACACTTCATGGTCTCTTGTGTCTCAGATTAGTGTTCTGTATTGCCACAAGATCATTGTCAAGTTGTACTGCGCCTTTTTAAACTTTGAAATATCTGCCTTACACTGCCCTTAGAGACTTCAGTAAGTGCAGCAGTCTTTATCTCAGTTTAAAATCTATGAAATGTGTTTATCTAACAAATATTTTGTTTATGAAGGTGTTTAGATCTAGAAGTGATTAAAGACTACAAAAAATGTAATAAATAGAACTGAACATGCCAGAAAGTTAAAGAAATTAATTTTCAAGGTCTTTCCAAATAAAAACACTGCCTTTCACTTAATGATCAGCCTTTTCCAAGGCAGACAGAAAACAAAGATCTTTTGGCCAAAATTCACTTCCTGCCTGCACCACTCTGCAAAGCACTGTGAACTGCATTGCAGCTAGTAATGCTGTACAGATTGCTAGAGTCCCCACTACTGAAGATTTCACAAACACTACATTTACTTTTCTTTCCCCAAAGTGTTATTTGATGTCTTTCTAATACATCTGTACAAATTGAATTTTTCCGTACTATCTCAGTATCAATCGTGTACTTGACTTATTTCTCAATTTACTTTTGCTGGGGAAAGATAAAATAGTCTGACACAATAATTTGCTCCCTCAGGAACTGCTAGTGAAGTGCATTTATAAGTATTTCCTTTCCCTTTTAAAACAGAACTTTCTTTCTGGTTGCTGGTTTTTCTTGTTTGTCTGTTTTTATTTATTTATTTATTTATTTATTTATTTATTGCTAGGGCATCTGAGTGAGTCATATGTTCGGTGCAGGGAGCATCTGTAAAGGATGATACAGTGGCTGATTTTCTTGCCAGCATTAGTCCTGATAATAAAAATATTGGACTTAGCATGCTTGTTTATAATGCAAAAAATATTGTCTTTCTGTCTTGATGGAATTAATTAGATTCTCATCAGAGACAGTGCAGTGGCTCAGCACTATGCAGATTGTTATTCCAAGTGTTAGAAGAAAAAAGATATTTTGTGTTATTTAAGGACGCAATTGTCAAAGTATGAGGAACTGGTGTCAAACAATAAATTGTCAATGCATTGGAATATTTCTTTGAGCAATTTTACTGCAGATGAGATTTCACAAACTTCTACAGGATTTCTATTTGCTGCCTTTACAGAAGATTTGGCAAGATCTTTGGTTATGAAAAAAATATATATTCTGAGGGCAAAACTGTGATGTGAAGATGTAACAGATCCATGTCTAAACAGGACGATGATAGGAGTGTGTACAAGGATGTACCAGCTCAGTGAAGCCATCCTGTGAAGCATGTGTAAATTTTAAATATGAGTATATATAGAAAATCTTTTTTAATTCTTGAAGATGTTGTGCAAAATAAACTCATCAAAGGCAGGCCAGGAATATTTTGAATCTAGTTCTGGAAATTACATAGACAACTGAAAATAACTCATAGGTATATATATGATAATTCTATCAAAGGATGTGATTTTTACACACACACACACAAAGCTTTCTAATGACAGTATTAGCATTCAAAGAAATAGTCCTGTGCAGTGTTCAGAGAAGAAAGCCAAGACAGGAATGGAGCAGACACATAAGACAAAACTCAGAAAAAAGGCAAAGCAGAAACGATGAGCTCATGGCAAGATATAGACATAAATGTAGGGAAGAAGCTCTCAGTCAAAGGTACGGATGGATTAAGAAGCAGAGATAAGACTGATCTGGAAGAAAGGTGATCTAGAGCAAAAGTGGTAAGAGCCACTATTTATCTCTCTCGCAAGGCTACTATCCCTTCTTCTACTACCTGCAGGAGTATTCCTTTTGGAGTCACCACAGCTCCAATTATTCATCCAAAGGGATTATGAGTACCTATGGCCACACAAATCATAGTTGCAATACTCAACGCAAGAATAATTTGAATGTTGAAAGAGATTGTTGGCTAGGGGTAACCTCTGGACTCTGAGGATGAGACTATGGAGAGGATGGACCTAAATGATCTAATACAGGGGAGATATCCATTTGGTATTCTCCATTTAGACTTATATTGCTGGTAAATTAGTAAAGAACCAAGGATAGATTTATCTATTTTGATTCACATAGTAGAATCTGGTATTCTTGGTTAACTAGTTCTGCATGTGAACACAGAGATATTTGAAGGAAAACATGATCTGGAGTCCAAGAATTACTGAAGATTACATTTTCCTGAAAAACAAATGAACAACAAAACCTAAACCAGGGAGTATAGTAAAGAATAAAAAATGTTTCACATACTGTACTCAAGAATTCATGTTACTTCCGGTGTACGAGAATCACTGAGATATTATTGGCCACAGTCTTTTAGCCAAGAGATTATGTTGAAAACAAAACAAAACAAAATAATACATATATATATTTGCATGTTGGGCAATATTGTTTCAATACTGCACTGAAATCCTTGACAGGATAAATTCTCAGCATGGTGGTTAATGGCATGTGTTCCATGGGTTGCATTTATTTCCAAATAACATTAACAACATTCATAATATCTCCAGCTGTAGCACCCCTAGTTTTCTGCTGGAAATATACCTGCAAGAACTTATGTCTCATAGAGCTCAGCTAACAGTGTTGATACATGAATTATAGTACATTATTATGGAATCAAATAAAACCACAATAGATACATAATTGTAGCTATCATTCTGAAAACAGTGACTTTTTCCATCTGATGTTTCCATTGGTCTTTTATTACTGTAGCTGAAATGGTCAAGAGTTTTTACCACCTTTTGAGGTGAAAACAATCAAGACGTTCTTATAAACAGTCCATTTTTGTAAAAGCACACAATTTGTGAAATATAATATTGGTGTTTGGGTTGACTAAGCTTAGAACAAGATACTTGCTGATATGTTTCCTATGAGGTGGCTTGAACTGAAATATCCTGGCTTTGAAAACATGAGTGGACTGAGAAATTACCTACCTTGTTACAAAGAACAAATGTAGTAAGGGGATGAATTCTAGATTTTAAAGTCTCTTTTGGAGTATTTAAAAGTGTGGATTTGATGCCATTTTTCTCAGTGCCTAAATCCCCCTAATGATGGGACTCTGTTTTTAACATGCTGTAAATACATAAAATTTATGTGAATCTGTAAGAATGTTTTAAGACATTTGCTATTATCATTTTTAAGGCTCTCAGACTTTTTCATTACTGATTTTAACAAGCCCATATGGCAATAGGTGATATCTAGTGCTTAAAAATAGAAATTCAGATGGTCAGTCCTTTCTGATTCTAGATCTCTTCAGAAGATTGCTTGAGTAGAGATTATATTCTCTACTTTCTCCTCCTGCCAAAACACAATTTCAAGTTTGATCTATATTTAGTGGCTCTATTTACTTTTCAGACAATCAGGAGTCACTGTGGCACGCCTTTCTATTAAGTCTAGCGATACAGTCTATGACATATCAGGAAACTGGCATTAATAATACTGGAAAGACCGGTCATCATTACATTGGATTATGTTAAGAGGTATGTTCAAACTAATGAGGGCATCCACCCAGTTACACTGGAGAAACACGATGTGAAGAAGAGCAAATATAGACAGCAGACATCGGGATTTGTATTTGCCAGTGATATAATAATTACTGACTTGTTCGATTAACAGAATTGGTACCAACATAAACAGTTGCATTTGGATTAAGATTGGTCATTAGAAATCATTGCTGATTAACAGATATTGGTTTCTTAATAAACAGAAAATTGATGCTGATAACAGTTCTCTGCTTGTAAAAATATTTGCTCAATCTTGACATCTTGATAAAGTAGCAGAATTTAATGAAGATTTCATATTAGAGTCAAATTGCTGGATAGCTGCCTGTGTTCCCATAGTCTCACTTTTATTTTATTTTATTCTTTTACAAAATTATGTCAGACAACCTGTGTGGAAAACTGTCTAGTAGATAGATCAAACATTTCATGCAAGTTGGCTTACACAGCAGCAGCAATTGAAAATAAGAATCTGCCATAAAGTAAGAATCATCAGACAAGTTTACGAGTAAAAAGGAAAAGGTTATCATGCTTCAACTTTGGAGTACTTTCAATTTAGAAAAGGCTGTTCAACCTGGAAAGCAATATGAGAGATAGACATGATTTCTGCATCTTTTATTAAACTAAATGACACTTGCAGTAGGCAGAGTGGCAGGCCGAAAGATCTACAGCATCAATGGAAAGATCCCTTTGAAGAAGCTTCGTCATAATATTACACTTCCTATGTGAGCAGAATGCTTCCCTCAGCCAGAAAGAAACTGAGATCTCAGCCTGTTCCCAGGAGTCCAGGAGTCTGGTGAGATATCAGAGCTGGTAAGATCGCTGCTGGTGATCAGTGAGGATAGTCTGGTGTTTCAGACTACAGTGCACCTTGAGGCAACACTGGGGTATTTAGTGTGGATTTAGACAGGATGTTTTGCCTTTGACTAGGTTCCTATGCTACAGACGTTTTCTGTGGAAATGGCTGAGTTCAGTGAGCCATATGTCACTCACTCTGTTAGGCACTTGCTTCAGCACACCAAACAAGTCTAGAAGATGATTCAAAATACTAGGAAAGAATTAATACTGATAGAAAAACTCCCTAAAGGGATGGAAAACTCCCTTTGAATGAGTGATTGATAATTAGCATCTTTCCTCAATATCCATGGGTGCATACCATTGCTGATTGATATGCTGGGAAAAATAGCTGTCTCTGGAGGGAGTTGTGTTGTACACAATACAACCTAGTCAAGCAAAAAGTAGTGTGTTGTGGAGAAGAACTTATGAATCTGTGCAGACATATTCTATTTGTACTCTTACTGATAGAGATAAACGTTCCAGAAACAAAGACAAGCAAATGCTCCTTATAAACTCTTCTTTAGTATCTCTGGTTATCCTATTCCAATGTTCAAGTCTCTGTCTGAAAAATCAATTTTTATCAGAAAATGAACTCATGCTTCTGCATATATATTTTTTAAACAATTTCTGTTGGGTGCTTTCCATAATATATGTTATAAAAGCAAAAATGGAGAGCAACTTCTAGCCTGGCTACACAAGATCCAAAATTTGTTCTCAAAAAGAACTTGGACACCAATATGAAATACTGCCATCTGGTGTTATCATCAACAATAATAATTTTAAGGTCTGAGTGTTTAACTGTTTAAGGACATTTAACCAATAATTTCTCACAAATTAAGGTAGTATATTAATTCTCAAAAACATACCTCACATTCTTTCTTATTTTAAGTATTAACATTTTCAAGTTGATAATACTGCTGATTTAACAAAACTGAGCTCTTTGATCAGAAATGATATTTCTTGTTAATTTTCACCTTAATGTGATCATTGTTTAACATTTTATTAGAGCTTGTTCCCTCTCTTTTAAAGCAGTAGACAAGTACGTGGATAACATTTTTTCTGTGTGTGGAAGTAAACTTTTATTTTATTTTATTTTATTTTATTTTATTTTATTTTATTTTATTTTATTTTATTTTATTTTATTTTATTTATTTATTTTTTACCAGTGAATATTGCCTTCCACTTATGGCATTTGAAATAAGGAGTTTAAAATCTTTGCCTTGGTGAATTTATAGTTCTAAGAACATGAATTATTTGAATTATCATAGTGAGATTGTCCTTTATGCATCTTTCCTGAAGGAAACAGCTAAAACATGGACAAAATGAGCCAAAGAGTAAGGATATTTCCTTCACAGAAAGTATGATTTTCAATTGTAAATGTAAAACTGAAATAAGCTTATCTATAAGTACTACTTCTTGAGCTGTGATCCAGTGCAAAGGTTGTGTAAATCTGCAATTATATTGGGAAAACTCACAGATAAAATGGATTTCCATAGAAAAAGGTTTTTTGTTGAGCCAATGGATTAATCTCTTTACTTTGACTTATCAGGAGGTCTATGCCCTTTCCTTTGACTGATGACAGAGGTAGCTGATGGATGTTAGTAATGCTAATAAGAGCACTTACCCTAAGGGATATGAAGGAGCTCCAGTGAAGCTTAAGAGTTTGAACCCAACATTTAAATCAAGGTTTATTGAACAAACAACTCTTTATCTTCAAAAAGAATTTTCATGGGTAAATAAGTTGGCCAAACTAAACTTTATTCTTTTAGTTGGTCATTAGTATTTTTGAGGAAAATAAATAAATAAATAAAAGGCAAAAAAGTCCACAGAGAGCTACATCAGGACTTGACAGAATCTTTCACAACCTTTTAGCTACCAGGGCAGGTGAAGCCTGTTCTGAAATAGGCCAGTACCTCTGAGCACACAGAGACTTCATACTCTTGCAAGGAATCCATGCTGCTGGCCTCTCTTGGGCTAACACAATTTAATAACAAGCTATTAGCAGCCCTAGTTCTCTGCTGTTAGTATCTGTCGATTCTCCCCATAGACTCTAGCTTTGCATTTAGGGCACTAGCACTAGGCAATGGGAGCTAAGTCAGTACAAAGCTGTTCTTCCCAGATAGGAATTGAGGAAAAGAGGACATCCACCTACTCAAACAGTTTTGTGCTTTCTGTCCTGAACATGGAAGGGACAGATCCTTGGTTAACATACTCCTCTTTATAATACACACACTAAAGTGTATTTAGAATCAGTCTACAGTCATGCAGCACTGGGTCAGTACCTGCATCACTGCTACCAAACACATTCTGAGTGATGTGCAGCTAAAAGCATTATTATTGACCTCGGGAACAGCCAGTACTTTCTGCACATTGCTCTAAGATGTGTTCATCTAACTGACTAAACTTCTAATCCCTAGTGAGATAGTGAATTGCAATAGTTATGCACAGCTACAGCCATAAAAGTTTTGAACAGAAGTAGCTGAAGTAGTTTATGAGAGGAAAATAGTCTAGACAAATATTTCTGAGTTCACTTGCACCATATTAATTGTCCTCTGTTCAAAACAATAAATAAAACTTCCTACTGCAGACAGAAAGAATTTCAGCAGAACTTCAGTGCATTCTGTAAAATCAATATTAATCATTTTCAAATGGTTTGCTTGTTGACTTTCTGAGGACAGCAAGAAATCCTTGGGGCAACACAGAACAGAAACAAAATGTTCAACAAGAAGAAAATATGTTTAGCGTTTTTTGCCTCTTACATTTTACATTTAACCTTTAGAATACTGTTGTCATTTATTGAAATAAAGGGCCACAAAATGTGATTAATAACTGATATCTTGTCCATAGCCAGGCTTGTGCTGCAGGATTCTGAAATTACTTACGAATTGCAGTAAATAACCAACATGATATTTTAACATTTAATTACCTTATTTTGTGAATTCTTGGTCATTACTAATGAACTGTGAGCCATAAAAATATGTAGAAAAAAAAAATTATATCCCCACACAAGCCAGTAAAAAAAAATAAAGTCCAGACATATAAGTCAAGCTGAATTATTATATTCTTTCCCACAGATAATCTGTTTTTATTTTACCGAGCATCCTCTAAGGTTTTTTATTTTATCAAGATTCACTCACGCTGCTTTTACAGTGATAGATTCATAGCAGTGATTGGATCCTAGGGAGAGGATTATTTTGCTCCTGCTTTATGAAGACAGTTCTTCAGATGACTGTTTTCAGAAGAGATTGCTAATAGTTGAAGAAATCATATACAGGCTAAGATTTAATCAAATTATGTGAGCAGGAACTGAATAATCATTAAGAAATATAAAGCACATTAATGACAGTTCTATTAACTCTACCGATTTCTCTAGTCCTGGGGTAAAACTTCCTTTTTTTTGCTACTCCAGTTTTTGGCAATATGCTGCTAGTAGCAGCTATCACAGCCAGTAGCAGCTTTTGCATCACTTAGCCATCAGGAACTGGAACTTCTTCACTTGCCTTCTGTGCATCCCTCTGAAGGCTAATTTGTTCCTCAAGGACATTTTGTATGAGTAACAATTTCACTGAAATAAGATTTACTGGTAGTAAGAAAACAAATGGAGTAAACCTCTAAAATGCTTTGTTTAATATGCCCACATCTATATTTTCACCCAAATGAAATGGGACAGGAAGATCTGAAATAATGTTAAAGAAAGAGAACATATATATATATTTTCCCCAGAGCAATCAGTGTCTCTGGTGCCAGAATCAATTTTAGCCTCCACACTATACTCAAATATACAGAGAAACTATCTTTGCCATGCTTACTATTCCCCATTTGATTTTGCAGCTTTTGAGAGATTTAGGCATTTAATACTCTTTATTCAAACATTCTCTCTTCATCTTTACTGTCATATGTAAACACATGCATGAGGACGTGCATCCATGCTCACATACAGAGCTTGGAATTCATGCATTTTGTTGAAAATCTGTTTATCAGAGGAGATTTGAATTTTCAGTTGTCTCTTCATGGTTTATCAAATAACTTAGCCCCAAGAGGCCATATTTTCAGATCATCCTTGTATCAGGTACAGTAAACAATACCTATCATGCACTGACAAACTTATCTTTTTCTATTGGTCTGGGTGTTTTCAGAGCTGTTTTACATCAGTTTCCCTCACAAATTTCTTCGCTATATTTCACTGTCAAAACAGTGTTGTCTGGCACGTCCACGCAGAGTTGTGTTTATGGGCAGAGATAAAAAGGTTTCAACAAAGTAACTGAAGAATGACATGGGTAGTTACTGGGCTCCTTTTTTTGTTTTGTTTTGTTTTGTTTTTTAAGTTTTGGCTGTACCCTGTCCTTCTGCCCTTTAATTATTTCAGAGAGCACCTTTAACGTACACAGAGACGGAGAGATATATTCTTTTCAAAGCATAGAATTACAGTCTGCAGTTTTATAGCTCTCAGCAAGCAACCTAGAGGACTCATTAATACTTGATGAATCCCTCTCAAAGTCTCAGCAGTGGAGAGAAGACAAACAACCTGCTGGATGATTGATGCTGCACCTGCCAAGGAGAAACTTTAAAGCATGATTCTTTCCTACAAGAACTTTTAAAAAAACACAGGCCTGGGTATGTTCCTGCAGTAGCAATAGTGTGGGCTGAGTGGAGATGCAATCTCTGCTCTGTTGTGCAATGCCAAGATCACTAACAGAGTAATGTTGGTAGTACAATTTCACACAGTGCTGCCTAAATCTCCATGACTGTTCTCCTGATCTGCAAGCTGTAGTGCAAGGGGATAGAGGTGGCATTCCTTTGGCTCCCCTGACATGAGGGCATGCATTGCTTGGGAGACAGAAAGAGCTGCCAGTAGAAACAACAACAACCAGGTCTTGCATGTAGCCAGCTTGGGAAACTTAGAGACGGTACAGGCTGCTCTGACCTTTTCTGAGGTCTTGAAGAATTTCTGGGAGATCTGGATCTAAATTCCCATTTTCATACACATGTTGTAACTTAACTAACAAATAGCAAGGATATATATATAGGAGACAAATTTTTTATATCATTACTGAGCTAATGAATATACTGTAGAAAACTCCTAAGTATCATTTGCTCTCTGAACACTGTAATTCCGTAAAATCTGTTATCCTCATCTTTCATTGCTTTTCTTTTCCAAATCATGAAATCTGTCTCCTGTGCAACTGGTTTCCTTCTGCTGTTTCTTCCTTCTCTCCTCACATGTCCTGACATATTTAGCCTTTGTCAGATGAGATACATAGTCAGATTTATTGGGCAATCTGCTGCGTGCCTGCTTGATTCCTAGAAATCAGTCTGAAGAGCTCTTTGCCTGAGCATGATGCCAAATGGGCAGAGGATTATGCACATTTTCTGGATTTTGACTGCTCACATCACATTATTGTGGTTTGCAGCCCATTACTAGAATAAGGCAAAGGGTGAAGCAAATAAAGTTACACATTCTTGCAGATGAAACTTCAATTGCATGGACATAACACAGCGTCCCTCATACCAAACAGAATTCCTAAACTGTCCATGGGATCCTCAGACCACTGATGCCAAACTGCAGTGCTGCTCTGTAAACTGTGTGTTAAGTCTACCTCAGAAGGGACGCTAGTAATATACATTTAAAATGCATGGCCATTTAAACTGCCATGGGAATATTCAGCTTCAAATTGGAACAGCATCAATAAAATTCAATTTAATTTCAATTAATGCAACGTGGCCCATAATTTTGCTCATCTTGTTTTCATAATCACAATATATTGGAACCACAAAATAATAATAAAAATTCCACTCCGGGGCATAATGAATTATTGATTAAGGCAGCTAGATCGATATAAATCCATATAGGAAGCCAAAAATAAATCAGTAAATGAAAGAGTTTAAAATATATACCTAGAAAAATGAAAGAGTTTAAAATACATACCTAGAAAAAAGGTATTTGGGCAAATGCTGAAAGGAATGTTTGTCAGAAAAACATCTAACAGCCTGAAATAAGATCCCTAACTGTCAGGTCAGTCGCTGATCTAAATAAGTTGCAATCTGGAGTCTGAATTATGTAGGCAAATGAATAAAGAAAGAAGGTTGTACAAGAGCTGACAGTGAAAATCTGATAGCATTTAAATCCTGATCATGTGAAAACATTTGGTTTACAAAACAGACAAAGGATTTGTGAGGAATGAAAGGACTAAAATTTATTTCCTCACTAATGGCATAAAATGAATGTGCACTGAAATCAGTTCCGATACATGGATAGATCAGAAATAGAAAAATATGTTCTCCAGATGAATACTTTCCTCAGGACTGAAAGGAAATACACTGGGATACAGAGAATAATTTTGGCATGCGCTACACTGCTCTGTATGTTGCAGTGAGTAGACCATACTCACCCTGGTGAGCAATTTCTGTTGCATGCAATGTTGACACCAATTCATATATTACTTAACCTAAGACTTTAAGGGGATTGTTTCTTTTCAGAGAATATCTTGTGTATTGAATGTTGTTCCATAATCCCCTGACTGCAGTGACATCCTCTGCTCTTCCCCCTCCCCTAGAGTTTTCAAAAGGTGAAATAAATGTGTAGTGTCGTGATGCTCTCAGTGACAGCAGAGCAGTAAAATAAAATAAATAATGATCATTTAAAAAGAAGAAGAAGAAGAACTTGATAATTCTGTGGATGCAGATATCAGGGAATACCAGTGTTCCAGTTATTTTCCATATTCAGCAAGCACCAACCTGACATTTTGAAAGTAAAGTTCAGATGGAATAAAGAATACGTATGAAATCTTCTATATTTGTTATGGTTTTTTTTACAAATGGTTGTACTGTATTAGAAACTTATGCTTAAAATAACCAAAATATCACTGAAGTGTTGATAAGAGATCTGCGAGGACATGTCCACGCAGCAGGACAGCGGCATTCAACAGAGAGCCTGCTCCCATTGCCACTCAATGTGTAAGCCACACCCCACCTCTCTTCATGATCCAGCTCCCACCTTGCAGACACTCTTTTAAGAGTCAGTTTATTCTTATGATATCCAGAAAAGAGGACTGTTTAGAAGTCATAAAGGTTGTGGTACTTCTGAGCACAGTGATTCAAACTCAGCTATGGGCTGTTCATTTTTCCTGTGTGTGGACCACTTCAGAATTAATATTCTCATGCAGTATCCACTGAAAAACACTGTTTCTCAATCATAGGTGTTAAATGTAAAAGACATACAGAGAATAATAAAAATATCTGTTTGAGATTTCATATGAAGACATGTGAGGCTATCAGGACCAATCTTTAAGAAAATAATAAACATGTCAGGTTATCTTTACCAATAGAAGTGTGTTTCTGTTCTCAAATTAGATTCTGTCAAGTTTTGTCAAAGCACTATGTGATTATTTGCATTCTCTAACTAACGCATTCTTAGTTCTTTATGGACATATTCAAAGGAGCATACATTCCTTCTAAGTGCAATTTTTCAGTGATACATGAAACTCAGTTTGATTTCCTTCACCTTTTGAAAATTACAAGCGATACAGGAGAGCATAAAAGGACTCTAAAATCAGGGAAAAGGGAAAAGTGCAAGACCTGCTTTCTGCTGAGCAAAGAGTTCTTTGAGCAGCATATTTTACCAGCAATGAGCAACAGACTTATGCATTGAGTTTGCAAGTTTTGATCTTATCTTCGTACATTATAATGGCCTTCAGGAAAACACAGCATAGTTAGAATTCACTTTACATAGATGCGAGTGAAACAAGTATCCCTAGGGGTCACGAACCAATTAATACAAGCAAAACAACAAATAAGCATTGCTCTGTTTTGAAATGAAATGAATTTAGCTTAGGATAGATAAGCAATGAGCAAAAGGAAATTTAATGATGTAGGGGAAATCTTATCTCCAACAAGTTATGCAACTATGCAAATTTAGGAAAAAACATTTTAAAAAGTAACTCAGGCCATGCAAAGAGGCTTCTGCCTTACACTTTTATATATCAAATGACAATGATGACTCACAGCAGTAAAACCAGTGCTAATGATGATGTATGAGATACAGTACACGTAAGAGAATCTTACTTTAAATCCTTTCAGGGAAACTGAATTCTGAGAATGAAATCAATAAAAGGCAAGTAGATACTAATATAAAGCAGAAAAATTAAGAGAAATAAAACTACTCACTACACATATAAGAGGAATAAAATAAAGAGTATTCCTTTTAATTTGTGTTATAAAGAGTCAAATATCTGAAATATTCCTCTGGTTTTGTTGCTGTTGTTTTTTTGTTGTTTTTTTTATTAAGAGTTTCCAGAAGTGGTTATCTGTAATCCTTTACCACCTAAATAGTGCTGATACATATTCTTAATTTTTGTATAGATTTTAGTGTTTCTCCAGCAATCTCTCTTCTTAAGTTTTTAACAGTATCCACCTTTGATCAATGGCATTCTTGTATGGCAATTTACTGAATTTTTGATGAAAGTTCTTCACACTTTCCAGTAGGGTTGAGGTTAGATTTTGTTCGAGGTTATGGTTCTCATTCTGGGAAGTAACATAACAGTGCTCCACAAACTAATCTTTTGTCATCTTAAACATAAACCATGACTTCTTTAACTGATTATCTTCATAGCACATCTATGTGAGGATTTGCCAGAAAGCTGACTGGAACCCAGAGAGCATGGAAACATCTGGAGCACCTTCATTTTTTCAGACTGAGGCTGACGTTCCCAGTGACACCGCCTGGTTTGATGACCAACTAGATGACTAAAGCAGGATCGCTTTAGGACTTTGCTACCAATTGTCTTCTACTTGATACTACTGGCAATGATACCTGTCAAGTTCTTCTTGCCTGAAACAACCTCTGTGCATAGACATTATACAGTACAAAAGACAAGTTAATCAGTATTTTTTTCTTCTGATGGTTATTTTTAGAGTCAGTGTGCAGGATCAAGTAACATGTGACGAATAAATTCATATTTGCTTAGGAATTGTCAGTAAAATCAACACTGTACTTATAACAAGCTGTGTCTTTTTCTGAATAGGTTATTTCTTCAAAGTCAGCAAGTCCTGGAGCGCATTTTTTTCCTCAGAATTTCATTACATTAGGTGGCTGCAAGTGCCTTAGTAGCTCTGCTTTTCTGTTTACCAGAAAACATATAGCAAGCTTTCAGAGAACCTTCAACACAATCTTCTTTTTGCTAACATGCATTTTTAAAGACAACATTTATACCATATGATGCCATCCTTATGAATAAGTTGTAATCCTGAAGTTACTATATTCCCAGAACTGGGAAATGTTACTCTCTCCTCTGCTGTCAGTGGAAAAGACTCCCTGACAAGTTTTCCACCTACCATTGCCTGCAGTTACAGAAATGCCTCTCACTCAGCTGTAGCTAATTGCAGCCAGTTAGAAACACAAGCAGACAGCAATGATTCTCCTTTGTCAAAAATTTCTGAACCGCAAACTGCTAATGTGAAAAGAACACGCAGCTTCTCGCTTGCAATACCTCATTTCCTGGAAAAATAAATAAAAAACATGGCCTCTGTGCTGATCTCTGTATCTGCAATGTCTCAAAAGCTGCTGCCTTGAGTGCTCTGCTCTGTCACTTCCATCTCTTCATGTGACCCTTGATTCCTCCCATTCCAGTCTTGGGTCTGTCACTGGCAATTATCCATCATTTGAGCACTGACATGTAACTACAAGTAAAGGACACCTGATCTGTCATTGTGCTTGCTGATGAAACATTCTGGTGTTATATATATATATGTACATATAAGTATATGTATGTCATAAAAAACACCACATAAACACCAGGGAGCTTTTTGTGATAGGGATGTTAGCAAGCTAAATGCAAACTAAAGAGTAAGAGAACATGTATTAAAAAGGCAAATTTAATTATTCAAGATTCTTAAAATTATTTTTATGGCAAAAAAACACTTCAAGAAGTTTATTTGATGTCACATTTTGGAAGTACTCATAGAAAACCTTTTCTGTTACCAAATTGAAGTGCATTCTTCAGAAGTTTTGGAAACTATTTAGTCAATCAATGTGTAGGACTCAGAACATACATCTTCTCTGGTCCATTACACCTAAGCCATATATAAATCAACCTCAGAGCAAATCAATCAAGCACCATAAATTGAATGATTAATATTTCTGATATCTGTCTTTTTCTGATTATTCTACAAAAGATGTTTAAACTGTTGAATATACTACTCCATTCATCATATGTCACTAGTTATAATTCTATGCTCCAAAGTACAAAGTGAAGGGAGAAATAAAAAATACAAATACATTCATATTGTTTTCCATTTGTGTTTAAGTTCTGTAATATTTCTTCCTTTTAGCTGATAACACTATAGAATGCCTTATTGACTGCGACTTGCCGTCGTTTTTATGAAAGCATAATCTTATTGATGTCATAACTTATTTCTGAGGTTGTTCGACATCATGTCATGGATTAAAAGGGTCTTTAATTTAAGTACCAAGAACACAGAAAGCCATAAAAATCTCAAAACAGCCAATCTAACTTAATTTGTTGTGACAGTAAGCAAGGATGAAGGAATTAAAACTGCAGTGACTCTAATGTGAACTGTTGTAAATGTTCAGGCATATGTGGGTTGAATTTGAATTACAGGAAATCAAATTAATTTTGTTCTTTGTCTTTTTTTTTTTTTTTTTTTTTTTTGAGAACTTTAATTACAGTCAATATATTCAAGGAGTGTGGTGAAAAGACTAGGCTAATAACAGTCACCCAGCAGCATATTTGAAAAATCAAACCAGAAAGATTTTATTTTCTTTCAGGCACATGCAAAGTCTTTGTAGATGAAGCTATCAGTAAATATAGCTGGCAGTGTGCTTCAGCCACCCACCTGTATGGTCATCCCTGGGGCTCTGAAGGGTGGAGGTCACCCTGTTATCACCACAGCATTGCATTTGTGGTGCATATGTGCAGCACCAGCATTTCATATTGTATATCAGCCATCATAAACACAAAAGTTTCTCTGTGAAGTAATTTAAGTCTTGGAAAAAAACAGATTACTTTATTCTTAAGCACAAACTGTTGGAATCTTCTTTATATCCAACAGACTGAAGAACTCTGAGCAACAGGAACAAGGAAAATAGTGTATCTCTTTTAATTAAAAACGTATTATAGCTTATGTCTGCATTCTGAAAAGACATGCATCATGAACTAATAAATTCTCTAGCAAGTTTATGAATACATGCATCTTTTGCTTCAGGGGAAGAAGGGACTGGCAAGAGGTGCTCCAGATTTTTCCATGCTCTCTGGGTTCCAGTTAGCTTTCTAGCTTTTGTTTCTGCATAGCTGGCTGCCTTAGAGAGACCGCTTACTCTTTCATTTTAGTTAGCTGGCCATACGAGTCAGGTGAATAAAGTGTTCTGATTATTTTACAGCCTATTTTACAGGCTTGGGGAGGTGTGGCTGGAAAGCTCCCAGACGGAAAGGGACCTTGGTGTGCTGATGGACAGTCGGCTGAATATGAGCCAGCAGTGTGCCCAGGTGGCCAAGAAGGCCAATGGCATCCTGGCTTGTATCAGGAATGGTGTGGTGAGCAGGACTAAGGAAGTCATCCTGCCCCTGTACTCAGCATTGGTGAGGCCTCACCTCGAGTACTGTGTCCAGTTTTGGGCACCTCAGCACAAGAAGGACATGGAGGTACTGGAGCAGGTCCAGAGAAGGGCAACGAGGCTTGTTAAGGGCTTGGAGAATCAGCCCTATGAGGAGAGACTAAGGAAGCTGGGGCTGTTTAGCCTGAGGAAGAGGAGGCTGAGGGGAGACCTTATTGCTGTCTTCCAGTACCTGAAAGGTTCTTACAGTGAGAGTGGGGCAGGTCTATTCTCACTACTGACTTGTGACAGGACGAGGGGAAATGGCCTCAAGTTGCGCCAGGGCAAGTTTAGGTTGGATATTAGAAAGAACTTCTTTACAGAAAGGGTGGTTAGGTACTGGAATGGGCTCCCCAAGGAGGTGGTTGAATCGCCATCCCTGGATGTGTTTAAGAGCCGCTTGGATGTGGTACTCAGGGATATGATTTAGCAGAGGTTTGTTGTTGTGGTATTGTTTTGTGGTTGTTTTTTAAGAGATAGGCTACTGGTTAGGCTGCGGTTGGACTTGATGATCTTCAAGGTCTTTTCCAACCTGAGTAATTCTATGATTCTATGATTTGTGTTATGTCAAGTTGATGTTTGATGATTCACGTAAGTTGATAATGACAGACCAAAATATTGATATTTTTAAAGAGGTGTGGGAGAGTGCTCTTCACTAAACATAAGATTTCCCCATTTCTTACCATTCTAACTTCTTTGCCTTCTACAGCAATGAAGGTATAAGAATGAAGACTTACTAGTAGTACATAACAAATACACAGCAGATGTAAATACTGTAAGTAGTAATAGAAAATATCATTTTATAACATAAGCTAGGGGAATAGCAAAGAAGCAGACCAGAGAGGAGTCAGTTGATGAACCCTGCAGATCTGTTAAATCCAGGTCAATACCTGCAAGACAGGTATCTCCTTTCAGCCTAATAACCTCAACTGCTCTTACAGTAAAAAAGTGAGTCAAGTCTATAATCTATATTAATTATAATGAGAAAGCACTATCTGTTATGAAAACTAAATTAATGCAGATTACAGTTGCTGCATTTTACCTCCCTAATACTATCTGCATTCAAGTAAAGAAACATTAATGGCTGGAAGTTTGACTACCTCCATAACTAACGGCATTCAGTAAACATATTTATGAAAGTCTCATTCTCCTGTATCACAAAATATAGTCACTTTTAACAGAAAGAGATATCTTAAGGGAATACAAATAATATATATGCATTCAGATAATAGATGCCAGCAGAAATGCTATTACTAAAAATTTATACTGGAATCATGTCCTTAAATTGTATACTAACTTCATGTTCCTACTTCAGCAGCACATTTTTTCCTTACGGATCTACTTCTGCAAAATATTTCTCTTTTATTATTTAGAGAGAGGAGAACTGCTAAATGGATAAGTGACTCAAATATGGAAATATGCCAGAATCACTTAAATAATTTGGGACTATAAATGCCACCTCCCATAGGACTTATACCACTTTGTAAGACCTATTACTGTTTCTCATAAAATTCTAAAGACTCTTGTAACTACAGTTCTGCTTACAACAGCAGCTCCACAACCTGATCTGAAATAATTACATCCATGATCCACTGGGGTCCAAACAGTACTTCAGCACATTGGCAATGGGTAGAAATTATCAGTAGAAAACTTTGGGTTAATTAATAAACCAAGGCAGTAAATGGTGGCTTACTGTTCTCTTTCAATCTCTATTTCTGTCTTTTACTTAGTTTTTGTTTTGGTTTGGTTTGTTTTTTTACTACTACTTTCATTACAGTTACTATGGTATAGATTGTTGATGACATTATAAATATATTTGTTTAATGACTTCTCTGAAGTACATTATGTTTATCCTTTCCAGAATGGTATACCAACAAGCTGTGTTGCACTAAACCAGCTATTTAAACAGGGATAGATCTGACCTTCTCTGAACTTTTTATGAGTGACAGAACCTACTTTATTAACCAGTCAGCCACTACCTCAAATAATCCTTAAATGCTGGTCTACTTATAAACTCAAGCAATTTCTGACACTGTCCATATAGCATTAAATTCATAGACTTAACAAAAGAAATATTTTTGAGTGATATATTTAAATGTTCAGACATTATACATTCTTTCCTGTAGTACTCAAAAGCTCATGCTATATTATTGGCTACTTTATGTTATAAAGAGGTAGATAAGCTGAATGGATGTATTTGGAGATTAGCTATTTGAATTAACTGAAGCATCTCTTCACTGTTTAATGTGATACGCTCCTTCCTAAAGAAATATGAAACAGTACCTGCCCTTGCTATTTGTTGTTAAGCTCATATGCATTTTTTCAATTATGAAATAACTCATCCTAGAAACCCAGGGGAATGTGAATTATTAACTGAGCTGTACTAAAATCTAATGGGAAATCTCAAGATTAATATCAGCTATGAACTGAATATATCTTTTGAATTTTACTCAGAAAAGACAGAGGTTTCTTCTTACAGATGAATGCACAACATATAATATTCTTTTTAATACAGTGAATGTTATATACAGAGTAAACACACCTCCTCATGGATTTTTTTTTTAATTAATAACGATAAGTAGATTATAAAAATAAACCTTTTAATACATATGGAAGTCTCTGTCTTTAAACTCTGGTGATTGTTCAGATAGATTAAATTATATCTATACATTTGAATCAAATAAGGCTTTAAGACTATTAGGTTTGAGATCATCCAGCATACTGCCCTAGTCTATTGAACTGATGATTAAAATTTATAGTTTACAAAGATGTCATTCTGTTAGCAATTAGTCTTGGAAGAAAAGTACATCATCTTGTAGGGAAGTTGTGGTTAAGATACATTTAGAGGATTAAAAAATTTCACTTCTGCATACCTGTATCTCACAGCAGTTTTAAGCAGAATGCTGGAAATAATAGCTAGTTTAAAGTAAGAATGTGTTTGTTTTATATTCTTTTAAATTCCTATAAACATTTATAAATTACAGTCAGTCACAATGAACTTGTTGGTTTTGTGAGCTAACGCAATAGTTTCTACTATTTGCAACCTATTCCTCAGCATCTAAATTAAAGTTAAATATATTTTTCAGTGATTTTCTGACAAAGGCTTCATATTACCAATGCAAATATGTGTGGGCCACTCTTATATAGCCTTCATATACTAAAAGTCACTTACTAAGGAGAGTAAGGCAAAATAAATAGATGCATTTCTAAACCATTATTTTGATACTATATTATTCTTACCAGTTTTCCTCAGGACTACATGTCACTGCTTCACCGGGGTTAGAATTTCAGCTTCTGTGTGTCTGTGCGTATGCACTTAAGTAAACATGCACGTATATCTATATAAAGTAAGAAAAAACATTTCAGTGAAGAGGTGAAAAAATTTTAGTCTTGTTTCATAGATGAGTTCAGGATGTTTGAGCATATTAAAGACTCCACTCAAGAAATGTCTTAAGATACCTACAAATCAACTCCATCTAGAGATGATGTTTATGAATTGGTATTGGAGTGTGATTCACTCCTCATTCATTCACTTATGAGGTGTGTGGAGAAACTGAAAAGGAACCAGAGCAGTTTGCATACAGTACAGGAATCCATGTAAAAACATCAGAAGACAGACTGTGATAAATTGTTACACTTTCTCTCTCTGGATGTCTCAGTGCATGCTGCCCATCTTACAAAGAATTATACAACTGTAATGGACTTTCTTTGCTTACCCCGTGTGTGAATTGCTAACTGTTCTAGCTGAACTGCAGATGAAAACTCATATGAACTTGAGGTAGTTTTCATTGAGATAAATTTAAGAATATGTTTAGGGTACTATGGTTAGACTGTGGTTGAACCTGATGATCTTCAAGGTCTTTTCCAACCTGGGTAATTCTATGATTCCATTATTCTATGTTGAGACTTCAATATGTGTGCAGTGGGTAAGGGGAGGAAGGCAGTATGTAGGCTAGGATTTGGAAAGATAGAATAGCAGGTAGAGTTGAATGATTGATAGTGTAAAAGTGTCAGGTAGTACTTTGTAATGTCCGGTGTCACCTTTTCTTAGCAGCTCAAAGAGATGCAAAATGACTGCTGCACTTTATCTCAATCTTTCTATTCTTCTTTGGGGATCTTTTTGCTCCATCTGCATAGGTGGTATATTATCTCGAAAATTTAAGTAAGAATAAATAAAGAGTCATAGTGAAATTACTATTCAATTGAGGAAATGTTTCTTAAAAGGAAGAGACTAACCTCACAAACTTTGGATAGAACCGCTATTCCATAATATCGCTGAAGCAGAGCTAATCCCGCCTTCATTATTCGTTTATTTAAATCAGTATCACTGATATACTTCAGAAAATTGGCAAAAGGGTGGTGTTTCTTAGTAATTCAGTATCTAAGCAGGACTGCAGGAGTCTGAGCATCAGTGCTTATGATGTATGTACATCCAAAGAATACAATGCAATTGCAAAGTTTTCAAGTTTTCTTTGTAGTATGAAATTAAATTCAGTGGAATTGATTTTCTTTAGCTGCCTCTTTCATCTTTTAATTTGTAAAATATTGATTAATATTACCAAGTCCAAAATAAGTGAAAAATACATTACCAGACTTGTATAATTATAAGAAAAAATTCAGCAGCCTTTTTCAATAATACTTTCAAGAGTGGTTTATCATAGCACTTTTTCAATTGATTGGATTATTTATTTTCAATAAATAAGAATTAAAAACAAATAGGAAAAAAAAAAAAAAAAAAAAAAAAAGGAGGCACAGATGTTTTGCAGTCTCACATTTTGACAAAACCTCCCATACACAACATAATTTGTTCTCTATTATTTGATAAATAATTCCTAGGGAAATTGTTTTTCAGGAAATTTGACGTCATTCATTCAGTAAGGCTCCCCAGTTAGCAGTGTCAGAAAATAATCACTCCCAAAAATAAAATGTGTCATTATCACTTCTTCAATATTGTGTGCTGTTTACAGAGTCTGTATCTTGCTAGATTGAGATAGGTTTTACTGTCTATATTTTGTCCAAATCTGAAGGGCCCACTAGCAGACTCAGTGTTGATCTGGAAGAGGGAAATGACTATATTGCATGACTATATTGCATAAGCTGAAGCATAGGTAACACACCAAAGTATAATAGTGACTGTGGGGAGGAAGGACCATTAACTCCTCCTTATCCCTATAAATTATTGTCTTTGTGACTAGAGGCATAGCTGAGGAAAAAAAGTAAAGAAAGGATTAATCTCTAGGAATTTGGTTGGGCAAATGTTCATGCTAAGAAGACGCTCACCATATCTTGCTTTCATCTCCTAAGTTATACTCCCTTGACCTCAGTGAGGTCTTTACTCTTTGTTCAACATGCACTATTTTACAGGCATATACTTGGCATTTACTTTTCATGATTCCTTTAAATCCTACTAATTTAATTCTACTTTTCTGATATAATACATGTCATTTTCTATAAAATTCATTGGAAATGGTCTGTCTCATGCCAGTCTCATCTATTTCCATTTTAGTCCTTCACAATACTGCAGAGCAATTTGCTTGCAGTCATCAGTCCTGTTCCTGACTGCATATGAACGAATGATAAGACTGTGCATTTCTGAAGTGATTCAACTAAGTAATAGTTCAGTCGATTCAACACAGTAATAGACTGTGAATCTGAGGAGTGGGATCCCAAACCATGACATTCACATGCTATCAAGCAACTGGAAGGAACAATGCAACCATCAGTGTAGTGAGGAAAGCCCCAAAACTCTCTCAAAAGGTTCTGTCAGGAAGGTTGGACAGTTGAAGTTCCACATGAAATACCTCTACACATACATAGCATGGTAACAGATTAGGTTTGAGACCATCTTAGGAATCTGAATGTGCATAATACCATGGGACCTGACTGTGCATCCAAAGGTCCTGAAGTAACTGGCAGATGAAGATGATAAGTCATTATCCAACATATTTGAGAGGTCACAGCAGTCTGATGAAGATCCCATTGGCTGGAACAAGGGAAACATTAGATTAGGATAGGATAGGATAGGATAGGATAGGATAGGATAGGATAGGATAGAATGAAATGGAATGGAATGGAATGGAATGGAATGGAATGGAATGGAATGGAATGGAATGGAATGGAATAGAATAGAATAGAATAGAATAGAATAGAATAGAATAGAACAGAACGGAACACAATACAACAGAAAACTGAACTGCAAAAGGCACTGTGAGATGGACATATTTAAAGTTGTTCTGAGTGGGTTCTGCACTTTGTCCACAACAACCCCAGGCAGCAGTACAGGCTTAGGACAGAGTGGCTGGAAGACTGTGTAGAGGAAATGGACCAGGGGGCACTGACTGATGCTCAGCTGAAAGTGAGCCAGCAGTGAGTCCAGGTGGCCAAGAAGGACAGATGTTAGGAAATACTACTTCTCTGAAAGAGTGGTCAGGCTGTGAAATGGGCTGCCCAGGGAGGCAGTGGAGTCACCCATCCTGGAAGTGTTCAAGGAATGTCTGGACATTGTGCTGAGGGACATGGTTTAGTGAGTACTATTGGTGATGGGTTGATGGCTGGACTGGATGATCTTGCAGGTCTTTTCCAGTCTTGGTGATTCTGTGATTCTGTGATTCTGTTTTTCTAATGACAAACTGTCTTGCTATAGAAAAGATACTTTTACTGAACAGCAGCTCTTAAAACTCAAATGATTAATTACTTTGGAAAGAAGAACTTCCACTTCCAGGGACTGTGGAATGTTACATTTTGGCTTATGGAATATGGGAGACTTTCTGACTTTGAAAAGAACAGATACAAAGGTTTTAGCCCTATTGTAGGCAATGGTAAATCAACCATTGCTGAACATAGAATTTCAAAGCAAATAAGTAAGAAAATACTAATTTGATGACCAAGTATCAGATTATTATTTCTTTTTAATATGAAACAAAATGTCAGTAAGAATTAATGGATACAATAGTTTGTGAATGTCAGGTTATTGACGGCATCACATATTTTCAAAGCATGGTGTAAACAAAGAGAACCTAAACAATGATTTACCTTGGTTTCATTGAGGAACTAGCTTTATGGTAAGCAGATCCCTATCACTGTGTAATTTCTTTCATTGAAATGTGTGTTGTATTGGCCTCATATCACTGAATTCTAGATTTTCCACTATTTTATTCAAATCAGCTTTGTTCTTCCAATAAGAAGTTATGCAAACAAAATCACTCCCTCCTCCCTTACCCCATCCCGTCCAAGAAATAGTGTCTTATGCAGGGTCCAAAGCAAAGCTGATCAAAATACCAACAAGCAGCGCTTTTGCTGATGACATATTATGAATTTAATTTCAAGAAGCCAGGTTTCTAATCCAGTCCACAACTGAAAAAGTGATTAGAACCTTTTGATCTTCTTGAATTGTCACTGCTACAGGTGTCATATGACACAGCATGCTGCTTTTCCTGTTTTCAGTTTTTATGATCCCTCACTTCCACTGTATGCCCTGTGTGCTGTACTGAAACACTGCAGCAGTTCAATGAATACTTGCAGCTTTCTGTTCTGATTATATTCCAAGTTTCAAAGATATAAATGTATAAACAATTAAAAAGAAATGTTCAAGTGGCATGATTATGCTATCTGCCTTATCCCCTATTTATTTCTGTGAGGTACACAAACACTAAAGCCTTACCAAATAAAAACCTGCCTAATTAGTAAAAATTAATCTCCACCCCTATTGTTTAATTAAATATGCCATTTTTCATTTCCTCTTCTAAAACCATTTTGCATATCATAATTGGACTAGAATGCCAGATGCAATGCCCTCCTGGGAAAATCCATGGAAATTTTACCAGCATGAGATGTAGTCACTCTTCTGTGGGTGCTATGTCTACTGAAACCCATCATTAGTGTTTCTAAAACGCTCCAATTATACAGTGTCACTTCCAGTTATTAGCAGTTCTAGTTTCAACTTCTCAATAAGGTGTTTTTTTGTTTTTTTTTGCTTTTTCTGGCAGGGACTGGGTTTTGGAGAATGAAGAGAATTAGTTGATTTGTTAAGCAGGTGGAGACAGTTGATGTTTTTAATGAGATTGTAAGTAATACCTCATTAAACCATTTATACTCCTAACAGAGTGCCTTCTCTGTTACTTAGGCTCTTCTTCATGCCTCACCTCCTCTCCTTCCAAATTAATGAGTCTTTTTGGAAGACAATAAGACTCCAGTGGGAGAGATGAAAGATGTTTTCCTGCCTTAAACATTGGGACAAGGAACATTCCTACTAGTTGGGACTGTTGGCCGCAGTTAGAAAGTAAGGTCCCCCAGTCACTGGGACAGGGCTCTGCAAAGTAGGCTATGACATGGGAGATGTGCATACTCTTCTCAACAGGTAACTTGAGATAGAGGTGTGTGGTTTGAATGATGAGTATACCTAAAACAGTGGAGACTAAGGCACAGAACCATATATGCACCTGAAAGCACCATTGTGTTCTTGTATAGCTCATGTAAGAAAATGTTTTTTGGGGGGGAGTGTGTAAAAGCAATAACCTAATCACAGGTTTCTTTCAGGCTGGATGGGGCTCTGAGCAACCTGCTTGATGCAGGGGAGTTAGACTAGATGACCTCTAAGGGTCCCTTCCAACTCAAACAATTCTAAGGGTACCTCTGGGACACCACGATGATATAACAGGATATGTGAGATCATTCTTGCAATTGAACTGCATTCTCATGCCTCTGGAAACTGCTATAGTGCTCTTTGGACCTTGTCCCACTTGCTTCACATACCCCGAAGTGAAATTCAGTGGAATTGATTACTGTAAAATATTTACCAACTGTGGCTTTAGGAAATGTCACTATTCCTGAACTACAGTAAGAGGGGTACACTATAAAAAGGGAGATTTTCAGTAAAATGGCAGTTTTACAAATTATACTCTTAAGAAGCTGCAGGCTTTTATATGCACTGTCATGTTTAATGCTTAGCTTGGCCCTTGCTTTTCAAGCAGTATTATACCAAATTTTTCCAGGCAGTCATTTCTGCACTTTTCTCATCTGTTTACCCATCTGGGTCCCACAGTGGAACATATATAGTATATCATAAATAGAAAAAAAAAGAAAAATAAAAAAAACCAACAACCATAAAAACAGAAAAACAAACAAACAAACAAACCTGACTGATTCTCTGGTTAGCAGCATTCAGGGCTGGGGAGGCGGTGGAGGAAGGAGTTATAAGACCACTGGGCAGCATCACACTGTGCTACAAAGGGATCTGCTGCAGCTGGAGGGGAGAATTAGCTTCCTTTGCAAGAGAACACAGAAAGGAGCTGGCATTTAATCAGCAGGGAAGAGAGAGAGAAATGAAGTAACAGTGAAAAGGACAGGTTGCTATTTCCACGAATAATTCTGGCAGCAGGCATTCTCATCCTGACTGTACTTACTCCATTAAATGGATACTCCTGAAAATCAAAGGAACAAAGGTACTGTGAAAGATGTTGGTAGTGTTCCAGTTGTGACTGGCTCCCAAGTGACTGTCAGTTGAGGAGGTGATAGCTGGACCTGCAAATGCAGGGCTCTTCTAGTACACATTCTTCTTGGGGCACAAACCAAGGGCACTTGTGGCACTGTTATGGGCAGAACTGTCCCATGGAAACACTGAAAGACCTCAGTGATAAGACTAACCCTGTGAATGCCCCAGAGAAGGCATCTGTGACTAATTCCCCAGTTAGGGAACTAGAAGTTGTAATGAAATCATAGAATTGTTTGAGTTGGAAGAGATCTTCAAAGCTAAAGTCCAACTCCCTTACAATTCACAGGAACAATAACTTACAGCTACATTGGGTTGCTCAGAACCCCTTCCAGCCTGACCTGAATGTCTCCAGGGATGGAGCATCCACCACCTCTCTGAGCATACTGCCCCTGTGCTTCACATACTGCTTCCATATCTCTTGGAAGCCTTACAGAGAGACAACTTTGGCTTCTATTTGGTGACTGATTTTTCTTAAGAAATAGCCAGTGGGAGATAAACTAGTGAGTCAGGCTGTCACTTACTCTTGAACTGGACCTGCCCTGAGCTCCTAAATTCCCTACAAGGAGCAAGATCCCTAAACAGCACTCACTAGAAACACAGTACACTGCACATCATGCTTTGCACATACACAGTCTCCAATACTTTTCTGTTTAAAGAATGTAGATCCAGCAGTGAATTCAAGATCTACTCAGTGAATTTAATGCCACTCATGCTGGGCTGGCTCTTTTTAATCTGCTCTTTGATGAATAATTTAAGCCAGTGTGTAAAACTCACTGTTTAGTGCGCTGGTCCAGAGCACCGATCTGGCTGAAAAGCAACCTGCCTAAAGCAAATCAGTCAGTGCTGCTTCTCATTCTATCTTTCCAAGTAAGCACATAAACATTTGTGCCAGAGCAGCGCAAAAGGTAATTTGGGGACAGAACTGAGTGGCTGTGTTGCTTCTTTACTGTTTTTATGATCATATAAAACATGTGCTGAACTATAGCCTTTGTTGCTTGTTGTGCAGTGCCTTCAGCATAGACCCCAGACTGTTGGGATTTTTTTAACAGCAGCATGAAAACTACTGCCCTAAGCAATAAACAAAGCAATGCTATGCCCTTGTGCTGACTCTCTGCGAGTAAAATAGGTTGGTAAAAACTGTTCCTCTGGGGATGTTCCTGGTGCATAGGGCATTTTGTGAGTGATAGCTGGGGTGTACTTAACTGGAACAGTCAATATAAAAACTGATAAACACAGTGACCCATGCAGCCAGAGAATTCTCCCAAGACCGTGATCTAATGCTGTCTTTCCTCAAGGTGTTGTTCTGAATACTTCTGTGAAGGACCAGCTGGGGACACATGATGTTTGTAAAGTGGTCTTCTGTTACCAGCTACACTCTAGAAAAAATGGAAAGCTCTGTGCTGAAAATGAGGAGATACTACATTGATATTGTGCAGCTGCACCATTAGGCTAGGGCAGCCCCAGCACAGATTCAGCCCTTCAGAGTTAGTCATGCCCACCATCTCCAGAGATTCCTTTCTTATTCAATCTCAGAAAAACAACAACAACAAAAATACTAAATACTTATCAGGAAGTAAAACAAACTGTAGAAATAACCATATAGGGTACTTAGCCTTGCTACTTTTAATCCTGAAAAAACAAAATTCCCTTCCAGCTTCAAACCACTAACCTTAGAGTGTTACTAAATGACCATATGCCCCCAGACACTTGTGTTTAAGACCTAATTCTGCCAGGCTTGCCCATGTTGACTGTTGTTTTGCTCCACCTCCAACCCCACCCCACAGAGTCAGGAACCGCTGGCAGAATTAGAAGTTCCTGCTTTCCTAATGAGTCAAGTTGGTAGAATGAGATTTTTAACAGAGAATGAGGTGAAACATGTTTCCTCATTTCTGTTGCATTCCTCAGACTGAGTGTGTAAGCTAACGGAGTGTGATTTAGTAGTGGCCTCTTAGATAAGGTAAAAAGCAGTCTTGACGTGCTGGGGATTTTCTGATGGCTCATTAAATGTACTCATGCAAGCTAAAGTATGCTTACAGCATAAGTAAAATTCTTATCTTCAGTGTTTGCCTTCGATAATGCTAGGGTGATGTATATGTGTTTAGAGAAACATGCAGAGAAATGTTGGCAAAGAAATTAAAATCTGTTATTTGCTTTTTATAAGCTAGCTGTTCAAGTTGTTGATGTGCAGCAGGAGTTACTACTGCTCACTACATGTTCCATATCCTACTGAGGCTGCCTACATGGACTTTTGCAGATTGATATGCATTGCCCCTGCCTTTGCTCTGAAGTGGCAGCTTTGTGGCTGTGGTTGGCATGTGATGCAGTGCAGTGCTCTGCTCCAACTGCACAGCAGGGTCCAAGGCACAGGGTGCAGGTCACTGCAGCTTGGGGCTGATTGGCTCTCCAGCATGGAATAACAGGGTGCTGCTTGCCAGGCTCTGTTAGAGCAGGGACCAAGCTCATCTAGCTGTATGGGCAAATAGCTTCATCCTCCGAGGATACAAATGAAATGCCAGATTTATGTTATTACATTTGCCAGTATAGAAATATAATGATGAGGACCGAAATTAATGGGCAGTATGTTTATGATTAGATGTTCATACCATGTTATGTTGTTCCTCTACAGAATTCAAGAGAGGGAATTACTTCTGAATCAAAGCCAAGCACTGATATATCTGAAAAATATTAGCGAAAAGGCACGATCTATCTGCATTTCAGAAAGAGAAATAACTCAGTTCACAGAAACAAATGCTTTTTACCTCATTCTCTGAGGAAGTAAGTCATTATGCTCAAGCTGCAGAAAGCAAGACAGCAGCACACAGTACAAATACTACCTGCTCTGCTCAGTGACCAAATTTCCTATCCAGCCTTCCACTGGAATACTGTCAGCTGCTCAGAAACACTATTGCTGGCCTGCTGAGTAGACCAGATGGTGGTTCCAAGCTGTGTTTCATTGGTCAGAGTTGCTCTGTGCTTCAGGAGGTACTCTAAAGTTGAGAGCCCTGTGCAGATACAGAGCAGAGGATTTAATACATGATGCATCTGCTGCAGTGGTAGAAGCCAGATGGGTTGAGTCCTGTTAGCCAGAAGTATGGCACAGTGTGGCTGCACATTCAGATTTGTCTGATTTTGTGACAGTGTCTGGGAATGTTTTTCCCATTAGGTATCTTCTGAGCTTCCATATAGCAAAAATATTTTGACTCAGGATGTGTTTTACATTTGCTGACTGACACCATTCTTAAGAGTGATAGAAAATCTTTACTATTTAGGAATAATGAAGGAACACCAATTTAGTCTTCAGATTCATAAAATTCATTATTAAGACTTTTATCCTTTGCATATATACAATGATTGAACTCGGTATGTTCCCTAATTATTCTTTTGAATAACAGCACTTGAAATTTTCCTTTGGGGCTATGTAACAAGTGGGGCTTTACAGTAAGAATGGTGTCAGTAACAGACCATTAGATGCAATAATGCATATAGAATCATAAATGAGATGGACGAACTCATTTAGGTAAAATAGATGAGGTCTTTGCTTTTGTTCATTACTGCATGTAACTTAAATGTTTAAATGGTTAGATATGATACTGGAAAAGACAATTCTTGACCCCACTGTCCCAGTATTTTCTCTTTTTCTTACTCTGGCATTTTTATTTTCAGCTCTTCTGTTTTCTTCTCTTTCTTCTCCTTTTCCTCTTTGGACTTATTCTACCCCTGAAAAGAGGGCTATCAGCAACCTACATCTCCTAGCAGTTTCCATGCAAAAGGAAAAAACTCCAGTATTTACCACCACTTCCCTCATGACACCTCTTTCAAACAAATATATAGTCTGGTTGCTTACACTTTCATCACCCACTTTTTGTGTAAATAATGAGAGAGGAGAGAAAGAAGGTCCATTTCAAAGCAAAGCACTGAATAGCTCACTATTCCTGACATTAGCTTCTTTGGGACTGAAGGCACAAGCATGAAGCAATATTCCTCCTTCAAGCAAAAATACATTTATTATGTTTCAGATACAAGTAGAGAGGATTAAAAACTGAAGTGACAGAACTCAGCTTCCCATGCTGTGCATAGAAGGAAGAGGAGGCTTGATTGGTGTCTGTGACAGTAAATCCCAAATATAGTGTTTACTCACAGAATTTAAGTATTGTGCCCAAAATTAAGTTTGCAGATGACTGATTTACTGGATAGCTTTTTTTTTCTTTTTCTTTTTCTTTTTCTTTTCTTTTCTTTTCTTTTCTTTTCTTTTCTTTTCTTTTCTTTTCTTTTCTTTTCTTTTCTTTTCTTTTCTTTTCTTTTCTTTTCTTTTCTTTTCTTTTCTTTTCTTTTCTTTTCTTTTCTTTTCTTTTCTTTTCTTTTCCTTTCTCTTCTCTTCTTTTCCTTTCTCTTCTTTTCTTTTCCTTTCTCTTCTTTTCTTTTCCTTTCTCTTCTTTTCTTTTCCTTTCTCTTCTCTTCTTTTCTTTTCCTTTCTCTTCTCTTCTCTTCTCTTCTCTTCTCTTCTCTTCTCTTCTCTTCTCTTCTCTTCTCTTCTCTTCTCTTCTCTTCTCTTCTCTTCTCTTCTCTTCTCTTCTCTTCTCTTCTCTTCTCTTCTCTTCTCTTCTCTTCTCTTCTCTTCTCTTCTCTTCTTTCCTCTTCTTTCTCTCTTTCTTTCTCTCCTTCTTTTTCTCTTTCTTTTTCTCTTTCTTTCTTTTTTTGTCTTTCTTTTTTTCTCTCTTTCTCACTTTCTCACTTTCTTGCTTTTTTTAAAGGTCTTCTTGTGAATCACCCAATACACTTATGACTACAATCAAATGATTGTACTGACATTGACAACTTTGCCTCCTGTCTCTAACAATCCAGAGAATCTGTACAACAAAGCTGCTAAACCCCAGGGCTGCTTTGTGAATTAGCCCTATCTGCATTAGATCTTCTGCATTTAGATCTTACACAGTTCTTGGTCTAAATGTAATCTTCAGGTGGTTATTTTGTAACTTTGCCAGAGACCCAGCAGAATGGATAATAAAGACTCCGAATCTTACTTGGCCAGGTAACACTTTCATATAATCATAGAATGGCTTGGGTTGGAAAAGACTTCAAGGATCATAAAACTCCAATCCCCCTGTTGCAGGCAGGGCTGACAACCTCCATCTTTTATACTAGATCAGGTTGCCCAAGGCCCCGTCCAACCTGGCCTTAAACACGTCCAGGGACACGACATCTACAACCTCTCTGGGGAGGCTGTGCCAGCACCTCACCACTACTCTCTGTAAAGAACTTCCCCCTGATTTCCAACTCAAATCTTCCCTCCTTCAACTTTAAACCATTTCCCCTTGTCCTGTTATTATCTACCCTTTCAAAGAGTTGACTCCACTCCTGTTCATAGGTACTGAAAGGCTGCAATGAGGTCACCCCTCAGCCTTCTCTTTTCCAGGCTGAACAAGTCCAGCTCCCTCAGCCTGCTCTTATAGGAGAGGTGCTCCAGTCCTCTGATCAACTTCATGGCCCTCCTCTGGACCCTCACCAGCAACTCCACATCTTTTCTGAGTTGGGAGCCCCACACCTTGGTGCAGTACTCCAGATGGGACCTCACAAGAGCAGAGTAGAGAGGGACAATCACCTCCCTGTCCCTGCTGGCCACCCCTCTTCTGTTGGAGCCCAGAATATCATTTGCTTTCTGAGCTGCAAGAGCACACTGCTGGCTCACATTAAGTTTTTCATCCACCACGACCCCCAGGTCCTTCTCTGCAGGGCTACTCTCAAGGACTGCTCCCTTTAGTCTGTATATATTCCTGGGATTCCTCCAGCCCAAGTGCAAAACCTTGCGCTTTACTCATTAGATTCTCCCAGGCCCCCCTTTCAATTCTGTTGAGACCCCTCAGAATGGTGTCCCCTCCTTCCAGTGGTGTCAACTTCACCACTCAGCTTGGTGACATCAGCAAACTTGCTGAGGGTGCACTTAATTCCATCATCAGTGTCACTGATAAAGATGTCAAAGTTTCTGGATGACAACCCTATTTTTTTCTTTTTTCTTTTTTTCTCTTTTCTTTTTTCTTTTTTCTTTTTTCTTTTTTCTTTTTTCTTTTTTCTTTTTTCTTTTTTCTTTTTTCTTTTTTCTTTTTTCTTTTTTCTTTCTTCTCCTTTCTTTTTTCTTTCTTTTTTCTTTCTTCTTCTTTCTTTTTTCTTTCTTCTTCTTTCTTTTTTCTTCTATTTTTTTTTCTTTCTTCTTTCTTTTTTCTCTTTTCTTTTTTCTTCTTTCTTTTTTCTTTTCTTTTTTTCTTTTTTCTCTTTTCTTTTTTCTCTTTTCTTCTTTCTTTTTTTCTTTTTTCTCTTTTCTTTTTTCTCTTTTCTTTTTTCTTTTTTCTTCTTTCTTCTTTCTTTTTTCTCTTTTCTTTTTTCTTCTTTCTTTTTTCTTCTTTCTTTTTTCTTTTTTCTCTTTTCTTTTTTCTCTTTTCTTTTTTTCTCTTTTCTTTTTTCTCTTTTCTTTTTTCTTTTTTCTTTTTTCTTTTTCTTTTTGTTTTTTCTTTTTTCTTCTTTCCTTTTTCTTCTTTCTTTTTTCTTCTTTCTTTTTTCTTTTTTCTTTTTTCTTTTCTCTTTTCTCTTTTCTCTTTTTTCTTTTTTCTTTTTTCTTTTTTCTTTTTTCTTTTTTCTTTTTTCTTTTTTTCCATTATGAGATTTTCAAAGGATCTTTGGATCATATTACATTTTATGAAACATGACTTATATTGAATTGGAAGAACTTGATGGATTCTGGCTTGTATAATCAGGAAGAACTTGGAGAAAATTAGGACAGAGGTTCTTTTCCTAGAGTTTTACTAAATGCTGATGCAGATGACCATCTTTACATAACCACAGCTGAGGAGTAACATGAGGTTAAAGAATAAACCTGTGAGAAAGCAGAATTAAATTGCAATAAATAAAGGAAGAACTATGCAATTTGATGTGGGAGAAACAGTGTTTTGATTAGAAAGTAGGAGGTAGGAACAGAACTAACATTTAATAAGGGAAAGATTATAGAATGATGCTCCAAAAGCTTGGTTGATTTGTTTATTTTAGTAAAGTGTGTTTTAAAATAAATTTAGGGGGGAAAGGACCTCACAAAAATAATAACAACAACAAACAACCTCTTCTTTACTGGACCCTTAAAGCTTTTGAAGACTTCTCTATGAATTAGCCCACCAATGCTAGCTACATTTAATTTTAAAGTTGATTCCAATTCCCAGATTTGTATTTCAAGCAGAACTTTTCCTTGCATGATCTTTTAATTTTAAAACAAAATAATGTGTTTTTGTCAGTTTTTCAGCTGTTTAAGAGTTGATACAATGACCCTATCTTGGTGTTACACTCCACCTGAGGCTTGCTTGGTACAGACAATATTTTTATTCTTGATCTCTGTGAACTGTGTGTGAATATCACATCACACTCCATGTGAATGTTGTTTTCACTTGTTCCTCCTTTTTGTTGAGTGTATCTCACAGAGCCTTTAAGTATTCTTCCCACATATATCCTATTCCTACTCAGGCACAAAAAATAGTTCCCGGGTATTAGAAAATTTCTTCATGTGTGTTAGCGATGAGTTATTCCTGGATTCCACAGCACAAAGGATATAGTCATCTCTGAAAAGCCAACTTGAATTTTAGGTCATTGCAGAGAAAGAATCTGGGGCTTGGGTCTCTATTTTGTCTTAATAATACATGTGCAGTTAAATGCTTCTCCTTATTATGTACATTGCTTGAAGGTATTTTTAAATACTAAATTTCTTCATGAGGAATTCAGTCATTGAGATGGAAACAAAAAGCATGTAAACACATTTCAGTGGAGTGCACAATTTCCCAAACAGCAGCTATTAACTTACACTTATGGTGTATTCCTCAGAAGTTATTTATGGGGCAATCAAGGCACCACCATGCCTTCCTGCCCTGACCAGCCCCTCTGGGTCCTCCCTGTAGCCTGCCAGTGGGCCCAAGAACCCAGGTTCAGCTCAGCTCAGGGCCGTCCAAGCACAAGAACGGGGGGTATAGAGCCCTGGCCCAGGAAAACCAACAAAATGGAGTTTAGACCAGAGACAAGAGAGTTTGCTCATGTATGGTTGGGCATGCTGCCTGGCTGACCTCTGGTCACAATACTAGCCCCTTTTTTTCCCTTTCTCTTTGCATGCCAGAAGAGGGCCTGTTCCTCTGCTGCATGTTGGTGGGTCTCAGCTGGCTCCATGGCAAGAGTATCCTGTGTCTGTGAAGGGCTGGGGTAGGGGTTCTCCTGCCCTTTGGCCTCCCCTTTTGTATCACCACTGTGTGTGTGGCCGCATGTGGCCCTTTGCCCTGCACACAAAACTGCTTGCCAGCATTCAGGTCCTGTGGAGTTGTTCATATTCTGACAAATGTAACTGTAAAAGTCAATAGCTAATGATAATTAACAATTAATTAATGTGTTAATGAATGTAATAACTCTTACTGAATGTCTTCAGAAGAAAAATACTCTGAGCACTGGAAATAAGGAAGTCCCAGTGCCTGTGGTAGAGTGTGAGCTCCTCCACAGCTTTAGCTGTGGTTGAGTAGTCCTGGTTTCCTCAGAACCATCACTCCTGCCAAGACTACTTCAGCAATACCTGATGAGTTAAACAACAGTTACCTCCATATCCAAGTAAAACTGACCTCAAGTCAGTAACTGAGAGTCTGTAAAGTACTGTGTTTTCAGTGAAGGTAGAAGACAACTGTTACTTCCCAGTCCTGTAGCAAGTGTTAAATGCCAGTGATTCTAATGCCTGTAACAGGGCCTCTGCCATGGCCAAATATGTACTTTTTGCAAAGTGATGCTCTGTAGCTGTATCTTAGAATCATCACAGAATCATAAAATGGCTTGGGTTGGAAAGGAACTAAAAGATAATATAGTTCCACCCCACCTACTGTGAGAATGTTTGCCACCCACATGATAAAGCACTATATTGGACTGCCCAGCACCCCATCCAACCTGTCCTTGAACACCTCCAGGGATGGGTCATCCTCAGCCTTTCTGGACAGCCTGTTCCAGTACCTCACCACTCTCTCTGTGAAAAACTTCCCTCAGATATCTAATGTAAATCTGTCCTCCTTTAGCTTTAAACCATTCTACCTTGTCCTATTGCTACCTACCTATGTAAAAAGTTGATTTCCCTCCCATTTATAATCCCCCTTTAAATATCAGAAAGCCACAATGAAGTCTCCCTGCAGCCTTCTCTTCTCCAGGCTGAACAAGCCCAGCTCCCTCAGCCTGTTCTTATAGGAGGGGTGCTCCAGTCCTCTAATAGTCTTCATGGCCCTCCTCCTCTGGACCCTCCCCAGAAACTCCACATCATCTTTTCTGAGTTGGGAGCCCCACACCTTGGTGCAGTACTCCATATGGGACCTCACAAGGGCAGAGTAGAGGGGTACAGTCACCTCTCTGTCTCTACTGGCCACTTTTTTTCTGATGCATCCTTGGATACTATTGACTTTTCGGGTTGCAAGTGCACACTGCTGGCTCATGTTAAGTTTTTTATTTACCAGGACCCCTAAGTCCTTCTTGGAAGTGCTTCTCTCAAGAAGTTATTTTCCCAGTCTGTATATATAACTGGGATTGCTCCAACCCAACTGCAATGCTTTGAATTTGGCTTTGTTGAGATTGGATGGATTCACATGGGCTAACCTTTTGAGTTTGTCCAGGTCTCTCTGGATGACATCCCTTCCTTTTGCTATATCAACTGCAACACACTGTTTGGTGTCATCTGCAAGCTTGTTAAGGGTGCACTCAATCCTATCATCTATGTCACTGATAAAAAATTTTAAAGAATATTTGTCCCAAGATGGACCTATGGGAGACACTGCTCGTTACTGGTCTTTACCTGGCTACAAAGCCACTGACTACAACCCTCTGACTGTAACCACCCAACCAATTCCGTATCCACCAAATAGTCCCCCCTTCAAACCCACATGTCTCAAATTTAGAGATAAAGATGTGGTGTGGTACTATGTCAAAAGTCTTGCAGACATCCAGGTGGATGGTATCAGTTGCCTTCCCTTTGTCCAGTGATGCTGTCATTCCATCAACAAAGATTGGTCAGGCATGATCTGTCCCTGATGAAACCATGCTGTCTGTCTTAGATCATTTGCTCATCCCTCACGCGCCTTACCATCTCTTCCAGGAGGATCTGTTCCACGATTTTTCCAGGCACAGAGGTGAGAATGACCTGTCTGTAGATTCCAGGGTCTTATTGTGTCAAAAGTTGATAAATACTTCCATTCTCACATTGTTTGTTTGACTTTGCTCAGTTAGACAACAAAAATTTTGAGGTATAGATCAACTGTATGCATTTATTTAAATTGGACCCTCTTCCTGATTTCCTACTTTCATATACTGGACCAATTATAACTAAGCATACTTTTTGTAATATAATACTAAATATCCTAAAGTTCCAGTATGTATGGGAGATTGGTAATCACAGCCTGAACCTCTGATTAATCAGCTGAAGCAAGTATGGGGTCAGCTGTGGGAGCACAGGTGAGAGTGATGTAGCTGTGCTCCCGGAAGGGGTGGAGCTCGACTCCATCCCCTCTGAGACCTCATTTAAGGGCTGTCTCCCACTGAAGCAGTATCTCTTGGAGATTGCTCACCAGTGAGGACTGCCCCAGCTTCTTCAGCCAAGGCACCACCACTGGTGAGTTTTCCTTTACTTATACTTTCTGTACATTTGCTACCATCTGTATATTAATAACCAATACACAGTAAAAATAATCCAATTCACTTTAATTAAATTCTCCATCAGTGCTTGACTTTTCTTATTATCTTTAAACTATCTTTAAGTGTTTAAATTTCACACTATTATTGATCTTCCAGACCTAGGGACCAGAAGATATTTTCTTATTCTTTTCATAATGGTTATGTCTACATAATTTGTGAAAGAGGAATAAGGAGCTAAATATAGAGAATAAGTATGAAGAGCTGTAATTAAAATGATACAGAGACTTTTTCCTAGATAAAGAGGATAAAATTGTAATAGTTTCTGGATCCTTCTTTCCTACAAAAAGATCCTAATTCCCATGATGGCTAGACTGGGTGGCATGAGATTTCTGCATTATGACAAGACTGAAAAGCTCAGGTTAAATGTGAAGCTAAATCTGTCAAAGAGCAATCTTCTTGAGAATTTCTTCTTTCCAAAATGCATCATTAAGGAGAAGGGAAAGCTTAGTGGCTCTTCTCTGGAACATCTGAATATAAGTTCTTCTGTTATATTGCAAATATATACACAATAACGTACAGGCAGTAAAATCCATTCTCATTGCTATGCTGGGAAACATATGGTCTTGAACAACTAAGAATATGAGCGGAGAGGGGCCAGAAAAAACAACATCAAAGCTCAAAAAAAAATTCTCACCACAGGCAAAACAAAACAAAATAACACACACAAAAAAACCCCCACCCATTTTTACAGCATAAAGAAAATGGCAAACAATAACTTGTCTCCTCTGCAACTCATGCAGGCTTTTGAGGTGGATGAATAAACACTGGCTATATCCTATTTCCTTGTTGTCTTCTTTAAGTCCTGGCTTCATCTGGGAGAGAGAGATAACATACTGTAATAACAGGGTAGGTGAAGAAACATAGCAAAAGTAATCTGAAAGCTTTAAATTTATGTGAAAGGCAGTTCTTCAGCTGAGAAACTTACAGCATTTTGACATCTTTATTGAAGTCTTTCACAGTCAAGCCAAAGCCCAGACATTCATTCTGGCTACATTTTACATCAGTAATTAGGATAGGCATTGTGGAGTATCATATCATAGTATCATAGTATCATAGTATTGTGCGAGTTGGATGGGACCTTAGAGATCATCGAGTCCAACTCCCGGGATTCGAGCCCTCTGTGTAGCAGAGCGGCACTTCTACCCCCTGCTCCACAGCGGGGATTCGAACCCGGGCCCCCTGGTGTTGCAAACGGGAATTCTACCGCTGCGCCACCGGGGATTGTCGGATCTTAACAGAAGTCTTCAAAGGAAGAAAGATTTTCTGATAAAGAATGTTTTATCTTTTACAGATTTGAATATACAGTCTAGAAATACATGTACTACAGGCAAATGACTGATTCCTAGGCCAGTCTAGAAAGGAAGGAAATTTCAGATAAGAAAGGTAAAGGGAGATATTGATCTACTTTAGTTTCAAGGGGTCATGGAGCTGAAAATTTTATGTCTGGTATCACCATCTGATTTACTGCACAACGCAACAAGGTGCTGGTACATACTTTCTGAAAACATCCAAGCTAGCTCTGTAATTAGACACAACATAGACATATCAGCATAACGTTGTACTTGCAATGCTTAACCTTATCTTATAAATAGAGTTTTATTAGCTTGTGCATAGCACTACATCAGCTGCTAGCTTTTGCACAGCATTACATTGTACCAGGTACACTGCTGCTGGTCTAGCCTAGCACAAAGCACATCTGAGCCAAAAAGTCTAGGAGACTTGGCATGCAGTGAGAATTGAAAGACCAGGATAAATAAATATACGATGTTGTGGGAGCAAGGCTAAATTTCCACAGGAAATGTGCAGTGTGAAAATAATCATTTCAGGCTTGACAGCAGTAGATCTCTATTTCTGACAAAACCTTCTTGCACACAGTGAGAGAAAGCACCAAAGACAAGACAGAACATCTCTAACACCAGGCCACAATCAGAAACCATGATGAATTGTGACCTTATCAAACCACAGGAAGTTATGTACCAAAACAATTTCTTTCTCACAGAAATGAACATTTCCACAGTGGATTAATAATTAGATAATACTGTGTAGCATCTACAATTAGATGGTTGTTAAAATAATTTATTACTTTTTAAATGCATCAACCTTTCAGAGAAATTATTTCTTTCTACTCCGGTGTGAAATCCCTGTTCCATTCCTAAAAATACATCCGTGATAATATAAGATTTATGTGTAACAGATGTTACTAAGTTCAATACCAAATACTCCTTGCCTGCAGGGCTCTCAACTGCAGGAGACTGGACAGTTATACCTGTTTTATAAGCAGGTTCATCTTTCTGAGACAGTGGGAGGAAAGTTATTAAAATTATATGAAATATAGTATGTGCACATTACACACAGCAAAATACATAATGAAGACTTTTTGTTACTAGCATTAGGTAAGCTTTTTAATAAAGTGAAACTCCAGCAACTTTTAAACAGATCACATCTCTCATTTGGTAGGGATAAAATGAAAATGTCAGCTTTCTTTTCTAACCATTCTCTGAAAAAACACCTAACCTACCTGTTCTTTGAAACACCTTGCACTGTGTTATTCTGATTGTTAATGCTGCATACAAGTCATTCCATCATCAGCATTACTAGAGTCACAGAGTTCTTAAATGTTGGTTTAAAAAGTAGTAAAGTATAGAGATGGATTCAAATGATGCCTTATGTGAAAGTCTCTTCATGTGGTAATATCTTTTTTTTTTTTTTTCCTTTTAATTAACTCATGCTGAATTACCAAATTATCAAGTTGTCCCCTGGTTTGGCTTTATTTTGTATTATTTCTGATTTGTTTTGTTTTATCTACTCCATTAAAAGACAGTACACACTCTTTTTACACCAAAGACAATTCATTACACATTTTACCAGTGTTTACCACTAGGGTTCTGCCTTAGTTCTTCTTTGTTTTGTCAAATAACCTGATGTCTGTTACAGGAGCTATCTTTCAGATAGATTTCTCAAAGATTTAATCACAACTCATACTTTTGTAACCATTACAAATGTAATACAAATACAAGCAATGAAATTAAGAAGTTTCTTAAGAAGTTTCTCGAGAGAAGAGTGGTGCTGTGAGAGACCCCGGGATACTGGGAGTTAAAGCTGAAACAATCCCGTATACCAAAAGTCAATTTGGAACATTTTTGAGGAGTTTTATATTTATTCTTTTAATTTTTCTTTCCCTTAGAAGTGATGGTAATTGCTTTCATGGTAACTAATACACTCTTTTCCTTAGGCAAGGAGATGAGAAAATAATTAAAAATGTTTTCCACTCATGTTTTAAAACCTTTAAAAGAATTCTTTAAAATGGGTTTTGCTGATCTTGAAGTTCCTGCTTTGTATAAAACAAATTTGATTAGCGTAAAATACTCAAGTATGCTTTAATATGGTGATTATGTTGAACATGTACTTCAATAGAACATACAGCCACATGAGAAGATGGGAACTGCTTGTGCAATATCTAAGTTGGTAAAGCTGCTGGGTGCCAAGGCTGGCTTTCCTTGCTGAAGAAGATAGACTAGAAAGTTCTTGCCAGTGTTGTTATTTAAATATCAGTTTTGGAGCTTGAATTTATTTAGAATTATTCCTGAAATGGAGCAAAATGTAGAATTAGGCTAAAAGAAATTGCTATTAACACAAGGCTGGGAGATAATTTATAGATGGTTCAGAAAGTTACACAGGAAGTTTTTTGCAGCCCTGGGCACTGTAGGAATAGTGTAGGAGGTCAGACATTTAGATACTTATACCAATAAGCTTATTTTAAACTGAGGAGATCATCATTTGGAAAGCTGTAGTGGAAAGGACAGATTTGAATTTATTATTTGGTCATATAAGTGGCTGTGAACAGCTATTGAATACAACTGCAGAAACATCAAATGTGGGCAGGTAGAATTTTTCTACAAGAGAAAAAGAAACATCAGTGGCTCTGCAGCATGGAAATACAATGCACACCATTATGTAATTCCCTGAAAAAAAGAATTACAGATTATTTAATTTTTAATTGAGATGAGCTGTGGAGTAAAACAATGGACTGATTTTGTATGATTCTAATCTCAGCAGTATAGAAGCTAGAAATAGGCATTTTTCCCAATGTAAAAAGTCAGAAACATCTGACCAGGTGTTTATAGAGTGTTGCAAGTGACTGTGGAAAAGACAGATATCGATGTGGTAGTATTCCTGCTAAGTCTAGGCTTCATACTTAGTTTAGACACTTTCTAGTGGTGATTGCATTTGGGTTGGTAAGTAGGGCACTCTCCTGGCTTGCAAGAGAATGTAATATGTGGTATAAAGATCTGAGGTCTCAGAGATCAAAGCAGTGAAGCCACATAAGACAGAGCAGCGTTGCTGAGATCCTAGTGCAAACAACTTGGGTGTCTCTGCACTGGCCTTCCTACACATCTAGCTGTGATTTTTGCATGCATGGGCACTCTGGCTGTTTCTGCACCTAAGGCAGTGTACTTACCCATTAAGATTTGCAAACAACAGTAACCCTATGCAAGTTAGCACAGAATACTTCTACATTTACTATTCTGTGAAGATTTTGTTTTAAGAACTGGGATGTGTTCAGGTTATCATTGTTTCTGCTAGAGGGTATAGCCTCAGGAATAACAGACAAAAGACTGTTATGATTGTTATGATACTATGATAATATTGCTAGAGATGGAAGCTAAAAACTTAAAGAAAGATGTTCACTGGATTCTAGCAAGTCCCAGGGAAGACTCAATAGGTGATAAAAGCAATGCATAATGAAACCACGATTTTCAGTCCTTTAACAAAATATGCAGCTACAGTTGTGTAGCTGTCTCTCTGTCTTTGATGAAAATCTTTTGAGTTCCTTCCAGTGGAGATGTCCATGTTCCACAGAGGACGTTAGCACTGTCACTCCTTCTAGTGAGTGTTTTCTCCTCAAAACAATTCTGAAAAATCAGCCATCAGGATATTTACTCCTGATGAGAAGTTGAGATGGACAGATGTCAAAGCATCTTTTCAGAAGGCAAATTACACTTCTAGGATGACTGATCCACCTGGGATGAAATCTCTGCTAAAATATCCCCCAACTGGTTGAGAGATAGTTCTTTATATTCTGTTTTGTTTGTATATAGGATTCAACCACTTTTAAAAACCTATACATAATTTTAATAAATGAAAAGATGAAGGATGAAGCAATGTAATCTTAATTTTGTCTTTGATGTTTAGCTTTTTTTGTACATCAGAACAAAATGAAAATTAATAATCATTTAAAGTTGGGAATAAAAAAAAAATTTACAAATCTGTTGAAAGAAGGGAAAGTGAAAGAAATGATATTTTCATCTCACTGAAAATAAGCGATTTGCCTGCATTTCAAATCTCAGAAGAATCTTGTTTTACCTTATTTGGATACATTTTTAAGAATATATTTCTCATGGGTCATCAATTTCCAACTCTCTTCCTTCTTGTCTGAATCACTAAGGAAGAACACTATCTAGAATAACATTGAATTGGTGTAGTGGCCTTTTAGGCATACTGCTTTGGACATGAAAAAAATAAATCTATTTTCTTTCTTTTCATTTGCACAGTAAGGGTTATAGTACAGGTCTTAAAAATCTACTTGACTTGAGTTATAATGCAGCTTCCAAGAGATGGAGTCCTATCTTCCTCAAACCTACAGCACCATAGGAACTGTACCCCATATCTAACATCACATGAAATCTAGCAAAGACGTAGATGTCTTTGTCAACAAACCCGGTGAACTTTCAAATATGACATTTCCAGGGGACAAATAAGAATCAGCAGAGTTAGACTGCTTACGTCTGGAAGTCCTCTGGAGGAAGTCTGGAGGGCTTTTCTCATTTCACTGTGCAACGATGAGTCAGTGTATTCCACTGAAGGCAATCCATTCACATTCGCTGAATATGTTTTTAGGATACAGGCAAAAGCAGGTGGAGGGAGGAAGATAACTATTTGAAACAATGCAGTGAGAATCCTGGCACTCTGTAGGGTTATTAATTTCCCTTGGAGGCATTTGTTTAGCAAAATCAAATTAATTAACAAATGAAGAAATCAATTCAATACAGTTTGCTTCATCATGTGCTATGAAAATAAAAAATTCCTTTCACTGGTGCTTGGTACATCTGTCTATGAAATCACTCTAGATTATGAAATTTACTTTCATGGGAAAGGATCAAACCCTAAATGTTCCTATAAAACATGATTATTTAATAACTGCTATGGTCAGAGATATTTCTCATGTCCAGAAATCTCCAGTGGGCTGCCTGATCAATTAATTCGATCAGGTAATTTTCACTGTTGATGAAATCTTCCTCCTCCAGCTGCAGGAGACATCTCTATCACAGGCTCTGGTACTGCTGGGAGATTTCAACCACCCTGACATCTGCTAGAAAGGTAGCACAGTGAGCTGTAAGCAATCCAGGAGGCTCCTGGAATGTATTGAGGATGACTTCCTGAGCCAGGTAGTAGACAGTTCCACCAGGGGGATGTAATTCTGGACCTGTTGCTCACCAATGCCATTGAACTGATCAGTGATATCAGGATTGGAGGGTGCCTGGGCTGTAGTGCTCATGCAACAGCAGAGTTCACATTCTTAAGGAATACTGGACAGGCAAAGAGTAAAATCAGGAAGCTTCATTTCAGGAAAGCCAAATTCCAGCTCCTCAGGTAGTTAGTCAACAAAACCTCCTGGCAATCTATCCTCAGGGAAGGGAGTGGATCAGAGCTGGCAGATCTCTAAGGAAACTTTCTTTAGGGCACAAAAGCTCTCCATTCTCAAGTGTAGGATGTCAAGAAAGGAATGCAAACGACTAGTATGATTGAACCAGGACTGGCTGGCCAAACAGGAGAACAAAAAGAAAATGCACCAACAGTGAAAGCAGACAATTACTTTGAGAGGAGTATGGGAATGCTGCTAGGCTGTGTCAGGAAGACCAAGGTCCAATTGGGACTGGATTTGGCAAGGGGCATAAAGAAGGATAAGAAAGGCTTCTGTAGGTACATCAACCAGAAAAGGAAAGTTCTGGAGGGTTCACCCCTCCTATTGAGCAATATGGGCAGACTGGTGGCAATGGATAAGGGGAAGTCTGAGATATTTAACAACATATTTACCTCAGTCTTCACTAGCAACTACTTCCTCAGCAAGTTAGTAGATGACACCAAACTGTGCGGACTACAGTCAACATGTGTGAGGGATGGGATGCTATCCAGAAAAATCTAGACTGACTTGAGCAGTGGGCTCAGGTGAGCCTCACAAGGTTCAACAAATCCATGCAATGTCTTGCACCTAGGTCATGGCAATCATCATCATCAATACAAGCTGGGGGATGTAAGGACAGAGCACAGCCATACAGAAAAGGACTTGTGCATACTGGTGGATGACAACCTGGACATGAACCCAGCAGTGCCCCTGCAGCTCAGAAAGCCGACAGCATCTTGGGCTTCATCAAAAGAAGTGTGGCCAGCAGGTTGAGGGAGGTGATCCTGCCATTCTACTCTGCGCAGATGAGGCCTCACCTGGAGTACTCTGTCAAGATTTGGAGTCCTCAGTATAGCAGAGATGCGGACCTGTTGGAGCACATCCAGAAGAGAGAGACTCAAAAATGATCCAAGGGATGGAACACCTCCCCTACAGGGACAGGATGAGAGAGTCAGGGATGTTCTGCCTGGAGAACAGAGGGCTCCAGGGAGGCCTGAGCACAGCCTGTTTGTCTGGAGGGGGCTATAAAAAAAAAAAAAAAAAAAAAAAAAAAAAAAAAAAAAAAAAGTCTGTTGGGGTAGGATAGGGGAAAATTGTTTCAAATGAAAAGAAGAAGATTTATATTGGATATAAGAAGATTTTTTACAGTGAGAGTGGTGAAGCACTGGAACACGTTGCCCAGAGTGGTGGTGGGTGTCCAATTCATGGATACATCCAGGGCTCTGAGTGACCTGATCTAGTGTAGGTGACCCTGTTTACTGCAGAGGGCTTGGACTGGATGACCCTTAATGGTCCCTTCTAACTAAAAAAATTGAATAAATGTATGATTCCTTAACTGCCCTTAGAAGATGCAAAGAATAGAGTGAGGGAAAGTAATATGTGACATGTCAAAATTGTAAGAATTAAAATTTAAACTGTTTTAATCAATTATAAGTTCTAACAATATAAATGTTAATACTACATCTTAATCTTTTACAGCTATTTTTGCATTTATCTGCATCTACTGTTGTTAAAATGTGTCTTGGAAATAAAAATAAGTGAACAAAAGGTAGAGATTACAATGAAGGGACAGGGTGCATTCCCTTATCTTGTAGTTCATTAATTAGGTAAATATGTATCAGTAATGTCCAGATTGTTCATGTTTTCACCAGTGAAGTATTCAAAATATGTTGGTAGATCTATATGTCTGTATCTGTACCTATGAGAATAGATAATTTGTTCATCATGGAACTACAGCTGTTAGGCTGCATCACCAACACAGCAGCATTTTGTCACTTCTCATGCTAAAGGAACCTTCAACAAGGAAAGGCAGAACAATGTGAAACATCAAAGGAAATTTGATGTATGCTAATATAATAATTTAGATTGGAAACTGGCCATAATACACAAACCTACTTACATAAACACAAACACAACTCTTGTCCAGGGAACAGTAACTGAACTTTTATAAAGTGATAGATACGTATGAGCTTTGGAAGCTACGACTAACCATCCAGGCTTTATTCTCACTGATTGTAATTTTGTCTGAAGCTCTGATTTGATTTCTAACCTGATTATCTATTCATGCACTTCCATTAACTGATGTGCAATTTGCCATCATATTCATAAACCTTTTCCAACACTGATTTACTATTCAACAAAGCAGTGATTGAACAAAGCTACATGAAACTAAATTTGAATAATGTTTGGCAAATGTCACCTCAGTGAATTCTGGAAATAAATAGCTGAAACTTTATAGGTAATAACCTGTACAGCATGAAGACTTACACCTCCAGATATGTTCCTGTATACCATGGCTGAGAAACTATCCTTTCATTTCTCAAAACAAGTAAAATACATTTTAAAAATGTGAAACAATGCATTAAGATTATCTGCCACAGAATTCATAAGTGCGGAGCTTCCTTTGTAAGTTAGATAATGCAAAGAAACAGACAGACAAGTGTAGGACCTAGGCAGGCTCATAGCAATCCCAGAAAAAAGGAGCGGTGTGAAACGGAGACGCTAAGGGTAAAAATTATAAAAGAAAATAGTTCCTTGTCCATGAACCAAGCTGGCATCAGTTACAAGGCCAAACTAAAATGAAGTCCTGTCACAGATGCCTAAATAGGTTTCGTATTCACCTCTGCAAGTATGGTGTTTAAGATAAACACTACACATATCTGCAGATGACATACATAAGATTAACACAGTCCAGAAAGCATCTATTTCAAATCATCTGTCATGTGAAGAGCCTACTGGCATTCACACAAAACAGAAATAAGCGGAATCATAACGTGAACAGAATGGGCTTTTCTTTCAAGACAGAGATGGTGTTATTGCATGTCCCTTATTTATTACAAAGTAACACTCTGAGCACTTACTCAGAAAGTAAAGACTAGAACTGTCACCATCCTTAATACCAGAGGTTCCACATCCTTTTCTTTCACTTCCTACTAGATACCTCTGTCAATAAGATCATAGGCTGGTCAGAAAAAAAGAGACATTTTTCAAAACAACTGAGAAAAATGCAATTGTGTGAAGAATTCAACTAAAATGGCAACTGGAAGATGACATTAAGTGTGGGATTCAGATCCCTCACTTAATAACTACATCTGTGTGTATGAAGTAGCTCTGTTAATGGAGCCCAGGGAGCTTTACAACTGATGTATGTATCTGCTTTGACACTGTTAACAAATAACTCCCCCAAATGAATGTATCTCCCACAGAGTAATGAGATTCAGGAATCTAGGATTTCATCACCTGCAATTAATGCATGACCAGGCAAAATAGCATAGAATAGGTACACTAATTCTCGAGGCTAGCAGTGGAGCTCCATGGACGCCCTCATAAGTGATTAATAACATCTTGAGTAGAAAGGAGAAATGAGATGAAATGATAGGAAAATGAGAAAACGTACACAAGAACAATTCCAAGAGTACATGACCTCTCAGAGAGGACAGATTGTATAGAAAAGGAGCTTTCCTGCACAGTTCTCAGACTGTAGAGAAAATTTGATTGGATGTTACTACTCCACTGAGAAAAGGTTCTTTGGCAGGGATCCGCAGTATAAATAGTGATTACTTGCCATCTAGAAAGGCTATTTTATGTGAAAAATTCCATGAAAAAAGTAGTGAACTTCCATGTTCAGTAGTGAACAGCTCTTGCATTGTTGTTTAGTTTAACAGAAAGACATTTCCTCTCACACTGCAGTGAAACACAAAACCCAAAAACATTTTCAGTTTAGAACAAATATATATATATATATAAAAGAAAAATACAGAGTGGTGATTCAGAATGATCAAAGAGACAGAAGTTTCAGGGAATAATGGGTTTTCTGATATCTTAGAGATTCTCTGCCATTCAAACTCACCTTTCTTTTTAATACCAAATAAAAAGCAGGACAAAAAATTATTGGCTGCTACTGGTTACAGAGTGATCAGCTATATTTAACAAAGCTGAGCTTTAATTACTTGTAGATGAGATTTCTAAGAAAAATTGAGATGTACAAAAAGATAGAGGAAAGAAAGATAAGAACACAGCCTATACATTCTGACAAAGGAAGAGAGCAGGTATTCTATCTGCAACTGGTTATGAACTTTTTCTGCACTTCTACGTTGAAAAGTGTGAGGCTCTTAAATATGAAGATTTCAGTGTGAGCACATATTACTTTGTCATGGAGTTATCTAGATCAATCTATCTCCGTGACAGGGGGGCAGTAGGCCCGTGGGGCCCCCAGCCCCCAAAAATGGGAAGGGAAAAGGTAAAAGGGGTAGGGAGATGGGAGCTGGGCTCAAGGAAACAAACAGTGAAATGGCAATGATCTAAGGAGGAAAATATATTTTACTATGACCAGAATGCAAGATAACACAATATAATACAATCTAATTGAAACTGAGGCTAATAAATCAAGTAAAATAAGAGAATGAGAGAGGTTTCCAAAGACTGAGATGCCTACTTTGAAACTGAAGGCACATGGCTTGAAAGCACACCCACACCCACAGTGAGAGAGAGAGCATCACTTCCTGACGTATTTCCCTCTCTGACCATGAGGTCCTATGTTGTAGGCGTTAGCAAGGATTCGGGATGTGACACTGTAGGACCTCCCCTGCTCTGTCCCCTACCTTGTGATGTATATTGGGTGCGTATTTCCAACATACTCTCAAGGGGGCGTAGACAAAGTGATTAAAGTATATAAGGTGCTAACTGTGCCACATTAAACACCATTTTTGCCATCCATCAAACTTGTGTGTGTGGCTTATGGTCCTGGTGAGGGGACGGTGCCAGATTTAGGGCAGGGGGGTGGCTGAACCATGGAAGTACACGGCAACAGTCCTCTGGGACGTGTAGTTCTTTGTGCTCCACATAATGTTATGATGTGAAATACCAATAGCAAAAATTACAAAACCATGACATACTTTTAGTGTAATGCATTTGACAAAGCTGTGTAGTTCCAAGAGGAGAGAGCAAATATGTAATGACCCTAAGTATGTATTTCTAGTCTGTCTTATGTAGATGTGCAAGTGCGTCTACACTGAGCTGTTTATTGAATCAACACAGCAGGAAAAATAGCCTGGTTAATCAAGAGCATAACCTGCAATTAGAGGCAGAGAGTTAGAGTTCAGTGCATGAATTTGGACCACAGAGAAGGTAATATTGCCTAATGGCAGGATAATGTGCAATCTCTAAAGAACTGTTTAAGACATTAAGGGGTTCCTTGAGTCTAAGGCTGAAGAGGACCATTAGATCCTCTTGTCTCACTTGCTACCAAGTAAAGCTTATAGAACCATACCTAAATACTTGTTAATTGATCCTCAAAAGTAAATCCTGGAGGAGACACTGAGGCTTGCTTTGAAGGCATCATGAGAGGTAACTGGCTATTGCCCTGAGTGTTTGTTCCAGTTGTTTCAGGATTAACTTCCTAGAGCACATTTAAAAATAAGCCTGACACTTTTCAAGATAACAGCTGTTTCTTTAAATGACTTTTATTTTCACATGGAAAGATCTTGCTTCCTGACATTGTATGCTTATAAAATATTGATTTTATATTGCCAATCACAATTTTAGTCTTCTTTTTAATATCTGATATGTAAGTATCCCTTCAGGACAGCATTTATAATTTAGTTATGGCTTACTACAGATTTGTGAATCCTTTTTAAAATTATGATGGTACACCCATATGCAGTATTCTTGTGGCAGCCTCACAAGTGAAGAGATAGAATACCAGAAATATTCTTTTTTATTTTTTTTTCTCTTCAAATACCCAATTAGCCAAATTTTTGCAAAAGCAATGTTCCATGTTGTGCCTCCACTGAATTCCAGTGTGAACCTGGTCCCCTGGTCATCCAGAAGATTGAATTTTTATGAAAGATATTCTAATTCTTGTCCCAGGAGCATATGAGTCTCTACTAAAAGAAATCATAATGTGCAAGGGAATTAAACACTGCCTGGTTTAAGAAAATCTTACAATTAAGTCATGGTCAAGGTCAAGCCATGGACGAGAACAACAAAGAGTGTAGAATCAAGGGTATAGGTTCATAAGGTTCCATAAAATGAGGGCAGTTTTTATTGCCTCTTTTCAGCTGGAGTTTATTTTCAAAGTGTGAACTTTTCTTAAAAGAAATGGAAAAGACGACAGACACAACAGTCTTTCAGAATGACTTTTTGGATAACAACTATTGCCATATATTCCACAAAGGAAAGAAAGCTTTTTTCTGAGGTCTGTTGAGAAAGGAAGCAACTGAACGGGTCACATCTCACCTAAATACATCTGCATCTGAGCTAGGCTGCATTTAAGTCAGTAGAGAGAAAGTGGTGTGTTACAAATGCAATTAATCTAATCTGTTTCAAAAATCTCTTTTTTGATGAGATTAATACACTTGAAAATCTCCCTCTGCTTAGTATGAATGGAACTAAGGTTATGTAACTCAAGCATAAACATCAAATTTTAGGCATATGAATCCTGCTGCACATAATTTACCCTGAACAACTTTCCAACTTTCTTTACCTATTTTCAGCACCTTGAGGGCATGCAATTATATTCTGGGATGAAAGGAAAAGGAAAGTGAAATATCATAGTAAGAGGCGTTGAGCCCTAGCACACAGAACTATTTATTTATTTGTTTTCTTATTTTGACTTGAGAAATAAAATACGTTTCTTGTACATGGTAGACTTCTAAGGAGTGTCAAGCACATATATATTTCTTCCTACATTATCGCTGCAGGTGAAAAGGAAAGGTGAGAATGATTATAATATCTTTCACCAAAAGTTGTTTGATTATAAATTTTATATGTCCTGTGTACCCCATGACTCAGTCTTCAATTCATCTTAAGCTCCTAGAAACAATTCTTTAATGCGTATTTTATTATCAACAGAAAGTGAAAAGATGGTTGGCAATTTATTTAATCCATAACACAAAATATATTTTCAGCCCTCCGTTTAAATATGTGTTCCACATTTCTATTGGGATCTAACCTTAGCCCATGACACATGGATGAAAATCAAACCTTCCAGGAGAGAACTCTCTTTCTACAGATATTAAAATTCTTTTGAACTCTGAACTTAACCATTTGCCTTGAAAGTTTACCTGTCACAAATATTCTTATATTTGGTAAGAGTTCAACCACCATCCTCATGCTACAACATTCTATAAAACAGATAAAAATATGATGTAAAAAGACACTGGATTATTATTATTATTATTATTATTGGGAAGGGGGTCAAAATCACTAGTGATTCACTTCCAGAGTGTTCAAATAAAATGCAGACATTGGCTTTTTTGTTGTTGTTGTTATGAGATACCTTCATTTCAGGCTACTATTCACTTTTTGGAAATGATTTCTTGATTCCTGTGGGCAAGATGGCACAAACATGGAAGTCAGAGCACTCAGATCTGTGTATACTGGAACTAAATATGGACTACTACAAAATCTGTGTACATTTTAGGCTAACAACAATAATAATAATAATAATATAAAAATCAGAGTGGTTTTTTTTTGTTTGTTTGTTTTGTTTTGTTTTTGTTTTGTTTTTTTTCCAGACATTTACAGATATCATAGTTTGACTTGGACCTTTCCTCCAGGTTTGTCTGGTCTCTTTTTCTCTCTCTCGACTTCTTACTCTGCAGTCTGTTCATCTCATGTAAAATGCCATTTCCATTTTCCTTGGTTACAGAGTAGAAAACTGTTCCTCATTGAATATCCAGAATTTGGATAAAATCTTCTAGAATAAGTTTTGGTTAAATGTAACCCACACAACCTCATTTTCAGGTGATGTGACTCTCAAGAGAAACCTGTGTCTCTCTAACCATCCTATATTTCAAAGCCAAAATCGAAGATCATTTTATAAATACATTCTCCTCCAAGCACCTAAAAATCCCAGACAACCAAAGGAAAATCCTCTTGCAAGAGAGTACATGGAACAATATGGTCTATTCTCCAGCTAGAAGAAAAAGCAGCTATCCTTAAGTCACTCCTAACACATGCTTGCAATCAAGCAAACTCAATATTGCTAAGCAAATTCAATGCTTAAGGGGTTTCATGCAGGCAGGTGTTACATCTCAGTGATTGTTTTCTACTTACTGCCGTATTAGAAAGAAACCCTACTGTGTAATTATTTATTCTGATACATCTTCTTGCAGTAAAAAAACAACCCTCTATTTCTTCTGCATTGTTCAAGCACGCCTTTTCAGTACAGTTTTAAATTTCATACATTTCAGTCACTTGGGTTAAGAAATCTAAAGAATATTTGCTATGAAATTTCAGTGTGTAACATATCTGATAGCATGCTGTCTTAGGAGTTGCCTTGGTAGCTTGATTGCGCACCCCCAGGCTTCTTGGTAGCAGAAAGAAGCTTCCCTATTTCAATCAAATTGAAAAATAGGATTTCTTTATTCTTGTCTATATTCATGATTCAGAGCAGAGGCTAAACTGCATTACATATATATGTCTCTGAAGATATTGAGTTCTCTAAAGAAAATTATCCTTTATTTTCTGTCTGTAGTGACAGTTTATTTAAAATTTGTTTGGTTACATTTGTTTCCCTGGATAGTAAAAGAAGAGTTTTCTCAGACAGGAACTGAGCAGCAGCCTCCAAAATAAATCTCTATTGCCAAATTTTATTGCCTTGTGCAAGATGAGGAAAAGACTGGCAGAAATGACTTTCTGGATGTACACCTGTTTCTGTCGTTGTGACTGAATCTGAAACTATTTTCAGAGTTCTGAAAAGAGAAAGAATTTTAAAGCTGTGAGTGTCTTCTTGTGCAAAATAAGCCCTTTGTTTGCATTTCCTCTGTCCTCATTTCCTATGACTATGGCAGCTCACCAGACTCTTCTTTCAAGACTGTGGCATGCTCTATCAGTTGAAGAGAACCTCTCAGAGCAGAAATTGCAGATCTGCTTCCGTCAGCCTACTACTGAAATGTATCTGAGACAAACTGTTTTACAGCATATGGCTCTGTTTGGGCACTTTGAAAATCTCTAGTTCCATTAGCTCATGGAAAACCAACTCTGTGGGGTGCAAAAGATGGAGCCAGTACACAGCAGCAAACCATGTGCTGCTGAACCCGTGCTTCAGTCCTCATGTTTGAAGATGTAAAGAACACATTTATCCTAGAATAGTGCTGCACTTGTTCAGAATCTTACAGTTTTAGGGCAAGTACTCATAACTCCTGTATTTTCATTACTCATTGTGGTTGCAGGCTCCCAAGGGACTGGCCTGTGTATTTCGCTTTGTTTGCACTTTGTGGAAGTTAGAAGAAATTAAATTATTTAAATTAGTCTGGACTCGTTTGAGAAACGAGGCAAACTTAAAAAAAAATTCAAAATTACATGTTTAATCTTGCAAGGCAAACCAGGGAGTCTTAGTTAACAGACTGGAAACTCAATAGAAAGAATGAGCAGTAAAATTTAATTAGTTGAAAATTAAATTATACCTATGAAGAACATTCCTAAATAATAGTTTTATTGCCTCAGTCATATAAAGGACATCTTCTAGGGTGGGAAATTGTACCGTCTCCTACCTTCTCCCTAGGGATCTTTCATGGAGACACTTTCTGAGCATATTTCTTCTCCCTTGATGCAATCCATTTCTACACTTCTCTTTAAAACTTCCTGGCTGGTCATTTTAGATAATGGAAAATCAGTTTGTGGGATAAGATCACACAGTTTTGGTAGAATGTCTTTTATGGATAACAAACATACAGGGACATCATTTATAACCTTGATATTGTTTTAAAATAAATATGATTTGCAAACCTTAAAAACAACTGTCCCTGTAGATGATGAACCCTCTTCCTAGCTAGGACACATTAAAGTCTGCTCAAGCTCTTTACAGATCAGGAGTATTTTATGTAGTTTATTTAGATATTAGAAGACTTTCATGTTATTAGACATTCACACTACCTCACCTCCAGCTTCTTATGGAGAACAGTCAAGCCCTGCTAAGAGTGCAGACAACAGATCAAAGAAGCTGCACCTTCTCCTCCTCTCATCCATTTCAGGATCTAGCATCAAGTGATGCAGTGCTAAAAACTGAGGACCTACAAAAATACTGCAGAACAGGCATGGTATGAGTACTCAGTTCCAGGCTGACAAATATGCTCACCTATGAACTAGAGAAAACTGTGATGTCTTTGCAACAAGTGAGGGGGAGAGGAAAAAAAAATACAGAAAACAAAGGAGGGAAAAAAGGAAAAAAAGGAAAAAACACAAAGTCTTGTTTTTATTATTGTACAGTCACCCTTTCTAGAATTTCTGTATGGTGTTCAGGAGACCTAGAGAAGAAAGTAGTTGAATAATGGAAATAATGGAAAAATATATTTTACTGTATTTTTTAATGGTTATAGCATGCCTGATATCTTTTGTTTCATTCTGTTGGCTGTTCTTGACACCTTAGGCATTGTTTGTGGGAATTTTTAATCAAGACTACTTGTTTTCAAAAGATTCCTCTGAATGAGTGAAGACATACTATGTGACCAGGCAGTCTGTAGTCAGATATTCTTGGATTAAGAGTTACTAAAGAAAGTGCTGCAAGTGAAACAGAGGCTATATGTTAATTGTTCTTAAATGCATACTTGGAAGAGTTTTGCATTGAAAACCATTGTTTTATTTTTCAAGATCTTTTTCCAATGTATTTTAAATACTTTAATCTGACTTCTAATACTATGATTGCATTTATATAGAAAAATGTCAACATGTCAAAATAAGAGAGGCAGATTTCTCACTGCTTAGGATGGAGAAAACTCAGAGCTAAATCTATTAACTGTAAGTCGCCCAAGTCGTTTTTGTGCTCCACTAATTTTCTGTTAAGAACTGAATCTAATTCAAACACTTGAGTTTGGCATTTGAAATCTCTGCACAGGACCTTACCTTCTTGCACTCACCCAAAGTTACAGCGAACTCAGTATGTTCAGTCAAGGTATCCACAATGGCTGAAATGATTACCAGGGGATAATTTTATGTTTCTCTTTTTGTTGTTGTTGTTGTTTTTCTTTTGTTTTTGTTTTGTTTTTGTTATGTTTTTCACTCTATTCTCTTGCACTGGAAATAAGAAATGCTTGCAGACAAAGTGTAAATCTCTTCTGTCATGGATCTTCAATAACAATTTTGAAATACCTTCTTGAACAAAATAACACAAAACAGATGATAGAAATAAAGACAGCTTTGTGTTAACTTCGATTTTGTAAAACTATTTGATGTACTGGCATAATTTTACTAATGTCCATTAAATTCTACTGTTAGAAATGTTGGTCAACGAAGCAATAGAACATTTTTTAATAGAATTCTGAATCCTACTACAACAGACACGGAGGTTTACAGGGAATCATTTTGGTTTCCAACAGCAACAAGAATTCATTTTAAACACAAGCAAAATGTAGTGGAGACTGTCAAATGTGGAATAGAAAGCCAGAAGAATAAAAAAAAACTGAATTACATCTAATTAATTAGTTGTGCATTATGAAAAAAAAAAGATTGCTGCTGTAGTACCCCTCAGGATCTGGAGAGGGCAAAATATATGGTGATATAATAAATCTATTAATCTTATGCCACACCTTTGGGCTCTCTGATTATAAACAATAAATACTCAGTAAGATAAAGAAACTGTGAGCATGTATCCTCTAATCTATTTACAGAATACAATGCATACAATTTGCAAACATCAATTACACTTACATTATAATTATCTACCTGGTGTTAACTGTGGGTCTTATCAGGTTAACTCCCATGGGAAGCATGTAAGATGATAAGGAAAATGAGTGGGAAATTTGATCATGCCATGCTCATTGAATCATTCACTTGGTAAACATTCACTTGATAGTCCCAAATCCATTTACCTGTCTACCTACCTAATCACTTCTCAGCACTTAGTTGGTGTTTAGTAAAAAGTAAAAATATCTTCTTTTACTATATGAGACTGATCTGATCATGAGAAAAGGAAAAAAAGTCTAAACTATGACTTTGAGCAATTGGTTGTCCTAGCCCAGGGCCTTATACAGTGTCTACACTGCAAGCAGCATAACCAAACTTGCCCTACTATCAATAACGGTTACATGGACAGAAGTTGCCTTTTTAATCCACACATCTTGAAATTCGATATTTCCATTGGATTTGGAGTCTCCCATGTAGGCTGTTTCCAGAGAGAGAGTGCAGTAGGGATCCTTACTACACTGGTTTTCTATCAGTGCTCCTGGCAAGAACACACAGGAGTTCATGCTCAGTTTGCCTCATTTGCCTCATTTGCAAATTAACGTTGAAAATGAAGGCTATGTTTCACAGAATGTATTCCTATTCTTCATCAGATAAATTGCCCTCATTTCTGTTTATATATAATCTGTAATAATGTAGATGTTTCTCAGCAGGCATTTTTCACACTAAGATATTAATCCAGACAATCAGAATAATGGATGAATTAAGCTTGCTTAGTATCACAAAACAAAGGGAGCTCAGTGAACGTTCCTACAGGTCCTGCAAACTAATGATGTCCCTGTCAAAAGATTAACATTACTGCAAGAAAAATGGGAACACAAAGAAAATGATAAGAAAAATTAAGAAATGATCTATTATTAGAACAAGTAGTGGCGAGATCTTGTAGTAATATAAGAAATAATAAATTACTATATTCGTTAAAATTTCCATAAGGAAGTCGGAAGTACTTGTGCAGAATGTTACAGTTCATAATTTTCAAAATAAACTGAAAGTAAAAGAAATGCAGTTGTAAGCACGACACTGATGGAAACTTTTAAATCACTCCACAGGTAAACAGTAGAGTAAGTGTGATGCAAAAAGATATTAAAAGTTTTAAACTGAATGGATCATTTAAGAACAGTTTGAGAAAATAAGCCACAGCTGCTGGTGTCATCCTGAGTCATATGATGGTTTATTACACAAATTACTAGGGCACAGCAGAACGGAGCAGATGTACTGGTAAGCCTTGATGTGTACAGCAAGGAGACTGGAAGAAAGCACTGGCACAGCGCTGAAGAGCAGCATCCTCACACATAGAAGCAAGACTGAAAGTATTTGCTAAGAAACTGGTACCTAGAACTGCTTTTCCTACAGTGCCTGAACTTACTATCCCTTCCTATGGGAGATGTAGCTAGAGCTGATGTATTATTTTCTGATAGTTAATTTATCCATGATCATGTCCTGCAAATGGAATATCTGAAGGGAAGAATAGAAAGTCAGGAATGCCCTAATGCATTAGGGATGAAGTGAGCTTCATTACAGGAATAGAGTCCTGTGCTTTGGTGGCTCTTTGACTACAAGATGCATCTGCACAAATTCATGTTTGGCAGATTTGTGGAAGCTCCCACAGGCAGGCATACAAGTCATCAAAAAACAAACATAGTTATTAGAATATTTTTTTAGAAAAATAATCAAATGACACTTCAGTAGAACATTTCATTTTCTCATGAGCTCTCCTTCCATATCACTTTGCAGTAACAATTAAAGAAATTAAATAAATTGTCAAAAGAACACTTATTTATATCTGCAAATATATCTATCCAACTAGTAAGCAATATCACATATACCTCTGATGGTGAATGCCTTATTCCAAGCAGGAACACAGGGAATTTCTACATAAATTGTGAACTTTCAGCTCTGAAACCTGTTTCCCAGACTGAAAGACCATTTTTAAAGTCAGAAATCCAGCACAGAAATATCAAAAGATTTAGATGTAGACAAGTTATAGATGAGTATAAATGGTGACATCTGTTATGAAGCCTCAGGTGTTGGTAAGGATTAGTAATAATGCAAGACATGCCAGCTCTGCCTGTGCTCTACCGCCAACTGATTACATTTTTTTGTACAGCTTCCCCTTCCTTAGACAATGTAAGTGCTCCAGGCAACAGATCCATTTCTTGTCTCATTAGAGCTGCAAATAATAAAAATAATAATAATAATACAAAAGCAAATAGAACTCTACTCTCTGTCTTCCTAAAGGTATACTTCTGGAAAGGAAACAACTATTAGCAATTCTCTCCTTAGCTTTGCTGCATTTTTATTGTCATTTCTGCTAAAGGCTATGCTAAATTCTCTTGTAGTCAACATAGACATTGTGTACAACATTACAAACAGTAAGACTGTTTCTAACTCAAGTTAGATAGGGCTTGAGTACATAACAATTTCCTTATTACTACAGAATAAACTAGAATACAAACTTATGGGGTGATAGTAACTTAGCACAGAGTCTCCACATGAACTACTGCCTAATTTGTATGTAACATGTACAAGGCTACAGTAAGATTAAGACATGTTCCCCTACTATAAAATGAGAACCAGATTCCCCTAATACTGAGGCAGTGATATTGTAAATTGCTGATGAACCATAGGAACTTCACGCTTGCTCAGAGGAATAAGTATAGAACAACTAGAAATTGGTTTATTGAAATATTTTCATAATGTTTCCTTGTGGAGAAGATCTCATACGTTCGCTGACAGCTCTGTTGTTGAGTATTTATCATTTAACTAGAGCAGTAGAAAATGTGTATCAGAAAAATGAAACCAACTTCTATGTGAAAGACTAGTGCAGTTCCACAGCCCAATGAAAACTTTTTATTGTCTTTAATTATGGTCTTAATTGTAATATCAAACTGGCCTTAGCCAATTTGGTGTTTTGGACCACTATTCCTGTTAAGGATAATAACCAATAGGAAAGTCTGAGCACTGACCTTTTCAAGGTTTTCTTCAGGATACTCTAATAAAGATGTTTTATAAGGTATGTTGCTCCTTGTTGCACTTGATGTGCAGTTATAGCCCACATAATGAATCAGCAAAGAGCAGATATGGATCTCTAAGTTATCACCATAACTTGTGCACTAAATTCACCACACAGACAAGCCCCACAGTCCCAGAACAGGTATGCAGAAGAACTGAAGCACAGTGTTAAAATGGAGAAGGATGCCTTTAAAATGCCCAACCTCAGTATCATGGTATGAAAGACATCTGAACATTGTAAAGAGGTGAAAACTTACCTTGTATTGGATAAGCCTGGCTTGTTTTCAGATGAATCATGCCCAGTGGGAATCCAAAAGATAGTGTGCCACTTACAAGGGTAAGAATTCCTTAATGAATGTGCTTCCTTGAAGTATATGCTGTTTAGAGGTCTATATATTATTTTCTTTATTGCCTTCTAGAATTCCTACTCTTACAAAGTTCAATTATCTTTTCAGAACAAACCCATTCAGGAAGTGGAAATGTGCTAGCTGTGTAGTGGGTCATTTTGCCTTTGTGTAGATAACAGCATAGAGGTGTCCTCTGTTGCTTAGAATGACTCTTTTAAAAAGAAAAATCATGTTTATTACTTATACACTTATTGGAGTTAGGGGAAGAGGAGTAAGGCAACATGTAATAAAGACAAGAGGATATCAGAAGAGTATTTAAATTAATTCTGCACAGATTTAGCATTTCTTTTGCAGAAATACATGTTGCTGGCCATTTATTAACCTTCTCATGCCTGCACACTTGGTCCAGCCTTGGTTTTGTCCATAAAAATAAAATTCTATTTTGTAGCTTTGTCAAATAGGGTGTTGGTTGTTTTTTTTTTTTGTTGTTGTTGTTTTTTTTTTTTTTGTCTTTTTTTTTTTTTTCTTCCAGTTATATTTTTCCTTTTCCAGAAAAGGAATTATTCTTTTCATATTATGAAATGCATGGTAAAGCATAAAATCATGCGACAAAGCGAAACTCATACATTACAGCCATTGACATGGTCAGCTCAATGTCAACAACTCAAATGAAATAAAAATGGGCTAGCTGAGGAATTATAAGTAAATAATTGCAGAGTATATATTGCAGCACTCTCAAAAAAATTACATGTTTTCTCTTCAAAGATGAGGGGCTATGATATTACACTATTCCACGTTCTTCCAACATTTATTTTTTGAAGAGGAGTGAACAACCTAGAGAAAAGGACCTCAGCATGACTGAAGTTACTGTGTGCTATAGGTAGATGTCCAGCAAGGAAAAGTTAGATACAATTTTTACTTTAAAAATCTGAAGTGATGAGATGTCTGATAAATGGCTAATAGAGTTAGTGAAAGAATTATGAGAGTGCTGACAAACCTGGCCAAGGTAGGAGAGCAGCAATACTGAATGCTGATATATTGGTTGCAATGCAGATGTCATTTATTTTGTTCTCAGTTCTGCAACAGAAATAATATACATTTATGAGCAGTTTTACATAACGCTTTGGTTTTAATTTTCTAGAAAATCTGAATTGTATCACAACAAATTCTCAGTACCCTTGCACACAATGACTCGGAAAAGAAAAAATGTGAAAATAATAATGGAACTGATCCATGTCAAAAACGTATATAAAAGCACATGCATGTCTTTATGCATGTATAAAAGAATCAGCATAAAATTAGTAATCATCCAGTAAAACAAAAAGGGAAAAAATGTAGACATTAACTAAAATAGACCACTTTTGCCAAGCATGTAGTCTAAATAATTTCATAGATATTTACCACTAACTGAGCCTTCAAAGGATGTAAAACATTCCATGAAAGAGAAAGAAAAATCCTGTTTTATAAATGCAAAATTATGTATACTGTATATAAGATGCATTTTTTTGTGAAAATCTGTACCTTTCCACACTTTTTTGTCATAAGGTTGGATAAAATAAAAACAGAAACAATGCAAAATATACAGCTACGTGCCAAAATCATTTTATATTTCCATCACCTAAATAATACCATAATAAATGATCATAAAGTGAAGGAGCTCATAGAAAAATGCTGTATGCTGTAGAAGGGATGAGAAGGATCTTGGTTTTCCTTTGAAATGGAAAATATGTTTACTCAAATTAATTCACCATCAGAGGCCAGCAGTAGAAAAGAAACTCAACATTTGCACAATACAACTTCAGTAAGAAGAAAGCACAGCTCAAATACAAAATTTGTTTCTAGAAAAAGAAGAAGAAAAAGAAAGGAAGAAAAAAGGGGACAAAACACCTTAAAAGATCTGAAACAGGTGGATTAGAGCATTTCCTTGCTAACAGGTACATTTCTTTACACCGTAACAGTTCCTTCTGTCAAGACACATTGACATTTGTTCAATCTCTTGGTTACAAGCAATGTTACATGGAACCATAGGTAACACATCAGCTGGAACTCACATAAATGGCTCTTCTGGATTTGTATGCTGTGGCTTTTGTTGCCGTGTTCTAACCCCCCCTTTCTAGGTTTCGCTAGAACCTGAGCAAGGTGGGCATTTGAACACGGCAACAGGCTTTATAACCTCCACTTTGACCATTGGTTCTCTTTGTTTATCTAGATCATGTTAGTATGTTTAGTTATCCCTTATATTTTAGCTCTGAGTTTTTATCCTGAGATGAGCTGATTTATTGTAAAAGCTGGGAACCATTTTCCATGTTCCCTGGAGAAGCAGAGGGCTCTGAAGCTGTGCCCATGTACTCAGCCAGCACACCCTCTCTCACTTCAGGAGGCACAGGAGAATATCTGCTGGGAAATATCCCACTGGCTTAAGCTGGGGAAAGCCATAGGCCAAACAAAGTTAACTGCAGCAAAGTCTCAATCCAATCACCTCCTCAGAGATGGTGCAGAAGGGCTTTATGTAGGTTAACAGACAATATTGTTAAGTGTTAATGATGTTTTACAGAGAGCCTTACTTCTTGTGTCATGCTGCACTGTAGATTAAGGAATGAAGTCCCTTTAAATTGTTTATCTCAGATAAGTTGTGAACTTAGGACAACACTGACAAACACATCCTTCTGGGAATTTTTTGGCCAGCATAACCAGTTTCCTTCCTACTGTAAGATTCAGCTAATACAAGTTACTTAACAAACACTTCAGCTTCTCTATATCATCGCTTGGTTACATTCTGAAGGCTGATCCAGAAACTTAATCATCTGCTATATGGAAACTCTTCTCTCACATCCAGCTTATTTTTTTCCCCGATTAGCTGCACTATATACTTGGCTTTACTAGGCCTTATTTTATTATGAATTGTATTCACTGTGGTCACAACAGGTAAACATCTCTCCCACTAATATCAGAAATCTGTCTCTTCCATCTCCTCCCACCTTCATCCCTTTCTATAAGACTTCTTCCTACATTTCCATCCCCCAGAATTTACATGCAAGGTATTTATCAGAAGTCCTCTTTCCCTGGTATCTTTCTCTTGGTGAAACACACCCAATTCTCTGTTATACAAACTTTTAGAACAGAGTAAAGGGGTGTAGGTGAAGTGAGAGTAGGAGGTGTCAGGGGAAAGCAGATCCCCATCCCCATTGGCATTGATTCTATCAGCACAACGGGTTAGAGTCCAGCCATGGGGGAAGAGAATAAGGGTTACTTGAACTGAATAATGCAGCTGCACAGAGGGCAGGATGGTGGTGAGTACAGGATGGCATCAGGTGCACAGGGAGAAGATCATGGGCCTCCTACCAATGGGTTGTCTTACATCTTACATCTTAACATCTGTTTCTACTGCAGACATCTACTGTGCCTTCTCCTGAGTACAGGAAAAAAAGCAGAAAACAACTCTGATCTACAAAAAACACGAGGATGAATTGTTACAGACTTCCCTATTCTGTGCTCTCTGTTTCATGACCATTCTGCTCGCTATATCTTCTTTTTAATATCTACAATGACTACAGTGTTATTTGTCATACCACTGGATCCTCTCACAGTGTCTAACATTAGTTATACATTCCACAAAAGAGTTATGCCACAGAAAGACAAGAATTCTTCTATCTACCACTGTATATAAATCATACCTGATTCTGGAAACACATACCTTTTCTCTCTTAGCAGTATACTATTTTTATTACAGAACGCAAGCCTAAATGACAAAGGGCCTTGATCTCCCATCCTACATGTGTTCTCATACCATTAATGCTCTTACTTTTATTGGATATGCCAGGAGTTCTTTTTGGATTTTTATTGAGGTAGATTCCATATTCTGGGGGGATACAGACTGATGTTACAGCATGTTCCCAGGGCATCAAGACCTTCTGAACCTGTGCCACATACACAAATCTTCACCTAATAGGCAAGTGTACTGTGATCTTCTGTTCTGCTTTCCTACACGTTCCAAAGTAAATGTACCAAACATTCTACTTTTGATTTTTTATTATCTACCACCCTCTCAAAGTCCTGGCATTTCCCATTTCCAGTTTTTCACCAGTTCCTGTTGAGAAGTGTGTTTATGTATTCAATCATGCAGCCAAGAAGCTGTCCCACAGAAAACAAAGCCACCACATTTCAGCCACCAAATGGGAGATCACTTCCACCTGAGACAGCTCCTAGTACTTGCCCTGTCATTCCATACATGTGGATTTGGAAGCTGCAGTTATCTTCAGTTTGAGACATTAATACTAAAATCTGTACATTCCAAAGAAAATCCACACTGTTCATGAGATGGCAGCATTAAAACCTTCTCTGCATCTTGCATTTATTTAACTTCTATTTAGCAGGAATCATAGCTCTGTCGCAATATCACCAGTGATTGTGAAAATACAAACCCATCACCAAGCTCCATTTTCAGCAATGAAATCTTATAGTATTCCCACAACAGAAGCACATCTTAGCACCTGTCAAGTTACTGCAACAGCCTCTGTGTGATGAACATCATCTGTTTTCAAGTCGGTAAGGGGTTCCATTCAATCTTACAAACAATTTTCTGCTGAATTATTCTTCAAGCAATGGTGAGAGCACATGTGAAAATGAATTTCCACAGTTTCCATAGTTTTTGTTGCTTTTTTTGTGTGTGTGTGTTGGGGGGGGGGGGGGGGGGGGGGGCAGAGGGGAAAGGGTAGAGGTCTTTCTCCCTAACTTCTATTCTGAAATCTCAGTATAATTCAAATTTCCTCATGAATGCTGAGCAATTTTTTTTGCACATCATGACAAGCCAAGAAACCCTGGTGACAAATGTCATTCTGGAGGACACTCTAACATTGCAAGCATGGGGGCTATTGGAAGTAGGGTATCCTATTTATACTGGATACAATAATTTTTCTTGCTCTTCTCTGATAGTCTTTCAATTGTTGCTGCAAAAATAAGGACATATTTTACAATGTAACGATTAGCAAGCAGTCAGTTCATTGAATGAGGATGTGCTTAACCCAAAAGTCAATTTGATCTCTGCAGAAACTTGAGTTCTCCGTGGCACACAGAAAGATACAATTTTTATTACAGCAGAGGCCACACACTCCTTCTTGCGGCTGACCTTTCACTGCTGGGCTTTGGTCACAGGCCAAGGACACTGCGCTGCTGGTCTGGCACCCTGTAACCTCAGAAGACTGCCCAGAATTAAATGTTTTGTGGAAACATGTAGAAATGTAGAAATCTAAAAGCAATTCCTAGATTTTCATAATATTATTGTTACAAGAAAAATCCAGTTTTGTAAGACTATACTACTTGATAAAGTTCTCAATAGACAGTTCTTGCTTTATTAATGTGGAAGGCAGGAGTCAGGGGTAAGGTGAATAATCAGAATAAGCAGCATGCTAGAAAGGGCATTCATTTCAGCTTATTTTCTCCCATAAGGAAACAATTAGTGTCTGTTATGTATTTATGTCACTTGCTAACCACAGTTACTGGGACTGGATTAACCCTGGCTCTGATTCTGTTTCCAAGAGGAACTGAATGTCTTTGGTGTTCATCTCATCTTCTACATGATTGTTTCCATAAAGTGCCCAGATCTAATTCTAACAAAATCCTCACTGCTTCTTACAGTGATCTGCCTTTCAGATGGAGAAACTGTCAAAGTGAAATGTTATTTGTAGGGTATTTTAAATACTAGACTATGTTTGTAACAAGTGGGAAAATGTCACCTGAATATAAATATAACATGCATTGACTGCTGAGATATTCTTTGTATCTGTTCAGTGCTTTGGGGATGATGAAATGGGCATTTTTGTCTAATTTTCCTCATGGCAAACGGAAATGTTTTGAAGTATCTTAATATGTATTAATAGTGATTTGGAAGAAATAGAATTTTTTAATAAAGAAAAATATCTGAACTCAGATCTACATTGGAGTTCAGCTTGTTCATCTTGGAGAGGAGACTCTGGGGAGATCTCATTGAGGCCTTCCAGTACTCAAAGGGAGCTCACAGCAGGAGGGGGATGAGATTTTTATACAGTCTGGTAGTGACAGGAGAAGAGGGAATGTCGTTAAACTAAAAGAGGGAAAATTTATTTTAAATGTAAGGAAGAAATTCTTTACTCCAAATGTGGTGAGGTGCTGGCACAGCTGCCCAGAGAAGCTGTAGTGCCCCATCCCTGAAGGCATGCAAGGCCAGGTTGGATGGAGCCCTGGGCAGCCTGAGCTGGTTGGGAGCAGCCCTGCCCATGGCAGGGGTTGGGAACTAGGTAATCACCTCCAATCTAAGCCTTTTTATGATTCTATGATTGATTGATTGATTTCCAGAAAACAGACTGCATCTGGATTTGCAAAAGGAAGATGAAATTTTGCAACCTTCATCAGTGTATGGTCTAGACCAGATCTGCTTGGAGGAATAAATCTGACTTGTTTGGGTTAAAATAAGTTTATTCTTTTCTTAGTCTTAGCATTTTGCAAATATATTCATATTAAACAGCTGTGTGTACAAGTCTGATCCTGTTTATTTGAATTCATTTTCAGGCTTATGAATAGAAAGATTAAGTTCCCATCAGTTCAGGATGAAAAATGGCTATCTCTGTACCATCTTTATTTCTACATTAAATAGAAAGACCAGGGTTTCTATAAAAAAATCCATAAATAAGTCATCAAGAAGAGATAGGGTTTGCTCTGCCTTACTTCCTTATAATGTTGATTCCAAAAGCCATTACTTTTTTAGGTGTTATGGAAAGTTTTGCTTGTTTGCTTATTTCTTTGTTTCTTGTCCAGAGATGAATTATCATTGCACAGGTCACTAGGACATCAGAAATTACCCGGGAAGTAGAAATGTTAATTTTTAAGTGAAATTCAGAACCTTCACCTTCTCATTTTTACTGTTTATGCAGGATGTGTATTTCCCTGCTCCATGAAAAGTGGGGGAAATGCTAACAGGGCATTTTGGCAGGCAATATTGCCTTCTGCTATGTATGGAATTCACTAGGATAAGAATGGTGGCAGTATGGTCGGAAGTGACAGACTTACTTGCTATTTAAGCTTTAATGAAGTAAAGAGAGATGCAGATCTTTAAAATCCCAGTGGACTTCTATTTTGGGGACAAAAAAACAAAAAACAAAACAAAAAAAAACAACAAAACAAACAAACAAAAAAAAAGTTTTTCATCTTATCTTCTTGTTTCAGTTTCCAATAAAACCTATCATATTTGTTTTAATAGACCTTGTACTATCTACTGCCTAGATGTTGTTTATGTCTTCTCAGTAGGATGCTAATTGTTAAATCATTACTGTTTGGGATGTCATCTTTTGAGCTAGATAGTTCTCCATTTCTATGTGTTAATACTGTATTCTGGAAAAAACAAACAAACAAACAAACAAACAAACAAAAAAAAAAACAACCAACCAACCAACTAAACAAAAATCCTACTGAAAATCTGTCATTAGCTATTTTCTCAAAGTTTGTCTTTTCCTCATGTTTTATAAGACTTTGATTTTATTACCATGATAAGTGCAAAGACTCTGAGCTCAGTAATATGATGTGAATAGGAGCAGACTAACAGCACTGCCACCTTCAATTTTTGAGGAGAATTCAAGAGATAAATGATACAGAAACTGAATTTCCTCATTTCAGATTTCCTATTTCTTTTCTGTGTAATGCAGTTGTTGGTGACTTAGGCTCTACAGGAGCAGGAAGGGAGCTTTAATTCCTTGCTCCTGACAAATCTCCTGTGGTTCCTAAAAGCCAGTTCTCTTTAAGACTTAAAAAAAAATCAGAGTGGATAACCCATCTAGCCAACCCTGATAGAGAAAAAAATAGAAAACAGAAGAAATTCATGCACTGTTCATAATCCTAAATCTCTTACGTTTAAAATTCATAATTTGAGTCAGTGACGTAATTAATACCTTCAGAGTTGATCATGTGTTTGTGCAGGGCAGAGCAGAGTTTCCAGCTACAGAATAGAAGTTTTCTTCTGTTACTACTTCAAGAATGAAATCTCAGTCATTCTGGTTTTGCTTTGAGGAAGAATTTTCTATCCTTTTTCAATGAACATGGTCTGCTTTGACTCCAGCAGAAGAAAGAATTTGCACTAATATTCAAACAATAATTAAGACTCACCCCTGTGAGGCTTAAGAATAAACAAGTGCTATCGCTTTAATTCTATGGACAGGAAAACTTAATTGCAGAGAAGCTGCAGGATTTGCTTAGTGTTTCATGCAAATTTAAGTACAACCAGGCACTTGCCTCATAATCACTTTCCTTAATAACTGGACCTCATATCCTTCCTAAGTAAGAGTTGAGTGAAAAACATTGCCTGAAGGATGATGTGTTAACCCAAAAGACTCTACAGAGATGTGTGTGCCCAGTAAGTCATGTGTGGGTGAAATTTTTTCTGTGTCCTACAAACCATGAAACAACTCTGAAGTCATGGCATAATTTATGATATATATTTATATGTAAAGAACTTTTATTTTTGAAGGAAGATTTTTATTTTTTTTTTCTTTATAATAAGTAAATTCAGGCACAAATAATGGAGGTGTGCTAAAATGATTTCAGAGAAGGTACATACAAATAAATAAATGTATAGCGGTCAAACAAAACTTCACTGCCTTTCATCGCCACAAAAAACAACACCAAGTATGACACCGCAATTTATCAGATGCTGTTTGCCTCCTTGTTTTACACAACATAAGGTATTATTTCATGCTCACAGCCAGTAGCTATGTCTCTGAAGTTCAGCTTCCATAAAATTGCCTATGAACTTACTGGCTCAGATATTTGGTCCCATGAAATTGTCTTCCAGCAAATACTCATATTAGAGATTTGCTTTGAACAATGGCCTGTTGACTCTAAACACATAAGCAATTTTCAGGCATTTCCTGAGCATGGCTAACATGGCGGGATCAACCTGACCACACTGAAGGTGCAGTAAGGTGATAATGCTCGATCTTCCTTGTTTGGATGCAGAGCATTTTCTGAAAATTTATAACCAACACAACTTATTCCTGACAAATACCATAAAGTCCTGGTAAGAAGCTGCTCCTTTTCCTCTCCCAGGTGAAGTACCACTGGACTAGCTCCTGGAAATCTTTACATCCCTGCAACACCAACCACTTATGCTTGTCCTGAATGCATACCCTTTTATCCTCTCTCAGTGAGATAATTCCTTTGTGCTTTCATCTGAAGAAAAGAGAGACAGAGTGAACCAGAAAAGTGAAGATGAGCATACAGAGATGAGAGATGAGAATGAAGGCACTGGGTTTCAGAATGGCTGCTACAGCTTTAGTGGGATGCATTTTGAGGAACTGCAGTTCCAGATGTGTTCACCAACAGCTTTATCAGCATGTAGCACACAACATCTGGACAGCGACAGTCACCAAGCTTGCCTTCCTTCTTCATCGTATCGCGAGGAGACAAATCTCTTCTGATTATCTGCCTAGAGAAGTTGCATTTTCCATTTCCTGGAAAATCTCATTGCTTTTATTCTGGTGGTTTTCGTCAACCACTTGACAGGGTACCAAATTTCACTTTCGTAAGTTCTCTGTGTTTAGGACAAGTATTGTCTCCAACTTGGCCAACTTCAAGCATCTTTCTGATTGGAACTGGAAGAAAAATAGAGTTGCCAATCTACAGGGAATGCCATTTTAAAAAAGAATATAAAAGCTTTTGAGCTCAGTCAATCTAAAGCTCCTATCTTCACATGTTTTTTCTTACAAAAACAGCAGTTCTGAGAAAAAGGAAAAGAGCATTACTGAATCAATGATGGTTCCTAGAAGAAAAATGCTGTCTGAACAACTATGTTTGCCATTACTGGAAACACCTCAGCAGCTCCACCTTGAGCCAGTGACCGTGTAAGCTTGTTGCTGCAACCCGGGGCTCTCTTGCTTTGCTTTGCAATATTCAGCAGAGACCAGACAAAGTCCTTGCTGAATGACGTTTAGCTGTGCTCATAGTAACAGCTTTATAAGCTGTTGCTTTGGAAGTTGTTTTAATGATATATCTGTTTTGCCAACAAAAGTCTGCATCACCTCTGATACATGGTACAATAGCAGGGTAAGTGAAGAAATCGGAAGGAAATAAAGCTCCTTTGTACTTTTGGCTACTTTCCCTCTATACAATCAACAAGAGGCTTGTCATGACTTCAAAGGGAGCAGAAACAGGCCTTCTTTTTGAAGTTTAGTTTGCAAGCTTCTGAAAAGCACTACAACAGCTCAAATACAAGATGAAAATTGAAGGGTTTAAACCTTTAATTAAAAAGAAAATCAACAACCAAAAAAACTCAGCTTTAAAGCCATAAAGAAAAGCTTCAGCTCTGAAGAATAAGGTCTGAAAACCCTTCAGGGGTAAATTATTGTAATTGTTTGCCTTGCACCAACGAGCAGTCACTTCCACTGGAGAGAAAAATACAAAGTAAACAAAAGGAAGAACTGTTCAGCTTGATTGTGTTGATTCATCATCATTTAACAATGAAAATAGAAAGGAAGAAAAGAAAAATGAAATCTCCTAGTTGCTGCAAGGCAGTTCTACTGCTGACTTCATCTTCTTTAGATCAGTGTGAAGAAAGCCAAGAGCAGCTTAAAGTGCCCTGGTGAGGACTTCTCTGAAATAAGCAGGTGGTCCTGCAGAGAAAGAAAAGAGAGAGCAATTTATTCTTGCTTTTTGTTATCACCACCAATGCTGAGCGTTTGATAGATTTTAATATATTTGCATTCCCGTTATCTTCTTAGATGTTGTTGTATGTATTGTACATGGGGAAAGTTAGAAACATTCAACTGGGAAAAAGGGTTGATTTCACTGAGGCATTTAGAAGCATTAGCTTTGACAGTCTACAGAAGGTGTCTTGTCTGAAGGGTAAATCCATTCATAAAAGCTACTAGAGAAGTGATAAATAGAAATGAGGTAATAAAACAATTATTGTAATTATTTCTAGATCCTTTGTGTTTATTTAAGGGCACATTTAATCATTTCATTGACTACTGGTGTGCATAAAGTAATAAATAACATATGGAGACAAGTAAGGGGAAAATTATGATGCATATGTCAGCCTACAAAATATACAGCAGTCAATGTATACGTTAATCAATGAAAACACTTCTACAGTGAATCTGAAAATAAACCCTTACAAATCATTTTTCACCATTCTGGAGCAATGTGTCACAGCTTCCAACATTTCAGATTGTTAAGACATGACAGATGAAGTGTCAGTGTGTGATTAGTAGTAGGGGAGAGTAATGGTTGAGTTAAATAAAATCTGAACCACCTCTCTTCACTCAAAATGAACCCAGTTACTGACTATCTGAGAAAGACTGAGGACATATCACTCATCTCCTGTCATCCCCTGTCACTCTACGCATAATGAAACAGACTCCACCTCCTCTACAAGCTTTCATCCTCTTCTTTTAAAGCTCATTCCCCTGCACTTCCCTTTCCTCTTGGTGGGAGTATGATGACACTCAGGAAAACCCTCTGCTGGGTCCTGGCCCCATCATTTTGAATAATATGTCCTACAGGAGTTTGAGACAATATTATCCTAAAACTTCAGGACCCAAGTTGCACTGTGAACTTGTGTTCACCCAAACACCTAAATTTTACATGGTATAACCAGGAAAGAGAAATAATACTGCTTATGATCAAGTGCAAATGTATTATCTGGTCCAAAGGATTTACAGTAATGAAAGCTGCCTTAAAGTGTTGTCACCTTGTTCCAGCAGTGCTAGAATTTGGAACTACATGAGTAACCGAATCTCAGTCAGTTCTTCAAAGTGTTGAGGGAACACTATTGACTCAGCTGGGATTTTTGAGTCTGCTCTATTATACTTCTGATCCAGCTTTTTATTAGTAAGTAAATCTTATCCCATCTTGGTCTAAAGTGCTTTATTCTGTCCCTGAGTAAGACTAGTAGATTTAGAAATGCTTCTGTTCTGCAATCGAACTAATAAGTTCATATAGCCACTTCCTGAAAGCATCTTGGTTTCTGCTGTTTTCATGAGAATTCTGAGTAAGTACCATAAAACATACTGCTTTTCTGTCAAAGAATGCCTATATTTCTCTAACTGCAGTACTAAAGCTATATTCACAGTATAATTGCCTTGCCATCTTTGAAAACAATGTAAATATTCAGTAATTTCAGGTATTTGGATGTCTATCCTGCAAAAACAAATGCTTAAGCACATTTAGATATGTCAAAATTAATCACATTAACGACTTTCTTAAATGGTGACCTGATTGGGGCATATTTTCAGATAATCTTTCCTGTATTAAAAGCCTTGCTGTGTTTGTTTTTTGCTTTAGATTGGCCTTTTGTATAGTTGAATTTCTGTCCCAGCAGGACTACCATAAATAATGTTTTCCCCTATGGAATATAAATAGTGTGTTTTTACTGCTAGTGTTGAAGCCATTCTACATATAAGTCTCATCTCCTCTAGCCCCAGCATTTTGATTCTGACAGAATTATAATCTCTCCTTGTGATGTTAGTCTATCTTTTATCCATTTCCAGAAGCACTAAAGTTACTATCTCCAAACATTGTTGACCACCAATTTAGCCTGCAAAAAGACAGCAGAACTCTATATGTTTGATCAGAGATAAGAAAGGATTGTGCCTTCTGTGCCCACACAGTTACACAACAATCAAGTTGCCTGTTTGTCACCCATTTAGCCTTTCCTCATTCATCTCTTTCAGATTTTTGTTTTTTGAAGTGCTTTTTCCATTTCGTCACTGTCTTAAAATGTCTGCATAAATCTCTCCAAAGTGCGTGAGTCACCAGCCAGTTTTGTCTCTCCGTAATTTAGGATTACCTCTACATTATATTAAATCTCCTTTTAATTTATTATAACAAACCAATTAAATACAACATCATGTATAACAATTCCCATCGCTGTTTCAGAGTTGTATGCAGTTCATTCCTACTTGATTTTAATTTGGTTCTAGCTTTTCTTCAATAAAAGTTAATCATGCAAACATCTAATTCTGCTTCCTTTCAAGCTTTTCATTGTATTTTCATTCTATTTGTTTTAAAATAATTGACACAATAGACCTAATAATATCTCAGGCCTTATTTGAAAAAATAAAATAACGTTCATTATCGTCTTTAGCACAACTGTACACCATGAACAGTGACATTCAGCCTTCATGCTTTACAACCCATTCAATGAATAAACTCAGACAACAGCATTAAACTTCAGTGAAAAGCAGTTTTCACTACCTAGCTCTTTGCTCTTCCTGAAGCAGGCCTTCTTCCCTAAAGGAAAAGACTCTTTTCCCTCTACCATGGGTAACTGCAGTCAAGCATTTACCAGGGGAAGAAATGGACTCACATGCACACAAGACACATAATTGTTTATCCTCATTTCTTTATTAAATACAGCTAAAATTATTCTGGTTTTTTGGTATTTTGAGGCAAAATAAGGAAGCCTATGTTGTTTTTCTTTGTTACCTTGCTTTGAAGTTGTGTAAATGTAGTTTAGGTCTGAGTGATTACCACAAAGCTTCTACATTTCAACTCTTACAGTGAGGGACAGAAGACAAAATAAAAGGTCTTCAAATATCGGAAGGACAGTATCTTTTGTAAAATACACACCAATTCTTTAGAGCAATGCAGGAAAGGCTGAGACCAACACAATAAAAATGAATTGAGAAGAACCGACCAGCTCCTATTCAACATTCTTCATTTTCTGCTTTGCCCAGTGCCATGACTAATGTATCAGGTTATGTTCCCAATATGGAGAAAAATTAATCATTGCTATAGTTAACTTTTTTTTTTTTTTTTTTTTTTTTTTTTTCAGCAAAATACAATTTTCAATATTTCTTAGTAGATAAGAACACTAGATTAAAAAAAAAAAAAAAAAGCCAGAATGATCTCAGGGAATTACACTGGCTATACTACAGTTGGGTTAGTGAAATGACTAACAGCTGAAAAAGGCTGGATGTGGCTAGAAAAGCTCTCAAGTGAATTCAGACAGAAGTCTTCAGGTTTCTTCCCTGAACCATATGTTGGCTGCATTTGCCTGAAGAAAAGCAATGCATGGCACATGTGAGAACACTACGGTGTCCTGAATGATTTTTCTATCTGAATTCGTGTCAGTGGGAGCAGGTTTGAGATTTTCTTATGGCTCCTGACATGTGAACAGAATTTAACCTTAAGAAAAGCACTATTACTTTAGATACAGTCTGTAGGGATTTCCTTTTATTTAGTCGGTGTTCTCTCATCAGTGCCCAAGAAGCATTGCAGCAGCTAATGGAAAACATAAATCACATCTTTCTTTGATGCATCTGTAATGTGTATCTCAACAATGATTTAATCACCCAAAAGAACTCTGAAAAGCTGGTTCATCTCTAATATTTTTTTTTTTCATAAGTCTAAAGATTTTTTAAGAGACAACCTTAAACAAATAGGTATCAGCTATGATTTACATAGTCAGTTAACCTGTTAATATACTGTTTGATTTCCATCTCAATTTTCCACTAGCTAAGCTAGAACACACACAGCACACTTCAGTTTACGCAGATCTGTTTCTTGCCTGTCCCAAAGGCTTTTCTTCATTCTGGGAGTGGTATACTGTAGGCACAATTCAAAATATCTATGCTGCAGGAGCTCAGACGTGACTGAGCTGTGTTCAAGGCATCCTGCCTCTGCTATTTTAGAGGCAGGCTCTACATAGGAGAAAATGATATGGGAGAATAGCCAGGAACAATCCTGAAAGCTCAGAATGGAGTTAGAAAAAGATGTGTCTTAGCAAAAATAAAACCAATGCAGACCTGATTCTCCAGCCTGTCACCCCAATTTTAAATCTGTGTAACCCCATAGAATTGTGTGCAGTTAAACCAATACACTGCTTAAGCAAGGGAGATGAAAGCTGGGTTTCTGTGAGGTTTTGGAAGTATGCTGCAGCACTGCGCTGGATCTGCTGTGCTGAATTCAAAATGCAACAGTGAGCACTCCTGTCAGACTGCCTTCTCATATACCTTTTTCAGCAATGGGCAATATTTTCATCAGACAGTTTGGAAAAGGAGCATTCCAGCTGAGGACAAATTGCAGTTGAAAACAAAAGTACCCAGTTTCAAGCTGATAAGAATTAAACGAGACTTAAAAGATTGTAGAAAAATTATGCATAAAAAATCCTGAGTAGGAAAATCAGCAGACTGGAAATAATGGAAGCTAGGAAAAGGCACAAAAAGCAGTCACATGGGAGAAAAAAGTCCAACAATATCAATAAAAAACTATCATAAAGATTTTGTTTCCCTTCAAAATAAATGGAAGTCCTGCATAGAGAAGAACGAAAAACTAGAAAATAACCACATGGACACCAGTCCAGGGGAGGCATCTGATCTTTGCTCTGATGTAGAAGTCAGAGAGTACAGTGGGGTTCTGCACAGGTCCTGAAGTTTGAAGTTTGGTCTGGTAAATCTGATTGCGAGAGAAGGACTGCATATGGATATTCACAGAATACTGAATCAGTACTTTGGCAATATTCATTGCAAAGTTCACTTTACAGGATCAGGGAGAGCTAGAAGTCCTTGTGGGCTTCACTCATGATGCCAGGCCAGTGTAGAGACACAGGGTAGGGAGGGCAGTCTGTTCCTTTTAAAGTTGCTTTTTTAAAAAGCCCGTTGTTTCTTAAGTCAAATGGGAAGAAGGGGGTTGTAGGCAGAAATAATTCAGCATTAGAAGGAAGATCCCAGTGAGAAACTATTTTTATATGGGCAGATGGATTTGAAACTGCAGTTGGCTCAGTGCTGTTCCTAATCTATAATAAGAAGCTGTTGTTCTGTGTGATATCCTGGCCATATGCTAAAGCCAGAGGATAGTCTATTATAAAAGAGTGAAGAATAGTTTATATTTCTGAATTTGTTCATACACTCTGTGGCTCTTGCTTCCTTGTCAGACAAGGAAAGCTCAGATAGAGACAGACAGTTCTCCTATTAGTCCCGTGTTTATCATAAGAAGGGAACATTCTGCCTCTTTCCTGAAAATTATGTATTTCAGAACAGACAAGAACAAACTGAACTATTGGGCTCAGAGGTTTTTAATAACTCCAGGCCTCAGACCCTTATGCTGTTTTCTGCCGTGCTAGAGTAAGGGGACAGAAGACACTCCAGTTTTATGGGAAACTCAGGTTACTAGGAAGTAAAAAAACTCACGTTTACTCAGGCATCCTCAGTCTGCAAATAAGCCAAAGGGAAATCACATCTATTGATGGCATAAGCACAGCAGGAGACATCTGTCTGGCCAAGGACACTTGTGGTGAAGCCTGACCAGCACAGAATCTGTCCAAGAGCCTCCATTCCCATGTATTATACCTATTTTCAAGTTTCTGAAGATTTTAGAATTTTGCAGCACTTATTCAGAATTACTTCTACATGTTTCAGATCCACTTGATAGAACAAGGGGGAATGGCTTTAAACTAAGACAGGGGAGGTTTAGGTTAGATATCAGGAGGAAGTTTTTCACACAAAGGTTGGTGACACACTGGAACAGGTTGCCCAAGGAGGCTGTGGATGCCCCATCCCTGGAGGCATTCAAGGCCAGGCTGGATGTGGCTCTGGGCAGCCTGGGCTGCTGGTTGGCAACCCTGCACATAGCAGGGGGGTTGAAACTGGATGGTCATTGTGGTCCTTTTCAACCCAGGCCATTCTATGATTCTATGATTTTTTGAAAGGGATATCTTGAGGACATGTGGTCCAACCCCCATGCTTAAGCAGAGTCACCAAATAAAGGTTGCCCAGACAGGTTTTGAGTATCTCTCTCCACAGGTGGAGACTCCACAAAGTCTTGGGAAAGCCTATTGCAATGTGTTTACCAGAGGAGTTACTTTTTAGGCTACATATAGACTTTGAAAAAAATATCCAAATTTTCTCCACCAGGCTAATGCAAGGAATGGCTTACTTATTTACAAATCAGAGTACACAAAGCCATGCTCTAGAAGCACAATTTGCCCTGCATGGCAATTTCACAATCATTTTGATCAGCTTTTCAGTACTGTCAAGAAAATTCATTCAGTTACAGCCTTTTTGCTGCCCAGTTTACTGAACCAATTAGTAACTTTTAGACATTCTTCCCTTTCTTCTGTGGTTAGTTCTAGTCGTTAATGAAAAAAACGCCAGGATAAGAAATTGACAACTACTGATCTGGCCAAAAGCTAACAGGACCTTTCCTTAGATATCTATAATGTAATACCAGAGAACTCTAAATGTCAGTCTTCTGCAAAATAGAGGCAATTATATTCCACAAGATTATATACTCTTGTCTATTTGTTTTAATGGGAGATGTGGAAGAATAATAGCAAAGCATATGATTTTCATCTAAGTCTGTGTCTACTACTGTCTGTGTGCTTCATTTTCCTCATTTTGCTTTTTCTGGTGAAACATGGGGCAGCTCACTGCCTCACCAGCTGCAGAGCCAGGGCAGCTTGAGGGGAGCCCTTTAACCCACTCTCCTCCCAGACCAACCTCAGCCTTGTTTTATGTTTTTACTCCCCTTTATGTCTTAAAGCATTCATAATACTTCTTATTCCTGAGGCTATCTACATGTTCTGGTTGCTTGGAAACCACTGTCAAATGGCTTCACAGGGTTTAGGTAAACTTGTCTTGAATACTCTTCCATCAACTTTCTTATATTGGAATATCTTAAGTACTGCAAGCAATTCTTTTAAGCTTTCATTCTTCTTATCTTTAATGTGATTCTTAGGCTGTTCTCTATTCATACAAACAACACACTTGCTCTTTTGTTTTCCCTTTCTCTCATCTTTATCCTTCAATGTAACTTTCAGCATCACAACTCAATAGCATCCTTCCAATGCAATGTAACTGAAAAAGTCATCACAGCCAGAGCCCTGGAAAATGGCTTTGCCTACAGATACAGTGTAAAAATCATAAAGAGTCTGTACTCCTGAAAATGGCACAAGAGCATAAATAAGACCTTCTCCCTTCATCAATGCCATCTTGATAATGCTGTTGAATAAGGAGAAGTTGCAAGGCCCTTCCCATCTTTTCTGCTTTGAAACAATCACCCAATTAACACCTGTAGAAAGATCAAAAACTAAAGTAGGTGGTGGACACATTGCAAGAGCCAAAATGAGGGCAGCCAAAGGGTCTTCTGTCCTTCCAGTAACTTAACTGGCAAAAGTCCAATTCAAAAATTATATCTTAGCTACAATTTTCCTTTTAAGAAAACCGAATGTTTTCTGTGTATTGGTTATCATTACTGGAACAGTCATACATCCAGCACAAGATCTTGTAATATACTTTATTAATTCCTCTGTCAGAGTTCATATTTCAAAAGCCCAGAGTGCTTAGTTGACTCTTTGGGACTTGTGAATCTGTACCCCCATTTCCTAGAATTTTTTCTGGGTTAAATATTATATATCTTAATATTATACTCTGCTGGTAGGTTTCAGAATCCTAAGGACATTCTAGTTACCTGTCTAAAATGTATATGAAAATGTTGATTTATTTATTGTGGATTACTGGCCACTTCTATGAAACTAACATGTCTCAGATAACTTGGATCAAATAAACAAGTAAACTTGTTGACAGCCAAGCAGATAACTGCCCATTTGAACGGCTATGGAAATATTTCTGGTTGAGATCAAGATGAGTGACTGCCACTAACTTCATTGAAGGAGTCCAATATTCATTTGTCATCTGTGCTATTTCCTTGTCATCCCATCCTGAACCCTGACATTTCTCCACACCCAGGCACAGACCACACTTCAACATTCTATAGGTACAAACAGTGAAGTGTCTGCAGATCAAAAGTCTTATGTAAGGGTGCAGAAAAATCTGTCTGTCACGAAGCGAGTCAGAGTTAGAACTCCCCCTCTTTAATGAGCACAAAATTAAAGCAATACAGTCATTAAAGCAATTATATATCTTATAGATGTTTTATAGTACTCCAGGAAAACTATAAAATAAGTGTTTGCTGAAGCTTCAGTATGTTCAGAATTCAGCTTTAGAGCAAAAAGAGCATAGTTTGAAAAACTGAGCTGCTAGCACTTAAATCAGAATAGCTCAGTAGCACTATTGAGACCATATCCTTTCCTGGAGGAAGTTATGGATTCGAGTTATAACACAGAACAAAGAGTTTCCCAGATATTAGATTTCTCAGACATTGAGTTATGCCATCATGTTCCTTATTCTTCCTGCTCTGCCTCCATAAACTATAAGAAAATCAGAGAAGATGTGACTCTTCTCTGCTTTCCATGGGAAGCCATACATGTCTTGTACTTCTGCACATTGTCATCTGAAAAGTTCTAATTTCTACCACTTCAAGGTATTTTATCATTGCATTACATCCCTCACTTGGAAACAATGTTTTTAATATTATAATATTAAATAATAATAAATAGATATATAATATGTTCAAAGTTTGCTATGTATCATAAACTCAGCTTTGTAAAGTTGTGTGTTGGCACCAGTACGGAATTGGTGATCTCTTCAATAATCTGAGAAGATCCAATGATCCATGCATTATCTTGACCATGTCCTCAGATCCTCTTACTTCTCTTACTTTGTCCACCAGTGTTTTAAAAGCAGGGAAACGCTTACATCTCAGTGTTCCATATGCTGGAAAAGGAGGGAGCAGGAGGGGAAGCATTTATTTAGCTCCCTTTATTCCCATGAGAACAACTAATCACGTGGGAGTAGAACAACAAGTTCTGCTAGGCACACAGAATCTGCTTATGAGACATCTCTGCATACTCTTGAGGTTTCATTAGCTTTAAGTGGATTTTTTCCACTCCTCCAGATCATTGTTATTTCAAAACCAAATTTATTCAAACTAGGGAAAGGCACATCTCTTCAAGTATGCCAACTTCAAGCTCCAGCACAAAATGTACTGTACATATTTTTTTATTAGTTCAATGATTAAAATGTGCATCAGTTATAAGGATTCATGGTAAAGTCCTTCTTTCCCTGCTGTAGGCAATGCTAATAATTAGTGTGATTTCTGTCATGCTTCTAAGATACTGCTGAACCTGAAATTGTTGTGGATAAAGAATTCTTTTCTATATCGTTTATATTGCAGAAATAACCGGTTCTGTGCTTATTATGGGATCATCAAGGGAGAGAGAAACACAATAGCTACCCCCAATGGCAACTACATTAACTGCTATTTCTATAACAAAAATTGCCCTTGCCTTACGAGGAGCTGAGCAATCAAAGTCAAGCTTCAACACTTAAGCCAGGTTTAACAGTTACTTCTTCATGAAGATAAACTCATTTCTTAACTGGTTTCAAAGTAAGCAGCCTTTTCCTTTCACAATTCAAAATTTCCTTGCAATTTATCTTTAAATGCACAGCAATGTTATTGTCTCGGTTGGTGTTCTGTCTTCTCCAATAGCGTACTTGACCTGTGTAAAGAATCTTGGCAAGGCAGCTATGCTTTTTCTTTATGATTTCCGATGCTTCATATTTCTACTTCATTGTGGTCACAAAAGAAGCTTTCAGGCTATGAGTCCTGGGAGGCACAGCTGTATCACATTCTGCATTTGGACCAAAAAACAGACTGATGTTGAATATGAGCTGCCTTCATATCTGTAGAATATAACATTTGCTTCTATACAGACAAACAAAGAAGAGTTTAAAAACGTTTTTACCCAGTATTTGATTTCAGAATTTTAGTGGATTTATTTCATTGGGAAGTTACAAAATTAAATGAATGCTTAGCATGTATTCTGAGATCACAATCTCAGAAAATGTAGCAAAGTCTCAATTTACATTTAGACACTTACTGGGAATTTGGGAGAAAATCCTAAAAAATTAATAAATGAAGTGAAAGAATTCCCACAATTTTTCTTTACGATACCTGAACTTGGCTTTGTACAGTGTATAGCTGTGTTTTCTAGTAGCGTTCCCCACTGACATAGAGGAAAATTGATCAGTGGTGTGCAGCATGCTTATAGACTTGCAGAGTAGATAGAGCAACACATCACAAAACTCAGTAGGTAACTGCTTCCAGTTGCTTGCTTCCCTGAATAGTTCTGTTTCATGATTTTCTGTTTATTCACTCACTCAAAATGAGTGTGATGTCCCTTCCATACACATTAGAGGAGCTGATCTTTCGCTGGAGGAGCAAAGATTTCAAGGATTTAAAAATACAGAGAAGTATGAGGGGATTAGTGATGAAGAGTAGGAAAGAACAGCTCTGTCTACAGAAGCTATCTGTATCCATGAGGGCAAACTTCTGTCCCCAGCACAGGTGTGAAATCTGGGAACTGTTTTGACCTGTAACACACAGATCTATCATCATATCACTTTTCAACATAAATAGAGAGAAAAGAAACCCTAAACAAGTCACAATTTGCTTTTCCCATTTTCCTGTTTTAGAAGGAACCCAGCCAGACCGCCATGAAAACCAAATGACAAAGAATGAACGAACACAAATCCAGCCAACACATTTCTCTCTCTTTACCTGGACAGACCTAGAGGGGCAACAGTGCCGCTGCTAAAATCACCTGCTTTCTTTTCCAATTTGTGCCAGATCCTCATCACTGCTTATGGAAACAGGACACCCTCATGGATATTTCACTCAAGTCTGTCTACCTCACAGCAGATCTCCACACCCATCCTCCCATTTTTGTTCAAGGGCTGCCACTGTTCTTCAGTGTAACAGCTAAAGGAGAAGCACAGCTAAAAATTCACTGGGTGGAAATGGAAAGACCAGAGTCAATTGCTTCATAGCAAAGATGTTTTTTAGCAAAAACTCTGAAGATTGCATTATCCAACCATGTGTAAGAGCCTCTCAGATCAAATTTCTCAATTGAAGTTATGCTAAAACTCAATTTGCTGATTGCAGTTTGCTTTAAGAACTGTTAAAGGTCACTGAGAGGTGTCAACACAGCTATTTCTGGAATGCACACTTTAAAACACACATCCAGTGTCAAGCAAAATCGTAGCTGAAAGACACCAAACATGACAAGTCTTTACCATCAGTTCCTGTTGGGAATCTTAGAGATAATAGGATTTCAATTTGCCCATGCACTGCAAGGCACTGTTGCACAGAATCATCCCTGTAAAGGCAGGCTTCTCACTGAGAATCATCACCAGTGCTGTCAGAAACCTTGCCAAGGGTTTCTGCTCTTCAGTGTCCTCGTGAGTAAAAGAAACAAGTTGATTTTGTTGACTACAAGTGCGCTCTTCATGTGGACAGGAGGTTTTTTGGCAATGTTCATCATTTAGTAAGAAAGATGGTAAGAAGCTCTGCTGAGACTGACAAAGTCTTCAATTCAGAGCAGTCAGTGGTCACCCTTTCCTTGACTTGGCAAGCATAGCTTGGCTTCAGGCTCCATCAGACCCTCGGTACTGCAATTAATGGGGAAACAAATGAAAGCAACTTTTTGAAGGGGAAGTGCTCAGACTCAGACTGTGCCCATTTCACTGACACCTGCCCAGCAGATTCAGGGAGTTGCCACTGTAGTACTAAGCCAATGTGCTGAGCCTGGGCTGGTGAATTGCAGGATTGGGGGGTACACTGCACCTGCCCACACTGGCTAACCGTGCCCTCTGGCTGAGACCAAGTACATTCTCTCACATTATGGCACTCCACGGGCATGCCTGGGCTTTATAGGTGGGTTCCATACCTTGAAGAGCTGACAATTACAGTGGGCTTTACATAACAGTATCACAACAGACAGTACCAAAGCTGGAAAGGGAGTTTAGAGGCACAGAAGATAATAAGATGGGCTTGAAGTGTGTCCATAGCTAAGTTTGGAAGAGCTTGCAGGCAAACCTGTATGAGAATTGTTTTGTTGTTTTTTCAACAGAGAGGCTGATTTTTCTGTGCTCCTCACTCAAGAGTACATCAATTTATCCTTGCTAAAAACTGTAGATGGCTCATTCTTAGCCCCTTAATTCACTCACTTACAAAGGTATATCCTTCAGCCTACTTTGTAGCGTGAAACTCCCCTTACCAAAGCAGTCCAATAAGCAAAAAACATCTCTCTGAACTGTTTTAAGGTGGAGATGGGGATATCAGCACAGACCTGAGTCAGCCCCACTCCCCTCCAGCTGCTCGGTCAGCCTCGTTTTGTTACTTAGTGTGTGGCTGCTTGCTGCAGGACACAGCACCTCGCTCTGTCTAGCCAGCAAGCACTCAGAACAAATTACTCACGGGCGGCAGCTCCTGGCAAAGTCACCTTCGTGCTGCAGATATCTCAGGTGGGGAACACTGCACAGAAGCTGCAGCTTATGAACACTCCACAGCCTCACATTCCACCTCCTCCAGGAATCTGTGGGTGTCTACAGGGCAAGATCCTACACAGACATAAACTGCATAACGGCTTGTGAGCTATGCCCTGTTTTGTTTAAGGATGAGAAAGACCATTACGGCCTTATGGTTTGATTTTGCACATATCACAGAGAGGACAAATAAGTAACTTTTCTCTAAGCTCTTCCTACAGTAAAGGAAGAGGCTTTTGTAGGTGACTGTAGACAGACTTCTTCTGTATCTGATTCATTCAGTCTTCTCTGATCATAATGAGAACCCTGTGAGATTAGTCCCACAAAGATAATAGCCTTTGCAAAGATTTATTAAGCAACCTTTGATGCCGGTTACTGAGCTCAGGAACTCACTGAACTGAACATTCATTTCAGAGAGGCATCTGTTCCTGGATTAAAAGCACTACAGATAGGATCATCTGATGGCTCTGTCTCATCCAGTTGCCCTCACTTCCCTTTCTAGTCTCTGTAGGTTAATAGGATATGCAAAATATTCTGGAAAAATGGTACCCTGAAGCATATATATTTCTTCCCTTACACCAAAAGGAACTTAGGGGTTCAGATGAGATGAATACAAGGATGAGTCTACCACTGCTTCATCTTCTCATTATCATTTTGATATTTATTCTTTTTTTCTCTCTCTCCTTGTAAGCAAGTTAAAAATGTCTGATTTATTTTAAAAAAGTAAGTTTCATGATTTGCAGACATACCTAATCTTTCAGATCTTAAGGTTGACGATGCTGTAAAGAATAGGTTCTGGCCCAAAATGGAAGACATCTTTTATCATTTTAATGAGGAATTATATCTAGAAATACATACATGCATATACAAAGTTATATATATAACATTTGTCAAAATTTCATAAGCAAGAGAAATATGTCACACTTGAAATACGTGTTTGCAACATTGCACTGTCTTCAGATCAAGACCTCAAGGCTAATAAGAGAGTAGCAAGACGTTTCCATCATAGACCCTGATGGAGGGAAATGAGAAATAAACGGTTTTGTTACTGTTTCTAGGAGTAACTCCAACTTTGATGCCTTAGCGTCAACTGGAAGAAATCAAGTTTGGGCTGAGCCTTAGAGAAGCCATTGTCTAGACTGCTCTTTCATCTGGCATCCTGTTTCCAGCCCTACACTATCTAGAGCTCCCGGTTTTCTCTTTCTCTTAACACTAATCCTTACCCTAACACTAAAATAGGCCCAACTGGAGGCTAAACATTAAGTGAAGTCACAAATCCAGTCTCTAGACCAAGAAGATCTTCCAGACAAGTGTTTGGTTTTTTATTTCCAGACTGTTTTTTCCTGCTGTAGCTGTATTCTAGCTTCCCTCTAGGCTGGAGCTCTAGACTTCTTTTTTTTCTGAATCTTAAAACTAATAGCCCTTCCAGAAGGCTTAGGCTGGGTCACAGAGTTGTAACCCAGATTCAAAAAAACCTCTCATAGGCAAGTTCTCTTGTAGCCAACCATTCCTACTGATAAACTCTTTCCAGTTCACTCCGCCTGGAGCTTTAGGCTTTCTCTTAACCTAAACATTAACCCTAATCCAAATCCTAAAACAATCAGGTAGACCGACCTCTTTCAAACCTATATTTCTACTCCCTATCTCATTTTCACTCAACCATTTCTGTACAGAAAGGTTGTATTACTTCCACAAAGAAGCTGGGAAAGTAAACTGAATTATGGTCCAGGCTCAACTTCATATTTCATTCCCTTTATGACAGTCAATTGTCTTCTATCTGTTATCGGTCCTCCTTCTGGTACACAGACCCCAAAGGAAACACCCAGCTTCAATATATCTCCTTGTGTGTCTCCTTCATGGTTTCTTGTGCGAGTTCAGCCTCCAAGGTTTAAGCCCCAGATAAGGAGGGCCAATACCAGCAGACCTCTATAGCAGATGCTCAGAAAATTAGAGTGCCTCTCACCAAGCAGCTAGGCTGAACAGCTGACCCAAATTGGGTAGGAGGATATTCCACAGCATGCAATGTCATATTCAACTATAAAACAGATGGGTGGGTAGTTTGTAGAAAGCAGCCATTGCTTGGAGATGGGCCAGGAATTAATTTGCTTCTGGGAGACAGTGAGTGACTGCATTTGCATCAATTATTTGTTTTCTCTTCCTTTCCTTTCCTTTCCTTTCCTTTCCTTTCCTTTCCTTTCCTTTCCTTTCCTTTCTTTCTTTTCACTTAATAAGCTGTCTTTATTTCAACCTATGAATTTTCTGATTTTTGCTCCTCAGATTCAATCAATTGTTGGGACAAGTGAACAAGCAGCTATGCGCTGCTTGGCTGCCTAATGGGGTTAAATCAACACTATTTGGCATCCCTATGAAGCAGGTAAAAACACAGTTGATGCATGGTTCCCACCTCCAATGACAATGACAGCCAGTGGAGGCTGCCAGGGAAGAAAATGTCAGTAGTAGATAGCTGGATGGATAAATTTATAGAAAGATAAAAAGAATGTCATTAGGCAGGGTGCAGGATAGAAATGTCTGACAGGTATGCCACAAATCCACAGAAAATACTACTCTCTGAGATGGGAAGACTGCCCAGAGATGTGGTTGATTCCCTACCCCTGGAGACTTTCAAGGCCAGGCTGGACAAGGCTCTGAGCAACCTGATCTAACTTTGGATGTCCCTGATCATGCAGGGCAGTTGGACTAGATGGCCTTTAAGGGTCTCTTCCAAATCTAAGGATTCCATGATTCTATGACTGGAATGGCTGGCCCTACTCAGCAATGAGGAACTTGGAGAAAAGGAAAGTAATCAGCACACCATTCCTTCCATGTGCCATTTTGAGACCAATTTGTAGGCACTCCGAAGTCCATCCTCCATATAAAGTAAAGTGAGGAAGGCCACACAGTTCTGGCGCGGGGGTATCCCAAATTACATAAAGATGTGAAGTATGCAGTCCTGGCTGGCTCCTAGCCCTCATTACTCTGTGCTTTGAGTCCCTCTAGTGGTTAAGTGTCGGCACGGTCTCGGTGACAGTGGATTCTTGGCTTCATCATAGACTTCAACCAAGCAAATCTCTTTGCCTGTCTTCCCTGTTTACAGACATGAACTGTTCAGTAATGCAAGGATCCAGAAATGCCTCACCTAGGAATAACTGCCAGGCATTTATGGCAGATGATGGGGCCCTGGCTAGGGGTGGTACTGGCCAAGGCATGGGTGAAGGCATGAGACAGCAAGCCAGCAACCAGGCCCCATAGAGAAAACAGTGTGGCAGGCAGTTTGGGGAACTTGGGAACAGTATTGAAGGTCATCGAGGGGGAAGCAAAAGCTGTCCTGTGTGAGCTATAAAAGGAAAGTTGTGTTCGAGGTATAAAACTCGTGGAACATTAAAGTATTAAGGTCAGGGGTTTGCTTCTTCCACCTCTGCTTCCAGACTGAGCACCACGTGATAAAGACAGGTTTGCATTTTCTGAGAGCTAAACAGAGATGCCTTATTCATTTTCATCTTGACCCCCCCCCCCCTATATGTAAACTTCATTATTTACCTTAGCTGTCACCACAAACGAGCGTATAAAATCTTCCAGTCTTTTGTTTTGGTTTGTGTTTGTTTGTTTCCGCTTGACAATGGCTGATGCTACTGTAGCAGATGGACACAGCAACAGCAACATCTAGTGGCAATGGAGAGAGCTGCACCCACACCAGTGCGGACTTAACATCAATTGTTTTAAACAAATAATGGCCAGCAAGTAGCAGGCTGATCCCTGATGGGTAATTAGATGCTCCACAGCTTCACGCCGCCTCACAGCTGCTATTCCCTGGGTTCTCAGAACTGTCACTCGTTTAGAAGCATCTCTGTAGTCCTGACAGTCATTAGGCTAAACTGTGAAGTTCTCTTTTACCCAAATTAATCTGCCTTCTAAGGGGAATACGATTCTGTTTTTCTTAACATCTTCCCCCAGACCTTCCTTGTATCTTGGCTTCTCCATGAACCTGGCTCCTGGAATACTGCCTTACTTTGAATTGATCACTGAACACCAAAACCACTGTTCCTACCACAACAAAAGCCATATGTGTTCCTCCAAGTCCGCTTCTTCATCCAACAGACTCTCTCTTTTTGCATGAGACACATTTGCTACAGTTGAGATGGCACATAACCCAAAACCAATATATGCTTCTGTGCAGCTCCTGGATAGAGAGAAACTGCCTTTGTAAATAAGTTTCCTTCTGAATTCTGGCACTCGTGGGATATTCACATCCAGTAATTCAGTGCTTAACTCCTTAGGAGGCTTTGGAAAGAGTGTATTTTTGCCTCTAATAACAAACTGCATTGTTGGTCCTGCAGGTGTCCAGGTCTTTGGGATTGCTGCTCCAGTGTGCCTTACAAAGTGTGGTGAAGAAAGAAGAAATATTCCATTTGCTAGGACTTCTTTTACTTCACAGTTCAGGTGCCAGTCAGTGTCTGTTCCCCTTAGGATAGAATTACAGTTCAAAAGTGACCAATAACAAGGAGTTAGAATTCACTACATCAGTCCCCAGGGAATGTAAGTACAACAGAGCTCAGCACAGATATCAGTTTTATACCACAGGAAAAGGAAACAGTGGAAATTAAGATTTGTTTTGTCAGGTACTGTGTTAAAATTGGAGAGGATGGAACAAAGGCCTGAAGCAAAATCAGTGTACAGAGCAGTAAGAATAAGCTCTTCATGCTACATTTCTTTTTCTAGGTAATTCCTTCTGGAACAGGTATTAATTTATTTTTCCCATACTCGGATGTACGATCCAAATGTGCTCAAATATCAGTGATTCTCCTAACAATGTACCAGCCTGCAGAAATGTTCACTGCATTAAGTAAAAGCTTACCTTTTCCTCCCCAGAACAGAATCATAGAGTTTTCCAGTTCTCCCTGCTCAAACGTCCCTGAAGCCATCTGTCCCAAGGAGCTTGCTATTATTCTGCTGCTGTTCACTCCTTTCCTTCTGTCTGCACCAACATAAAGCCATACATTTAATTCCCCATCACTTTTGTGTTCCTAGGCTTGTTCTTCCACTGTCCCCTTGATCCATTCCCTTTCATGCCTTTGGATCTTTCCCTAAATACAGAGTTACCCGTGAGCCTCACATGAAGTTCTCCATGTTAATTCCCCCAAGTCAACTAAAGAATGCTGTGTTATTTTCAACACCGTATTTCCTTCAGGGAGCAAAATGTACAGGCTGGATTTGCAGAATACCACACAATCCATTGGTGTCTGCTCTCTTTCATCAAACCCGTTTACTTTGTTTCTCAGATACAAAGATCTGGACGAACCTCTTCAGGACATCCTCCAGTGGGCCCCATAGAGTGTTCAAGGTGTACTATTACTTGGCATTGTCCTACTCAAAGCCTGTTTGCTGGCATTTGTGTACCTCACTGTGATTTCTTATATTTTTGTTTCTTGCCTTCATCTTTCAGGCTAAATAGTCCTTAACCAGCTGTCTAAAACCCAAGTATTCTTATGCTCCAGGTACATATGTATACTTAACACTCAAAATATCCTAATATACACAATTCAGAAACAGCATACACTCCCTGTCATAACATCATGAGTTCTCCTGCATTACCAGAATACTAGATCTGAACATAAGGAAACTACAGCAAACCCTTGATTATAGAAATCCTTTGAGCTCCTCATCTTCAACAACATATCTTGGCAACTGTGCAGCTAGCATTTAACAGGACGTATCTTCTCTAAACTAAATCCTGGGCAATGGGTTCCCAACAACATGTCTACATTAACAACAGACTTTTCCTCATTCCAAGTATAATGCACGATGATAGTTTCTATTTAGGATCTTTGGTCTACATAGACACTAAACACAATCCTGCAAAGCTCATTCTTTCACCCAGATCTAGGCCCATTCGCACTAAATCCTCTTCAGCTATTTCATTTCCTCAGACCTATTCCAAGGACAGTTCTACAGGAAAAGAGATCACTAAAACTTCTCTCAAAGTTCCTGTTTTCTACCAGATGGAAGACATCCCCACACCTCATGTCTGAGGGCTTAGTATTGCTACCTGGAATAAAAGTGGCTTTCTAAGTTACCTGAATTTGGCATGAATTCAGATTCATGGGTAAGCTTAATATTTCTGGAGGAGTTATTTGCTCTGAAAATGTCCTGGATTTTCAGGTTGTTCTTTCCTTATCCCCATGCTGTATCCCCAGGGCTGCCAAGCCTGCAGTCGGGACAAATGGAGGCTACAGCTTTCCAAATGCCAGGTTACAGGAGGGGAACACAACACAGAGGTGTGCAGAACACCAAACCTCTTGTAAAGTGTGGTTTTCACTTCAGTGTGACCACATCATTAAATCACGAGATACATTATACTTCATACATTCATTTTTTCACAGTGAATGTAACTTTTGCATCAGAGTCGTTCTCCGGAGACATGGGTAGCTGCAGATTTTTCTTTTTCTAGAACAGAAACACTGTGATCACCCATTTTTAAAACTAATCAGTTTGCTCTCTAATAACAAATGAACTTCTCTAGCAAACTGGCTTACAGAATGTTTTGTTTATTATATACTCCCATAGCTGGGGAACCAGCTGTTTTCACCAGATGGCATTTCCTGCCTTCTCAAGAGCATTATTTTATCAATTGTTATTTTAAAGCAGCCACTAGAGAACAAATGGTATGGTTTTCTCAGCTGCAATGCTGTTAAGGTATGCTTTATGGCACGTGATCTTCCCATTTACAGGTTATCGCAGAGGATATTTCATACTTAATGGATCAGTCTCTCTTTCTTGGAAATAATAAAGTCTGCATATCAGCACGTGACATGAAAGAGATAACATTCCAGTCAGCATCTTCCCTTTTGTACTAAGTCTGACACTCATGAGGATAAGGCCTTCAACACATAGCAATAATTCACCTCAGCACACTCCTAAAAACTGTACCATTTCATATTGCTGCATGCAAGCTTTTACCACATCATTGATCATCACTGAGAGATTGTTCCAAGCATAGATGATTTACAATAAGGTGTTCTTTAAGGTTGAGATTGTTAGTGTGCATAAACATACACTGTCTGTAGAGAAAAACACAGACATGCTTCTAGCAGCATGAACGGCACAGGACATCTGGCAGACAGATGCAGACGTGCTTCTCAGAGAACCCTGGCTACCAGCAAATCCTTCACAAACCAGGTGTCTGTCTTTAATCAACTCAATGCTTTCAGGGTGTTTGTTGTAATACAGAATTTAGGTGTGGGATAATAGGCAACAAGAGACATCTATCAAGCTCTTTTTCACACTGCAGTTTATCAAAATATGCTGATACCAAGCACTGTAGATCAGAAGCAGAACTTTGCAAAGTTAACAGGAGTGCAGTAATTTAACACCAATAGGCAGTTAAATGTTACATTTAGCATTGCTACACACATCCTCTTAATTTTGATCATATTTTATAATTATCCTTTCACTGCCATCTCATGTCTAAACACTGACCAAAAGCAGAAGCCCTGCTCAGGAAGAGGGAGACCCTGTGGGACATTTCTGTCCTACCAAACAGAGTGGCCATGCGGCAGGAGCACTCACCCAGCCCTACTGGCCACAGCTATCTCAGCCTGGGAATTGCATTTCTTGCCCGATGCATTCAATACCCTCCTTGTTCTGTTCTTGCTGATTCACCCCAGTTTTGGCCAGGTTTCATTCTTTACTCCTAAGTCATACTGGGAGCTAGAAAATTCATCTCAGTCTACGTGGCTAGAAACTCATGGGAGGAGGAAAGAACCCTGTTGACAAAAGCCATCCGCATCAAACAGAAAATCTCCTGATGTAGCACAATGAGAGAGCCTTGACTTTGGGAACTGCTTGCATTATTTATCCATCAACCAAAGCAGAAAAGGCAGTTGCTTGGAAAACTACACCTTATCACTTTGTTCCTATATGGTCTTTGTCAACATTACAATATCCAACAACAAGCAAAAAACAGTTGCAAGACCCGAATATGACAAGGTGCTGCTAGAAATGCCCATGGGAGCATGGAAGCCATAGAGAATGGGGTTTTCATTTGCTTGCATACAGCAAAGTAGTTGCTATACAGAAAAACGTGCAAGGACACATCCTCTTTGGTATTTGCCAGCAAGGTGAGCAGGAGCCCTGCCAAGAGTGGCTGTTCCTCACAAAGCAACCTCCTCATGAGCAAAGAAAGCACTTGGTCCTTCTGAGCATGTGCTCCTTATGTGGAAAGAAGATTGTCTTCACAGTCTGTCATTTAGCAAAATGAGAAAAAAAAAATCAAAGGAAGGGAAGAGGCTCTGATAAGACCATCTATAGCTCTGTTTGATCAAGGCAGGTCTTAAACTGGGCCTTCTCTGTCACTGACTTGTACAATATGAATAAGGCAACTCCCTATCCTTGATTCTGGAAGGGAAGAGTAAAGGATGAACAAAGGACAAAAACACAAAGAAGAGAAGAGAGACTCAGACGGAAGAGGAAGTTGAACAAATCATAGTGGAAAGGGCAGGGGACAGAAAAGGAGTAGGAAAATTAAAACTAAGTAGAAATAGCACAAAGGAAAAGTCTTGTAATTACATTACTTAGTAGTTTTAAAGCTCCACATCTCTAAAGATGAATATAGATTTTCACTTAATAACTTCAGGACACTGCTATTGTCATTATCAGTACTCATTCTCACATGCATTCAAGGTAACAATAGGTCAGCCCCGTTCTGTAAAGACCAAGCGTATTTGAACCTTGGTAGAGCTAAAAAGCACTTTAGAATCAGGAGTGCATCTTGCCTATTCATGGTGCCTGCAAGCTTCTAAGCAAAAAGTTCCTCATGTGTAGAATTTGTCATGAATAAACTCATTACAGAAGTACTCTGTCTACAGAATTTGTTTTGAGAAATTGAAACAGCCTGCCCTTGCTTCTTTTTTCCCCCCCAGGTAAAAGGCAGAATTACCACTGACATCAGCTGCAAGGAATTCTGACTCATCAGAGTTGTAAGATGCAGCACTTTACATGCAGCAGCACACCAACTATGACTGGCCTATCTACTGATGCTGGTAACAGTGTGGCCATGTAAGCAACAGGCAGCATGCGTGCAGGCAACTTTATTGGGGAAAAAAAAATAGGAAAGAAAACATATGCAGGATTTTCTGACTCCCCAGCATACATCATTGGTCATTTTTGCTGTGCTCCTCATTCAAGAGTACATTAACTTACCCTTGCTAAAAACTGTAGATGGTTCATTCTTAGCCCCTTAATTCATTCACCTTCAAAGGTAATTAATTCACCCATACCACCATATCCTTCAGCCTACTTTGTAACGTGCAACTTCCCTTACCAAAGCGGTCCAATAAGCAATAAAACATCTATCTGAACTGTTTTAAGGTGGAGATGGGGATATCAGCACAGACCTGAGTCAGCCCCACACCTCCTTCTGGCTGCTCAGTCAGCCTTGTTTCATTACTTTGTGTGCGCCTGCTTGCTGCAGGACGCAGCACCTCACTCTGTCTAGCCGACAAGAACTCAGAACAAATTACTCATTGGAGACAGCTCCTGGCAAAGTCACCTTCATGCTGCAGAACTCACAGGTGGGCAACACATCTTGTGAGGGAACTCTCCACAACCTCTCATTCCACATCCTCCAGGAGCCTGTGGGTATCTACAGGACAAGATCCTACTTGGGATAAATACATTTCTTACATAGGGGTTCATGAACTGTGCCCTGTTGCATTTGTTTTGTTTCCCTAAGAATGAGAAGGACCCCATTACAACCTTGTGATTTGATTTTGTATGTACCAGGCCAGCTTTTCTCCACTGAGGGAAACCTCTCCATACTCTACCTACAGCCAAAGGAGAGTGAGGGCCCTATAGGGGGCTACTAGGAAGAATGCCTCAGTCTCCAGCTTAATATGCAACAAACAAGTGATCACGCTGCATCAGCAGAATGACCTGCCTTTTCAAAATGATTCTTAATCCAGCAATCTGTATTTCTGCTTCCAAAATCTGGGTAGGTTATTGCAGATGGTTCTTGACCAAGTGATTTTACTGAACGTCTCCTGCTAATTCTTTAAGGCTTAGTAAGTGTGCAGCTAAACACTAAGCCTGCACCATTCTCCCTCCCAGATGCCACAGAATAGCTCGGGTTGGAAGGGACCTCAAGGATCATAAAGCTCCTTTACCCTTCCCACCCCCCCTGCCACAGGCAGAGCTGCCAGCTGCTATGTCAAGTACTGGATCAGATTGCCCAGGGCTTCTCACAAAATTGAACAATACAATGGATTGTTGAAAACCACGCTGAAAGAAATGGGCAAGATACTAAAAATAATGGCAATAACATTCAGGGAATCTGATGATGCTGTTATTGTCCAGGCGGTAAATAAATAAATAAATAAATAATCACAGAAATTGAGGAACATCCAGTCTAGCCTTGAATACCTCCAGGATCAGAGTAAACAACTTCCACAGGCAACCTGCTTCAGCACCTCATCACTCCTTCATTAAAGAATATCACCAGGTTTCAGATAATCATCAAGCTAGACTACAAAATTCTCTCTCTCAATTTCAACACAAATCTAGAGGAAATTTAATAAATAA